>NC_057921.1:5322866-5949741 GCF_018873765.1 Telopea speciosissima
TTCCAAATAAAAATGACACCGTTGCCTGTAAGCCTTTATTAGGGAGATGCTACTTATCCCAAACCAGCTCTATATTAGAGGAGACTAGAGGTCCAGCCCACCAAGACCCATTAGATTAAATAAGAGACACAAGCTCCATCCTGTCAGATCCAACTTCATAATTGATTCTTTCACCATAGACAGAGAGAAGAACACCATAAGGGTGCCAGTGGTACAACTAGAGCCTAGTAAAAGAACCATCAATAATTTTTGAGATAATTACATCTTAAACAAGATGCATCAACTCAAGAATTTTCCTCCAACTCCAAGAGGTATCAAAATTGTAGTTCACTATCCAGATTGAGTCCTTCTTGAGATATTTGGAGTAAATCCATCGAATCCAAAGCCCTTCTTTCCTCTTTGTAATTTTCCATAGGCGCTTAAAGAGACCAGCCTTTTTAACATCCTTCATGCTTTTCAGCCCAAGACCTCCCTCTTTTTTAGGAAGACAAATAGAAGCCCAACTAATTGTATGAAGGAACTTATTATTATCACTTCCCTTGTAGGGAAAAGCACTCATGATTAACTCAATCTTAATCACATAACTAGGAATACCATAAACACCAGTCCAATAAAGGTAGGAGGTCTGCATAACAGCCCTAACAAACTCCAATCTGCTAGCAAAGGATAGCAATCTACTTTTCCACAACTGAAGCCTATTTTTGAGCCTCTACATGATAGGAGAGCAATGCTATGAAGACAACTTAGAGGAGATCAAAAGAAGCCCCATATAAGAGATCGGTAGCTGCCCAATCTCAAAACCCAAGATGCTTTTAAGCTGCTCATTGACATCGGCCTGGACCCTAGATACGAAGATCAAGGATTTTGGGGAGTTAGAGACCAGCCCAGACATATATGAAGAAAACTACAAAGCATCCTTGATGGTCTGCCAAAATATAGTAGATGCTTGGGACCTAATTTATAAGTTAACTTATTACTTTCTATTTGACAATAATAACTAAGAACATATACAAGAATGGACAGAGATTGCATCTACACATGTAAACTCAAGAAACCCTAATTACAGTCACTTCATATTGTAGAGAGGCTGAATATATATAGTTACTATATGTTGATAGCCAAGAAAGATATACATACAAGGGATAGTAGAATCATAATCAATTTAGGAAACTATAGCGAAAGAGGAGTCGAACTTATACAAGGTAACCTATGCATAGTGAATTTCTTCCACATGCAATATGAAAATAAATCCAAATACGATAGGGAAAACCAAACATGTTAAATATGGCTATGCCAAACTATGGAGCTATATTACCTTGATTTTATTGAATGTCTATGACTGAATATATATACAAGTTACAAGTATCAATTAGAATAAATTATTCCCTAATCTATTGCTATGATTGAGATTGTACACATATACATGAAAAATATAGTTATAAAGAGATAAGGATGGGAGATGGCATTCATGGGCATGATATGGTGATAATACTCCCCCTCAAGTTGGATCATGAAGATTTTGAATGCCCAACTTGGATGAAAGAAACCGGAACTGATTTTGTCCAAGTGCCCTAATAAATAAATCTACAAGTTGAAGACTGGTGGCAATTTTGTAAGGTTTGAATCTGGTTCAAGTTTTCACGAACAAGGTGACAATCGATTTCAATATGTTTGGTTTGTTCGTGAAAAATGGGATAGGCGGCAATGTGGAGGGCCACCTGGTTATCGCAGTGCAAAGGTATAGGAAGAGAGCATGTAAGACCAATGTTGTGGAACAGAGACATAAGCCATGTGAGCTCACAAGTAGCATTAGACATGGCATGGTATTTTGATGCAGCTGAAGAACGTGATATGGTATGCTGTTTCTTAGTCTTCCAAGAGACTAAGCTTGAGCCATGCAAGGCACAATATCCAATAGTAGAATGACGTGTCATGGGGAAACTTGACCAATTAGAATCGTAGTAAGCCTGTGGGTGGAAATCAGAGTCTTTGCAATAAAAACAAGCCCTATCCTGGTGTAGTGTTCAAGTATTGAAGTAACCGATGGGCAGCATCAAGATGGGGTTATCGAGGTTGGTGCATAAATTAACTTAGAATATTAACGGCCTGGACAATATTAGGGAGAGTAACAGTGAGATATATCAAACGACCAACCAAGTGACGATAGGAAGAGGGATCCCACAAAATATCACCCATGTCATTGGTGAGTTTGAGGTTCTGTGCCATAGGGGTTGAAGCAGCGCATACACTAGTATAACTATTGTCCTATAGGATGTCAAGAACATATTTTCGTTGACATAAGTAGAGACCTTTTTTGGAACGAGCAACTTCAATTCCCAAAAAATATTTCAATGATCCAATATCTTTAATGTGGAAGCTCACACGCAACATGTCTTGGACTTCTTGTATCAGGGAGGCACTTGAGCTAGTGATGACAATATCATCAACATATAAGAGGACAAAAACAATCGAGGTGGAGTGACATAAGATAAATAAAGAATGATCAGCTGTGGAATGGGAAAAACCATAAGGCCGCCAAAAACTTAAAAAGCCATTTGCGGGAGGCTTGCTTGAGACCATATAAAGATTTGTGAAGGCAACAAACAAGAGACTTCCCCTTGCAACAATAACCAGTTGGAGGTAACATATAAACCTCCTCATTAGATCACCATGTAAAAAAGCATTGTTCACATCCATTTGATGGAGGGGCCAACCCAGGACAGCCACGATAGCTAGGAGGACAGAGATAGTAACAAGCTTTGCTACTAGAGCAAACGTGTCATGATAATTGACACTTTCGAGTTGGGTGTACCCTTTGGCCACTAATCGCACTTTATAGCTTTCAATTGTGCCATCCGACTTCCGCTTAATTTTGTAAACCCAAGTGGTTTCTTGCCCTGTGGTAGAGGAACTAGGGGACCAAGTATTGTTGGTAGTGAATGCTGCAATTTCAGATTGCATTGCCATTCGCCACTCCTCAAAACATATAGCTTCCAAAAAACTACTGGGCTCAACATGAGATGTAACAGAGGTAAAAAAAACCAAGTGGGATTTATTAAAACAAGAATAGGAAACAAAATGACTAAGAGGGTGAGGGATACCTGACCCTATAACCGAGGAAGGCAATGGCGATGTAATAAGAGAACATTTATAATCCTTTAAATAACTCGGGGGCTGTCAATTTCGTTGTGGTCAGATGGTAGCACTGGGTATCGATGATGGAGGGGTTGGGGTGATATCGAGTGGTGTATGGGCTGGGTGTGTAGTGGGTGTGGTCGATGGAGGTATGAGCAATGGAGTGTCGGTGATGATGGGATCAATAGGAGGTGTATCAAGAGTGTCGGGTTGGGAAAAGGTACAATAGGGGTTCCACTTGGAATTGGGTTGGGTAAAAGGGCATAGGGAAAAATATTTTCATAAAAGGTAACATCACGGTTCACGTAAATCATTATAGAAATGAGGTCTAGTACATGGTAGCCTTTCTGGCCATGGGGTACCCAATAACACTCGGGGATGAACGTTTATTAAACTAATGATGAATAACTGGATGTCTCCCAAAACAAGACAACCAAAAACCCAGAGATGATAAAGACGGGGGGTTTTGTTAAAAAGGATTTCAAACGGTGTTTTCCCATGGAGAACACGAGTGGGAAGATAGTTAATTAAATATGTAGCGGTGAGGACACATTCATCCCAAAAGTCCATTGGTAAATTGGATTGAAAGCACAAAACCTGGGCAACATTGAGAAGATGCCGGTGCTTGCGTTCCACTACCCCATTTTGTTGGGGGGTATGAACACAACTAGATTGTTGGATAACTCCCAATTGTTGAAAAAAAATCATTAGTTTGGGTATTAAAAAAATTCCAGCACCTTGTCAGATTTGATGCATTTAATGGAGGTGTTGATTATGCTTTAATCATGGCAAAACATTGAGGAATTAATTTGTTAACCCCAGATTTGGAAGCCATTAAAAAAAGTCATGTAATATGGAAAAATCATCGATAATGGTGAGAAAATAATGTGCACTAGACAATGATGTAGTTCTATAGGGACCCCAAAATCAACATGAATCAAATCAAAACAAAGTGTTCTAGTAATCATTCTTGAAGAAAATGGAAGCCGTAAACGTTTGACTAAAGGACAAACCGTGTAAATGCACTTCTTAGAAATAGAAATAGTAGAGTCTATGTTATGTAAATGGGATTGGGAAAAAGAACCAGAGTGTCCCAAATGCCAGTGCCAAAGATTGAAGTGTGCCCCTCAAGAAACCACAGAAACGAATGGAGCTGCTTGAGAAATTTCAAGGAAATAAAGTTTGCCATGTCTCTTACCCGTCGCTCAAGTCTTCTTCGATTGAGGGTCCTAAAAGACATAAGAATCACAAGTAAAAGTAATGAGAAATTTAGAATTAGCAGTCAACTTACTAATGGAAAGAAGATTACAGCGAAAGGATGGAACAAATAAGATACTATCGAGAAAAATTTTAGAAGTTAAGGAAATATCGCCTATATGGGATACAAGGGCTTGGGAACCATCAGGTAATGAAATCAGTAAGCAAGCCTTATGAGCATGAAATTGGGTAAATAAAGAAGAATCAAAAGTAATGTGAACTGTGGCACTAGAGTCCAATATCTAAGTGGAAGAATAGTTCAAACAAAATTGGCTACCTGCCATGGTGACTAGAGGGTGGTTACCCGATGGAATGAGAACCAGAAGTTGTTGAAGCTGTGCCGCTGTGAGGGTGGGAACCGAAATAGAACTAGGAGTAGCAATGACATTGGCCGCTAGGAGCGAAGAAGCAAGAGGACGAGTAGACTTTGAATTACCATTCGGGCTGGTTCATTTAGATCCATTTCGGTCTTTCCACCAATCAAGGTAACCGATCTTCTTAAAACACCGAGAGTTCGAATGCCCATCTCTACCACAATGGAAACAATGGTAGAGAGGCTTGGGCGAAGAAGTAGAGTGTGGCTGATCTAAGGAGGGAAGGGCAGCAGCCATGGTTGCAGCAAAAGGGACAGTCGAGTGGGTATCATAAATGGAACGTTGACATTCTTCCTGAAGAAGCAAGGAATAAGCCTTGTTGACGGGAAGGCAAGGGGTCCATGAGCAACAATTGACTACGGACAGTAGCATAAGAGTCGTTCAGGCCTTGTAAAAAATCCATGAGGTAATCCTCATCAAGAATAGATTGTAAAGAAGACATACAACTGCAACAATATGTGAAAATGTGGCGATAAGAGAGCAGTTCATCACAATAACCCTTGATCGTGGTATAGTAAGCAGAGATTGAAGTAGTCCCTTGTACATGGGTAGAGATGGCCCGACGGATTTCAAAAATACAAGGTGCATTTTTCTGTAACAATTGATCATGAAGATCGGCCCAAGCATCCTTCGCCAAATCAATCAAAGTAATACAATGGGCAGTGGAGGACACAGTTGAATGCACAATCCAAGAACGTACCATGCTATTGCAGCGTACCCAATGAGAATGATCAGGAGATATGAGATCAGGTTTAGGAAGAGAACCATCAATGAATGCTAACTTGTTCTTTGCTTCCAGAGCCATGATCATTGCCCGATGCCAGATAGGAAAGTTATCTCCATCAAGGAGACGAGTAACCAAAGAAGAACCAGGCTGATCGGAAGAATGTAAGAAGTAAGGTTGAGAAGCAGGAACCATCGAAACTTGAGAATCGTCCATGGTAGCGACAATGGAGGATTGGAAATCTCTCATGAAAGAAACCTAGCCTGATACCATGTTAAATATGGCAATGCCAAAATATGGAGCTATATTAGCTTGATTTTATTGAATGTATCTATGGTTGAATATATATACAAGTTACAAGAATCAATTAGAATAAACTATTCCCTGATCTATTGCTATGATTGAGATTGTGCATATATGACAAATATAGATACAAAGAGATAAGAATGAAAAGTGGCATGCGTGGGCATGATATGCATGTGATAAATGATAATAGAACATCCAAGCCATATGTTTCAATAGCAGACGAAACAAGAAGATAAAATTTACTGATAAAACCACAAAAATCAGAAGTCTGCATTCCTTATTGACTATGCACATGTTTTCAAGATGGTGATTTATCGATAATTTTTTTTTCTGTATTTCAACGAACAAAAACGGACGTAGTGGTGTTCAACCCCTTTCTGACTATGCACATGTTTTCAACATGGTGATTTATTAATAATTTTCTGTCGATTGGGTTGGTTGAGATTTCACAAAATGGTTTTGATTTATATTATTGTTTCTCTAGGGATAGTTATTTAGCCTTTTCTAGGTACTTAATACGTTTGGGGCATTAGGGTAATGTCCACATTATGAAAATTGAGAACATAGCCCCGCCCCGCCTCACCTAATGTGTCTGAGCACATCTTGCACCCCTGTGTGCTGCGGTGCAAAGAATATCGCCCCATAACATATATAGTATTTATCATACTTGCACCTGAGCTTGTTCCATTAGGATTGTGACCATATACACTTTTTTGGGGTCCATCTCAACCTTATCTCGCCATGTTTAAAATCTTTCTATTTTTTAAACTGATTTCAAATTTATTACCTTTTCAATTTTTTTCAGTACTCATTATTTTTTGGTGAATATCAAATTTATCTTACAAAGCCCAAAAAATTTATTCAATTTTTCCCATTACTCCATTTTTTTGGTTTAGCTCCGTCTATATTAAGGAAAATGTGTAGGTAATACCGATAAAAAAAAACAAATAAGATTTTACTTGAAAATTTTCTCTTACATGCCTTTTACCACGAAACAAACAGATATGGGAAATGCATTTGAGCTTAAACTTGCCATTACTTCGCTTTCTATGTGTATATCACACAACTGAATAGTGGTAGCAACAAATTTACAGGAAAAAGAGTCAGGGAAGTTATATGAGGAAAACAAAAGAAGGGGAAAACAACTTGAGGGAGAAAGGCAAGAACTCGAAAAATGCTAGCTGGACAAAATCAAGGAAGAACTTCAGATTTCAGAGGACCAGAAGGAAAAGCTAGAGAGCCAAATTGCTGATTGTGATCGAATGGTTGTAGAGGTTGTTGAGGAGAAGGTCCTCTCAGGTGCTCAACAGTTGGTAGCTATCCAGAAAGAAATTAAGGAATTGAAGGAGCTATGGCAAAAAAGAAAGGAAGAGTTAGAAAACTTGCAGTGCTTATCAGTGTTCTCTGCTCTAGAGATGGAGTCAGCAACTGAAAACTTCAATACATCAATGAAGATCGGAGAAGGGGCATTTGGGAATGTCTACAAAGGATCCCTTCACCAAACCCCTGTGGCCATAAAGAGATTTAATTTTCATAACTTGGAAGGACAAAGTAGCTCAGATTTCCAACGGGAGGTAAATCACTATATATCTCTCTATAGCTTGTAAGAGAACATATACATATTCATTCACTTATATATACCAAACCATAATTTGGGTGTTTTCAGGTTGAAGTCTTGAGCAAGGTAAGGCATCGAAACCTTGTTACTCTCATTGGGGCCTGTCCTGAAGCTTCTTCACTTATATATGAATACCTCCCAAATGGTAGCCTTGAGGATAGACTCACTTGTAAGGATGGCACTCCACCTCTTTCATGGAAAACTCGATTCCGAATAGCCAAGGAGATCTGCTCAGCCCTAATCTTCCTTCATTCCAATAAACCTGACAGCATAGTTCATGGGGATCTCAAACCATCAAATATCCTTCTTGATGTAAATTTTGTAAGCAAACTTGGTGATTTTGGGATTGCTAGCTTTATCCCTCGTGATGAAAAATTGATCGACACAACCACACTATTGTGCATAGCTGACCCAAAGGGAACCATTGGCTACGTAGACCCCGAGTTTCTAACAACTGGAGAGCTTACATCGAAGGCAGACATTTATTCATTTGGAATTGTAGTTTTACAGCTTTTGACTGGGAAATCAGCCATGTGGTTAAGAAAGAAAGTGCAATTTGCGCTGGATGAGGGAACTCTGGATGACATATTAGATGCATCAGCAGGTGATTGGCCTTTGGTAGATGTGAAGCAGCTAGCTCAAATGGCATTGAGGTGCTGTGAGATGAATCGGAAGAATCGGCCAAACCTTGAGTTAGAAGTGTGGAATATGCTCGATCATGTTGTTGAAGACTCAAATTTAACTTCGTAAGTGATTTTTTATGATGCTGAGCTGACTTAGCTGTATATGTCACTTTGAAAGTTTTTTAAGCTTATATATGAACAATTCAAAACAAATTTTTTTTTCTCACTTTAGAAAATCAAAAGATTTGAATAGAAAGTTCTCATTGGTTACCTATAGTTTTGATTTTTTTTTTTTTTTCTTTTTGCTGCCAATAAATCGAAACTTGGACTCTCTCTCTCTCTCTCTCTCTCTCTCTCTCTCTCTCTCTCTCTCTCTTTCTCTCTCAAACACACACACACACACACACATATATCACAGATTCACTATGGTGATGAACCAAAAATATACGGGCCAGTCCTGAGATGCCACGTGTCCTGACCTGAAGGGGAGCCTAGCTCAAGCCCGGCCACAACAGAACTAGTTTGACAACCCAAGAGGAATACAACTCAAGAGGTCACCCCAAAGGCCAAGTCTACCATGCAAACCACGGGGTCCAACCATAACGTCATCGGCAAGATCTACGTTATCCTATCACTAAAAGGCCGCAACTAGATGTATATATACCAAAGGGAGGACTATCCCAAAGCAGTATAAGTCTAACAAACTCAACACATGAAGAAGACGTTTAAGGAACCTCCCCCTACTAGGATTCTACATCTCATGAGGAACCAATCCAAATAAAACTCTACTATGTGATGATCTACCCTTGTTAGCACATTCGTCATCGATGAGGACTCTCCACACTGTCATACTCAACTGTAAATACTTAGGTATTCCAGCTCATGATTCATCTTGAATTCCAATAATTCATCTGTTGCTAAGAGAGATCTAACTAAGGCATTGGAGAGTCCTAGGCCAGAACCACACCGGTTCTCCCTGGTCCCTGACGTCCTTTTGTAGGTTGCAGCACTCAAAGGACCTACCGGAGATTTTTTGACGCAACAGATTGGTGCCATCTATGGGAACAACGCTAGCCAATGTTTCTACTAGCTCATTTCCTCAAGTACTCAATGACACTGTGTAAGAAGACTGCTCCCTCTACCAATGCTCCGAGGGAGAGGAATGAGACACCACCATCGAAGAGCTCTCGTCGGAGAGTCAATAATCATGAACTTTAAGAGACGGAGAATCCAGAGAATGAGCACATCGATGTAGGAGAAGTAAATCTCAATAACGAAGTAGCCATGGAGGTTTTACCTGACCCAAACACACCGGCAACTGTGGGTCAAACCAATGACCTATAGAGACAAATTCTACATGACCAAGACCTCTTTTGCGACTTTCTAAGGCAGCGGGCGACCTCCCGCACAAGGGTAATGCCACTGCCAAGGACCCTAAGAGGTCGTTCCCTGAAGATGAAAGATCAGAGAGACCCACGAGACACATAGGTTCTGCCCATCCGCAAGGAAATCCTTCACGTCATCCCCTGAAAACTGTAGATCTGCCGATTCGATCAAAATGTGGGGCATCACAGACACATAGATCGTTGGAACCTAATCAGGATGGTTTGATCAAAAGATTGATATTCTAGGGGTGACTAGGAGGAAGTCGCACACCAAGGTCAAGTCGGACATATCGTGAAGAAAGTTCCTCACGTTCATGTCAAGGCTCATAATGTCATAACCTCTCACCATCACGTCAAACTCACCATGGGAGGAAACATCAAGAAGGGGTCGAGAGCGGGTTCGTAGTAAACATGCAACCTGGCGTGATGGATAGCCACGTGATGAGGAATTAGATAAAAGACTCCATGAATTGGACAAGAAGTTGGAAGGATTAAGGAGGCAGACGAAAGGCGAAACACGCTCCATACCAGGCCAACATCTATTCTCGACAAAAATCATTAGTGCATCTCTTCCCTCGAGATTCAGGTTATCTGCCTTCGAACTCTACAGCGAAACCATAGACCCCAATGATCACATCAACTACTTTAATGGGATGATGAACTTGTATGATGGATCAGAGGTCATCTCTTGTCGAGCTTTCCAGGCATCCCTCAAAGGTGCGGCCACTTCGTGGTTCTCAAGGCTTAAGCCTTGATCAATAAACACCTTCGTAGAACTTTGTGAACAGTTTATCACCTGCTTCCAAAGCAGCGTCAAATAGAAGAAAACCATAGCCAACTTATTGAACATGGTACAGAATCCAGGGAGTCTCTCAGAGAGTATGTCACAAGATTTACGAAGGAATCCCTAGAGGTTAGAGACCTGGATGACCAACCTCAACATGCAGACCTAGTCGGGGGCATAAGAGACCTAGACCTCATCAAGGACCTGGCATGACACAAGACCAAGACAGTGAGAGAACTACCGGAGCGGTGCAATGAGTTCACCAACATGGCCATAGTACTATAAGCTTGGAAGAAAGTGATTGAAGCCAAACCATAGGAGAATAAGAGATCGACGTCGGATAATCGTGGAGAAAGCAAACGGACTAAAACTGAGCGCCAACAAGAGAAGGGTAATCGCCAATCGGAAGAAACTGACCATCGTCCAGAGAGGACTGATCGAGCTGGAAGCCTCGACTACACTCCCCTAAACACCACAAGGTCACAGATCCTTATGCAGATTCAAGGCCGTGGCTTGCTCCATCAGCTACGACCCATGCTTACAGGACTCGAAAAGCAAAATCCAAGCAAATACTGTCTCTTCCACAAAGACACAGGACATGATACAAAAGAGTGCATTCAACTGAAGGAGATTGAACAACTCATCAAAGAAAGTAACCTGAACAAGTACGTAAATGGAGGTCGTGTGGGTCGTTCAGGTCAAGGAGGTAGAGATCATGATCAGCGAAGAGAGGAGCCGCGACGAGAGGAGAGGAGAAAAGATCGTGACGGGGACAAAGGCCACCACGAAGAAAGAAGAGATGCTCCAAGACCAACCAATACCTGAGGACCCCCAATCCTCACTATAGTAGGGGGACTAGGGCAGGAGTCTACAAGAAAGGCAAAAGCCCATGCTTGGTTCGTAGAGGTAATAGAGATGCCGAACAAAGTAGCTAAGACAGAAATGGTAGTCTGCTTCTCAGACGCTGATCTAGAAGGAGTGAGCCTGCCGCATCAAGATGTCCTCGTGGTGCAGGTGGAAATAGCCAATCGAGCCGTGCATAGGATGCTGGTTGACTCCAGAGCTTCCGCAGACGTAATCTCACTAGAGGCCTATAGGCAGTTCGGGTTTAGTGATGATAAGCTCAAGCCTGAAGCAACCTACCTCCATGGGTTCTCAAGAGCCTCCTCTTCCATTAAAGGAACAATTAAATTTCCAGTCATCTTTGGAGACCACCCACGGTAAGTTATGATCATGGTTACCTTCATGGTAGTAAGGACAGTCGTATCCTTTAACGGCATCCTGGGATAACCATCCCTAACTGCCCTGAAGGGAATAGTATTACCGATACACCTGAAGATGAAGTTCTTAACAGAGAATGGCGTTGGCGAGATCAAGGGGGACCAGAAGAAAGCTAGGGAGTGTTATGCACTATTCGTCAAGAGGAATAACGACAACACTCAGGGGATGGCTTTATGTATAGAAAATCTCATTAGCGATCAAAGGGATGAGTTTACAGAACGTAGAGGAAAGCCGGTGGAAGGCCTCATCTATTACACCTGTACTAAAAAGAAACCCTAATATCCTAGGTCAAATTGAACTTTTTCGGACAGGTGATGCCACAATGCTAATGGTCAATACCTGTGACTTTGGATTTCAACAGTCAAGGAGGAAAACTCAAACCCAAGGCTTGTATCCACATCTTGATGGGCGATTGGACCGCACTATGGGTAAAACCATGGACCCTAAATTTAAGTATACATATCCCCTTTGGAGTCCTAGAAGTACGGGTTAAGACCCCATAACTTTTCTTATAATTTGGGCCCTTACAACAGCAATGGAGTCACGAACGAACTCACAAGACTGGTTCCGTTCGTGGATCCATCTGTAAGTTTCTTGTCCTTTTGTTGTATTTACGTGTGGGACCCATGGCTCCATGTTCCGGACACAATGACTAAGCCCTCGGACATGATGGACCCCCACCCTTACCTTCTCTTGGTTTGTTGGGCCATGAAATTGGGCCCATAAGGCCTAACTAAAATGATTAATGGTTTCTCTTACTTAGCTTGGGCCAAACAAGCCCTAAAACTAAATTACCTTTTTGGACCTTAGGCTAAGCCAAACATGCCTTAACTAACTGGACCTAATAGGGTTTGTAACCTTAGCCAAATAGGCCTTAAGGCCCAACTTGAACATAAGAGATTCCTAGCCTTGGGGGACCTAGGCAAACAACCCCTAAGACCTATTTCTTTTATAAAAGGAGGGCTAAACTCAAAATTCTCCCATTTCTCCCCCTCCAAGCCAAACCGTTGAGGAGAAGAAGAAGAAAAGAAGAGGAATGGGAGGGGAAGGAAGAGGAGTCTTGTTGTCCTACCTCCTCTCCTCTTGTTGTTCGGACAAGGACTGAAAAAACCAAGAAAAAGGGAAGAAGGAGAGAGGAGAAGGTGGATCTTCAAGGCTGGCTGAAGTTGGGGTTTGAGCTCCATTTGCCTAGGTATGCCTCTATCCTACTACACCTCCCTCTCCTCCATTTATTCTTGGGTTTAGATGAGTTTAGCTAAGGAGGAGCTGACCTAAGGTTCCCTTTGAGACTCAAGGTGGAGCTTAGCCCTTAATGGGACTCTATTAATGAAGACAAGTCCCTAATGTTAGCTCCACTCAACCAATGTACATCCATTTCTGTTGTTCTATGTTTTTTCCAAACCCTAAACCTCATATTTGGATCAAAGGAGTTAAATCCTTATGTGACCTTGGACCCATGAGATGGGGCTAGGTGCTAGTGACCCTAGGAAGGCCTATGATTTCCCTCCATGACCCTGAGGGCCATATGAACTCTAGGTTCCAAGATGGATAAGGAAATCCTTAAAAATCTCAGAAAGAACCTCGACGGATGCACGAATGGATCCGTTGTGTTTCCGTCCATGAATCTGTCCAATACATTTTGGTGACTGGGTCAGGCGGAGCTAGGGATGGATTCACCTATTAGTTTCGTCCTTGATTCCATTCCCTCTCGAGAATGTCTCAGGGATCGAATGGATGTAGGAATAGATTCATAGAGAGGTTCCGTTCATGAATCCGTCCCTCCTATTTTAACTTGTTGGCCTGAATGGAGCCATGGACAGACTCACCCACTTGCTTTCGTCCGTGTTGTCTTGTTTGAAATCCAACTTTAACCTTGGGGCATAACATAGGACCCCTCTATACATCTTTTAATATTTGCTCTAGCATCATTAGGCTACCCAACTCATTGGAAAGAAAGCGCATTGGTGAGATTCAAGTCAACCACGTCGGGTGGTACCCAAATTAGGTGAGTGGGTTTTGGGTGACTGTTTGGGTTTGCTACTTACTAAATATTCATTATCATGTCATTATATGATAAAAAAGCATGTTGCATCTGTGCATCCTTTATCTTGATTGTTAATGGATTGATTATGGACCCTTAGATTGCTTCATTATTGTATTGGGTTACGTCACCGGGTGTACCGGTACCGAAACCCCAAGAATGTTTATAAAATCGGCCTATTGATTCTCATCTTGCTCTGTATGCGTCATGTTGTGCTGGTACCCGGGTACTAGATGGAATGAGACGCTGATGCACTCGAAATACCTTTGGGACAATAGGACTTGCATATAGTATATCTATGGTTAGGATTCTTGTTCCCTTGTGCTATGACCCTTACCAACAGGGGTTTATGTGTTGGATAGTCAGAGCACCTATTGTCTGTGGGGGAGAGAGGCCAGGTCAGGGGTAGTGATGGCTATTAGGCTCTGCCATTGGGTGGTCTGGTGGCTTTGACTGGTGTAGGCTCCCTTATGATAACTGATGTTTCATTGTAACGATAAGTTAAGTGACCCATAGTGTCTCCCGAGTTATCATAGTAGCATATACCTGACTTAAAATTGTGTGCTAGGTGGAAAAAAATCTAACATGTGCATGCATCATGGATTGATTTCAAATTGTGTGTTCGTTTTAATGTGCATTCCCCTTGGCTCTCTCACTAGCTTGTGGAGCTAACCCTGTTGCGTAAGCTCTTTTAGTTGATTATGCAGGTAATCTCTTGATGAGCTCCCATAGATGCGAATCGAGTGGAGCCAGTGGCTTGGCCTTGGATGTCGATGAACACCTAAGAATGATGCCCTTGTGGCATGATTTAAATCTTTACTATTGTAATCATCTTTAGTCATGTATGGACTTCATGTGTAAATTTATGAAAATTACTTGATGGATATGGGATATAGTAGCTATTGTATATGTTATCATTAGTGGACAAACACCTTGTATTATTCGATCTTAAAATGATTTATGCTTCTGCTAACTTCGATCTCTTTTTGGAATGAATTACTCCATTGGTTTACGCACTCTGACACACACTGTATCTGTGACCCTGGTAGTATTGGGATGACACTTGTCATCCCAGTCACCCCTTTTTTTCTTGTAACATACCCTTTATTGGGATGGCGGCATGACAACATGGTATCAGAGCGTGATGCTCTGCACCGACGACAATTTGGCGTAACCTCTTGATTTACTCCCAACAATTAGGTTCTAATTAAAAACCTCAAGACCAAAAATAAGTGTATGCAGACATAGGGAGAAGACTAGCTAGGGTGCAACTGAGATTTCTAGAAAATAATAGACAATTATGGAATTTAGTACTTGAAGTATATGCTTGTCTTGGTGTTGCTGCTAGGTTGCATTGTTATACCCTAAGGGGATATTACATGAATTTCGCAAGAAGGTCTATAGTAATCCATAATAATCCAAGAATCTAAAATTTAAAGGAAAAATGTATATATATATATATATAGTTAAAATTCAATCTTCTATATGTTCAAACGGTCCCTTGGAGGTAATTACATTCTTTTAAACATACACTTCAAACCACCACCAAAGCCTTTAAGGTTTAATTGATCAAAAAAAAAAAAAAAGAAAGAACAAAATAGAGAAAAGTTAAAAAGGGAAAAGAGTTACAACAAGTCCATGACAAGTAAAGAAAAAAAGCTTGGATTAAACAACTTTTGATAACTAGAATAAGTGACTGGGCTAGGTCTCCATGCCATCATGACCGTCTGTCGTCTCGCTCGCCATAGAAGAGGAAAGTGTTGATGTCATTTAGTTCTTTTTCTATCCTCTCGAGGCACTGATTATAGGAAGAGAACTGCCCCTTGATTTCTTCAAATCCCTCTGTCATCTTCAGATTCATATGCCTTATGGCCATGAGAACAGCATTTGCACCTACATCCCCTGCACTGGAAGCCCCTATGGTGTGCTATCTAGACTCCACTGCCTCTACATCTTCATCCACAATCCCTTAGACCCCTCCACCCTCTCCATAATTGATCGGCTCCCCAAAGCTGTAGGAATCACATGATATGCCCATTCACTACAATGCATTAAACCCAAATGGTCCTTCGGAGCTTGTTTCTTTGGGTTCATTGTCAAGGTCTATTCCAAAATGGAGAAAGATCCGGGTGAGTAGCCTACCATAGGGCAAGGTGTTCTTACGGCGAGGATTGGCCACTGCATGTGTAATATGCTAGATGATAACATAAGGGAGACATGTTTGCTAGCCAGTATAGAGGGAGTATGCCAGTGATGATGCCATCAAAGGAGGCTGGGTGCTATGTCCTTTAGAAGGGGCCAAGTTTGTCTTGGCAATGTATGTAAGGACCCGTTGGGAAGTACCAAATCTCGAGAGGTCATCATTATCATCAAACACATTATTTGTAAGTGTCAAATACAGTAGCTGACGATCAGTAGGAGACAAGCATTTGTTGGGGTCACTCCCAAGAGGAAAATACAGTCTGTTCCCTTCTGTAGAGATGTTCAGAAGTATCCCCAACTCCATCTCATTGAAAGTAACAGGCACCCTCTTTACAAAAGAAGTTAATTTAATGCTATCCGCATCCTCATGGATAAGCACAAGATTAGAGTAAAACTCCCTGACCAGTGTGCGGTAGTAGAATTCGGGGTCGGTCAGCATGCTGCTCCATCTTAAATTGCTAAATCTGATATCTACTTTAAAGGCAATCAGTTCCTCAATCATAGTGTCCCTCTCCACTAAAATCTTCCTATCATGTAAATGCTCTTGATAAAGACCCTCGGTCTTTGTAGATATAAATCTCTTGGCATTAAAGGCCAGGGGAGGAGGTGGTAGAATGGCTAGAGCATTCCTCCTGCGTGGGGCCATGGTTAATCCCTACACACAGGAGACCAACAAAGGACAACCATGATTGAACCAAACTCAAATAAATAAGATAAAACATATATGTGCATATATAGATGCAAACACATGTATTTATGTAGGAATTACATGGACAAGAGAAGTTACACAACAATTAGACAATCCATAACTACCAATATGGAGTGTGATTACTTTGGAGAAAAATGAATTCCCTAGGGCATGGAAATGGGAGGAGATGATTTTATAGAAACAAACCTATGCCCTTGGTTACCATATGTTCCCAATCAAAATACCAAACTCGTGATTTGATTAAATGAAAACTTCAACAAACAACAAGGCTTGTATGTGGAAGAATCAACACAGAAGAGAAATGAACTTCAAATTTCTACTCTAGGAATCACACAAACAATCAAATGTGCTTGAGGAAGTGTTAATGAGTCAATGTCCATAGAAGTTATAGGCATTCAATGAAATTAGTCATGCCTTGGATGTTCTTTCCCAAAATAGTAGGAATTTGGGAGTTTATCCCAATCTTTACCTAGAAACAACTTGAATAATTCTACTGAACATTGTGTACTCAAATAATGATCTCAAGTGTTTCCTTGAAAGGAATTAAAAATACATTCAAAACACATAATACACACCCAAAAAAAAAAAATTTAACCCAAACCAAGAGCATTTTTCGATTGGGGGGGTAATCTACTAAAACCCTAGTCTTAATCGAATTTCCAACATGACTCGTGTATCCATATGGTTGTGTGGATGCAAATGGAAGCTAGAACACTGTAGAGTCCACCACTAATATCAATTGCAAAGTAAAAGAAAAAGGAAAGGGAAGGACACAACCAAAACCTTAAGCTTGGAAACCTAGGGAGGGAGAAGAAGGGAAGAACCTTTACCTTGGGGTAATGGGGCTCAGTTCTTGATATTGCGGATCTCAAAGTCACAAGAGGAAGGTGACGGAAGCACGAACGGAAGGCCCTTAGAGAATCCCTTGCTCTGCGGTTCCATTCCCCCTTGGAGCCAAAATTAGTTTGAAAAACTCGTGACTGTGTTTTTATAAAAATTTGGCGACAGACGCATGAACGGAGCCACCATCATTATTCAGTTCATAAATCCATTCAGCGTAAAATTTTAATTTTTTTGTTCCTGCAACTGCACGGAACATCGAACGGAACCATGACTAAGGATCCGTCTACAGTTCCGTTTGTTTCAGTATTTTTACCAAACCAAGCTCTCTGAGAACGGATGAATAAACGGACTCAAGTTACATAATCCGTCCGTTAATCCATCCTGCCTATTTTGCTACGGAGCCACGAATGGACTCACAATATTGATTCCGTCCGTGAGTCCGTCCGTGTTCTTTTGGGAATTTGAGCCCAATCTTTTGCGACATTGTGGTCATGCCTATGTGTGACGATTATATGACTATACCTTGAATCTACACTCATGTTGTATCATCTATTCACGTTAATTGTTTGATTTTATGACTTAAGGTCAAATGTTAGAACCTACATCAGCAAGGCAAGCCTGTAGGGAATAACAGTCACTAGTATACATTATCACTTCTATTTTATAAGAAATGGAGTGATTTACCTTGAGAATGAAAATCCTTAAGCCCCAATGAGCCCTCTTCCTCAGGAGACAAGCAAATGAAATAAAACACCAGAATGAGATATATTATGTTCCTAGACAAAGTGAAGAAGGGTAGACAAGGAAATAGATTTCATTAATAATATTAAATTAGTAATCTTAAGTAAAAAAGGGGAATTAGAGCACATGAAGAGGTAGGCAATGTAAGTTTTACTTGAAGGGTTGAAAGACTCGTGAGTGAAGAAACTTAAATTAATTAAGAAGCTTGAACCCCATTCACTACACTTGAATCAAATAGGAAGAGTGGGAGCTTAGAACAGAGTGGAATTTTTTTTTTCGTTCCAAGTACAAGGCGTAGGATAAAGAACCAAGTATGAGGTAAGTATTATGCAACCCACTTAGCTTATGAAAAGAAGAAAACTGAACCTATACAATGTATAGGATCCAAAATTCATGACCAGGCAGAGAAAGAAAAGGTAATGACCTAATAATAGGCTTGTTATTTTAAATAACTTAGTTAAACAATTAGTGGAGATATTGTACAAGTGAAAGCTCACTCATGTAATCCCCCAAGTCAATGGCAGTCCCATTTTGATTTTTAGCTTAGTTTATCCAAACCTTTAACTAGATCCATGGATAGAGTGCCAAATTGTATTTAGAATTTACAAATGATCTTGATCATGAAAATAGTGAGGTTTATAATGTTGGACAAACCCCAAAATATGAATGGAGAACTAATTGTGAATTTCTCCATTTTTATAAAACCGCTCTACCATAGTTCTTAGCAGATAATCCCAATTTTGGTTTAATAGTACATCCCAATAGGGGTCAACCATATTTATTCAATTCATCCCTCTCAACTTGGATACCATGAGGTAGGCCTTGAAAATTTTTAGCATAAGCGAAATTATCGGACTCACATCCAAGTTGTGACCTATACTTATACCAGATCCATCTGTGATTAGTGTTTTCTGGATTGGATCCTCTAACTTGTTGAACCTTATGATTGACCTTCCTTCATAGGTTAACCATGTTGACCGGAGCATCCTTAGGGATGAAAGTATATTCCTTGATATATTTGGTCATTAGATGTGTATGTGAGGAATTGGAGGCCAAATAGGTACCTTCCTAAGTCCTTAAGTGCTTGACTTAGGTGGTTTCCCTGTACTGCTGGTATGACTTTGGCCTTAATCTTACTGTATAGGTTAGCTTGAACCCTAGCCTTAGTCAGGTTACTTGTGGATTAATAATTAATAAATTTGATGTTGGCCCTGGGTAAGGCCATGGGTAGGCTAATTAGTAAAGCTTTCCTGATCTTAACCATCAGTTAAAAGAGTTTACTTAGACCAAGACTAGGAGGTAAATGATTAAGCTCTCAAAAGGGGGGGACTGGAGTAGACTTACCTCCTGTTAAGTGGTTAACTGGTAGGCTTATATGGTTTTGAAGGTTGAAACTGAAAGATATAATAGGACCTTTTCCAACAATAAACACGAATGGAGTAATGGTCAAATTGAACTTTTCCTGACAGGTGATGGCACGATGCTAATGGTCAACACCTGTGACCTTGGATTTCAACAGTCAAGGAGGAAAACTCGAACCCGAGGCTTGTATCCATATCTTGATGGATGATTGGACCGTGCTATGGGTAAAACCATGAACCCTAAATTTAAGTATACATGTCCACTTTGGAGTCCTGGAAGTGTAGGTTAAGGCCCCACAACTTTCCTTGTAATTTGGGCCCTTACAACAGCAACAGAGTCACGGATGGACTCATAATACTGGTTTCGTTTGTGGATCCGTTTGTACTATTTCTTGCCCTTTTGTTGTATTTTTGTGTGGGACCCACGTCCCCGTGTTCCATACATAATGACTAAGCCCTCAGACAAGATGGACCCCCACCCTTACCTTCTCTTGGTTTGTTGGGCCATGAAAGTGGGCCCATAAGACCTAACTAAAATGATTAATGGCTTCTCTTACTTAGCTTGGGCCAAACAAGCCCTAAAACTAAATTACCTTTTTGGACCTTAGACTGAGCCAAACGTGCCCTAACTAATTGGACCTGATAGGGCTTGTAACCATAGTTAAGCAGGCCTTAAGGCCCAACTTGAACATAAGAGATTCCTAGCCTTGGGGGACCTAGGCAAACAAGCTCTAAGGCCCATTTCTTTCATAAAAGGAGGGCTCAGCTCTAAATTCTCCCATTTCTTCCCCTCTAACCCAATCCATGGAGGAGAAGAAGAAGAAAAGAAGAGGAATGGGAGGGGAAGGAAGAAACACGAAGGGGAAGTAAGAGGAGTGTTGCTATCCTACCTCTTCTCCTCTTGCTGTCCAGACAAGGATTGAAGAAAAGAAGAAAAAGGGAAGAAGGAGAGAGGAGAAGGTGGATCTTTAAGGTTGGCTGAAGTTGGGGTTTGAGCTCCACTTACCTAGGTATGCCTCTATCCTACTACACCTCCCTCTTCTCTATTTATTCTTGGGTTTAGATGAGTTTAGCTAAGGAGGAGCTGACCTACAATTCCCTTTGAGACTCAAGGTGGAGCTTAGCCCTTAATGGGACTCTATTATTGAAGACAATTCCCTAATGTTAGCTGCACTCAGCCAATGTACAACCATTTTTTATGTTCCATGATTTTTCCAAACCCTAAATCTCATATTTGGATTAAAGGAGTTGAATCCTTGTGTGACCTTGGACCCATGAGGTGGGACTAGGTTCTAGTGACCCTAGGAAGGCCTATGACTTCCCTCCATGATCCTGAGGGCCATGTGAACTCCAGGTTCCAAGATGGAGAAGGAAATCCTTACAAATCTCACAAAGAACCTCGACAGATGCACGAATGGATCCGGCATCGTGGTTCCGTCCGTGAATCTGTCCAATATATTTTGGTGACTGGGTCAGGGGAGCCAGGCGCGGATTCATCTATTGGTTTCATCCATGGTTCCGTTCCCTCTTGGGAATGTCTTAGGGATCGAATGGATGCCCGAACAGATTCATAGAGAGGTTCCGTTCGTGAATCCGTCCCTCCTATTTTGACTTATTGGCCTGAACAGAGCTAGGGGCGGATTTACCCTGTTGCTTTCATCCGTGAGTCTGTGCTGTCTTGTTTGAAACCTGACTTTAACCTTGGGGCATAACATAGGACCCCTCCATATATCTTTTAACACTCTCTCGCATCTTTAGGCTACCCAACTTGTTGGAAAGAACACGCATCGATGAGATTCATGTCAACCATGTCGGGTGGTACCCAAATTAGGTGAGTGGGTTTTGGGTGACTGTTTGGGTTTGATACTTACTAAATATTCATTATCTTAATTATGAATGGATTGATTGTGCACCCTTAGATTGCTTCATTATTGTATTGGGTTACGGCACTAGGTGTACCGGTATCGGAACCCCAAGAATGTTTATGAAACCTATTGATTCTCATTCTACTTTGTATGCATCGTGCGGTGCTAGTACCCGGGTACCAGATGGAATGGGAGGTTGATGCACCCGGAATATCTCTCTAGACAATAGGACTTGCATATAGTATACTTGTGGTTAGGATTCTTTTTCCCTTATGCTATGACCCTTACCAATAGGGGTTTATGCATTGGATAGTCAGAGCACTTGTTGCTTGTGGGGGAGAGAGGCCAGGTCAAAGTAGTGATGGCTATCGGGGTTTGCCACTGGGTGGTCTGGTGTCTTTGACCGGCGTAGGCTCCCTTGTGATAACTGTGGTTTCATTGTGGCGATAAGTTAAGTGACTCATAGTGTCTCCCGAGTTATCATAGTAGCATATACCTAACTTAGAATTGTGTGCTAGGTGGAAAATTAATCTAACATGTGCATGCATCATGGATTGATTTCAAATTGTGTGTTCGTGTGTATGTGCATTCCCATGTGCTCTCTCACTAGCTTGTGGAGCTAACCCCATTACGCAACCTCTTTTAATTGATTATGCAGGTAATCTCTTGATGAGCTCCCATGGATGTGAATCGAGTGGAACTAGTGGCTTGGCCTTGGATGTCGATGAACACCTAAAAATGGTGCCCTTGTGGCATGATTTAAATCTTTACTTTTGTAATCATCTTTTGTCATGTACGGACTCCATGTGTAGATTTATGGAAATTACCTGATGGATACGGGATATAGTAGCTGGAGTATATGCTATCATTAGTGGACAAACACCTTGTATTATTCGATTTTAAAATGATTTATGCTTTCGTTGACTTCGATCTCTTTATGGATTGAATTACTCCATTGATTTATGCACTTTGACACTATCATGTTTTTGAGATTGGGAAGGCTGTGGATTGGGACATTGTATCTGTGATCCTGGTAGTATTGGGATGACACTTGTCATCCCAGTCACCCATTTTTTTCTTGTAATATACCCTTTATTGAGATGGGGGCGTGACATCGACCCATTCCCTCTTAGCGAGGATGAGCCCACCAAGATAGTGTAGGTTGGATCGTCGCTAGACGAAGAATAGAAAGGTAAGTTGGGGTGACTCTTGAAGGAGAACTCGGATGTCTTCACATAGTCGGCCTTTAACATGCCGGGCATACCTCGGCACATTGCCGAACATAGGCTACACGTGGATCTAACTAAGAAGTCAGTCCAACAGAAGCGAAGGAATTTTCCACTCGATAAACAAGCTACAATCAAAGAAGAGGTCAAGAAGCTGAGTTGTTCGGGGTTCATCAGAGGGGAGATATTTTCTACTTGGCTCGCAATGTCATAATGGTTCCCAAACCAAATGGCAAGTGGAGAATGTGCGTGGACTATACTAACCTAAACAAGGCATGTCCCAAAGATGAATATCCCCTGCCAAGGATCGACTTGCTAATCGACACGATCGCAGGTCATGAAATGCTAATCTTTATGGATGCATACACAGGCTTATAAATTCACCTAGAGGGGGGTGAATAAGTGAAAGTAGTGAAATATAAAACTTTATGCAGAATTAAAAACGTTATTAAAATAATGCAAATAAATTGCAATAATAACACCAAGATTTATAGTGGTTCGGCCAAAACTTGCCTACGTCCACTCCTCTCACCTTAGAGAGAATTCTACTAAGACAAATCTTGAGTATGAGCAAGAGAACTCGTACAAATCTTGATTGAGAGCAAGAGGACTCACCACCACTCTGGATTCCGAGCAAGAGGACTCAAACTACTCTTGATTCTGAGCAAGAGGACTCAAACAACCATATAAAATAAAATAGTACTAAGATTAGGATTACCTCAAACTTAGAAGTGTGTTGCTACCTTTCACTTTGAAGCTTAAAGCTAAGTGTGATGAAGGAGCTAGTGAGTGGAGTGAACTTGAATTCTTTGATGAATGAATGCTTAAACACTTCGAATGTTCAAGTTCGAATGCCTTTGCGATGCTTTTGATTAGCCTTAATTGTGTGTCATTAGTCCAAAAGAGCTTACCTATTTATAGGCAATGGTGCTCAAAACATTTGCGGTTCATTGCTAATTTTGACATAATTCTGTCCTAATCCGGTATGTCGTTTCCCAATTCAGTATGTCGGATCATGATTCGGCATGCTGGATTGTGATTCGATATGCCGGATCATGATTTGGCACATTCCGTTTGGCCACTATGAGCAAAACCTGAGATTGTATTAAACAGGCCAACACAGATTTGGCATGCCGGATCAGCAAATTCTGCTGAACCATATTAAGTCCTTTGTTGGACTTACTCGGGTGATTCCAAGTAGGTTTGGTCATATGGATTGGGTTAATTAAACCTTCTAAAGTCCATCTAAATAAATGCATGCTTGTGTGTATGCATTACATCATTTGTGACTTTAACAAATGAATTCATAACTTAGTACAATTCTAAGTCTTCAAACTTCTTCAAGTCTTGAACTTTACTTCTTTACATGAGTATCTTCAAAGAGAGTCCTTCTAACTTGTCTTGATCTTTGTCTTTAAAACTTGTTCTCCATTCTTCATGATTCTTTGATGTCTTGAAAGATTGGACAAGTTCAATTTACTTTGAGCATCAATCTCTTGAATCGAGTGCTCCCCCTCACTTGATGCTCTGCTCTTATCTATGCATCTTTTAGGCAAGAGTTAGTACAACTAACTTATTTGTTATCATCAAAACCATAATAGGTGATGTGTGGAATTTACCCCAACAAGGCTACAACCAGATCCTCATGAAAGAAGAGGATTAGACCTACATGGCATTCAGGACAGATTAGGAGAACTATTATTACCGCGCCATACCATCTGGGGTAAAGAATACAGGAGCAATCTACCAGAGGATGGTCAACAAAATATTCTAGACACAAATCGGGCGCAACATGGAAGTATATGTAGGTGATATGCTTGTAAAAAGCGTCAAGGTCGAAGATCATTTAGCCGATCTTAAAGAAGTGTTTGAGGTATTGCGGAAAAACTAGATGAAGTTAAACCTGATAAAGTGTGCCTTCAACGTGACATCAGGAAAGTTTCTAGGCTTTATGGTTTTGGCTCGAGGCATAAAAGCTAATCCAATTAAGATCAAGGCCATCCAAGAGATGTCGCCACCCTAATAGTAAGAGAGGTGCAAAGGCTAAATGGAAGGATAGCAGCCTTGGTGAGGTTCATGTCGCGAGCTAGGGACAACTGCCCACCATTGTTCAAAACTTTAAAGAATCTAAGAAGCCCCAAAAACTTCACATAGATGGAAGAATGCCAGAGAGCCTTCAAGGAATTAAAGAAATATTTGGAGAGTCCACCGTTGCTGGGGCGACTAGAACCTAATGAGGAATTGTAGCTCTACTTGTCGGAAACCCCAGTAGCAGTAAGTGTAGTATTACTAAAGGAAGAAGGCAAACAATAGAAGCGCATCTACTATGTCAACCACGTATTGATCGACGTAGAGACCAGGTACACCAAGATAGAGAAGATAGCCTATGTGCTCATGATCGCGGCAAGTAAGCTAAGGCCATACTTCCAAGCCCATATAGTCGTCATACTCACAGACCTACCATTAAAGAAGGTGTTACACAAGCTAGACATATCAGGGTGATTGATCACCTGGGCTAGTATGACATTAAGTTCCAACCTCAAACGGCAACCAAAGGTCAGGCCCTAGTGGACTTCATCATCGAATGCACTTTCTTGGAGACCAAGCAAAAAGAGGTAGGACATGAGACACATTATCGAGGATCGTGGGAGATGTTCGTGGATGAGTTGAGTAATGTAGCAGGGAGAGGGGCTGGGTTCATAATTACCAGTCCAAAAGGTTTTTGGATTCAATACACAGTTCAATTCACCTTCCAAGCCTCAAACAACGAGGCAGAGTATGAGGCATTACTTGTCGGACTACGAATCACAAGAGCAATCCTGATCACCCACCTAGCCGTCCAAAGTGATTCCCAACTTGTAGTAAACCAAGTAAACAAAGAGTACAAGGCAAAGGATGAGCGCATGGCAGCCTACTTGACACGAGCTCATGATTTAGTGGCCGAGTTTGAGAAGTTTGAGATGGTTTGAGTCCCACAGATCGAGAATGCTATAGCAGATGCCCTATCAAGGCTCACAAATAATGAACTCCAGAACTTGGCCAGTGCGGTATACATCGAGGTACTTCATGAATCGACATACAAGGAAAAACAAGTCAACGAGATTGAGGAAGGGCCAAGCCAGATGGATCCCATCGTCAACTATCTATAAAATGATGTATTGCCCAAGGATAGGTTCGAAGCTAGAAAGGTAAAAATTTAGGCAGCCAAATACACGCTGATTGATGGAGTGCTATACTAGAGAGCGGTCACGGCACCACTACTTAGGTACCTAGGACCTGAGGGAGCTAAGTATGCCTTAGCAGAGGTGCATGAAGGAATATGCAGAAGCCACATGAGAGGGTAAAACTTAGCCTATAAAATCCTATGTCAAGGATTTTATTGGCCAAAGATGCAAGAAGAGACCATAAACTATGTTAAGGCCTGTGAGAAATAGTAACTATTCGCCCCGGTACCTCATCAGTCGGTGACATAATTGACTTCCATCCTTAGTCCTATACCTTTCACCATGTGGGGGATGGACATTCTAGGAGACTTCACACCAGCATCCGAGAATAGAAAATACTTGGTGGTGGCGATCAACTATTTCACCAAGTGGGTCGAAGCTGAACCATTAGCAAAGATAACGGAGAAAGAGATGGAAAAATTTGTTTGTGACAAAGTGATCTACCGGTTCGGGGTACTAAGAATTCTTATCACAGATAATGGGATGCAATTCAACAATCCCATATTCACCTTCTGTCAGACATACCTCATCAAATTTTGACTCATCTCCATAGCTTACCCTTAGATCAATGGTCAGGTAGAGGTAACAAAAAGAACACTGCTCAAGGGAATCAAGAGGAGACTAGATGATGCGAAGGGGAGATGGGTGGAAGAACTTCTCAGTGCCTTATGGGCATACCGAACAACAGTGAGGACATCCATGGGAGAAAGCCCATTCTGACTAGCATACGAAATCGAAGCTCTAGCACCGGTCGAGGTCCTTGGTTTGTCACATAGGGTCTTGCACTTCAACGAGCGAACATACCATGATGGACTTCAAGCGAATTTGGATTTCTTGGCTGAGGTTTGCGAGAAGGTGTTACTTAGGAACGTGGCATACCAACAGCAAATAGCCAAGTACTATAATTCAAGGGTCAGAGAGAGGCTATTCCATTAAGGAGACCTAGTTCTGAGAAGGACTCAAGCGTTATAGCCAAGGATGGAAGGGAAACTATCGGTAAATTTGGAAGGGACCTATATAGTTTCCAAGCAGGTATGATCAAGGACTTTTCGCTTGAAAACTCTGGGGGGGCAAGAAGATAGATCGGCCTTGGAACTCTGAACATTTAAAAAAATTCTCCCGATGAAAGGATCAACCACAATTAGTTTAGTTTAGTCCCTTTCATGTTTCAAGAATTTTTGAAGTTTTTTCCAAGTTGAATATTTTCAAGCAATAAAAGCTCTTAGCTGCACTTCTCCATTGTTGATCTAGTTTGCACAAGCACAAAGGCCATTAGGCATAAGGCTCTATGCCAACCAAGGCCTTCGGTCACAAGGCTGTATGCTAACCAAGGCCTTCGACCACGAGGCTCTATTGCAAATAAGACCTTCGGCCACGAGGCTCAATGCCAACCAAGGCCTTCGGCCACAAGGCTCTATGCCAACCAAGGCCTTCGACCACGAGGCTCTATGCAACCACGGTCTTCAGCCACCAGGCTCTATGCTAACCAAGGCCTTCGGCCACGAGGCTCTATACTTAATGGACAAGTGTGTGTCCATCAAACCCGGTTTGGTCCGGTTCAACTTGGTTCACCTTTGTATTGAACATTTATACACTTTAGTTTAATATTATCACATGCGATATAAACTTTTTGAGCATTATGTGTCCCTAAGTTTTACTTAAAATGGTAGTCATGAATAGGGTTTGGGCTGGGCACCCTTATCATATGGTCGTCGCATTAGGTATGCCTAGACATGCGATGTCAGGGTACGAATGCGAGTGCTCACATGTTTGATGTGTGCATTGGCGAAGAATCTACTTTTTCGATTCCCTCATGTAATACTGCCAATTGTAGGAAGGGATAGACATGTGTCACCGACACCCTATACCTGAGGGAACCCTGTCACTGCAAAGTGTGATCGCGTTCTTTGGTTCATTAATGACTGAGACTTAAGCAAGTCAAAGCCGATGTTCTGGGAATGCGTGAACACTTTGTAAGTGAAGGAGTTATCTAACATGGTCACCAATGCCCGATTGGGGAACACCAAGATAGAGACTATCTGTGCATGGTTGGATCGGAATCTGGATCTAGTAATGTTTTGGAAATGGTTTTGCAAAATTTATTTTACATAAAATGATACATTATTTATAGTTATTTTAAATAAAGTGTTTTATCGAGTTTTGCGGGACCCGATCAGATGCATAGATGCTCTTATATGGACATGTACTATGGATTGGGGTTTGGCAGTACATGTGTACATGCCCTAGATTCCATAATGATGGTGTTGATTAGTGGGGGGGTTGTATATGATAAATAGTTATCATATAGGGAGTTATTTGGAATTTGCTAATTTAATTGGCTCTTTATTTAATTAATGGTTTAGGTGCTAATTGTAATTATCCATTAATAATTAAATAAAGTAGCTAATTAACAGATTCCCTATTAGATTCTGCTTCTTCACCAAGTAAAGGACTTTGAGATAGATAGAAAAAGCCAATCAAGAGAAATATCAGGAGAGAGAGTGACAGACTCTCACTAGGATTATATTAAATCCTATTAGGATTTAAATTAATATTTATTTTTATTTAAAAGAAGGCCAAAACGTGAGAGGGAAATAAGGCTTCCAAGGTTTTCAAAGCCACCCCTCTCCACGTTTTTGGCTCCCCCTTCTCTCTCTTGTATTTCTTCTTCTTGGTCTCTAGTTCTTGAGAGCTAGGGTTTTAGAAACCCAGATCCAGTTCGAGATACATTGGGATTGGCTTGGAGAACCTTGGTAGCACCGGTTGAGGTTCAGATCTGTCTACTCGGAGTGCTTCTTGGAGGAAGAACCACTATCTATTGGAGGAGCAACACTTGAGGCTCAGCAGGTTAGCAGTTCTTGAATAATTTCTTTTTGTTTTAATTATTTAATGTTCATGAAATGCGAAAGAAACTCGAATCGACCTTTTCCGCTGCACATTCGAGTTAGGGATGGATCCCCCTTGCCATGTGATGGAGTAGGGATGAGTTTCTTCGTCCCTACTGTGATAATAAATTTTATGGGACACATGAGGGAACGAGAAACCCTAACAGGGATGCACCAGGGTTCCCATGGGCGACTGTGGGAAGCCATAAAATTTAAATGGGGCACCCATGGGGCCCCATGGGCTAACCCAGGGCATGCAAAACCCTAAGGGTAAATACCTTGGTCTGCCTAAGGAACCATGGTTTGATCCCTGGACCGTTGTTTCACCAACAGTGTGGTATCAGAGCCACTTTTCCCACCCATGAATATTGAATAATTAATGGTTAATGTAATTATCATGAGTGTGATGCAAGTTGGCACATGGATTGTTAAATTATGGTTGTTGTAACAACCTTCCCATGTGCACATGGGTGGTTACAATGTTGTTAGTGCAACAATCTACCCATGTGATGATGGATTTGGTTTATTTTATTTATTCTAATTATTGAAGCATGTATCCAATTAGGTTGTGATTACTAATTTTTAATTTAAATTTTTAATCATGTTTCATATGTGGGGGTGGGGGGAAAGCGCACACTGCCAAGCCTCTGCGCACGCCCTCCCCCTTTTTACCTGCTTATGTGCGTAGCCCACGCATGGGCTGCTGCCTGCGGGCTACAGCTAATAGGCTGCTGTCCGTGGGCAGCAGGCCTCCGGGCTTGGCCATGGGCTGCTGCCCATGGGCCTTAGGCTTGCGGGTTGTGCTGGGAGTGCCTGCAGCCTACGCATGTGGGCTGCATGTACCCCCTTTGATTCCCCTCCAGTTTCTAATTAAAAAAAAAAAAGGGATTCTTTTTCCAAAACAGAATTTTATTTTATTTATTTTGTTTTGTTTTTGAAGGATGATGATGGGTGAAGAGATTCCCTCTTTACCCACTTTCAATTATAATGTGATTTTAATTTTATAGGCTTGGATGCATGTTATCACATGTGGTGGTTCAATGATTGAAGGAATCCATGTTATTTTTATTGGTTTACTTACTTTAATGCCCATGCATGAAATTATATTATGTTATGATTATGGGAATGACATTCTAATAAATGGATGGATTGTTGTGTATGTGACACATAGGGTTATGGGTGGATGTGATGCTTCTCTCTCTTTCTCTCTCTCCCCCTTTCTTTTTATAAACAAATGTACTCCACCCCATGGGCAGCCCAAATGGTGGGTTGGTTTCTCCATGCGGGGTTTCTTTATTATTATGGAAAGGAAAGTGTATAGAATTTTTCTTAGGTTTTCATTATAATTTTAGAGGAGTTAGGACTCCCAGGGCATGTTGATGGTGATCCACATGTGGCGCTCAAAGCTAATGGAGATGTAAGTCACCTACTTTGAAGACGTGACCGGGAGGAGGAGATGATTGAGGTGTGACATCCATGGCATGGTTGATGCACCCATATTATTAGTTTATTTTTATTTGGGAGGGTTTCTTAAATTGCTTCTAAATAAAAATGCCACCATCCCATAATCACTATTAATTAATGTTGATTAATTATGAATGTTTAAATCTATCCATGTATGTGAGAGTTGATTAATCCCTCTTTGATTGTAATACATGTACGATATGGACTAGTCTTAATCGGTAGACTTGTCCATGGCCTCCTATTGAAGATAAATGTAGAAAGTGTGTGACATGACCCTGTATACGTCGACAGGACATTGCTAGGACCTCTGTCACACATTTATCTATATTTACCTCTATCTAGATACGTTAGGGTATGAATAGTGGGAGTGCACCACGACAGTGGGCCATCTTTCATGATTACATGATTCTAACTAATGCAATAGGTAGGTACATGACTTGGGTGTATGTCAGCCGACAGGATCTGGACATGACACCCAGGTGACCGAAAATATTGGAAGTCCATAAGGCGGACAGCTTAGTCCACACTACCATGGTATGTATAATGACTCCCGATAGGGTAAGTTCTGCATGCAAGGATTGTAGGTATCCAATTCATCTTTTGGGTTATAAGGGAAACCCAAATCATGAAAGATCATTAATGTGTGTGTGCTCAATTTATTATTTTCAATAGTTGTTAATTAGCATGTGATTTTTACTTGTACATGTGTAGATAATTATATGATGGCTGCCGTTAATTCAAACCTGTTAACACTTATTAGTGAATACAAACTTAATGGTACAAACTATGTTGATTGGTACCGGAGCATTAAGTTGCTCCTGACTGCTGAAGAACTGTACATAGTTCTAGATGAACAAGTTCCTCCTCAATCCAACCCGAACGATTTTGAGGCAAATGAAGAGATGCAGGATTTCCTCATGAGGGATTCCAAGGCATCATTTTATATCCTAGGATCGTTGGAAAAGTCAGTTCTGGACTCGGTCAAGGATATACACACTGCTGGGGGTAAGATGGATAAGCTTGCTGAATTATTCGACAGGCAGCTTACACATGCTCATTCTGATACGGTGAGTCAAATCCATAATGCCAAGATGTCCCAGGGGACTCTAGTGATGGATCATGTAATGAAAATGATCAATCTGTTTGAAAAACTGGAATCCATGGGTACTGATTTTAGCTTGCGGTACAAGACTGATGTGATCTTAGCGTCACTCACCACTGCTTATGCACCCTTTAAGATGTCTGATAAGGAAATGGAGCTCACCGAGCTTGCTAACGCACTGGTAGAGGCTGAGGCATCTTTGAAAAAGGACAAGGCTGAGGTCAATGCAACTGAGGTAAAGCCTTATTCAAGTGGGAAGAAGAAGAGAAAGGGAAGTAAGGGTAAGACCCTGAAAACCAAGGGTGGGAAGTCTGGCAATAAAGCCAAAGGCAAGTGCTTCTATTGCAAGAAGGAGGGTCACTGGAAAAGAAACTATCTTGCTTACCTGGCTACTTTGAAAGACAAGAAGCCGGATGAAACAGAGGCTGCTAAAGAAGGTACATGTGATGTTTACATTCTTTGCGAGTCTAATTTATCTTTTGAACCGACCAATTCTTGGTTGGTGGATAGTGGATCCACTGTTCACATTTGCAATGATTTACAGGGGTTCAAGGAGACAAGGAACCTGGAAAGAAATGAGGTGTGTCTTCAGATGGGCACTAGAGCTGAGACCATGGTGATGGCCATGGGAACTTTTATTTTAAATTTTAGTTCTGCTAGTTTAGTTTTAAAGGATTGCTATTATGTACCCTCTTTCAAGAGGAAGATAATTTCAGTTTCAAAACTTGTTTTGGACGGATATAGTTTTTCCTTAAATTCTAAGTTGATTATTCATTTTAATAATTCCTTTGTGGCATCCGGTTATATGCAAAGTGATTTGTATTTTCTAGATTGCCTTATTAGAACGAACGTTGTTTCAAATGCTGATTTGAAACGGAAAGCAGCTCCAGTAAACTCAACATACCTGTGGCATCTAGGATTAGGTCACATTAACTTGAACCGAATCAGTAGATTGGTGAGGGATGGGCCCTTAGAGAGTCTGAGGGTGGAACCATTCCCCACCTGTGAGTCATGCCTTCAGGGCAAAATGACCAAGAAACCCTTTAGCAATAAAGGTGCTAGAGCCACAGATCTATTGGAGTTGATACACACTGACGTGTGTGGACCCATAAACATACAAGCAAGGTATGGGTATAAGCAGATCGAGAATGCTATAGCAGATGCCCTATCAAGGCTCATAAATAATGAACTCTAGAACTTGGCCAGTGCGGTATACATCGAGGTACTTCATGAATCGACATACAAGGAAAAACAAGTCAACGAGATTGAGGAAGGGCCAAGCCAGATGGATCCCATCGTCAACTATCTATAAAATGATGTATTGCCCAAGGATAGGTTCGAAGCTAGAAAGGTAAAAATTTAGGCAGCCAAATACACGCTGATTGATGGAGTGCTATACTAGAGAGCGGTCACGGCACCACTACTTAGGTACCTAGGACCTGAGGGAGCTAAGTATGCCTTAGCAGAGGTGCATGAAGGAATATGCAGAAGCCACATGAGAGGGTAAAACTTAGCCTATAAAATCCTATGTCAAGGATTTTATTGGCCAAAGATGCAAGAAGAGACCATAAACTATGTTAAGGCCTGTGAGAAATAGTAACTATTCGCCCCGGTACCTCATCAGTCGGTGACATAATTGACTTCCATCCTTAGTCCTATACCTTTCACCATGTGGGGGATGGACATTCTAGGAGACTTCACACCAGCATCCGAGAATAGAAAATACTTGGTGGTGGCGATCAACTATTTCACCAAGTGGGTCGAAGCTGAACCATTAGCAAAGATAACGGAGAAAGAGATGGAAAAATTTGTTTGTGACAAAGTGATCTACCGGTTCGGGGTACTAAGAATTCTTATCACAGATAATGGGATGCAATTCAACAATCCCATATTCACCTTCTGTCAGACATACCTCATCAAATTTTGACTCATCTCCATAGCTTACCCTTAGATCAATGGTCAGGTAGAGGTAACAAAAAGAACACTGCTCAAGGGAATCAAGAGGAGACTAGATGATGCGAAGGGGAGATGGGTGGAAGAACTTCTCAGTGCCTTATGGGCATACCGAACAACAGTGAGGACATCCATGGGAGAAAGCCCATTCTGACTAGCATACGAAATCGAAGCTCTAGCACCGGTCGAGGTCCTTGGTTTGTCACATAGGGTCTTGCACTTCAACGAGCGAACATACAATGATGGACTTCAAGCGAATTTGGATTTCTTGGCTGAGGTTTGCGAGAAGGTGTTACTTAGGAACGTGGCATACCAACAGCAAATAGCCAAGTACTATAATTCAAGGGTCAGAGAGAGGCTATTCCATTAAGGAGACCTAGTTCTGAGAAGGACTCAAGCGTTATAGCCAAGGATGGAAGGGAAACTATCGGTAAATTTGGAAGGGACCTATATAGTTTCCAAGCAGGTATGACCAAGGACTTTTCGCTTGAAAACTCTGGGGGGGCAAGAAGATAGATCGGCCTTGGAACTCTGAACATTTAAAAAAAATTCTCCCAGTAAAGGATCAACCACAATTAGTTTAGTTTAGTCCCTTTCATGTTTCAAGAATTTTTTGAAGTTTTTTCCAAGTTGAATATTTTCAAGCAATAAAAGCTCTTAGCTGCACTTCTCCATTGTTGATCTAGTTTGCACAAGCACAAAGGCCATTAGGCATAAGGCTCTATGCCAACCAAGGCCTTCGGTCACAAGGCTGTATGCTAACCAAGGCCTTCGACCACGAGGCTCTATTACAAATAAGACCTTCGGCCACGAGGCTCAATGCCAACCAAGGCCTTCGGCCACAAGGCTCTATGCCAACCAAGGCCTTCGACCACGAGGCTCTATGCAACCAAGGTCTTCAGCCACCAGGCTCTATGCTAACCAAGGCCTTCGGCCACGAGGCTCTATACTTAATGGACAAGTGTGTGTCCATCAAACCCGGTTTGGTCCGGTTTAACTTGGTTCACCTTTGTATTGAACATTTATACATTTTAGTTTAATATTATCACATGCGATATAAACTTTTTGAGCATTATGTGTCCCTAAGTTTTACTTAAAATGGTAGTCATGAATAGGGTTTGGGCTGGGCACCCTTATCATATGGTCGTCGCATTAGGTATGCCTAGACATGCGATGTCAGGGTACGAATGCGAGTGCTCACATGTTTGATGTGTGCATTGGCGAAGAATCTACTTTTTCGATTCCCTCATGTAATACTGCCAATTGTAGGAAGGGATAGACATGTGTCACCGACACCCTATACCTGAGGGAACCCTGTCACTGCAAAGTGTGATCGCGTTCTTTGGTTCATTAATGACTAAGACTTAAGCAAGTCAAAGCCGATGTTCTGGGAATGCGTGAACACTTTGTGAGTGAAGGAGTTATCCAACATGGTCACCAATGCCCGATTGGGGAACACCAAGATAGAGACTATCTGTGCATGGTTGGATCAGAATCTGGATCTAGTAATGTTTTGGAAATGGTTTTGCAAAATTTATTTTACATAAAATGATACATTATTTATAGTTATTTTAAATAAAGTGTTTTATCGAGTTTTGCGGGACCCGATCAGATGCATAGATGCTCTTATATGGACATGTACTATGGATTGGGGTTTGGCAGTACATGTGTACATGCCCTAGATTCCATAATGATGGTGTTGATTAGTGGGGGGGTTGTATATGATAAATAGTTATCATATAGGGAGTTATTTGGAATTTGCTAATTTAATTGGCTCTTTATTTAATTAATGGTTTCGGTGCTAATTGTAATTATCCATTAATAATTAAATAAAGTAGCTAATTAACAGATTCCCTTTTAGATTCTGCTTCTTCACCAAGTAAAGGACTTTGAGATAGATAGAAAAAGCCAATCAAGAGAAATATCAGGAGAGAGAGTGATAGACTCTCACTAGGATTATATTAAATCCTATTAGGATTTAATTTAATATTTATTTTTATTTAAAAGAAGGCCAAAACGTGAGAGGGAAACAAGGCTTCCAAGGTTTTCAAAGCCACCCCTCTCCACGTTTTTGGCTCCCCCTTCTCTCTCTTGTATTTCTTCTTCTTGGTCTCTAGTTCTTGAGAGCTAGGGTTTTAGAAACCCAGATCCAGTTCGAGATACATTGGGATTGGCTTGGAGAACCTTGGTAGCACCGGTTGAGGTACAAATCTGTCTACTCGGAGTGCTTCTTGGAGGAAGAACCACTATCTATTGGAGGAGCAACACTTGAGGCTCAGCAGGTTAGCAGTTCTTGAATAATTTCTTTTTGTTTTAATTATTTAATGTTCATGAAATGCGAAAGAAACTCGAATTGACCTTTTCCGCTGCACATTCGAGTTAGGGATGGATCCCCTTTGCCATGTGATGGAGTAGGGATGAGTTTCTTCGTCCCTACTGTGATAATAAATTTTATGGGACACATGAGGGAACGAGAAACCCTAACAGGGATGCACCAGGTTTCCCATGGGTGACCATGGGAAGCCGTAAAATTTAAATGGGGCACCCATGGGACCCCATGGGCTAACCCAGGGCATGCAAAACCCTAAGGGTAAATATCTTGGTCTGCCTAAGGAACCATGGTTTGATCCCTGGACCGTTGTTTCACCAACAGTGTGGTATCAGAGCCACTTTTTCCACCCATGAATATTGAATAATTAATGGTTAATGTAATTATAATGAGTGTGATGCAAGTTGGCACATGGATTGTTAAATTATGGTTGTTGTAACAACCTTCCCATGTGCACATGGGTGGTTACAATGTTGTTAGTGCAACAATCTACCCATGTGATGATGGATTTGGTTTATTTTATTTATTCTAATTATTGAAGCATGTATCCAATTAGGTTGTGATTACTAATTTTTAATTTAAATTTTTAATCATGTTTCATATGTGGGGGTGGGGGGAGAGCGCACGCTGCCAAGCCTCTGCGCACGCCCTCCCCCTTTTTGCCTGCTTATGTGCGCAGCCCACGCATGGGCTGCTGCCTGTGGGCTACAGCTAATAGGCTGCTGTCCATGGGCAGCAGGCCTCCGGGCTTGGCCATGGGCTGCTGCCCATGGGCCTTAGGCTTGCGGGTTGTGCTGGGAGTGCCTGCAGCCTACGCATGTGGGCTGCATGTACCCCCTTTGATTCCCCTCCAGTTTCTAATTAAAAAAAAAAAAGGGATTCTTTTTCCAAAACAGAATTTTATTTTATTTATTTTGTTTTGTTTTTGGAGGATGATGATGGGTGAAGAGATTCCCTCTTTACCCACTTGCAATTATAATGTGATTTTAATTTTATAGGCTTAGATGCATGTTATCACATGTGGTGGTTCAATTATTGAAGGAATCCATGTTATTTTTATTGGTTTACTTACTTTAATGCCCATGCATGAAATTATATTATGTTATGATTATGGGAATGACATTCTAATAAATGGATGGATTCTTGTGTATGTGATACATGGGGTTATGGGTGGATGTGATGCTTCTCTCTCTTTCTCTCTCTCCCCCTTTCTTTTTATAAACAAATGTACTCCACCCCATGGGCAGCCCAAATGGTGGGTTGGTTTCTCCATGCGGGGTTTCTTTATTATTATTGAAAGGAAAGTGTATAGAATTTTTCTTAGGTTTTCATTATAATTTTAGAGGAGTTAGGACTCCCAGGGCATGTTGATGGTGATCCACATGTGGCGCTCAAAGCTAATGGAGATGTAAGTCACCTACTTTGAAGACGTGACCGGGAGGAGGAGATGATTGAGGTGTGACATCCATGGCATGGTTGATGCACCCATATTATTAGTTTATTTTTATTTGGGAGGGTTTCTTAAATTGCTTCTAAATAAAAATGGCACCATCCCATAATCACTATTAATTACTGTTGATTAATTATGAATGTTTAAATCTGTCCATGTATGTGAGAGTTGATTAATCCCTCTTTGATTGTAATACATGTACGATATGGACTAGTCTTAATCGGGTAGACTTGTCCATGGCCTCCTATTGAAGATAAATGTAGAAAGTGTGTGACATGACCCCGTATACGTCGACAGGACATTGCTAGGACCTCTGTCACACATTTATCTATATTTACCTCTATCTAGATACGTTAGGGTATGGATAGTGGGAGTGCACCACGACAGTGGGCCATCTTTCATGATTATATGATTCTAACTAATGCAATAGGTAAGTACATGACTTGGGTGTATGTCAGCCGACAGGATCTGGACATGACACCCAGGTGACCGAAAATATTGGAAGTCCATAAGGCGGACAGCTTAGTCCACACTACCATGGTATGTATAATGACTCCCGACAGGGTAAGTTCTGCATGCAAGGATTGTAGGTATCCAATTCATCTTTTGGGTTATAAGGGAAACCCAAATCATGAAAGATCATTAATGTGTGTGCGCTCAATTTATTATTTTCAATAGTTGTTAATTAGCATGTGATTTTTACTTGTACATGTGTAGCTAATTATATGATGGCTGCCGTTAATTCAAACCTGTTAACACTTATTAGTGAATACAAACTTAATGGTACAAACTATGTTGCTTGGTACCGGAGCATTAAGTTGCTCCTGACTGCTGAAGAACTGTACATAGTTCGAGATGAACAAGTTCCTCCTCAACCCAACCCGAACGATTTTGAGGCAAATGAAGAGATGCAGGATTTCCTCATGAGGGATTCCAAGGCATCACTTTATATCCTAGGATCGTTGGAAAAGTCAGTTCTGGACTCGGTCAAGGATATACGCACTGCTGGGGGTAAGATGGATAAGCTTGCTGAATTATTCGACAGGCAGCTTACACATGCTCATTCTGATACGGTGAGTCAAATCCATAATGCCAAGATGTCCCAGGGGACTCTAGTGATGGATCATGTAATGAAAATGATCAATCTGTTTGAAAAACTGGAATCCATGGGTACTGATTTCAGCTTGCGGTACAAGACTGATGTGATCTTAGCGTCACTCACCACTGCTTATGCACCCTTTAAGATGTCTGACAAGGAAATGGAGCTCACCGAGCTTGCTAACGCACTGGTAGAGGCTGAGGCATCTTTGAAAAAAGACAAGGCTGAGGTCAATGCAACTGAGGTAAAGCCTTATTCAAGTGGGAAGAAGAAGAAAAAGGGAAGTAAGGGTAAGACCCTGAAAACCAAGGGTGGGAAGTCTGGCAATAAAGCCAAAGGCAAGTGCTTCTATTGCAAGAAGGAGGGTCACTGGAAAAGAAACTATCTTGCTTACATGGCTACTTTGAAAGACAAGAAGCCGGATGAAACAGAGGCTGCTAAAGAAGGTACATGTGATGTTTACGTTCTTTGCGAGTCTAATTTATCTTTTGAACCGACCAATTCTTGGTTGGTGGATAGTGGATCCACTGTTCACATTTGCAATGATTTACAGGGGTTCAAGGAGACAAGGAACCTGGAAAGAAATGAGGTGTGTCTTCAGATGGGCACTGGAGCTGAGACCATGGTGATGGCCATGGGAACTTTTATTTTAAATTTTAGTTCTGCTAGTTTAGTTTTAAAGGATTGCTATTATGTACCCTCTTCCAAGAGGAAGATAATTTCAGTTTCAAAACTTGTTTTGGACGGATATAGTTTTTCCTTAAATTCTAAGTTGATTATTCGTTTTAATAATTCCTTTGTGGCATCCGGTTATATGCAAAGTGATTTGTATTTTCTAGATTGCCTTATTAGAACGAATGTTGTTTCAAATGCTGATTTGAAACGGAAAGCAGCTCCAGTGAACTCAACATACCTGTGGCATCTAAGATTAGGTCACATTAACTTGAACCGAATCAGTAGATTGGTGAGGGATGGGCCCTTAGAGAGTCTGAGGGTGGAACCATTCCCCACCTGTGAGTCATGCCTTCAGGGCAAAATGACCAAGAAACCCTTTAGCAATAAAGGTGCTAGAGCCATAGATCTATTGGAGTTGATACACACTGACGTGTGTGGACCCATAAACATACAAGCAAGGTATGGGTATAAGTATTTTATCACATTCACCGATGATTACTCTTGATATGGATACATATACTTGATGCGTAGGAAATCAGAGGCCTTTGATAAATTCAAAGAATTCCAAGCCGAGGTCGAAAGGCAGCTCGATAAACACGTCAAGTCCTTACGATCAGATCGTGGAGGGGAATTCCAGTCTCATATCACAAGAGATAGTTAGTCAACTAACTAATCCAGGTACACTATAACAAAATGGTGTATCCGAACGACGCAATTGGACTCTATTGGATATGGTCTGAACTATGCTCACTTATAGTGAGCTGCCTCTCTCTTTCTGGGGGTATGCTTTAAAAACAGTGATATATATCTTGAATAGCGTTCCATCCAAGTCTATAGCCAAGACACCCTTTGAGTTGTGGAAGGGGCGCAAGCCCAGTATTCAACACCTTAGGGTATGGGGTTGCATTGCACATGTACGAAAGCAACAGACAGACAAGTTAGAGTCCAGGACTTCAAGATGCTATTTCTTAGGCTATCCCAAAGGCACGATAGGTTACTATTTCTATTACCCGGTTGACCAAAAGGTCATTGTAATTAAACATGTCACATTTTTGAAGGAAGAAATGATGACCCAGAGGTCTGAATCAGTAGTCATTAAAGAGCTATCAGATAGCTCCGAAACGTCACTCCCAGAAGTGAGACCAATTGACATACCTGCTGAAATACCAACACCTGAGGAACCTCGATGCAGTGGGAGGACTATTAGACCACCCACCAGGCTAACTCTTCTAACCAAAGAGGAAACAGTAGAAGAGTTCCACATGGTATCGGTTGAATCAGATGATGATCCGATGACATACTCTGAGGCTCTAAAGGATGTTGATGCCACTAGGTGACTGGAGGCAATGCGATCTGAAATCAATTCGATGCATTCCAACAAGATCTGGACTCTAGTCGATCCACCACTTGGCATCAAGCCAATTGGATGCAAATGGATCTTCAAGAGGAAGAAGGACGCAGATGGAAAGGTCGAAAGATTCAAAGCGAGACTGGTGGCAAAAGGCTATACCCAGAAAGAGGGTATAGACTATGAGAAAACCTTTTCACCAGTGGCGATGATGAAATCCATCAGGATTTTATTGGCTATCGCCGCACACTTGGATTATGAAATCTGGCAGATGGATGTGCAGACTGCATTCCTGAACGGGTTCCTATAAGAGGAAATCTATATGGAACAGTCAGAGTGGTTCTCTTCCTTGGAGGAAGAAAGAAAGGTGTGCAAATTGTAGAGGTATATTTATGGGCTGAAGCAGGCTTCCAGGAGCTGGAACATCAGGTTTGATCAATCAATCAAATTGTTTGGTTTTGATCAAAACATGGATGAACCATGCGTTTACAAGAAGATTAAATGGGAGGGCAGTATGTTTTCTTATTTTGTACGTAGATGACATATTGCTGGTTGGTAACGATGTAGGTTTTCTTTCATCAGTAAAACAGTGGTTATCCACAACGTTTTTGATGAAAGACCTTGGTGAAGCTAGCTATCATTGGGATCAAACTCGTGAGAGATTGCCAGAAAAGGATGCTAGGTTTGTCACAGGCTACCTATATAGATAAAGTCCTGACCAGATTTAGTATGGAGAACTCCAAGAGGGGAAGTGTTTCCTTCAGACATGGAGTCAGTCTTTCCAGATCTCAATGTCCTCAGTCTCAGACATACATTGAAGAGATGAAGAGGATTCCCTATGCCTCAACAGTAGGGAGTCTTATGTACGCTATGTTGTGTACGAGGCCGGACATTTGCTACACAATAGGTATGGTGAGCCGTTATCAATCTAACCCTGGACGCGAGCATTGGAGTGCTGTCAAGAATATCCTTAAGTACCTGAGAAGGACTAAAGAATATTTCTTGGTTTTTGGATCTGATCAGTTGTCAGTATTGGGATACACTGATTTGGATTTCCAAACTGACAAGGATGATAGAAAATCCATGTCCGGGATGGTATATCTAATGGGTGGGGGTGCCATTGTGTGGTAGAGTGCGAAACAAAAGTCTACAGTCGATTCTACTATCGAAGCGGAATACCTTGCAGCTTGTGAGGCAGCAAAAGAAGGTGTTTGGTTGAGGAAATTCCTATCAGATTTGGAGGTAGTCCCTGACCTTGTCAAGGGCTCCATTCCCTTGTTATGTGACAACAGAGGGGCCATTGCACAAGCTAAGGAGCCTAGGGCTCATCAGAGGAACAAGCACGTGCAGCGGAAGTATCACCTCATCTGAGAGATTATCCAACAGGGTGACATGAGTATCTCCAAAGTGGACACAACCGAAAATGTGTCTGATGCCATGATAAAGGGTTTGTCACCAGGAGTGTTTGAGAAACACATGGAGGGCATGGGTTTAAAATGTATGGGGAATTGGCTTTGATGTACAAGTGGGAGATTGTTGCACAAGTGTGTGTCCATCAAACCCGGTTTGGTCTGGTTCAACTCGGTTCACCTTTGTATTGAACATTTATACATTTTAGTTTAATATTATCACATGCGATATAAAATTTTTGAGCATTATGTGTCCCTAAGTTTTACTTAAAATGGTAGTCATGACTAGGGTTTGGGTTGGGCACCCTTATCATATGGTCGTCGCATTGGGTATGCCTAGACATGCAATGTTAGGGTACGAATGCGAGTGCTCACATGTTTGATGTGTGCATTGGTGAAGAATCTACTTTGTCGATTCCCTCATGTAATACTACCAGTTGTAGGAAGGGATAGACATGTGTCACCGACACCCTATACCTAAGGGAACCCTGTCACTGCAAAGTGTGATCGTGTTCTTTGGTTCATCAATGACTGAGACTCAAGCGAGTCAAAGCCGGTGTTCTTGGAATGTATGAACACTTTGTGAGTGAAGGAGTTATCCAACATGGTCACCACTGCCCGATTGGGAAACACCAAGATAGAGACTGTCTGTGCATGGTCGGATCAGAATCTGGATCCAGTATCGTTTTGAAAATGGTTTTGCACAATTTATTTTACATAAAATGATACATTATTTATAGTTATTTTAAATAAAGTGTTTTATCGAGTTTTGCGGGACCCGATCAGATGCATAGACACTCTTATATGGACATGTACTATGGATTGGGGTTTGGCAGTACATGTGTACATTCCCTAGATTCCATAATGATGGTGTTGATTAGTGGGGGGGTTGTATATGATAAATAGTTATCATATAGGGAGTTATTTGGAATTTTCTAATTTAATTGGCTCTTTATTTAATTAATGGTTTTGGTGCTAATTATTATTATCCATTAATAATTAAATAAAGTAGCTAATTAACACATTCCCTATTAGATTCTGCTTCTTCACCAAGTAAAGGACTTTGAGATAGACAGAAAAAGCCAATCAAGAGAAATATCCGGAGAGAGAGTGACATACTCTCACTGTTATTATATTAAATCCTATAAAGATTTAATTTAATATTTATTTTTATTTAAAAGGAGGCCAAAACGTGAGAGGGAAACAAGGCTTCCATGTTTTTCAAGGCCACCCCTTCTCCACGTTTTTGGCTCCCCCTTCTCTCTCTTGTATTTCTTCTTCTTGCTCTCTAGTTCTTGAGAGCTAGGGTTTTAGAAACCCAGATCCAATTCGAGATATATTGGGATTGGCTTGGAGAACCTTGGTAGCACCGGTTGAGGTTCAGATCTGTCGGCTCGGAGTGCTTCTTGGAGGAAGAACCACTATCTATTGGAGGAGCAACACTTGAGGCTCACCAGGTTAGCAGTTCTTGAATAATTTTTTTTTGTTTTAATTATTTAATGTTCATGAGATGCGAAAGAAACTCGAATCGACCTTTTCCGCGGTGCATTCGAGTTAGGGATGGATCCCCCTTGCCATGTGATAGAGTAAGGATGAGTTTCTTCGTCCCTACTATGATAATAAATTTTATGGGACACATAAGGGAACGAGAAACCCTAACAGGGATGCACCAAGGTTCCCATGGGCGACCATGGGAAGCCTTAAAATTTAAATGGGGTACCCATGGGCTAACCTAGGGTGTGCAAAACCCTAAGGGTAAATATCTTGGTCTCCCTAGGGAACCATTGTTTGATCCCTGGACCGTTGTTTCACCAACAATACCAACCAAGGCCTTTGGCCACAAGGCTCTATGCTAACCAAGGCTTCTCGGCCATGAGGCCCTATGCCAACCAAGGCCTTTGGCCATGAGGCTCTGCGTCAACCAAGGCCTTCTATGCCAACCAAGGCCTTTAGCCACGAGGCTCTATGCCACCATGGCCTTTGACCACGAGACAACAGACAGTAAATCGCAATACATACAATAAAAGAAGAAAGACTCAAGCACAAAGATTCAAGGTGAAGATAGTATTGAAAACAACCACAAGTACATAAAAAAAAAGTATCCTACGATATAAAAGAAAGAGATAACATCATGGCTCGAGAGGAGCAGTAATGACAACGTCGTGCTCGGGAGATGACACTCTCAAGGATGAAGGAGAAGGAGCCCTGGAAAGCTGAGGGGGAACTATGCTCAAGGATTGAACCACCTCAACACCCTCCTCCTGACGAGGGTCATCTGCTACTATCTCATCAGTATCCATAGTGACAAGAGGAACATAGCTCTGAAACTCGATAAAATCGTAACCGGGAGTTCTCCCAAGGATAAAGCCCATAGCGTTGTTTATACCCATAGTATAAACCTCATCATTGTATGCATAGAACATATCCTTACAGGCTCGAGATACTCGAAAATCAGCCACAACTTGCTCACGAGCATGAACAAGATTGACATCATGCTTCTGCCATAAGGCACGAAGCTCATCCTCAAGGGCTCAGACCCTAGTAGATAAGCCAGTGGTCCCGACCTCTAAGGTTGCCTTCTGGGAAGATACTACATGAATCGCCTCAGCCATCTTCCTCCCTTGGATGGCATCCTCTTTACACGTGGCTTCTGCCCCAAGACGTCCCTCTCCAAACTCCACAGATGCTGGACATACTGAACATTCTGAAAGGCGTACTTCTTAAAGCATAGCACCGCCTCGGCAGTCCGATAATGGACCTGCAACCAAATTAAAGTCAACAAACCCCAAACATCTAAAAATAGGAGAAGAGAAAATAAAGAGGTGCAAACTCATAGATCCATGTATCCATAGAGAGACTTCCTTAGCTCAAAATTGCTCATCCCCTGTAGAAACTCACGGTCAAAAGTAAGCCAACCCTTGTCCACCCACAATTGAGTGATCTCCTCGCTGGCCGTGCCAGAATCCCTATCATGGATTTCCCATGGAAGGACCAAGAAAGAAGGGGTCGATGGATCCTCACCAGCACCTATAGAAGAAACCACCCCCTTATCCTTGGAGAGGGGGGGGGAATGGCAGCACCAAAAATAGCAGGAGGAGAAGTGACCACGGGAGCCGGCCGAGGAAGCTTGAACATAAGAGAGCCCTTTCCTGTGCATCGAGGACCGAGGCCACCGTTCCCCTTGGCACCCACGACAAAGATAATGCTAGGCATAGACGTCGAAAGATCAACCACATCGGTATCCCTCATCATAGCTGGAGTGGAGGAGGCATCCTTGCAGGGACATGAGGCCTTAGGAACCACCATCATAACCACCTTCCTCTTCGCGGATTGGCGCGAATGCAAGCAGGGTTGGGTGGAAGATCCACTGACAATACAATTAGAGAAGAAAACAAGTCAGCATCAAGATAAACAAATAGAAAAACAAGGTATAAAAGGCGAATAAAAGACCAGACAAAGAACTTACTAGGACTCAACTTCCAAAGGAATAGGAACTCTTCCAACTCTAATTCTCTAACAATAAACTTATTGCCTCTCAAGCAACAGCTGAGGGACTCGTTCTCAAAATCATTTAGATCGGGGGGGGGGGCAGTTCGCACCTTGCAAGTCAATCTCCTCCCAATGGGTCCAAATGAGCATTAAGGGATAGAAGCAAAGAAAAATCGGTCCCTCTAGCGTTTGATCGAATTGGGCATCCCCTCGAAGAATTTAAAACTAGTGAAGGAACCCTTGAGGGGACGGTGGTGAAAATAGTACCACCCACCTCCTCCCCTCAATGTATAAAAGTGTAAGAACAGGGGGACAATAGCAGCACAACTGAGCCAAGCAAAGAACAGAAAAAATCGTAAGATAACCCTCCACGAATTGGGTAATAACTGCCCAGGGGTAAGATGCCAGTGGTCTAGTACCCATTTGGCAAACTTGAGAATAGGGAAGCAAAGACCGTTAGCAAAAGAGATCTCGTACAAGCATATCTCATCGGCTCGATGAGAAAAGGTTAGATCACTATCCCCAAGGACGCGAAGAACTATGCTGGGAGGGATGTGATACAGCTGACGTAAGGACGCCAAATCAAAAGAGTTCAAAGAACTATGATAATGTCCAATCCCAGTAGTCTCCGTAGTAGGAACAAATACCCTAGAATCGTCTCCATCGGAGTGACCATCTGAGTCCGAGCTCTCGAAAAAAGGGACAAGGCTAGTGGCTCCCTCCTCCTCTTCACTGAGTATAGACCTAGAGGAAGGCAAGGGGGGAAGGGTGTCCACATCCGACTAGGATGAGGACGGGCCTAGTGTAGCCCCGCCAACATCAGGTCTGCCACATATATCGTCAAAGTCAGAGCTACTCAACACAACAATGGGAAGAGAAGACTTACTCAAATGAAGCTCCCTAATGCCAAGATACCTCGATGACAAATTAAACTACACTTGTGAGAAAGAGCGAGTTCAAGTCAGTATTAAAAAAAAAAAGAGAGAGAGAGGGAAGAGAAAGGTGATCACCGAACCTGAAAAGAAGGAGAGACAAGCCTAAGAATGAGGCTACAGACCACAAAGGCCCAAAGCACAAAGCCAATAGCCAAAGCTGTAGGCGACAAGGCTGAGTGTGGGCGATGAGGTCATGGGCGACAAAGCCGAGCATGAGTGACGAACGTGAGCCGAGGGCAACGAGGCCAAACGTGGGCAACTAGCCGAGGATGAGGTCGTGGGCAACGAGCATGGGCTACAAGTTCGTGGGTAAGCACAGGTGACGAGCGTGGGCGACTAGCTGAGGATGAGGTCATGGGCGACGAGGTCACAGGCGACCAGCTGAGGTCGAGCACCGGAGAGTGCAGGCAATGAGGTCAAAGATGACGAGGCTGAGCATGGGCGACGAGCTTGGTTGACCACCACAGGCAACAAGCATGGGCGACGAGATTGAAGACAACAAGGTTGAGCATAGGCGATGAGCAAGGGTGACCACCCGAGAGTGACGATTGAGGGCAACGGGCGACGAGAGCAACTAGGGCGAGGCCTAAGGCATGGACAAAAAAAAATCTCTCTCTCAAAGGGGAAAAATGGCAAGCACTAGGGGAGCAAAAGAAATACAGTTGGAACTTGGAAGATATGGAAAAGAAAATGCACCTGATCAATGAGGAAAAATAGCAAACACTTGGAGGGCAAGAGCAAACACACTTGGTGAAGAATGGTGAAAGGAGAGGAGAGCAAATGCACTTGAGGAAGGATGGACAAGAGTAAAAATGGCAAGGCTTCAATGAAGGGAAAAAGTGAAGAGAAAGGTAAAAAAAAAAAAAAAAAAACGAAGAAAAACAAAAAGTTAGTGGGGGGAGGGTTTGAAGCCCTCACCTCTCCTACTTACCAAATTCCTACAAGTAAAAAATATCCATCTACACGAAACTCCTCTCTAGAGGCTTTATTTACAACAAGCCCCTCACAAGATTAAGACAACACAAATACTACTCTTTTGAGCACTCCATTCCAAGAGAGTGGGAGGCAAGTGATGAACCAAAAATATACGGGCCAGTCCTGAGATGCCATGTGTCTTGACCCGAAGGGGAGGCTAGCTTAAGCCCGGCCACAACAAAACTAGTTTGACAACCCTAGAGGAATAGGAGTTAAGAGATCACCCCAAAGGCTAAGTCTACCATGCAAGCCACGGGGTCCAACCATGATGTCATCGGCAAGATCTACATTATCCTATCACTAAAAGGTCGCAACTAGATGTATACCAAAGGGAAGACTATCCCAAAGAGGTATAAATCTAACCAAACTCAACATGTGAAGAAGACGCTTAGGCAACCTCCTCCCTACTAGGGTCTACGTCTCACGAGGAACCATTCCAAATACAACTCTACTATATGATGATCTACCCTAGGTAGCACATTCGTCACCGATGAGGACTCTCCACACCGCCATACTCAACTATAAATACTCAGGTATTCCATCCCATTATTCGTCTTGAATTCCAATAATTCATCTGTTGCTAAGAGAGATCTAACTCAGGCATCGGAGAGTCCTAGGCCAGAACCACATCGGTTATCCCTTGTCCCTGATGTCCTTTTGTAGGTTACAGCACCTGAAGGACCTACCAGAGATTTCCTGATGCAATACACTATCTAAACCAGGATAAATTATAATCGGAATCCTGTGTAAGATTTTCTATTATAGTGGGCTAGCATAGTCATTGCATTATTTTGGGGAAATTGGATTAATGGAGTACTATTGTCTTTGTTGGGGGTAAGTCTGATCAGCCTAATACTTGTAAGGTGATAATTGATTGGTTATTAAACTTAGGAAAAATTGCTTGTACACCCCCTATACAATTGCCCATTTTCTTAATACCCAACTTTTCAAACAATTACTAGACACCCCCTGAAACCTGACGGTGTTAGTTTACTATTAGTGGTTGAATTGAAAAGTCTATTTTTCCCTTATCACCTATTCAATAGAAAACAGTGATATTAAAATTACCAACTTACTCTTCTTCTTCTTCTTACTGCAAACAACCCAAGAACATCCTACCGCTGGCCATAAAAAACATCCCAACCATTATTTTCGTCACCAATGGCAGGATCTTTCTCTCACTCTCTTCGCCATTAGCATGCACATAAAAAAAATTGTTCTGGGGCTTGTATTGCTACTGCTGAGAGGCTTCTCTGCGATAGCATTTTCTCTATCTCAAGGGATCAATGAGCAGCACACTCATCACCAACCAATACTCATTTTTAAACTATTCCTTGCTTTGCCTTCCCCTAATCATTCCCCCTATGTATAACTCTTGCTATCTTTTTTTTCCCCTTGTTTATTTCCTTCCCTTCAAACAAACAGTTGAAGGGGGGAAACAGGGTTTTTGTTGTATTCGCACTGCTACCACAAAAGATAAAATGTCAGGATCGGATGTAGGTCTACCAACATGAGCATGGATTGACCGAAGACGAAGAGACAATAAGAGGATTAGATGCAAGGAACCTTTCTTTTTTATTTTTTTCTCTTTCTATTGTTCCTGCTTCTTTGCTACTTCCCTTTCTCTCTTTTGATTATTTTCCTCTTTTCCTTTAAATTCTTCCACCATTGCTCTTATCGATGACCCCAAAAAGATCAATGCAACAAAAAGCGGTGCCAAAAATTGTTTAAACCACATTGATTGCCCTAATTGGACATCTTCCTCACTGACTATCCAATAGGGGCAGCGGCATCTTAGATTTAGTTTTTTTTGTAGCTAAATCGGTCATGAAAGAGACTTATTAGGGTTTGAATCTGAAATCGATTAAGGGTTTTGGGTTATTTTGATTTGAAATTTGTTTAAGAAAAGAGATTTTCAGTAGGAGGTTGAGGCAGTGGGGTTGCAGGAAGAAGAAGAAGAAGAAGAAGAATGATGAAGAGGGGGATAAAATGGTCACTTCACTAGCCTTGAAGGGTAGTTTGGGCATTTAGGATTTTTCTAACCATGACATCATCACTAAATGGTGACTGACTAATGGACAAGACCTACTTGAAAGAAAATGGTAAAATGCAGGTGTCACACCCCATTCCCAGGACACTGGCAGTGTGACTGGAATACCCTTGTATTCCACACCAAATCCCAAGGATCGACACTTTGCTATGTCATGTTCACTACCAGGGATCTTCAATCATAAATTCAAAGTTCAAACAGAGTAGTAGCGGAAGTAAATACTATTAGAAGTAACTGAATTGATTTTGAAAGCTAATAATCTCATATAAATAAGGGTGACATTATTCCATCATTCATAGTTCTTATATTTCCATTGTACCATATAAACACATATAAAATATAAAAGATAATAAAAGTGTACCATTCATCATTAATTACATCATCCTCATAAACATCCTCAAAACAAAATAAGAACAGTGTCCATGACTACTGGGCCTCTAGCCCGCACTATTGTACCCCATAAGCACACATGTCAAAAGTACAACCAACTCCATAATCCTCCTCGCCTGGAACTCCTCAGGCCTCGTATGCCTCTCCATAATGGTACCCCTATTCAACCTCGATCGGCTTGATTGTACCTGCATCCATATCTAAAAGGAAAGGTCCCTCGAGGGATGAACTTCTAACTAAGCCTACTAAGCGATTAAACCATACAAGTAAACGCAATATCATAATGATGCATGATCACACAATGCATGGATGCATTTGTAGATTTTCCCCCTAGTCAACAAGTTCTAAGTCTGGGTCAAGTATTACTATAACACTCAAGTAGCATCCTTGGCATGCAGTGCCATAACCCGGATTGTCACACCCCAAACCAACCCCTAGGAGGATTAGACAAGTGACCCGGGATGTATGATGACAATGCGCCAAATCCTCAGGATCCAGAAGCAATTAATATCACTCACAAACACACAAACACACAATAATGGATAAAAATAGAATATAGAGTGCTACGGAAGCTAAAAGCTTAACATTAAACATTTAAAGAAATATATACATCATTGTTTTATTCTTAACCATTACTTGCTATGCAGTCTATACATCTCTAACCAATAGCTTTACATGTATACAAAAGAGGGCAAGAAATAGAAGCCCAAGTAAGCTATACAAAAGAAGGGAAATTAATAGATCCTATCTACCCAAAAGAATCCCTAAGGTTAGATTAAGTATGCTACCCCATCCCTCAAGGATCATCCTCAAGGGTCACCCTGATCAACCGCACCAAAGGGATAACCTGCGTTGGGGTCCACACCCACACAGTCAAAATCAACATCACCCTCTTGCTCGTGATGATTCTCCCAGCCATCGAGATATCCACCTGCAGTATCATCTAAAAGAGAATATACAAGAGTGTGAGCTCCACCGAGCCCGTGAATAAAATATAACCATGCTTACACATTCAAGCACAACCATGAGACTATATGAATGATATTCATTGTTATCATTAAGCCACCTAACAATCAAACTAAGGTAGGTATAGTACTACTACAATCTCCAATGCATGTATCCCAGGTGTGGGCCTTTAACCCCTTTCCGCGATACACCCATTGAGTTGTCAGAGAAAACCACTCAGCTCCAGCATCCTCTCCATTGTCAGCCTGACCAACCCTCTATGATTAGCCTGTGATACCATCTTTCTTGAAGACAAGTACCCAATTGAAAAATACCTTTGGTATTAGTTCTCTCACAGACATCCAACACTTTAACCCCTGTTGGAAAGTGTTCATAGCACGGGTGATGATACCCCAACCATATACATTCTATATGATATAGTACGAGTCGGGTGGTGCCCCGTACCCCATTCTATGGCCTACCACCAGCCTCGTTTCCAAGCCAGCTACGACATCTAAACTAGCAATTTATATAAAGACAATAGCATCAATTTCCAATATCCATCAGATAAGAATAAGAATAAGTATAGATAGTGAAGTAAATTAAATAAGTAAAAAAGTAAAGTAAATTATTGTTGTTGTCATGACTCATCAGTAATGTTACATCTACATGTATGGTATAATTCCACTCACCTTAAAAAGTTCCTGATTGTTCTTCGATTTATTAGGTGTCGGCTGGGCTCTGGTATTTCTCTTTGCACCAAGGGCTATAACCTATGTTAATGGGATAATTAGAATATGTTGAATACTTTTTATAAGGGGTTAGAGTCCTAGGGTTAGCCTAGGGGAGGTTGGGTTCAAATTTGGATGCCAAATAGTCAAGGCAGAAATCTTTGGGACTTGCACTGGGCTGTAGGGAAACGCCTAGTGCAACACCTAGAGAATAAAATACAGCAATAGTGGGGGTTCCTTCTACATTTCACTTGTTCTAAGTCTCATCATCCTTGGGGAGTGATGGCAAATGTCCAACCCTACCCCTGACTAACTGGGATTTTGATTGAAGGACAGGAACCCCAAACATGGCATCCAGTACACTGTGGAGTATCACTCCAATGATTGAATTTGATGAAGAAACCTTGTGGATGGCTTCCTACATACCTGTCAGAAGATGGATTACTGATCCTTGCAGTTGCACTGCACACAGCGTTATGTATTGCTCGGACTCCAGGTATTCTCTCTCCTCTCCAGGAATATGGGTCCCACCCCTGAAAATAGGTGTAAAAGACCTTTTGTGACATGTGGGTGTAAGGCCCTGACCTTGGGTCAAACCCCTGTGCAAGCCCACAGAGAATCAACCTTGCTGAAATATTTGGGTGATGCAGACATCGCTTAGAGTGGGAAAATACAGTATATTAATGATTTGATCTATGGGGACCACTCATATTGGACATGGCACCCTCCATAGGTTAAGGGGAGTCTGAGGGACCACCTCATACCCTTGGATCACTGTGGACCCCACTTGAGTGACCAGAATGGCCAAGAATTAGGTTAAAAATGCATTTCCAAAAGAGGCCTTGGCTGCCAAATAGGCCCTAGTTAAGGGTTGGGCTATAAATAGGGGTGCCTTAGCTCATTTTAGAGCTTTGGCTACTGTTGAAACCGTAGAGGGAAGGAGAAGAAAGAAAAGAGAGAAAAGAGAAGGAGAAGAAGAAGAAGGAAAGGAGAAGGAGGAGGTACAACCCTACCTCCAAGGCCCAGTTCGTGCAACCCTAAACCAGTGCAAGTATAAAATCCTTGCCCTTACCTGCTGCCTTACTATTTACCATTCTTCTCCAAGGATTTCTGTGTTTTTTAAGTTATTCTGGCCATTGGCAGCCCAGAACAATGTGGGGCTGCCATGGACCATCTCAGATCCAACATGCAAACATGATGCATGAAGGATCTGGGCATCTTATGCTGTTTTTCATATCTGTTTTATATCTGGGATCTAAACCTAGGCTGTGCCAGACTATACTACCTTGTTACACCAAGAGAAGGCAGTCTTGGCTCAGATCTGTGTGCCCTGACTGCATACAACCTAACCTTGGGTTGGAACAGCCTTGGATCACAATAATATACATGAAACCAGCCTTGCATGTTGCCAAAACCTTGATTTGCAACCATAGATATGCTGGGTTACTATTCACTGGGCTGATTGGGCAACTTCTGGGTTGCAATGAATGAAATTTTGTTGGAATGCTGATCTGACTTGGGGATCTTCACCCATGGGCCACAAAACTATGTAGGGAGATGGAAAATGACCAAAATGCACCTCCCCACATTTATCCTCATGAATGAGTACCTTGGGTACCCAAGTGGGCCCTACAGGACTTGGAAACTCTAACTGTGATGGTCCTGTAGCATTGTCAAGTTGAGGACTGTACTGTGAAGCTTAAATAACCTAGAAACATGTACCAATGTGATAAATGACCATTCTGCCCTAGGCCACAATCTCTGGATGATGCACTGGGACATAGGCCTAAGGCCCAGTGCAAGGCCAAGAGATTTCCAAGTGATGTTCAGATGTATACTGAGTCAACCCAGTGAGCCTAGATCAACCCTAGGACATCCATAAATAGTTGAAATATTAACTGATGTATTTTTTATTTATATCTAGGGTTTGATCCTGCGCTCGAGGCCTACAGCTAAATTGTAGCCGAAACCGAAACTACAATTGAATTCTGAGAACTAGACCTAGGTGAGTGAAATATTACTGTGTATGTACGTGTAACAGTATTATTGTGCTGACAACTAAATTCTTCAATTATATTGCTTGTTACTTAATTAAATTCAAGTTTTTCAATTATTACACATCGTGTGACTATTGATCAATTCTGCTTGAATATATCATGATGATTGTGATTGTTAGACTAGATGCCGTAGTCGGCTTGGAAATGAGGTTGGTGGTAGCCCGTAGTATGGGATACGGTTGACACCGCCCAATTCATACGATGCCATATAGACATAGGGCTAGAGATTCATTTCCCGTGCAACGCACCCTTGCCAACAGGGGTTAAGGTGTTGGATAACTGTGAGGACTACAGTAAAACCTCAGGCATTTACGTCGGGAAGCCTCAACACAGCTGGGATGCCCCAGGGCAAATATGCCAGGAAGCCTCGGGCTATAAGCTTGGGAAGCACCAATAGATGAATTTTTGGCTATATACCACATAAAGTTTATCCTTGAATTACATGCCGGGAAGCACCGAAAGATGAAATTATATTAGGTCGGTTACCTCACAAGTTCAATCTAGAGGGCTGGTCGGGCTGACCTAGGTAGGGAGATGCTGGAGCCGGCTAGTCCTCTCCGATAACTCAATGGGTGTATCGCGAGAAAGGGTAACCAAGCCCACATTAGGGATACATGTATTAGGGATTTTAGTAGCACTAACTTGACTTAGTTGTATTGTTAGGTGGCTAATAAATAATCTGGACTTGCATATCATGTAGGATCATGTGGAATGTGGTTGCATATGCATGCATGATGATATGTTTTACTCACGGACTCAGTGGGGCTCACACTCTATTATATATGTTTTTCTTCTAGATGATTCTACAGGTGGATGCCGCTGTGGCATGGCGGCTTATTACTAGGAGGAGAGCCCTTGTGATTATGATGGATATTTGTGTGGAACCCGACGGAGGTCGTATTGATGATGCAAGCTTTCTCAGTGGTCATTGATGAAGACCAGTGAGGGGCACTTCTGATGCTTTTTTGGGGACTCCTTTTTGTTTTTGATAGGAGTTTATCCCCGTCCTTGGTTCTGTCTTAGTTTCTTTTTTTTTTTTTGAGGTTGAGTTATCTCGCCCTGTATATATATGTACTTTCTTTTCGCTTATGTATATGTCAACTTTACTTTTCAGTGTGTGGGTTGTATTGGGGAATGTATCAACTTTACATATGTATATATATCACAATCATTCCCGTATGGCTATGCTTTCTCTTTCTTGGTTATAATTGTAGATTATTTGCAGCACTCTGATGTTACTTATGGTAATATTACGAATCTATAGCCGTGAATGTATTAACTGCTTCTAGGTCCGTGGGATTTGGCGGATTGTTGTTATGCAATTCGAGTCACCTACCCAATCCTTCAAGGGGGTGGTTTGGGGTGTGACAGAGCTTGGTATCAGAGCATGAGGCTTTTCTTACATTCATGGGTTGCAGAATAGGAATAATAAGCTACCAACATTAAAACATGTATTAAAGTAAAAGTTATAGGGGAGGTAGATGTAATTAAAAGACAAAGATGCATAATTACATTAATAAAAGATAACTGTGGCCAGGCCACTACAAGAGGTTTGTTGAAAGTACTACTTTCAATTTACTTAAGCTGACAAAAAAAAATTACAGACACCACGAACAAAAGCAAATACATAATCTATAAAAAAGAAAAAAAAATGTGAGATAAAAGTCAGAATTACATAATATCTCGATAGACTAAACAGGTGGAAGCTGGCTGGAGTACTACTCTGTTGGAGGTAGGTCACCCGGTGGAGGCTGAGACTGGCGCGAGTCAACGCGCTGAAATGTATCCCAAAAGTCCAGGCGTCGCTCCACAGATCCCACTCTACTCTCGAGAGATGAGAAGCCCTGATTCATCCTGGTCGTCATGTCAGTGAGCTAAGTGCTAAGGCCCTGGAACTGAGACATCATCTGTGACCATTTACATGACTGGGGCACATGCGAGCTAGTGGCACCTGTCGCCTCATATGGGGGCAAATCTATGAACAGTGTATCAATACCCTCAAAGTTTCCCTCCTCTCTTTGTTCATCACCCTACATCTCTCCTTGCTCCTCATCTCTCTGCATCTCCATCTGATCCCCCTCCTCAGGATCACTACCTGGCTCCCCTGGCACCTTCATCTTCAAGATCGAGGTCTTGTTGATGGGCCTAGACCTGTCTCCCTCCATATACTCACCACCCAAGGGAATCTCCAAGTGTTTGAAAACCAAAGTAAGGAACTTCTTATATGGAAGGTTCCCATCTAAAGGGTTTTGGGCATGGTATAACATAGCCTGAAGAAGTAAATACGGGAGGTTTATCACTGGACCCCTCTTGCCCGCTCCTAGTAGGCAATATGTAATGTAGGCCCTCATCATTGAAATATTGCCTTTGTTCCCACCCTTCGGGTAGATGTTGTACGAAACACACCTACTAATAATACGGGCACTGGGCTTTAGGAAGCCTCAGACCTAGGAGTGCTCTCAGAACCAGTCAATGCTTTGAGGACCCTCCTCTTGGTCTCCAAAGAGAACATGTCAGAAATATCAACCCTAGGCTTATAATAACATCTCTCACTAGTATCTGGCAGCCCTAGGATCCCTGCTAAGGTGGTAGTGGTCAGTCTAATGTCCACCCCCTTGACTCTGGTCTCCAATCCAAATTCCCATGCCCCAGATGGCACTAAGTTAAAGTAAAAGTAGCGAACCAAGTTAGGATAACATGGTTCAGTAGATGATAGCATGGAGGCCCAACCCAAAATGTTGAACCTGGTATACAAATTGTACCGATGGAAGTCATCCACCTGTACCACCCTCCCATTAACAATTTTTAGGGACCTAAACTTGTCCCAATCCTTAGCATGCTCATACCTAGAGAATAAGAACCGATTGAAATCCGGCTCCTCGAATGATGAATCCTCCCTAGGAGAAGTAGGAGGCACAAAAGAAGAAGAAGAATGCTCGCTCTCGAACTGTAGCCTCTTGTGTGCTATGGATTTCCTAGTAGTCTTATGGCTAGTAGACATTTGGCTGCAAAGGGAGAAGAAAGGGAATAGTTAGGGCAAAAAAAAGTGAGAAACCCTAGCTAGAACCATAAAAACAGAAAATGACCTAAAGATGGGAAAGAGGTGAAGAACCTTACCTAAAGTTGCATAGAATCGCGGAAGACCCAAGGAAATGCAAAGAAATGGTGTGGAAGAAGTCACACTAGGTATCTAAGCTCTGCCCTAGGTGTTTGGGGAGCTCTAGAGAAGAAATGAGGAGAAATGGGACCCTCTCGAACTGATATAACTGGGCCCCGATTCTCTGGGCAATAGCACTAGGTGATGCATCTAACGCCCAAAGACATCGTCCAGAGATTAAATATTTGTTGTTTTTGAATAACAGCTTATGAAATCTTGGTTTTTGGTCTAAAATGCTTCAATAAACACAGAAACATGAATCTTTATAAAATATCCATATAAATGAAATAATAAAAATATTAATGTAAAAAAAAAAAAATTTATTAACTAATAATATGTCAAAGGGAAGTTAAGCTAATGCTTGACGAATGTTTAAGTAAAAGGAAAAAAAAAAAAAAAAGATACATAGGAAGTTTAGGAATTTTATGTTTCTTTGTATGTAGATAAATGATGATAAATAAATGTGCCTATGCTTATATGTAATTAGTGTGTACATAAATATTTAATATTATGTGCCCAATACTATGTGTGTATGAACCGAGTGGATTGATGCTATGCAAACTTGAACATAGGTAGCTAGGTATGTTGTAATACATATCTATGAGGTTTAGGGAACGTAGGACTCATCCTACCCATCACCTAGGTCAACCAAGAATAGTATCCAATAGATCATACAGTTAAGTTGAACCATTAAACACTAAGATGCCTTGAGCCACCCAATTATTTTCTTTTTCACGTGACAACTTAAGTTCCTATAGCCATGTACTTAATTCTTTTAATTAAGTATTTATAGTAACTTGATGCTTAGAACCTCTTCATGATAGGACCATACTACCCATTCCAGCCTGGAGACCCCGACAGCATGATTTACATTGTGCAACTATGGAGGAGGCTATTTAGGATACAAAAGATACTGCCTCGTGCGGAGAACCGTTTGGCTTTTTTCTTGGGACTTGCAGCAAATAGTGAACCGGAAGACCAAGTTATTTACCTATCCTTGGCTGACGAAGTTAGGAGTGACATAGAACACCTGCACGTACTAAAATTTATGCTTGGAAAGAGGCTGGAATTACTTGCTTGTTAGACTCTGGTATATATTTAAAAGATTTTTGGTTAAAATTTTAAAATCTATCATATAGTGTCATGCATAGCTTGTCATCGCATAAAATACCTAAAGGATAAGAACACAAGTAAAAGAAACACTTCAAAAAAAAATACATACAATAATAAATATAAATATAATAACACACTTGGTTGGTATGACTATAAAATTTCACTAGAACTGTGGAATAGGTATGTACATGTCTTAACTAGGAATTACTCTGTTAACCTAAAAAAAAAGAGTATTGGATGATTGGGTATGTTACTGTTTTCAGAAAAGCAACCATGGTCAACTCAAGAAGTTCTCGAGGTGGTCGTAAAGGAAAACACCCTCGTGTTATACAGAAGGTTGAACTGCCAAATGGAACTGAGGCCCAAAATTCTGAAGCATCGACTGCTCCGTCAGGGGCACCAGTGGCTACTCAAGCCATTGCTGCGGCACCTTAGCCATGTATGGCAGCCGGCGAGGTAATTACGTTCATGACCACTATGATGTGAACCATGTAGCAACAATAAGAGCTGTTGGGTCAGATGTCTACACAGTTTGCGCCCATGATGCATGAGCATGCAGCACCACCTCCACCACCCAATCGGCCCATACTTTTCCCAGCTCATGTGCCTCAACACTTGGTAGAAAACTCTACCGCTAAGGTAATGGAGAGATTCAAGAAACACCAACCACCTGTGTTTTTCAAGTTGAACTCTGAGGCAATGCAGCTAGAGCAGTGGATTAGCGCATTAGAGAAGGCATTTGATGTGCTCGAGTGCACAGATGCACAAAAGCTGATATGTGCAGGTTATCAGCTATAGGATGAGGCTGAAGCTTGGTGGAAGGCTTCTAAGCCAAATCTAGAAGCAACTCATCCGAATCCCACGTGGGAGAAATTTAAAGAAGTCTTCTTCAAGAACTATTTCCCAGAGAGCTTTAGGGACAGGAAAGAAGCTGAATTTTTTGCGCTGGTACAAGGGACCAAGTCAGTGTTAGATTATCAACAATGATTTGAAGATCTATTTCATTTCACTCCGGAGCACTTGAAAGGGGAAGTTAGTAAGATGAAGAAGTTTGAGAAGGGACTCAAACCCGAGATCAGGTCAATACTATCAATTATGGACATCTGGGACTATGCACAGATGGTCGATAAGGCTAAGACCATGGAAGATAGGTTTAAAGAGAAGAAAAAAGAGAAGAAAAAAGAGAAGACTATGACGTTGCCTGGGTTGAACAAAAGGCCAAATAACTTTCAGACTTTTGGTTGGACAAACAAAGTTTATCAAGGAACAAGTTCAAGCCCTAATCCGTCTCCGTACCGCAGGCCACAAGTGGGTCAGAATCCTTTTTGCCCTACTATCAATCGACCTGCTCAACCGGCTATGACTTAAGCGACAATAGTAGCTTCGCCAGCGCGACCAACTATAAGTCAAGTGATCCAAGCCTCAACATCTGCTGTTCCACCCTATAAATGTTATATGTGTAACAAAGAAGGGCACATGGCCAAAGAATGTAGATTGCGTGGGTACAGCAATAACTCGCCGAACCAGCCCTACGCTAGACCTTTTCAGCCACGGGATAATTGGACACGAGGAAAGGTGTTCGCGCTAACTAATGAGGAAGCTGAGGCGAATCCTGATGTATTGACAGGTAAGTCTACTGAATGCTGCTAAGTTGTAGGGAATAATCAGTGTCTATTTATAACTCAGGCTATATACAAACCCTAGGTACCCTGAGTGTCTCAACCATTCCTACACGAGTACTATTTAACTCGGGCATATCCCACTCTTTCATTTCTACCACCTTTGCTAGTAGGATGGAAGATCAACTAAGAGACATCAGGCATGACTTAGTAGTCGGCACACCGACGGGTAGTGTCGTGAGCTTGAAAGAAGTCTATGACCCCTGTCAGGTAGAAATTTATGGAACGAACTTGACAACATGGTTAATAAATTTTGATATGATGGACTTCAACATGATCTTAGGCATGGATTGGCTATTTGCCTATGGAGCAAATGTTATGTGTGCGGAAAAGAAGATAATATTCAAGTTGGAAGATGGGTCAGTTTTCACCTATCAAAATGAACAAAAGAGGAAACCCAGAAGGATAACTTTATCCGCCCTCCAGGCTCGAAAGTTGCTGGATGAAGGATGTCAAGGTTTTTTGGCCACCGTGATGGACAACGAGGCAAAGATAAAGCCCTTAGAGGAACTTGACATCGTCATAGAATTTATTGATGTTTTTCCAGAAGATCTGACCCAACTACCGCTTGATCACGAGACAGAGTTCGTGATTAACCTAATTCCTAGTGCAGCACCGGTATCCAAGGCACCATAACAAATGACACCTATTGAATTGAAGGAGTTGCAGGTTCAATTACAAGACCTGATGAAGAAAGGTTTTATACGACCCAACGTATCTCCTTGGGGAGCACCCATGCTGTTCGTAAAGAAGAAGGGTGGTAGCATGCGGCTGTGTATCGACTACCGCGAGCTAAATAAATTGACTATCAAGAATCGATACCCATTGCTATGCATTGATGACCTATTTAACCAGCTACAAGGAGCAAGAGTTTTCTCCAAGATTGATCTTAGGTCCGGATACCATCAATTGAAGATCAAGAGCGGTGATATTCACAAAACAACATTTAGAACTCGATACAGACATTATGAATTCCTGGTCTTATCATTTGGGTTAACTAATGCCTCGGCAGTGTTCATGGACATGATGAATAGAGTATTCCATGACGTGTTGGATAAGTTCGTCATCGTATTTATCGACGACATTCTAGTGTACTCTAAGAGTGAAGAAGAGCACGCTCGGCACCTTACCTTCATGCTACAGTGGTTACGGGAACACTAGCTTTATGCCAAGTTCAGCAAATGCAAATTTTGGCTTCACTAAATCGGATTCGTGGGACACATTGTCACCAAGGATGGCATTCAAGTGGACCAAGATAAGGTGAAAGCGGTTCCCGAATGGGAGACTCCGAAAAGTGTCACTGAGATCTGAAGTTTCTTAGGCTTTGCCTGATATTACCACTGGTTTATTAAAAATTTCTCGCGCATCTCGGCACCCATTACGAAGCTAGCAAAGTAGGTTGCCAAGTTTGAATGGAATGAAGCATGCGAGAAAAGCTTTCAAGAACTAAGAGACTGGTTGATGACGGCTTCAGTTTTGACCATTCTGGATGGAACTGGAGGAATGGTGGTATACACTGACGCATCCAGAACAGGATTGGGTGGCATCTTAATGCAGAAAGGTAAAGTGGTCGCCTATGCCTCAAGATGGAAGGAACACAAAAAGAACTACCCCACTCATGACTTAGAATTGGCAGCGGTAGTTTTCATATTGAAGATATGGCGACACTACCTATACAGTGAAAAGAGAAAAATCTTCAGCTATCATAAGAGTTTGAAGTATTTCTTCACCCAAAAGGAGCTGAATATGAGACAGAGGCGATGGTTAGAACTTGTAAAGGATTATGGTTGTGAAATCCAGTACCACCTCAGCAAGGCCAACATTGTAGCAGATGAGTTAAGTAGGAAATCTCAGACTGCATCCCTCGCTTCCTTGGTCGTAAGTGAGCAGTTGTTAGAGGAAGCTCGAAAGTTTAATCTGGAACTCGTGATCGAAGGAACGGCTATACAATTAGCAGCTATGGATTTGCATCCGTCGATACGATAGGAGGTAATTGTGAAGCTACCATTAGACCCCAAGTTAGCCAAGATAATTTGGGAAGTTCAACAAGGAGTCCACAAGGACCCAGATTTTTCTTTGGCTCAGGATGGAGTATTGAAGTTTCGAGACAAATTGTGTGTGCCTGATGATTATGATGTCCAAGACCGATTCCTTAAAGAGGCACACAACTCACCCTATTTGATCCACCCCGGAAGCACGAAAATGTACAAGGATCTAAAGAAGTACTATTGGTGGATTGGAATGAAGGAGACCATAGCGATATACGTGTCTAAGTGCCTCACCTTCTAGCAAATTAAAGCAGAGAGACACCAACCGTATGGATTGTTACAACCGATCCCTGTACCTGAATGGAAGTGGGAAAGAATTACTATAGACTTCATGACAAATCTGCCCAATACTAGGAAGGGCATGAATGTAATTTGGGTGATTGTAGACGGACTGACAAGGGCAGCCCACTTCATACCAATAAAAATAAGTTACTCAATGGAGAAGCTTGCCCAACTGTATGTAGAAAATATAGTCCGCTTACATGGCATGCCTGTCAGTATTGTATTTGACAGAGATCCTCAATTTACCTAAATGTTTTGGAGAAGTTTATAAAAGGCACTAGGATCTCAACTAAATCTTAGTACGACCTTCCATCCGCAGATGGACGGACAGTTAGAAAGAACTATTCAGACTCTGGAGGACATGCTCAGAGCTTGTGTCTTGGAAATGAATGACAGTTGAGATGCCCACATACCCTTGGTGGAATTTGTATACAACAATAGTCACCATTCCACCATTGGCATGGCACCATTTAAAGCCCTCTATGGTCGGAAGTACGGGACCCCGTTATATTGGGATGAAGTTGGTGAATGGAGATATCTCGGGCCAGAGATGATACAAGCAACCTGTGACAAGGTGGATATCATTACAGAGAAAATCAAGGTGGACCAATCAAGGTAGAAGAGTTATGCAGGTAATCAAAGGAAGGACATTGAATTCAGTGTCAAAGAAAAAGTATTCCTCCGGGTATCTCCAATAAAAGGATTGCTACCACAAAAAGGGTAAACTGAGCCCAAGGTTTATTGGTCCATATGAATTTCTCAACAAAGTGGGACCCATAGCATACCGACTAGCATTACCACCATCTTTGCTGGGTGTCCAGGATATTTTCCATGTGTCGATGCTAAGAAAATACATCAACAACTCGACACATGTACTCTCAACTGAACCTGAATAGTTGAACGTGGACATGACCTACGAAGAACAACCTATGGAGATCTTCGATAGGAAAGAGCATAATCTTCACAACCGCACGATCGCCTTTGTAAAGATTCAATGGGGAAACAATCCCATAGAAGAGGCTTCATGGTAACGTGAAGAAGAGATGAAAGAGAAGTATCCCCAACTATTCAAGCTATAAGATAAGCAAATGTTGAGGATGAAATTTTTATAAGGTGGGGAGAAATGTCAAACCCTGCCCCTGACTGACTGGGATTTTGATTTAAGGACAGGAACCCCTAACATGGCATCTAAGCACACTATGGAGTATCAATCCAAGGATTGAATTTGATGAGGAAACCCTGTGGATGTCTTCCTACATACCTGTCAGAAGATGGATTACTAATCCTTTCAGTTGCACTGCCCACAGTATTATGTATTGCTTGGACTCCAGGTATTCTCTCTCCTCTCCAAGAATGTGGGTCCCACCCCTGAAAATAGGTGTAAAAGACCTTGAGTGACATGTGGGTGTAAGGCCCTGACCCTGGGTCAAACCCCTGTGCAAACCCATAGAGAATCAGCCTTACTGAAATCTTTGGGCGATGCAGACATCACCCAGAGTGGGAAAATGCAGTATTTTAATGATTTGATCTATGGGGACCACCCATATTGGACATGGGCACCCTCCATAGGTTAAGGGGAGTCTGAGGGACCACCTCATACCCTTGGATCACTATGGACCCCACCTGAGTGCCCAAAATGGCCAAGAATCAGGTTAAAAATGCATTTCCAAAAGAGGCCTTCGCAGCCAAATAGACCCTAGTTAAGGGTTGGGCTATAAATAGGGGTGCCTTAGCTCATTTTAGAGCTTTTGCTAATGTTGAAACCGTAGAGGGAAGGAGAAGAAAGAAAAGAGAGAAAAGAGAAGGAGAAGAAGAGAAAGGAAGAAGAAGAAGGAAAGGAGAAGGAGAAGGTGCAGCCTTACCTCCAAGGCCCAGTTTGTGCAGCCCTAAACCAGTGCAGGTATAAAATCCCTGCCCTTACCTGCTGTCTTACTGTTTACCATTCTTCTCCATGGATTTCTGTGTTTTTGAAGTTATTCTGGCCATTGGTAGCCCAAAATAGCTAGGGGTCGCCATGGACCATCTCAAATCCAACATGCAAACATGATGCATGAAGGATCTAAGATTATACATATCTATTTACATCGACATTGCCCTGTTACACCAAGAACAAGCAGTCTGGGCTCAGATCTGTGTGCCCTGACTGCATGCAACCTAACCTTGGGTTGTAACAGCCTTGGATCATAGTAATATACATGAAACCAGCCTTGCATACAGCCAAAACCTTGATTTGCAACTAAAGATATGTTGGGTTACTATTCACTGGGCTGTCTGGGCAGCTTCTGGCAACCAAGTGGTGGGCCCAGGTGAAAATCTATTGGGACCAGTGCAAAGTATACCCCTAGGGTCCATGATGACCTATCATGCATGGGGAGAAGATCCATGCACTACCCATGGCCAAAAACATTGGAATCTTAGCCTATTCCCAGTTTTATAATCTCTGGGTGATGCACTAGGCGATGCAAACATCACCCAGAGACATCGCCCAGTGAATGAAATTTTGTTGGAATGCTGATCTGACTTGGGGATCTTCACCCATGGGTTACAAACCAATGTAGGGAGATGGAAAATGACCAAAATGCCCCTCCCCACATTTATCCTCATGAATGAGTACCTTGGGTCCCCAAGTGGGCCCCGAAGGACTTGGAAACTCTAACTATGATGGTCCTGTAGCACTGTCAAGTTGAGGACTATATTGTGAAACTTAAATAACCTAGAAACATGTACAAATGTGATAAATGACCATTCTGCCCTAGGCCACAATCTCTAGATGATGCACCAAGACATAGGCCTAAGGTCCAATGCAAGGCCCAGAGATTTCCAAGTGATGTTCAAATGTACACCGAGTCAACCCAATGAGCCTAGATCAACCCTAGGACATCCAAAAATAGTTGAAATATTAAATGATGTATTTCTGATTTATATCTAGGGTTTGATCCCGCGCTCGAGGCCTATAGCTAGACTGTAGCCGAAACTGAAACTACAACTGAATTCTTAGAATCATAACCAGATGAGTGAAATATTATCATGTATGTACGTGCAATAGTATTATTATGCCGGCAACTAAATTCTTCAATTATATTGCTTGTTACTTAATTAAATTCAAATTTCTCAATTATTACACATCGTGTGACAGTTGATCAATTTTGCTTGAATATATCATGATGATTGTGATTGTTAGAATAGATGCCGTAGTCGGCTTGGAAATGAGGTCGGTGGTAGCTCGTAGTATGAGATACGGTTGACACCGCCCGACTCATAGGATGCCATATAGACATGGGGCTAGAGATTCATCACCCGTGCTACGCACCCTTGCCAACAGGGGTTAAGGTATTGGGTAACCGTGAGGACTACTGTAAAACTTCAGGCATTTACACTGAGAAGCCTTAGCACAACTGGGATGCCCCAGGGCAAATATACCGGGAAGCCTCGGGCTATAAGCTTGGGAAGCACCAATAGGTGAATTTTTTTCTATATACCAGATAAAGTTTATCCTCGAATTATATGTCAGGAAGCACTGAAAGGTGAAATTATATTGAGTCGGTTACCTCACAAGTTCAATCTAGAAGGCCGATCGGACTGACCTAGGTGGGCAGAGCCGGCTAGTCTTCTCTGACAACTCAATGGGTGTATCGTGGGAAGGGGTAACCAAGCCCACACCAGAGATACATGTATTGGGGATTGTAGTAGCACTAACCTGACTTAGTTGTATTGTTAGGTGGCTAGTAAATAATCTGGACTTGCATATCATGTAGGATCATGTAGAATGTGGTTGCATATGCATGCATGATGATATGTTTTACTCACGGGCTCAGTGGGACTCACACTCTGTCATATATGTTTTTATTCTAGATGATTCTATAGGTGGATGCCACTGTGGCATGGCGGCTTATTACGAGAGCCCTTGTGATTATGATGATATTGGTGTGGACCCTGACAGAGGTCATACCGATGATGCAAGCATTCTCAGTGGTCATTGATGAAGACCAGTGAGGGGTGCTTCTGATGCTTTTTGTCTTGGGGACTCCTTTTTGTTTTTGACAGGAGTTTATCCCCGTCTTTGGTTCTATCTTAGTTCCTTCTTTTCTTTTTGGGGTTGAGTTATCTCGCCCTGTATATATATGTACTTTCTTTTCGCTTATGTATATATCAGCTTTACTTTTCAGTGTGTGGGTTGTACTGGGGAATGTATCGACTTTACATATGTATATATATCACAATCATTCCCGTATCGCTACGCTTTCTCTTTCTTAGTTATAATTGTAGATTATCTGCAGCACTCTGATCTTACTTATGGTAATATTACGAATGTGGAGCCATGAATGTATTAACTGCTTCTAGATCCATGGGATTTGGTGGATTGTTGTGATGCAATTCGGGTCACCTACCCAATCCTTTCAGGGGGTGGTTTGGGGTGTGACAGCAAAGATCCTCCCCATGGTTGGCTCATATTTTGGGCTCAAGGTGCTTCATTGGTCCTTGGCCACTTGGGCTCATTTGTGCACCCAAGGTATGGATGATAGCAGGGTTGGATGGGGTAGGGTTCCATGAAGGTTTCCATGCTCTAAACACTACTTTGGGGCTGTGGGTGAAGTTCCAAAAGGCCAGAATCATATCTGAACCCAAACAGCTACTTTGGGCATTTAGGTGTAACACCCAATGCATCGCCCAGTCCTTGTTTAACATGAGATTTTTTAATCCAAATCAAGATTTTCCTGCTGGTTCACCCCAATTTGACTTGGGATGACTCCTAGGGGATAGTAATACATAAAATCAGGCAAATGTAATGGGTTCATGGGATCCTAATCATGGCTTGCTAAGATGGGTGATGGATTGAGTTCATGCATCCCAGGCTCTTTCTCTATATAGTAATAACCAACTCCAAGGCAACATAAATTCATATACAGTACAAGAATTAGCCATGAAGATGCTTTACAGTAGTAACCCTACGCTATTAAGTTAATAATACCTCATGTATGCATGGATCCTTAGCTCTATCCTATCATCTATGTATTATATACATGGTTTAACATGAAACCAACTATCTAACATGGCTGGAATGTGAAATCTATGTACTAACAACTTAGAATATTATAATTGAAGAGTGAATTTTACGAAAAGGAAGCTTGCATGTAATGATCCATGACCATCCTAGTGTTCCACATGATATCAACACAACAAGGCAAGGTAGGACATGGCCATATGGCTAAGTCTTTGGGATTTACATACAATAACAGAATTAGGAAACATGTAGGGGAGTGGGGCATGCTCTAGGGTTAGTTACCTTCAGGCTTGGGAGAAATCAGCTAAGGCTTCCTAGTTCCTCTCCTTCCTTCTTTCTCTCTTCTTTCTTTTGTTTTCTTTCTTTCCATGAATTGAATAGTAGGAAGCAAATCCTAAGGCTGGGCCATCTATTTATAGGCCAAGGGTAACTAAGACCTATTTGGCTAGGGCTGCCCCAAATAAAAATTCATTTTTCCCTAGGTTCTTTATATTTAAAGCTATGTAGGAGGGGTCCACATGGTTCCAAGGCTAGGGGATGGTTCCTATATGCCCTAGGAGATGTTTTGAAGGAGTTCCAAAGCAATGCACATGGTTCTCACAAGTTTGGGATGAAAAATATAGGTTTCAATAACTCTGGGACTTGCACTGGGAGTTCAAGTGCATTGCCCAAAGAATTCTGTTTTGCTGATTTTTGCTGTGGTCTTCCACAGGGTTTGGGGCTTTCACATGGTCATCTTCCTTCAATCATTTATTAAGGTAAAACAAGTATGACTATGGGCATGACCCCTAGGTAGACATTATGGAGTAATTAGCTGAAGTCAGAGTTGTACATCAGTTGATGGATTGAGAAGTTGCATGGTGATACAATCCACCTCCTCACAGGTGTGTAAGATGTCATCTGAGGGGGCTCCCCACTAATCTTAACCTTGGGGGTGATACACTACAGGGTACTTGAGTGAGTGACCTCAGGCTCTGATTCTACAAGGGCAAGGTTCCAGTCAGATTGGGGCAGTTTAACATTCCCCCCTCCTAACAGAGACTTCATCTTCAAAATTGGCATACCTTGATGTCCAAAGAGTTGAGGATATTTCTCGTGTATTTCTTCCTCCAGCTCCCAAGATGCTTTCTTAAGTGGGTGGTTTCCCCATCTAACTTTAAAAATAGCAACCTTGAGGTGGCGGAGGTCATGGTCCTTTCTATCCAAAATCTCCGTCGGCTGCTCCTCATAAGTCATGTCAGCATCAAGCTGCTCTAGTTCTATCGAGAGTATACGTGTCGGGTTGTTGATATATTTCTTTAGCATCGACTCATGGAATATATCATGGACGCCCTCCAAAGATGGTTGTAGGGCCAATCGGTATGCTACCAATCCAATTCTCTTCAAAGTTTCATATGGTCCAATGTACCTCAGGCTTAGTTTCCCCTTCTTGGTGAACCGCAACAGGCCTTTTATTGGAGAAACCTGAAGGAATACCTTCTCGCCAATCCCAAAATCAATGTCCTTCCTCCGGTTGTCGGCGTAGCTCTTTTGTCTGGATTGAGCCACTCTAATCTTTTCTCTGATTGCATCCACCTTCTCGCAAGCTGCTTGTATCAACTCAGGACCTAGATACTTCCATTCTTTGACTTTGTCCCAATATAATAGCGTGCGGCACCTCCTACCATATAGGGCTTCATATGGTGCCATGCCAATGTTGGAGTGGTAACTATCACTATAAGCAAACTCTATCAAGGGGGATATGAGCGTTCCAATTGTCCTTCATCTCCAATACACAGGCTCTAAGCATGTCCTCCAGAGTCTGTATCATTCTTTCAGATTGTCCATCCATCTGGGGATGGAAGGCGGTGCTAAGATTCAGTGGGGTCCCCAGGAGCTGCTTTTCCATGGAGTAAGTTATCTTAATGGGAATGAAGTGGGCTGCTTTTGTTAATCCATCAACTATTACCTAGATTGCATTCATTTCCTTCCTCGTATTTGACAGGCCAGTTATGAAGTCCATGGTCGTCCTTGCCCATTTCCATTCTGGGACTGGAAGTGGTTGCAGCAGTCTATAAGGTCTATGTCTCTCTGCCTTTATCTATTGATAGGTGAGGCATTCCGACATATACAGGGCTATGATTTGTTTCATACCAATCCACCAATAATACCCCTTCAAGTCCTTATACATTTTGGTGGTGCTAGGATGTATCGAGTAAGGTGAATTGTGCGCTTCCCTAAGGATTCAATTTCGCACATCATAATCAGTTGGTATGCATAATTTATCTCTGAACTTTAGTGCTCCATCGTTGGAAATTGAGAAGTCTAGATCCCCATGAGTTCCTTGTCCAATCTCCCAGATAATCTTTGCCAGCTCGGGGTCTCTAGGCTATTTTTCAATAATTTGCTCCTTGATCGATGGTTGCACGTACGTCTATTGCTGCCAACAAAGCGGCCATTCCTTCAATTATAGGTTCCAAATCAGACTTCCTAGCTTCTTCTATTAGCCGCTCGCTAATGACCAATGATGTAAGGGACACGGTTTGAGACTTCCTACTAAGCCTGTCAGCAATAACATTGACCTTGCCCAGATGGTATTGGATATCACAATCGTAATCCTTTACAAATTCTAGCCGCCTCCTTTGTCTCATATTTAGCTCCTTTTGGGTGATGAAATACTTTAGGCTTTTATGATCACTGAAGATTTCACTCTTTTCTCCATATAGATAATTCCACCAGATTTTTAAGGCAAAGACCACCATAGCTAACTCTAAGTCATGGGTAGGGTAGTTCTTTTCATGTTTCTTCAGCTATCTGGAGGCGTAGGCAACCACCTTCCCTTTTTGCATTAGTACGACACCTAGCCCTACTCGGGATGCATCCGCATATACTACCATGCCACTGGTACCATCTGGAATAGTTAATATCGGTGCTGACACTAATCGGTCCCTCAATTCTTGGAGACTTTTCTCGCGCATGTCATTCCATTCAAAATTTACCCCCTTCTTCATTAGCTTTGTTATCGATGCCGATATGCGAGAGAAGTCTTTGATGAATCACTGGTAATACCTGGCCAGTCCTAGAAAACTATGGATTCTCGTGGCATTCTTTGGAGTCTCCCATTCGAGAATTGCCTTTATCTTCGCTAGGTCCACTTTAATGCCCACCTCGGTGACAATATGTCCCAGGAACCCAATCTAGTGGAGCCAAAATTCACACTTGCTGAATTTGGTGAACAGTTAATGTTCTTTCAACCGCTGCAACACGAATCTTAGGTGTTAGGCATGTTCTTCTTCACTTTTGGAGTAGACTAGAATGTTGTCAACAAATACGATGGCACAATTGTCCAGTACATCGTGGAACACTCTTTTCATCAAGTCCATAAATGCTGCTGGAGCGTTGGCTAACCCAAATGACAACACTAAGAATTCATAATCCTTGTATCGGGTTCTGAACACCGTCTTATGAATGTCGCTACCCTTGATTCTCAGTTGATGATATCCAGACCTCAGATCAATCTTGGAGAATACCATTGCACCTTGTAATTGGTCGAACAGGTCGTCAATGCATGGCAACGGGTATCGGTTCTTGATGGTAAGCTTATTTAGTTCCCGATAGTCGTTGCATAAATGCACGCTCCCATCCTTCTTCCTCACGAATAATACTGGCGCTCCCCAGGGAGATACACTCGATCGGATAAATCCTTTCTTTAATAAGTCTTGCACCTAAACCTGCAGCCCCTTTAACTCCACGAGCGCCATCATGTACGGTGCGTTGGACACAGGTGTTGCTCTAGGAACTAGGTCGATCATGAACTTAGTCTCTCGATTTGGCAGTAGCTGAGTCATGTCATCTGAAAAAACATTGAGAAACCCCCTAACGACATCAAGTTCTTCCAATGGTCTAACCATCACCTTGGTATCTACTATCATGGCCAAATAGCCCTGGCATCCCATCTAGTAACTTTTGTGCCTGGAGGGCATACAAGGTTATCTTCTTGAGTTTCTTGGCCCGCTCACTCTGGTAGGTGAATTCTACCCCATCTTTCATTTTAAACAAAATTTTCTTCTCTGTACACATGACGTTTGCCCCATAAGAAGATAGCCAATCCATGACCAATATTACGTCAAAATCCTTCATGTTAAACTTTATCAAGCGAGCCGTCAAGTTTCGCCTATAGATTCCTACTGGAAAGGACTCATAGACCTCCCTCAAGCTTACAACACTTCCAATCGAAGTGCTAACTACTAATTTATGGCCTATATCTTTCAGCTAAATATTCATTTTATCCACAAACGTGATTGAAATGAAGGAGTGGGATGCACCAGAGTCAAATAATACTCGTGCAGGAGCAGATGATATGATTAATGTACCTAGGGTTTGAATGAAAGATAATGATGCAATCAATTCTCTTGCATTCGGTTCACTAACTAATAGGGTTGTAGGTGAGTACCTGTCATTACTTTTGGGTTTTCCTTGGCTTCTTCATTGCTTAGTGCAAACACTTTCCCTTGCGTTCTATTATCCTGGGGCTAGAAAGGTCGGGTGGTAGACTAAAACAATGGGTAGGAATTGTATCCCCTACTGGCACACTCTCTTGCTATGTGCCCGGACTTGTTGAACATGAAGCATCTATTATTGGATGAAGCTGGTGAAGGAGAGACTTGGCTCGCTTGGCTCATTGTTGGTCGGGGTGGTGGAGCAGCTGTTGTCACTTAACTTCGAGTGGGTTGGACATATTGAGCAATCCGATTAAAAGTAGGATAGAAAGATTGAGAAGTTTGGCCCACTTCTAGCTGCCGATACTCTTGGGCTGTGACTCGAGCTAGATCCTTGGAATGCCTTGTTTGGCAACCAAAATTTTGGTAGTTGCTTGGCCATTTGCCTAGTCCTAATGACACAGTGGTCTTCTCCTTCAGTCTATCTTCCATGGTCTTAGCCTTGTTGACCATTTTTGCATGGTCTTGTGTGTTTAAGATCTACAGTATGGATCCGATCTCAGGCTTGAACCCCTTCTCAAACTTCTTAGACTTGCTAGCCTCCCCCCTTCATGTGTTTTGGTGCAAAATGGAGTAAGACCTTAAATAGTTATTGGTAATCCAACACCATCTTAGGCCCTTGCACGAGGGTAGAGAACTCAACTTCCTTCCGATCCCCGAAGCTTTCTAGAAAGTAATTCTGATAGAAGAGTTCTTTGAATTGATCCCAAGTAGGGTTGGGATGAACCGCCTCTAGATTTGGTTACATTGCTTTCCACCATGCTTCGGCCTCATTCTGCAACTGGTACCAATGCATATCAGCTTTTGAGCATCGATACATTCCAACATGTCGAACACTTTCTCCAAGGCACTAATCCATCTCTCTGATTGTATCGCCTCTGAACTGATCTTGGAAAACACAAGCGGTTGAAGTTTATTGAATCTCTCTATTACTTTAGCCGTAGAGTTATTAATCGCATATTGGGGCACCGGTGGTGGGAATTGTGGGGGCCGATTTAGTGGTGGTGGTACTGCTCACTGATGTATCAAGGTCGCAAACTGGGCAGTTATTTGGCCCGACAATTCCTATTGTTGCTGCATGGTCTGCATCATGGTTGTCATGATTGTATTCACTTCATTGGCGCCCATAGCTGGAGGTGGTATGATTACAGTAGCTGGAGGGGCTGTAGGCACTGGATTTGGGATGACTCCAGGCATTCTTGCTGAAGTAACCGACACTTTAAAGTTTTGAGTTTCAGCTCCATCTGGTAGTCCAAATTCTAGAGCAAATCGAGGGCCTCTTTCATGCTAACCACCCCGGTTGGATCTTGTGTTAACCATGATTGACTCATTGAAAGGGACCTTGTGTATGAATAACTCTACATTTCTTAGCTAAGGAAAGTTCTAGTTTTGATCTTAAGCATACAGGTTGTCATTCTCTAAATTATAGTATAGCAGCAACATCATACATCAAGGGAAAATGCATCAACATGGAAGATTTTACAAGACAAACTGAAATAAGACCTATGATAGGAAAACATTTTGGTTAATACCTGTGTCTAGAAGGTAAGTTGTTCCAATATTTTTCTCATTAAATAAGCATGCATGTCCAGGTAAGCTAGGTCACTCCTAACCTCATTGGCTAATGTAAGATAAATAAAGCGGTCCTTAGCGCTATAGGTGTCAGCATGTGCTGGTATACTAGTAGGTACTTAACTGCTTAGTTTTTAATCCTCTAGGTTTGAGCTAGTCTCTTTCTTAGTTGTCTAATGTAACACATATCGTTGGGGGGTTGCCAAGCCCAAACAACACAACCATTCCCTGTCATAGAAAATTCAGGCATTAGTCTTCTAAGGTTGCTTTAGCCTAGGGTAGACATACTTATAGTTGTATGAACTCTGGCAACATGCACATGGAGAATCATAAGATGGAATGGTTCAGAGGTGTATGCAACCAACAATATCTCATAAAATTTAAATATAGCAGTCAGGTAATTACATATTTGGAACTTAAAGACAAAGCCAACTAATACCTTTACCAACATTCCCTATATTAAGCATTGGATTAGGTCTGACCACCGGCAAAATATACTTTTAATATGAGTGTGTGGTATTGGAGGTAGTCTACCCTCCGCTCGATGATATTGAAATTCTTAGCCATCAGATCCTTATTGTGGTACATTTGGTCCTGCAGATACTTACGGTCATTTATCATAATCTCAAGTTTTTGGTTCAGCTCCTGTATGTTGTCCTCATTATAGTGATAGTCCAAAATTGGCCTTAGGGAGTATTCCATTGGAGTTCAATTTTTGGCTTTATGCGAGGTTCAATGACCTAGGTTGGGCACCAATGCTGTCGTCAAACCTCCCATGCTACCCAAACCTCATTCGGCATTTTTATGAAAATCTCATCCCAGCGGTTGGGACGCGGGGCTTTGGGCTCCAGAGTAGGGTGAAGGGGGTTGACATAGTACTTGCCCCAACTTTTTTGGCTGAAATTCTTCAGATCCCCAATAGAGGAAAGAAGTGTTATCACAAGCCAAGGGTTGATGCCTCAAATCAGTTTTCTATGGAAATGAGGAGTCTAGTGTTCAAGGCCCTCACTGGTTTGGAAAGGGCTCCAAAGTCTGAGGGGAGCTACAAGCTCATAGATAATATCTTGAATAGGTGCATCTCCTACAACATTTATCCTAAGGGTAGTAATCGAGGTAGTATCTCGATGTTATGTACATACATTACCTATTGTTTGCTAGTGGTGGGTAAGGGAGGACTTAAAATTAACCTTTCACATCTGCTTATGAAGGTTATGTTTTATCATGTCAAGAATCTAGCGGATCAGAATCTGCCTTATGGGAGGCCTCTTACCCAGGTTTTTGCACACTTCGGGGTTACCCTTACCAGAGAGTTTGAGGGGGGTGAAGAAGCCTATTAGTAAAACTTCCATTAAGAAGATGAAGATGACTAGTGAGCCCGAAAGTGATACAGAGGAGGTAGAGGAAGAGGGGGTAGAGGAAGAGGAGGAAAATAGAGATGTAGGTGTTCAGAGGTGTGTCAACGTGGATTCTAATGTACAAATTGAGGATAGAAAGAGCTTCTCGCTCTGATACCAAGCTCTGTCACACCCCAATCCACCCCCTAGGAGGATTGGACTAGTAACCTGGAATGTGTGATGACAATCTGCCAAATCCCCAGGATCCAAGAGCAGTTAATATCACTCACAAACACACATAGTGAAGTAAATTAAATAAGTAAAAATGTAAAGTAAATTATTGTTGTTGTCATGACTCATCAGTCATGTTACATCTACACGTATGGTGTAATTCCACTCACCTTGACAAGTTCTTGATTGTTCTTCTATTTGTCGGGTCCCAGTTGGGATCTGGTATTGGTCTTCGCACCTGGGGCTATAACCTATGTTAATGGGATCATTAGAATATGTTAAATGCTGTTTAGAAGGGGTTACAGTCCTAGGGTTGGCCTAAGGGAGGTTGGGTTCAGATTTGGATGCCAAACAATAAAGGTAGAAATCTGTGGGACTTGCACTAGGCCTTAGGGTGAAACGTCCAGTGCATCACCCAGAGAATAAAATACAGCAACAGTGGGGATTTCCTTTTTGGTTTCACCTATTCTAAGTCTCATCATTCTTAGGGAGTGATGGAGAAGGTCCTCCCCATGGTTGGCTCATGTTTTAGGCTTATGGTGCTTCATTGGTCCTTGGCCACTTGGGCTCATTGGTGCGCCCAAGGTATGGATGACAAGAAGGTTGGATAGGGTAAAGTTCCATGAAGGTTGCCATGCTCTAAACACTACTTTGGGGCTATGGGTGAAGTTCCAAAAGGTCAAGATCAAATCTGACCCCAAACAACAACTCTGGGCATTTCACTGGGCATTTGGGTGTAACGCTCAGTGCATCACCCAGTCCCTGTTTAACACGAGATTTTTTAATCCAAATCAGGATTTTCCTACTGATTTCACCCCAACCTCTACTTGGGATGACTTCTAGGGGATAGTAATACATAAAATTAGGTAAACGTAATGGGTTCATGGGATCTTAATCATGGCTTGCTAAGATGGGTGGTGGATTGAGTTCATGCATCCCAAGTTCTTTCTCTGTAGAGCAATAACTAGCTCACGACAACATAAATTCATATATAGTACATGAATTAGCCATGATGATGCTTTATAGTAGTAACCCTAGGCTATTAGTTAATAATACCTCATGCATGTATAGGACCTTAGCTCTATCCTATCATCTACGTATTATATACATGGTTTAACATGAAACCAACTATCTAACTGTAGACACCCCATTTTGTCTTTCCCCCGGAGGTTTTCCATAATGATGATGAGCACCCTCCAAGGCCTAGAGCCAGTGTATCTATGGATGTAGAGTCAGTGTGCACTGCTTGAATCCATGCCCATCCTTCCTTACCCCTTTGCCGGAGCCTGAACCAGAGCCTCCATGCTCTCAACGTACCTCTGGAAAGGCTAGCCCTAACCCAGACCCCTTGAAATCAGCCTGGCCCAATTTAGAACCTGGCCCAATTAATCCAAACCATGGCCATCGACATCTAAGTTTATCTTGGCACTCAAAGGTCCTGAGTCGACATCGAGACAACCCAGTCTCGACATTGAGTGTCAAACCCTACCCTTGACTGGCTGGATTTTTTGCTGAAGAACAGGAACCCCTGAACATACAACTAGGATCAGTGTGGAGCATCACTCAAGTGACATGGATCAATGAAGAAACTCAGTGCATGTCCTCCTATATACCTGTTAGAGGATGGACAGCAGACCCCTGCAACTGTGCAGCTCACAGCCTGATGTATGGCTTGGATTCCAGGTAATCTCTCTCGTCCTTAAGTTGGTGGGACCCACCTATGTAAACTATACCAAAACCCAAAATGGGCATGTGGGGACAGTACCCTAACCCAGGGTCAAACCCCTGTGCTTTCCCCCTCTGAATTCAGTTGCTAGAATTCATTTGGCCATGGCACTGGGCGATGCAGCAAGGCCCAAAGACATCGCCCAGTGGCTGTTTTTGGGTATTTTTAATTATTATAATTATGGGGACCACCCAACATAAGCATGAGCACCCTCCACTGATAGAGGGGAGTCTGACGGACCACCTCATACCCCTAGTTCAGTGTGGACCCCACCAGAGGGTCCAAAATCAGTCTGAATCAGTTCAAAAACTGATTTTTTTTAAAAAAGGACTTTTGGCCAAACAGACCTTAGTTGGTCTTGGACATAACCTGAGCTCATTTAGAGCTCTTGCTCTATTGAGAATCCATGGGAGAGAAAGGAGAGAAAGAAGAGAGAAAAAGAAGGAGAAGGAGAAGGAGGAAGGAAGGAGAGGAAGGGAGGACCTACTGCAGCCCTGCAACCAGCCTAGATTCGAGTTCTCCCAGCCTTGTGTAGGTATAAAAATACCCCTATATGCTGCTGCTCTCTATTTCTCTCTTGTTTTCACTGTGTTTTGCTCTCTGGGCAGCCCAGACTAGCTAGGGTTTGCCCAGTATTGGTCCAGATCTACCATGCACACCTTGTGCATGGGAGATCTAAGATCTTTAAACATTTTCAGCATTTACTTATGCTGTTCCTATGGCCGAAATCTGGCTGTGCCCACCTGCACTGCCAGATGGCCCTATTGATCTGTGGTTTGGAACCCTGGGTGCTGGCCAAGGGTGCACAGCCCTAACCCTAAGTGGTTGCAGCCATGAAACCCTATTTTTGTTGGTGATTTCAGCTCTGTACAAGGCTGGAACTGAAATCCAAGCCTAGCCAAAACCCTGAATACTATTCATCAGGGCTGCTTGGGCAGCCACAGTCAGTGACAGTGACCCTGATGGAAAAATCCTCTGGACTATGATGTAGACCACCACTGGGACTACTGGATCCCCAAAACATGCAGAGGATCAAGTGTGGGCCCAGCCTAGCAGGTCCCACCTTGGAAACTCAGCCCAAGGTCGATTCTGCAGGCACTGGGCGATGCACTGGGCGATGTAACAAGGCCCAGAGCCATCGCCCAGTGAGTGGACCTTATTGCTTTGAGGGGCAGACTTGGGATTTCACATCTTCACTGGTCCCTGGACATTGTGGGATGTGGGAAATGATAGAAATACCCTTCCCCCACATATGTCCTTGATTAAGAAGTGTTTTGGGACCCTAGTGGGCCCCGCATGTGACTGTGCACTACTGTGCTTGGTCCTACAGGTCAGACATGCTATAGACAGCACTGAGAATATGTTCTGACCTAGAAAGAGGTACTGGCATTATAAATGACCAATTTGCCCCTATGCACTGACACTGGCCCATGCACTGGGACATGACCTAAGGACTAGTGCAAGGCCCGGTGATTCCAAATGAGACCAACTAAACCCCAGGTCAACTCAGTAAGTTAGGGTAACCCTAGGACCACCAGTGTAGGGTTAATAACTGAATAAGACAATGCTTGATTTGTGACTAGGACCTGATCCCGTGCTCGAGGTCAATAACCAGGCAACTGCTGGAATTGAATTTGTGACTGAGTACTTAGAACCAAGTGCTGGTGAGTGAATGGTGCTATCGTATGTACAAATGTAATTATGATCTGATGTTCGCTATTAATAATTGAATCATGAATGCTGTGTTATTTAATTATAATTCAAGTTACTCAAATCACTGCATAATAATTGTTGTTGATCAATATTGTGAATTCTATATGATGATTGTGATCGTTAGACTAGATGTCGTACTCGGCATGGAAATGAGGCCTGCGGTAGCCCGTAATATGGATGCGGTTGACACTGCTTGACTCATATGATGCCATATAGACATGGGGCTAGAGTTTCATCACCCGTGCTATGCACCCTTAACAGTAGGGGTTAAGGTGTTGGATACCTGTGGGGGCAATTATCAGGGAGAAAGAAAAAGAATAAAAGAACACTGGAATGGTGCATGAATGAAAGAACACCGGAATGGTGCATATGGGCTATAAGCCAGAAAAGAAAATGAGGGAAGAAACAGTTGTTTCCCCAAGTTAATCACAGAGGGCTGGTTAGGCCGACCTTGGTGAACGAATGCGGGGGCTGACCAATCTTCTCCGACAACACAATGGGTGTATCGCGGGAAGGGGTTAGAAGCCCGCACCAGGGATACATGTATTGAGGATTGTAGTAGCACAGACCTGACTTAGTTGTAATGTTAGGTAGCTAATAATAAAGAATTTGGACTTGCATATCATGTAGATCATGTGAACTATGGATTATAACTGCATGTGCATGCATGATTGATGTTATTTGCTCACGAGCTTGGTGGGGCTCACACTCTGTTATATGTTGTTTTCCATAGATGATCCAGTAGGTGGATGCCGCTGTGGCATGGAGGGCTATCTCGAGGAGGAGAGTCCTGGTTGTTACGATGATGTTGGTATGGATCCCGATGGAGGTCATACCGATTCTGCGTACTTTCTCAATGGTCGTGGATGAAGACTGTTGAGGAGTGTTTTTGATGTTTTGCTCTGAACTCCTTTTTGTTTTGTTAGGAGGTTTCCCATTTTGACCGTAGAGCGGTTGTTGTCTTCTTTTCTTTCTTTCTTTTGGGGTTGGGTATCCTAACCCTATACATTAAGATAAATGTAGTGCTGTACTTATCTGCTTTTGTTTCTTTGTTGTGGGTTGTGTGTGCTTGGGAGATGTATCAAACATGACTTTATATATATATATATTATCACCATTTCCTGTATCGCTATGCTTCCATTTACTTTTGAATTGTAGACGTCCTGCATTACTCTGATCTTACTTATGGTTAAGATGTGGATATGGTTTCATGAATGTAAGCACTGCTTCTAGATTCGTGGGATTTGGCGGATTGTCATTATGCAATTTGGGTCACCTACCCAATCCTCCTAGGGGGTGGTTTCGGGTGTGACAGAGCTTGGTATCAGAGCGTGAGGCTCTTCTTACATTCATGACGTGCGGAGTAAGGTTAACAAGATATAAGCAATAAGACATGTAACAATTAAAAGCAATAGGGGAGGTAGATGAAATAAACAAGGACACAAGATTTGCATTAATTTAACAATATTTACATAAGTTTGATTGCATAAACTACAATTCAACAAGTACATAAGCTGACAAAAGAAGAGAAAAACCCTAAACTAAATACATCAAGTAAAAACACAAATACATAAGCTGATAGAAAGAAATGATCATGACCACGTAGCCAAAAGTATCTGGATGCTGAGAGCTACTCTGTAGGAGGCAACCCATCTGTAGAAGACTGAGGCAGGTGCGAATCAACTCAGAAGTAGCGGTCCCAGAAATCCAATCTCTGCTCGACAGCACCCACTCTACTGCCCAAGGAAGTGAAGCCCTAGTCCACCCTGGATCCCAGGTCTGACATCTGTGTACTGAGGCTCTAAAGCTATGCCATCATCTGAGCCCAATTTGGAGGCCCTGGAACCTGTGAACTGGTGGCCCCGGTCATCCCAGGCAGGTAAGTCTCTGAACTGAGTCTGAAAGTCCTCTGGACCTATCCCCTGCTCCTCCGCATGAAGACCCTGAGCACCACCTCCAACGTCGCCCTGCCCCTCTCCAATCTGACCCTCATTATGTGCATCATCACCCTGGAGCTCACCCTCTGGCACTCCCATCTGCTCCTCACCCTCTACTGGATCCTCTCTAGGCACTTTCATCATCAAAATAGAAGTCTTGTCTATAGGCCTGGATCGAACCCATGTCGATGTACTCCCCCTCCAACGGAACCCCGAAGTATCGAAAGACCAATATAAGGAACTTCCCATAAGGAAGGTTTCCATCGACTAGATTTCGCACGTGGTAAAGCATGACCTGAAGCAACAGATATGGGAGGTTGATGACTGGACCCCCCTGACCAGCACCCAACAGGCAGTAGGTGATGTATGCTCGCATCATAGATATGCTGCCCTTGTTTCCTCCCTTGGGGTAGATGTTATAAGTCACACATCTACTAATGACCCTAGCACTAGGCTTGTAGGTAGTCTCTGACTTGGGAGTGTTCCCTGAATCGGTCAAAGCAGTGAACACTATCCTCCTAGTTTTGAGGGAGAACATCTCGGATATGTCCATGCGGGGTTGGTAATAAACCCTATCACCTGTGTTAGGCAAACCTAGGATCTCTGCCAAGAGGGCAGTGGACAGCCTGATATCCACCCCCTTGACCCTACTCAATAGTGAGAAGTCATGTGCCCGAAATGGCATCAAATTACAATAGAAATATTGAACCAAGTTAGGATAACAAGGCTCGGTAGGGGATAGCATCGATGCCCAGCCTAGGGTATTGAATTTGGCAAAAAGGCCATATTGGTGGAAGTCCTCTTCTCGAACCACTCGACCATTTACTATCTTAGCTGATGCAAAGTGTCTCCATTCCTTGGCGTGCCCATACCTGGAGAAGAGTTGATGATCAAAATCTGACTCCTCTGAAGAAGAATCATTTCTAGGAGATGGTGGAGGAACCTCAGAATAGGATGAGTCTTCGGATTCGGCCCGTAGTCTTTTCTGGGCCACTGATTTTTGTGTAGTACGCCTACTAGTAGACATTTTCTACAAAAAGAGAAAGAAACCCCTTGTTTAGGGCTAGCAATTTGGTAAAAACCTAACCAAAGTAAAAGGGAAGTGAAAGGGATAAGAAAAAGATAAAGTAGACCTAGAAAGCTTACCAAAGCACGTGTAAGGTCACAAGTAGCTCAAGAAATCGATGAGATTTGGTGCAGAAGTGGTCCCCTCACCCTCCAAGAGCTTCTCCCTAAGGTTTAGAGAAGTTTAAAGTGAAATAGGGAGCAAATGGGACCCTCTCGGACTTATAACCCTGCCCCTCAATTCGCTGGGTGATGGGACTAGGGGATGTGGCAACGCCTAGAGACATCGCCCAGTGATTGTAATTTTGCAGAATTTCAGAATTTATGCATGAGAACTTGGGTTTTCACCATAATAACCCCGTAGGACTTAAAAAAATGACTTTAAAAAAATTTATTATCAATATTAAATAATAATAATATTATATTAATAAAATATAATAATAAATAATTGATTTCGTGGGTTCAAACAAGTGAAAATTTTACAAATGCAACACATAGGGACTAAGTGAAACTTATATGGCTAAGTTAGAATAAGTATCTAGTGTATTTATATGCTTATGAATATATGTATATATCTGGTTATAGTATATGGTGTATATTACAAAAATACTCTATACTATCTTATTGTACTGTACAAACTGCTTGGAGTGTTGCTATGCAAACAGAACTTAAATATGTAGGTAGGTTGTAATAAGGGATTAGTAAGTACGGAGAGTGTAGGTCTCATTCTAACCAAGGCCTAGGACTGAAGAGAATAGGACCTAATAGGGTTTGAAGTAAATCGAACACCTAGACGCTAAGGTACCTCGAGCCAACCCAAGAGTTTGCATCACTGGTTCATAGTTATTTAAATTTCCACAAAAATGTACTTAATTCTTTTAATTAAGTATGTCCTAATGCTTAGAACCATCGCACTTGATAGGACCTATTACCTTGCCCGAGGCTGGAGACCCCAGCCCTATGATCTATCTTAGACATTTATGGGAGAGGCTGAGATGGATACGATTGATTCTACCCCAGGCTGAGAATCGATTGGACTTTTACTTGGCCATTGCTGCCATTAGTGGACCCGAAGACCGAGAGTATTTTATGACCTTAGCTGGAGAAGTGAGAGCTATCATAGAGTATATGTTAGCCCTGGTGTTTGTGACTGGGAAGAACCTGGAGTTGCTGGCTTGCTAGACCAGGTAAATAATTAAAAGTCTTTAATTAAAAGTTTGAAAATTTTCATATAGCACCATGCATACCATATTGACACATAAAACATGTAAGAAAGAGGAAACACAAGGTATTCAATAAGACACATCACCTAATGAACCAAGACAGTGAATTTAATAATCCACCTTACTGGTTTGACTCTTGATACTCATTGGAACCATGGATTGGATTTGTACTTGCTTAACTAGGAAATAAATTGTTGATCCATATAGATGAAATTGGAATATTGAACATGCTCCTCCTTTTAGGGAAGCTATAATGGTCAACACTAGAAGTTCTCGTGGAGGTCATAAAGGTAAACAACCTGCCTAATAGAACTGAGGCTCAATAAGCTAAAGCATCGGCTTCTTCCTCAAAAGCTCCAGCGGCTGCACAAGTGACTGCTGTAGCATCTCAGCCAAATGTGGCAGCTGGTGACGTAACTGCAGTCATGACCACAATGATGCAGACCATGCCACAACCACAAGAATTGCTTGGTCAAATGTCTACGTAGTTTGCAACCCTGATGCATGAGCACACCGCACCGCCACCACCCAATCGACCAGGATTATGTCCACCACCTATGCCTCAACACTTATTTGAGAATTCCACCGCTAGGGTTATGGAGAGGTTCAAGAAACTCCAACCGCTGGCATTTTCAAAGATAACATCTGAGGAAATGCAGCCGAAACGATGGATTAGTGCCCTAGAGAAGGCATTTGAAGTACTCGAGTGCATGGATGCACAAAAGATTATTTGTGCGGGTTATCAGTTGCAAAATGAAGCCGAAGCTTGGTGGAAAGCCACGAAGCCTAATTTGGAGGCTACTCACCCAAACCCCACGTGAGAACAGTTTAAGGAAGTTTTCTTTAAGAACGACTTTCCCGAAAGTTTCAAGGATAGAAAGGAAGCAAAATTCATCGCACTGGTGCAAGGAACTAAGTCGGTACTAGACTATCAACAATGATTTGAGGACTTGTTCCATTTTGCCCCAGATCACCTGAAAGGGGAAGTTAGTAAGGCCAAGAAATTTGAGAAGGGACTCAAGATTGAAATTGGGTTAGTACTGTCAATCATGGATATTCGGGATTATGCTCAAATGGTAGATAAGGCGAATACAATGGAGGATAGATTCAAGGAAAAAGAGAAAGAAAAGACTGTGGTGTCGCCTAGTTTGAACAAGAGGCCAAATACATTCCAAACCTATGGATGGCCAAACAAAGCTTACTGTGGACCAAATTCGTACTCCAACACAACTCTGTATTGTAGGCCGAGTGTAGGTCAAAATCCTTTCCGTCCTATAACTACTCGACCCACTCAACCTGCTACGAGTCAAGCAACAACAGCAGCTTCGCTAGCCCAACCAACAGTAAGCCAAGGGAGCAAAGCCTCGACACCTAGAGCTCCACCCTTCAAATGCTACCTATACAACAAAGAAGGGCATATGGCTAGATATTGCAGAACGCGAGGGTATGGTAACAATTTGCCAAATCAACCCTACACCAGGCCATTTCAGCCATGGGACAGTTGGGTGCAAGGAAAGGTGTACGCTCTGGCGAATGAAGAAGCAGAAGCAAACCCCAACATAATGACAGGTATGTTACTAAACACTACTTGACTATAGGGAATAATTGGTTTACTTCATGTAACCTAAATTACCTATAAACCCTAGGTACCCTGAATGTCTCAACCATACCCGCGTGAGTATTATTTGACTCGGGCACAACCCACTCTTTCATCTCCTCAACCTTTACGAGTAAGATGAAAGATCCACCAAGAGATATTGGGCATGAGTTAGTAGTCAACACACCGACAAGGAGCGGCGTAAGTTTGAAGGAGGTCTACGACCCCTGTCAGATTGAAATTTGTGGGAAGAAACTAACCGTACAATTGATAAAGATGGATATAAATGATTTTGACATAATATTAGGCATGGATTGGTTGTTTGCCTATGGAGCAAACATCGTATGTGCAGAGAGAAAGATAAGGTTTAAGTTGGAAGATGGGTTAGAGCTCACTTATCAAAGTGAACCAAGAAGGAAATCCAGAAGGATAACATTATCCGCACTCTAGACACGGAAGTTATTAGAAGAAGGATGCCAAGGCTTTTTGGCCACTGTGGTAGACACAGAGGCGAAGATAAAACCTTTGGAGGAACTCCCTGTCATCAGAGATTTTCCTGATGTATTTCCAGAAGATCTGACTCAGCTGCCGCTGGACCGCGATATAGAGTTTACGATTGATCTGATCCCTGGTGCAGCACCGGTATCTAAGGTCTCATATCGAATGGCACTCATTGAATTGAAAGAGTTGCAGACACAACTTCAAGACCTGCTGAAGAAGGGATTCATTCGACCCAGTGTATCACCTTTGGGAGCACCTGTGCTATTCGTAAAGAAGAAAGATGGTAGCATGCGGCTGTGTATTGACTACCGCGAGTTAAATAAACTGACAATTAAGAATCGATATCCGTTGTCGCGTATCGATGACCTATTTGATCAAATTCAAGGAGCGAGAGTTTTCTCCAAGATCGATCTTACATCGGGATAGCATCAATTGAAGATTAAAAGCGGTGACATTCATAAAATGGCGTTTAGAACTCGATACGGACATTATGAATTCTTAGTTCTATCGTTCGGATTGACCAATGCCCCGGCAGCATTCATGGATATGATGAATAGGGTATTTCATGACGTGTTGGATAAGTTTGTCATAGTGTTTATTGATGATATTCTGGTATACTCTAAGAGTGAGGAAGAGCATGTGCAACACCTTACATTCGTGTTGCAGCGGCAGTGGGAACACCAACTCTATGCCAAGCTCAGTAAATGTGAATTTTGGCTCAACCAAATTGGATTCCTAGGGCATATTGTCACCAAATATGGCATCAAGGTAGACCCAGGCAAGGTGGAAGCAGTTCTCAAATGAGAGACTCCAAAGAGTGCCACAGAGATCCGAAGTTTCTTAGGATTAGCCGGTTATTATCATCGATTTATCAAAAACTTTTTGCGCATCTCGGCACCAATGACGAAACTCACCAAGAAAGGCGCCAAGTTTAAATGGAATGAAGAGTGCGAGAAAAGCTTCTAGGAATTGAAGAACCGTTTGGTGTCAGCTCCAGTTCTGACCATTCCAGATGGAACCGGAGGAATGGTAGTGTATACCGACGCATCCAGGACAGGATTGGGTGGCATCCTAATGCAGAGAGGTAAGGTAGTTGCATACGCCTCTAAGAAATTAAAGGAACATGAGAAGAATTACCCCACTCATGACCTAGAATTAGCAGCAGTAGTCTTCGCGTTGAAAATTTGGCGACACTACCTATACAGTGAAAAGAGCGAAATCTTCAGCGATCACAAGAGCCTGAAGTATTTCTTCACACAAAAGGAGCTTAACATGAGATAGAGGCAGTGGTTAGAATTGGTAAAAGACTATGATTGTGAGATTCAGTACTACCCCGGTAAGGCCAATGTGGTGGTCGACGCCCTAAGTAGAAAGTCTCAGACTGCATCCCTCGCATCTTTGGTCGTAAGTGAACAATTAGTAGAGGAAGCTCGGAAGTTTGATTTGGAGCTCATGATTGAGGAAGCGACTATGCAATTAGCAGCATTAGACCTATAGCCGTCGATATGAGAGGAAATAATTGCAAAGCAACCATTGGACCCCGAGCTAGCCAAATTATATTGGAAGTCCAACAAGGCGTCCACAAGGACCTGGATTTTACATTGGCCCAAGATGGTGCATTGAAGTTTCATGATTGTGCATGCCAGATGACTATGATGTCCAAAACCAAATTCTCAAAGAGGCGCACAGCTCACCCTATACTATCCACCCCGGAAGTACAAAGATGTACAAGGTGGATTTAAATGAAGCAGACCATAGCAATCTACATGTCTAAGTGCCTCACCTGCCAATAGATAAAAGTGAAGAGACACTGACAATATGGTTTATTACAGCCACTTCCCAGACCTGAGTGGAAGTGGGAAAGAATCACTATGGATTTCGTGACCAGCTTGCCTAATACTAGAAAGGGCATGAACGCGATTTGGGTGATAGTAGACGGACTGACAAAGGCAGCTCACTTCATACCGATTAAGATAAGTTATCCAATGGAGAAGCTTGCCCAGATATACATTGACAACATAATCCGCTTACATGGCATGCCTGTCAGTATTCTGTCTGACAGAGATCCTCGATTTACTTCAAGGTTTTGGAGAAGTTTACAAAAGGCATTGGGTCGCAACTAAATCTTAGTACACATTTTCATCCGCAGACAGACGGACAATTAGAAAGAACCATCTAGACTCTAGAAGACATGCTCTGGGCCTGTGTTTTAGAAATGAATGATAGTTGGGATGCCCACATACCATTGGTGGAATTTACATATAATAACAGCTATCACTCCACCATTGGCATGGCACCGTTTGAAGCACTCTATGGTAGAAAGTGCCAAACTCCGCTCTATTGGGATGCAGTTGGTGAGCAGAAGTACCTCGGACCCGAAATGATTCAAGCGACATGCGATAAGGTGGATGTCATAAGAGAGAAGATCAAGGTAACCTAGTCGAGACAGAAAAGTTTTGTGGATAACCGAAGGAAAGATATTGAATTTGAGGTCGGAGAAAAAGTATTCCTTCGAGTGTCTCCAACCAAAGGATTGCTACATTTCAACAAGATTCATTGGTCCCTATGAAATTCTTCACAGAGTAGGACCCGTAGCATATAGGCTGGCTCTACCACCATCCTTGTTGAGCGTCCACGATGTCTTTCATGTGTCAATGTTGAGGAAATACATAAATAATCTGAAACATGTGTTATCAACTGAACCTAAACAGTTGGATGTGGATATGACCTATGAAGAACACCCCACGGAGATATTGGACAGGAAGGAGCATAACCTCCGTAACTGCACCGTTGCTTTCGTGAAGGTTCGATGGGGAAATAACCCTGTGGAAGAAGCTTCGTGGGAACGTGAGGAAGAAATGAGGGAGAAATATCCTCAACTTTTTGGATTACTAGGTAAGCAAATTTTGAGGACAAAATTTTTGTAAGGTGGGGAGAAATGTCAAACCCTGCCCCTGACTGGCTAGATTTTCTGCTGAAGAACAGGAACCCCTGAACATGCAACCAGGATCACTGTGGAGCATCACTCCAGTGACATGGATCAATGAAGAAACTTAGTGCATGTCCTCCTATATACCTGTTAGAAGATGGACAGTAGACCCCTGCAACTGTGCAGCTCACAGCCTGATGTATGGCTTGGATTCTAGGTAATCTCTCTCCTCCTTAAGTTGGTGGGACCCACCTATATAAAGTGTATCGAAAACCCAAAATGGGCATGTGGGGACAGTACCCTGACCCAGGGTCAAACCCCTGTGCTTTCCCCCTCTGAATTCAGTTGCTGGAATTCACTGCGTCATGGCACTGGGCGATGCAGCAAGGCCCAGTGACATCGCCCAGTGGCTGTTTTTGGGTATTTTTAATTATTATAATTATGGGGACTACCCAACATGAGCATGGTCACCCTCCACTGATAGAGGGGAGTCTAAGGGGACTACCTCATACCCCTGGTTCAGTGTGGACCCCACCAGAGGGTCAAGAATCAGTCTGAGTCAGTTCAAAAACAGATTTTTTTTTAAAAAGGACTTTTGGTCAATCTCTGGTCCAGAATCAGTCTGAATAAGCTCAAAACTGATTTTTTTTAAAAAAAGGACTTTTGGCCAAATAGACCTTAGTTGGTCTTGGGCCTATAAATAGGCATAACCTGAGCTCATTTAGAGCTCTTGCTCTGTTGAGAATCCGTGGGAGAGAAGGAGAGAAAGAGAAAGAAGAGAGGAAAAGAAGGAGAAGGAGAAGGAGGAAGGAAGGAGAGGACGGGAGGACCTGCTACAGCCCTGCAACCAGCCTGGATCCGAGTTCTCCCAGCCTTGTGCAGGTTTAAATATACCCCTGTATGATGTTGCTCTCTATTCCTCTCTTGTTTTCACTGTGTTTTGCTCTCAAGGCAGCCCAGACTAGCTAGGGTTTGCCCAGTATTGGTCCAGATCTGCCATTCAGACCTTGTGCATGGGAGATCTGAGATCTTTAAACATTTTCAGCATTTACTTATGATGTTCCTATGGCCGAAATCTGGCTGTGCCCACCTGTACTGCCAAATGGCCCTATTGATATGTGGTTTGGAACCCTGGGTGCTGGCCAAGGGTGCACAACCCTAACCCTAAGTGGTTATAGCCATGAAACCCTATTTTTGCTGGTGATTTCAGCTCTATACAAGGCTGGAACTGAAATCCAAGCCTAGCCAAAACCCTAAATACTATTCATCAAGGCTGCTTGGGCAGCCACAGTTAGCCTGACAGTGACCCTGATGGAAAAATCCTTTGGACTATGATGTAGACCACCACTGGGACTACTGGATCCCCAAAACATCCAGAGGATCAAGTGTGGGCCCAGCCCTATAGGTCCCACCTTGGAAACTCAGCCCAAGGTCGATTCTGCAGGCACTAGGCGATGCAACAAAGCCCAGAGCCATCGCCTAGTGAGTGGAACCTTGCTGCTTTGAGGGGCAGACTTGGGATTTCACATCTTCACTGGTCCCTGGACAGTATGGGATGTGGGAAATGATAGAAATACCCTTCCCCCACATATGTCCCTGATTAAGAAGTGTTTTGGAATCCTAGTGGGCCCCGTATGTGACTGTGCACTGCTGTGCTTGGTCCTACAGCTCGGACATGCTATGGACAACACGGAGAACATGTTCTAACCCAGAAACAGGTATTGGCATTATAAATGATCAATTTACCCCTATGCCCTGACAGTGGCCCATGCACTGGGACATGACCTAAGGCCTAGTGCAAGGCCTGGTGATTCCAAATGAAACTAACTAAACCCTAGGTCAACTCAGTAAGTTAGGGTAACCCTAGGACCACCAGTGTAGGGTTAATAACTAAACAAGACAATGCTTGATTTGTGTCTAGGACCTGATCCCATGCTCCAGGTCAACAACCAGGCAACTGCTGGAACTGAATTTGTGACCGAGTACCTAGAACCAAGTGCTGGTGAGTTAATGATACTATCGTATGCGCAAATGTAATTAGGATCTGATGCCGGCTATTAATAATTGAATCATGAATGCTATGTTATTTACTTATAATTCAAGTTACTCAAATCACTGCATAATAACTGTTGTTGATCGACACAGTGAATTCTATATAAAGATTGTGATTGTTAGACTAAATGCCGTACTTGGCTTACAAATGAGGCCTGTGGTAGCCCGTAATATGGATGCGATTGACACTGCTTGACTCATACGATGCCATATGACATGGGGCTAGAATTTCATCACCCATGCTACGCACCCTTGCCAGTAGGGGTTAAGGTGTTGGATTCCTGTGGGAGCAATTATCTGGGAGAGAGAAAAAGAATAAAAGAACACTGGAATGGTGCATCAATGAAAGAACACCGGAATGGTGCATATGGGCTATAAGCCAGAAAAGAAAATGAGGGAAGAAATGGTTGTTTCCCCAGGTTAATCATAGAGGGCTGGTCGGGCCGACCTTGGTGAACGAATACGGGGGCTGACCAATCTTCTTCGACAACTCAATGGGTGTATCGCGGGAAGGGGTTAGAAGCCCGCACCAGAGATACATGTATTGGAGATTGTAGTAGCCCAGACCTTACTTAGTTGTAATGCTAGGTAGCTAATAATAAAGAATCTGGACTTGCATATCATGTAGATCATGTGAACTGTGGATTGTAACTACATGTGCATGCATGATTGATGTTATTTGCTCACGAGCTCGGTGGGGCTCACACTCTGTTATATGTTGTTTTCCATAGATGATTCTGCAAGTAGATGCCGTTGTGGTATGGAGGGCTATCTCAAGGAGGAGAGTCCTGGTTGTTACGATGATGTTGGTATGGACCCCGGCAGAGGTCATATCGATTCTGTGTGCTTTCTCTGTGGTCATGGATGAAGACTGTTGAGGTGTGTTTCTGATGTTTTGCTTTGGGAACTCCTTTTTGTTTTGTTAGGAGGTTTCCCGTTTTGACCGTAGACCGGTTGTTGTTGTTTTCTTTTTTTCTTTCTTTCTTTTGGGGTTGGGTATCCTAACCCTGTACATTAACATGTATGTAGTACTGTACTTATCAGCTTTTGTTTCTTTGTTGTGGGTTGTGTGTGCTCAGGAGATGTATCAAACAAGACTTTATATGTATATATTATCACCATTTCCTGTATCGCTATGCTTCCATTTACTTTTGAATTGTAGACGTCCTGCATTACTCTGATCTTACTTATGGTTAAGATGTGGATATGGTTTCATGAATGTAAGCACTGCTTCTAGATCCGTGGGATTTGGTGGATTGCCGTTGCGCAATTTGGGTCTACTGTCTGTCTCACTTCGATATTCAGCCAATCGCATTCGATGTCCGATTCATTTTTCTCGATGTCAAGTCTAGTTCTTTGACAGCCACTCTATGTCGACTGTACCCCCATTCGATGTCGAATCGGGCACTTTCATTATCGAATAACAATAGATCCAAGAAGCCTAAACCTTCCATGTTTTGCTCTGATTGTGATACATTTCGCATCCTAGCCTGTTCTTGAAACTTTGGATCCCAATCTTGGCTCCCTTAGGCCCCAAGAAACACCCCCAAAGGCATCTAAACACTTGCCCAAGCCTCATTGGTCCTTATCTTGACTTTACGCCCACTGTCAATACAAAGACCACTCATCTGGATGATCTGGATTAACTCCACCAACCCTACACGAATTTGGGAGTGTATACACCCCTCTACTTCTATAACTACACCCTCTCTCACATTAAGGGGGGTTAGACAACCATTGCATAAACTTGGCACAGCCTCCCCTTGGTGATTCCTTGCCCACATCATATTATTGAGATACCCCTCCATCCTTACTTAGCCTTCACACAAGAGCTCCTACCACTATTCCTTTGCATCCCTGAATACACACAACTCCATTTGATGCTTCAAGTTCGTTACTTGGAGACACCAATACGAAAATCTAGGCTTGCTTGCGCTTAAGTGCAAGAGACAAGAGAAGCCCTACAAGCGGCAATACTTGCTCCCCGTACAAATCCCTTAAGTTATGAAAGGGAAACCTCCACATCTTTGTTTGATCTCTTCCGCTAGGTAGGCCTCCTTTCTTTATTTTCTCTTACTTGTACTTTACGTGGCTTCTATTTATACTTTCATTTTACATCTCTTGAAAGGGTGTGTTTCCATATCTCTAGATGGTGATCACACCTTCCCTCTCTTTTCTCCCCCCTTCTCCATAGGTTTGAGCATATTCCCTTTTTTTTATGTCATTAATGCATACATTCTTACATGATCCCCATCCTTGGTAATTCAGGATCCCTTTATGCATTTATTTTACTAGTCTTCTCGCATGCCATGTACACATACATTTCCATGCTTCACTATCGGTTTTCATGCTATACCATGTGAATAGGTTTAGCCGTCATTTTTGACTCCTTCCTTTCTATCATCTTCTCCATGCCTAGTCTAGACTCAATCATGCTCAGGTTTATTAGGTTGTGTGTCCATTTTACATTCAAGCATACTAATTTTTATTTTGTAGCCAAACCTCCGATTATGTGCACCTCACCTTTCCTTATATTTTACTTCTTCGCATCTTCTATCATTTTACACCACCTTCAAAGCATGTTATATCATTCCACAGTGCCTAGCAATAGAAGACCAGCAAGTCCGGGCAGACTGGGGTGCCTAAGACCTTCCATGGATTGTAACTTGACCCATACCCAGACTAACAGATAATTCATCCCCAAAAGGGCATTTATGAGAGTCATTATATTACAATCTTGGGTCCTAGAACCTCCTCTAAATGGCGACTCCAACATCCAATTCACCTATCTTCTCTCCAAAGAGGGATGAGGTGGAGGACACATGGTGATCCCCTGCCATGCCATTGTCCTCATAGTAGTGACTCCACTGGAGACCTCTTTTACTTGTGTAAAATAGGTCAGACTTTGATGGGCTTGGCATATATGTTGCACTATCATAACATGCATTTTTTTTAATAAGTGCTTTCGGATGCTAACTTCTATGCACTAACTTTGCATCATATTGCACCACTATAATACACCATTGGTCATCCAACTACTGTAAAGTTTTATCCCATTATTTACACCTCGTAGCATAACCTTGGGCCTGGTGCGTAGGCACGCAGCTTACCCTTGGTGAAACTACAACTCTTAGCACCATACCTTCAAGTATATCAAACAGGCCTGCACTGCCATACCACTTGATCATCTTACTCATAGCAGTGGTGAGAGGTTTATAGGAGCACCTTGCTAAGGGAACCATTTTTTAGTCCTATTAGCCTCTAAACTAGCATGCATCATGTAGGGATCTAAAGCCCAACACATAGGTCACGACATGCTAACGGTAGTATTGTTTGAGAACCGAACTAGCACTTTCCTCGATCTTGTCTGGGGCATGCTACGCCAATGCCACCATTAACATTTGGGCCAACTTAGAACTCGATCAACTTAGCACCCACACTCACTAACCATTGTTTGAGTTTAGCATATCACTTTTCCCCTAGTGTGACATATTGAGATCAAAGGGAGATTAGTTCTTATTTCCCCAACATACCATACTAGGATTTGAGGGAGATTAGTTCGTATATTCAAGTCCCCCTAAACTACCAATGGCTGAGATGGATGCTATTCACACTAATCTAGACGAGCTAAAGGCCCAGATGCAACAACTAGTAGCAGCAATGGCTAAGCTTACCCCGACTCTGACTACATCGGCGCCATAAGATAGTGATGACCAGAATCGACCACGTTTCTTTGGAGGATCCTCTATGAACCCTGACTTATCCCTAGAGGAAGGAATCATCACTTCTAGACCTCAACCATCAGTTGAAATAATTGAAACTCGACTCTTGAGATAAAAGGTTGAGAAGTTAGAACATGCTATAAAGAATGTCAAAGGGGTAGAGGATCAACTGATCGATTTTGAGGGACTTTGTTTCTTCCCTAAAGCACGTTTACCTGAGGGTTTTAAATGGAAATCTAAGAAATTTGATGGAACTGGTGACCTGCGAGCCCATGGAAGGGTATATATAGGCCAGATGAGGATCCATAACTTTTTTGAGTAGCAAATGGGCCAAGCATTTCAGATGTCCTTGACCTGGCCCACTTTAAGATGGCTCATGTCCTTAGACTCCTCCCAAACCCATACATGGGATGACATAGTGAAAGCCTTTAAGAACCAATACTCATACAATACTGAGATGGAGCTAACCCGTCAAGATTTGGAAACTACTAAGCAAGAGGCTAATGAAGGGTTCACTCAGTACTTGATGAGGTTCAGGTCCAAGGCCGCTTTGATGTGGGATCGGCCCATCGAGAAAGAATAAATCAAGATGATCATCAAGAGCCTCCAAATATCCTACAAGATTCACCTGTTCGCTCAACCCTTGACCACTTTTGAGACTTTATTCGAAGCAGCTCAACAAGTCGAAGATGCCTTGAACCCTCCCAAATTTATTCAAGGGAATCCCAAACAAGGTATAACTTTGAACAACCAGCGAATCGGGGTTGGTAAGAAGACTCTTCCAAGCAAGAATAATGAGGTTAATATGGTAGCACCAACCAAAGAGGCTCCACTTATGATCAACAACAATGCTCTAAGGGCCGAGGCGAATTGCCAGAGAAGACAATTCACTAATGTAGACATGCCATTGAGCTTAGTCCACAAGAAGTTGATCCAAAAGGGGCTCCTTACTAAGATCCAGCCGGCTAACTTGCCAAATCCATTGTCCAAATGGTACAAACCTAACCTTTACTGTGAGTACCATCAACAAAATGGGAATTCGACTGATGAGTGTTACCAGTTAAAGCATGCTGTCCAGGATCTACTAGATGAGGAGAAGTTTGCAGTTCAATCGAACTAGCCCAATATTCAGACAAATCCACTCCCTCCAGATGATGGAAATTCCAAGTCCATTAACAATCTTGAAGAAGAGGACCGGCCCATTAATTTACAAGCCTTGATCACACTAGTCGAGAATCAACCTGAACCCGCTGTTATGGAATGGATTGAACAATTGGTCCAAGCTCTAACTGCAATTGTCTTAGCAGAAGCCCTGCATGAATCATGATAATAGTGATGAAGATTCTCAAGACTTTGGAGAAGAGCATCCTGATCATGAAGAGGAGATCTCTGATGAGTCAATACCAGAGAGATGCCTGGATGAAGAAGGCCAAGAGGGTTACTATGTTGATGTAACCATAGATGAGCAGTACTATGATCCACCTTGTGGTCTACCTAATAGCCCTGTTCAGGACAGTCATTCGCCTAATCAGACCCAAAAAAGGGACGAGCTTTCCGCAACCATCCAGCAATTGAGATATGTAATCACAACACTTCAGCATGATCATCAGGAACAAGATGGAAACCTATACGACATCCTAGAGCAAGTCTACCATATCATGAAGGAGGCTGACTCGTCTCTCTGATCCCATGTTACTAGGGGACCCCACCCATTTAGATTTCATAATTGAAGAGTGTATTGATAATATGAGCGAGTTGAAGACATAAGGTCCTTACCTGGGATAGCTTGAGAGCTCAAAATTTTGGCCCAATTCATTCGAGGACATACTAGAGACATGGATAATCACCGACAAGGCAAGCAGACATTCCTTAGAGAACGTTGGGAGCAAAATGAAGAACTAATTCAAGAAGGCTGAAACATTATTGCGACCCAAAAAGAATAAATGGAAGAACTCTGCGAAGCAAACCAGAGAATAGATGAACGGTATTGGAGATTCTAGGACTGGCACACTGGCCTTTGGAATAGTGTCCAAGATCAAATCAACATCATCACTGAGCTAATTTAAGGGTCGATTACGTATGCTCAAGGGAAGGTGCCTGAAGAGCTTGACCTCAGTTCAAGGTGACTGACTAGCTTGCCCTTCCCTTACCATGAGGATGAGATCTTTAACCACCTCTAAGAACTAGATGAGGAAACTCGAACCATTTAATCCATAATATGGGCATTGTGCAACAAGCTTCAAGAACTTACTACGACCACCGATGAACCCAAAATCAACATGATCATCATAAGTGATGGGGAATCGAACAAGTCCGATCAAGACGTTGACCACCTGCTAGCCCAGTTTGATTCCAAGCTTTGCTTCCCCTTTGATGAAGAATGCAACAATGCCAATACGAGGAGCGGAAAGAATTTTAAACCAGCCTGACTCAATGTTGACCACCCGGCTGAATGGGTGAGAATTCAGAATTAGAGCCAGAATAAGAGTCATGCCACCATTAAGCCAAAAAATGAGGTTTTAAAGCAACTCAAGAGGACTCAAGCCAACATCTCAATCTAGGGATTGTTAACGGTTCTCAAACCCATAGATAGGCAGTCCTAAAAGCTTTGGCTAGTGTACATGTGCCAATTGAAACTGAACCAGCTCAGCTAGCCAACATAGTAGGAGCCCTTTATGCGGTCAAAGTTGTCATATTTTTCGACAAGGATCTCCCACCTGAAGGATCAAATCATACAAAAGCACTCTACATTACAGTCAACTATAATGGAAGTCGAATCCCTCAAGTCTTAGTGGACAATGACTCAGCCCTGAATGTCTGCCTACTACGAACCATCTAGCACATAGGGGTCGACCCAGCCAAGTTCTGATCCTCTACATAAGGAGTGAGAGCCTATGATAACATTGAAGGAATGTCATCAGGATCCTAAGCATCGAGATTACCATGGGTCCAACCAAGTTCTATGTCAAGTTCCAAGTCATTGACATCCCTTGTTCTTTCAATATTCTCCTCGAAAGACCTTGGCTTCATGTAGCCGGGGCCGTACCACCCTCTCTCCACCAAAAGCTCAAATTCATAGTTGACATTAAGGTCATCACTATCATGGCCGACCCTGAAGTGATAAGCATGCTTGCCAACGTAGAGATTAGCAAAGAACTAGACTCCCAGTTAGTTAGTTTCCAATTCAACACTGTGTGTGCCACATACCCAGCACGATCCCTGACGGAGAAGCTCCCTCTTACCTACTTGAACAACCATAAACTTACAATACTGAACATGCTCAAGAAAATGGAGTATTTTTTGGGTATGGGCCTTGGAAGCTCTCATCAGGGAATGCCAGAGCTCATCTTACCCTCTCACAATAGGGAGTACTACAGTCTAGGCTAATCCCCAACCAAAGAGGATCATTTCAAATGGGTCCAGAAAGAGAAATAAAAGAAAAAAGATGAAGAAACTCTACAAAGTGGACCCTGAGAAGTACAAGAGAGTAAAGAAGTTAAAGAGCACCAAAGCTGACGTAAATGTTACTACATCTTACCCTAGGACTCTCAATGGATATTTCATCAAAGAAGGGGATACCCTCCCTTATTATGGATTTAATAAACCATGATATGATGAAATTTCTAAGCAAGTAATGCCAGGTCTTGAAATCTTCTTTATAGATCAAATGGGTTGGCTGGAGATCCTTTAAGAAGATCGTGTGGACCCCAACAAAGACTGGTAAGATGAGGCAGTTTCTTTCTACCTTAAAGATCTGTCCGAAGGAGTGATCATAGCACTAGAAGGCCTTGAAGATTGGATTCCAAACCTGCAAGCCTTGATCTACCCAGCTGAAGGAGCTATACCCAATTAGACCCAATTTTCAGAATATCGCCTCTACGAAGACGTCGAAAGTTCTAGTTTTAGTCCTAGTTCACATTTTAGTTCTTCTAGTTCTAGTTTTAGTCCTAGTTCACATTTTAGTTCTTCTAGTTCTAGTTCTGAGTCCGAATCCAAGTCTAGTACTTCTTCTAGTTCTTCTAAGTCCGATGTAGGCATTGAGTTTGATTTCAGTGAATTACTTTCTTCTGGTTACATTTTGCCTCTTCTTGCATACATCAATGAGCATGAAATGTTCAATGATCCTCCACCTGATCTACTAAAAACAATTCAAAATGAAGAACAAAGAGCTCTACCAACTCATGAGAACTTTAAAATCATCAATTTAGGATCACCAGAATTGCCAAGAGAAATAAAAATCGGCTCAACCTTGAATGAACATGAAGTATGACCTCTGATTGAACTCTTAAAGGAATACTTGGAAGTCTTCACATGGTCATATGATGACATGCCCAAAATTGATACCAATATTGTCACGCACTGTCTACCTTTATATCCTGGGATGAAACTAGTAAAGCAAAAACTCAGACGGATGAGACCATAATGGATCTTAAAGATCAAAGAGGAAGTCACAAAACAACTTGAGGCAGGATTTCTAGAGGTGACTGACTACCCTGAATGGTTTGCCAACATTGTGCTAGTACCCAAGAAAGATGGACGAGTTTGAATATGTGTAGACTTCAGGGACTTAAACAAAGCAAGTCCAAAGGATGACTTCCCTTTACCTCACATTGACATACTCGTAGATAACATGGCCTAGCACGCCTTTCTATCCTTCATGGATGGGTTCTCAGGGTACAACCAAATCAAGATGACACCTGAAGACATGCAAAAGACATCCTTCATAACTCCATGGGGACCATACTATTACAAGGTAATGCCATTTGGACTTAAGAATTTTGGGACAACCTATCAAAGGGTGGCAACCACCATTTTACATGACCTAATGCATAAAGAGGTCAAAGTCTATGTTGACGACATGATTGTCAAGTCAAAAGAATGCGAAGGGCATGTTGAAGCCTTAAGAAAATTCTTTGAAAGAATTAGGACATACAAGCTAAGGCTAAACCCCCAGAAGTGCATATTTGGAACCATGGCTGGAAAACTCTTAGGCTTCATAGTCAGTCACAGGACCATTGAGGTCGACCCTACCAAGATTAAGGCAATTATGGACATGCCACCACCCAAAACCCAAAAGGAAATCAAGGGTTTTCTCGGAAGAACCCAATACATCAGTCGTTTCATTTCTCAGTTAACCATGGTGTACAAACTAATCTTGGTTCATCTTGCACATATTATTATTGCTTTAATGTGTTTAGCATGTATCTATGTATGTTGCCTATGCCATCGTACCCACCTGTGGCAGTTGTTGACTTTTTTGACTCGCTCTACTTGTTAGGATGCGTAGTCAATCTCCATCCATCGGCCTATGTATGTTTATGCATGTTTAAGGTTGGAGATCATGATTGGTATTTTACATAAGTAGGCATGTTCCTATGTATGTGCGTTAGAGTTAGTCTTCGTGTATGATGTAAAGTGCGGCACTCCCTACTAAGTAGATTAATGTAGTAGGACTTTTGAAAGACATGTAATTATTGGAAAAATGTAATTATATTTTTGAGAAGCCTTGTAAAGGGTTAGTGCCCCGCACTGCATATCATATACTTACACTACCTCGACATGCCACTTTAAGTACCAATCGGGTTCCTTTGTGGGACCCATGCACACACGTGTGTATGGCACAATTTTGTGGATAGAAGATGTTCATTCCTCATATTTGTTCGAAACTAGTTAAAATTATATGCCCCTGAGCCACACACATATGAGATTTGATTATGAGCCTAGCGAAATGTTTGGTCTCACCGTGTGGAGTAAGGAGCCATTAATTTTAATTAAGGTTTCTAAAGCAAATTTTTTATGTGTACTGAATTTTTACCTTGGGCATCATTGTATAGTGATATGGCTATTAAACATGTCATTGCAGACCTCACCAAGGGTGAAAAACTGATTGGACCCAACTATGATATGTGGCAACAAAGGATCCAGTATTTGCTTAATGAGCAAGAATACTAAGAATACTTGACCATTGAAATGACCTAGCCTGCAAAGGGTACTACCGTTGCACATCGTTGTGATATGGAAGCCTACAATGAGTGGTTGAAAAAGGATCGATGTGCGTGCTTTATTATATTGAGCGCAATGCATAACGACCAAATTGGTGATTTTGAATAATGCACTACAGCTTAGTCCATGTGGGACCAGCTGAAAATTGCCTTCGCAGGTACATCTACTACAAGGTTAAGGAGCATGACCTTAAAGTTTGAGATATACAGGATGGATCCCAAACACACTATTTCTGAACACCGTAGGGAGGTTAAAGAATGATTCGAAAGTTAAAAGATGTTGGGACCGACCTAACTAACGAGTAGCAAGTTCATGCTGTCATTAGGACACTCCCTAATTCCTAGGCTTCTATGAAGATCATTCTCACCCACAGTGAGATATAAACTTTTGTTGATATTGCTCAGCATGTCGAGCTTGAGGTGGAGCGCCAAGAGGTGAACTGCATAACTGCCCTTGTCACCCAAGGAGGTAAGCGCAAGACTTCTAGGACTAAGTGCAAGAGACAAGGCAATCCAGGAAGGCAGTGTGGGGCTAAGAACTAAGCGCCCAAGGAAGGCAAGTCTGCCAAGCACTCAAGGGATAAGCATGACAGGAAGAAAGACATATCGAAGGTCTAAGTACTACAATCGTCAAAAGATTGGGCACTTCGCTCGTGATTGCACTGAGTCGCAGCAAGTACCATTTTATTACATCATTGTTGTCTTTAGCATATTCATTTCATATCGACGGTGATACTTTGAGTTTTATTTGAGTGGTAGTGCAATTGGACATGGAATTCTTTTTTGATGGATTTTCTAAATTAGATTTAATATATTCTCCCTCATCTTCTTTTTTTGTGGTTGATGAATGTGATAATTCCGAATCTATTACTTGGCATGCTAAACTGGGACATATAGGGCAAGATAGGATGACTAGGCTAGCTAGAGAGGGCCTTCTAGGCCCACTCGCTAAAGTCAACCTCCTAACGTGCAAACCCTGCCTAGTAAGTAAGGCCCATTAGAAACCTTTTAAAAAGGTAATCCGATCAACCCAACCTCTTGAGCTTGTCCACTCGGACATATACGGACCTATAAATGTAAAGGCACGCCAATGCGTCTCATATTTCTCACATTCATTGATGATTAATCGCGATACAGTTACATGTATCTGATTGCTCACCACTATGAGGCATTAGATTGCTTCAAATGCTTCGTGGCAGAGGTTGAGAATCAATTAAGCAAGAGTTTAAAGACTTTGCGCATTGACTGGGGATGCAAGTATCTCTCTGACTAGTTTAAAGAACTGCATGAGGAAAAGGGCATAGGCAGACAATTGACTATTCCTTACACTTCACAACAAAATGGCATAGTGGAGAGAAGAAACAGTACACTTTTAGAAATGGTTAGGTCGATAATGGCGTAGGCCAACCTCCCAATAACTTTCTGGGGGGATACTTTACTGACTACAGCCCACATCCTTAACCAAGTGCCTTTATAGTCAGTTCCTTCCACTCCCTATGAATTATGGAAATGCATAAAGCCCACCCTGGGGCATATGTAACCATGGGGATGTACTGGCTATGTTCATAATGCCTCTCATAAGTTTGGGAAGCTACACCCCAGAGCAAGGAAACACATCTTTATAAGTTATTCTGATAGCTCAAAGGGCTATGTAATGTACGATGAACACCCTGATGGAGGAATGAGCGAGATAGAGTCTCACGATGTTGACTTCATTGAGATAGACTTTTATACCATTAGTGATGCGAGTAGGGATCTCAACCTCTTTGAGTTGGATGACGACGTTAGCTTCTCACCTACTCATTATGTAATCGCTAGAGATAGTGAGATTAATCATCAGCCTAGTGGGAGTGTACCACTAGATGATCAAGAATCCCTAATGCGACGGAGCACTCATGGGTGTCGTCATTTTGAGATTGAATGGGAAGCTCTCATTTGTGTTCCAATGGATGAGAATGAGCCTGAATCTGTGTGGGAGGCGCTCTCTTCACCTGCTAAGGATATGTGGCAAGCTGCTATGGAGGATGAACTGAGTTCTATGAGTAAGAACCAGGTATGGGAGTTAGTTGACCTGCCTCTTAGATGTAAGGCCATTGGGAACAAATGGGTTCTAAAGGTCAAATGTAAGGCATATGGGTCAATTGACAAGTACAAGGCACATCTTGTGGCAAAGGGCTATACCCAAAGAGAGGGTGTAGACTATGATGAGACATTCTCCCCTTTGGAGAGATTTGCCTCCATTTGCCTCATCCTAGCCATTGTCGCTAAAATGAATTTCAAACGTTTCTCAATAAAGAACTAGAAGAAGGGATCTTTATGGATCAATCAGTGAGTTTTAAGGCCAAAGGATGAGAGCGCAAAGTCTGTCGTCTCAAAAGTTCTATATATGGCCTCAAACAATCGTCTAGGCAATGGTATTTTAGATTTCATCATGCCATTACCACTGTGGATTTTGAAATGATTGAAGTGGACCACTATGTGTATGTGAAACGATCCAAGGGAGGTTTCTTTTTTCTATCTTTATATGTGGATGACATTTTGTTGGCTAGGAATGACTTGAAAATAATTGTTGCCATTAAAGAGTGGTTGTCCTCTACTTTTTTAGATGAAGGACATGGGTGAAGCCGACTTTGTGTTAGGTATCAAGATTGTGAGGGATCACTCTAAGGGATTTCTTGGTTTGTCTCAAGAGACTTATATGAAGAAGATCCTGATATGATTCTATATGAACAAACTCAAAACCCGATGACACTCCCATGGGCAAAGCATGTACTTTAAGCCTTGACCAATGGCCCTAAGACAGATGAGGAGAAGAATCAAATGTCCAGAGTACCCTACGCCAGAGCGATTGGCAGTCTGATGTACGTGATGATGTGCATGCGTCCAGACATATGTTTTACAGTTGGCATGGTTAGTCGTTACCAGAGTAACCCAGGACCATGCCACTAGCAAGCAGTGAAGGGATCCTTCATGGGATCACTAATCTCATCCTCACCTACAAGTTTGGATTTGAGACTAAGAGGCTACAGTGATGCTAATTGGGCTAGTGACAGAGACGAGTGCAAATCCACTTCGGGATATGCATTTATGCTAAGAGGCAGGGTTGTATCTTGGAGCAACAAGAAGTAGACCTGCTTTGCCTTACCCATGATGGAGTTTGAGTACGTCACGTACTCAGTGGTCGTTTGGCTGAGGAGGTTCCAACAGCGCCTTGGCATTACTGCTCATTTAGGAGATTCGATGCTAGTACACTGTGATAGGCGACAGCCTTGGCATTCACTAAGGACCCCAAGTTCCATGGGAAAGCCAAACTTATAGACATTAGATATCACTACATACAAGACATGGATGTGCAAGGGGAGGTTGTCCCAAAGCATATCTCCACGAGTGGCATGGTGGTTGATCCTTTAACAAATCCTATTGCTTGGGACGTCTTCCTTACTCATGTTAGGAATATGGGCCTTCGATGTGGATGATTTGTATTTTTGAGTTTGGACATTTCTTTTAGACATTATTTGTATCGTCCCTTGATTTATATATATATATATATTTTGGGTGATATGCGTGTGTACACATTCTTTTGTAAATATGTCACCAAGCTTGAATCGATCCAATCACACGGGTGATTCACCTTGGCGCTTTGAGATAGCGAGTAAGATGACCCAAATTCACCTTGGCGTTTAGAAATAGTGAGCAAGATGAACAGATAGCTTTTAAGCTAAGTGGCACCTTAGTTAGAGCTAAGATGAGACCTTTATATGGTCGAACACAGAGATTCCACATCTCAGTGTAGCCTACTTATAGCCGAGTGTGAGACTTCAAGTAGGTGTCGTGGAGGTGACTGAACTGCAAGACTCAGGTTAGGCGCTTGACAGTGCGATTGGACCCAGACTCGTATGGAGTTCTTTTATATTTTTTGAGTAACATGCCTACCTTAATGGGAGAAGCACCATTGCATACATTTCATACTGTATGTGCTTTGTTACGACCATTTGTGAGAGTAACTGAATGGATCCCTACTTCATCATTGTGTGAGCCACATGGATCAAACTAAGTTGATCCTACAGATACCCTCTACATATGTCATGAAGAGGACAACCAATTACGCTACTTTGACGTGCTCCCTAGGATCATGGATGATGCGGTCCAGGGGGACACGATTGGGAAAGCTATTGGGAATAGTCGGATTGACATGTGGGGTTCAGGGAAAACTATTCAGAATTGCACCCTTGTTGCGTGGCTTATTGCCCTGGCAACTTGTCGTATTTGTGTTTCGACGTAGTCATGCGCACATTACATGTTTTGGGTTCAGCACTGCTCATAATGAGGGATTGAGAGTGCTAGATCCGGTGTAGTTGGATGGTTTAGGGTACCTCAGATAGTTTATGAGTGATGTGCTATGTTGGTTAGATGGAAGCTTGATATAGCACTCCTACCTTTGTTTATATCTCGTTAGGTCGCACACTCCATTTTTTATATGAGGAGATACATACTAGAGTAGAGATTTGATTGGACGATAGAGATGATCTGCCCTGTGTGGGCGAGTGGCAGATGTTAAACAAAATGGGCTAGGCCAACAGGCGCCCACTTGGGGTAGCCATGGGACCCACAAACCCACTAGGGTTAGAGGAGGACCGTACATAAATATAATGAGTAAGAGGGAGGCTGCACATAAGAGATATCCGCAGCCCCTCTCTTTCCTTTGTCTCACATTCTCTCTCCCTCACTCTCTAGCTTTTGTCTGGCTCTATCTTTATGTTTTGATCACGCCTCTGTGCGTGTGTGTATCATTTAGTGATTCCATCCTGTTCCCTTGGATTTGGAGTGTGAATCTCCATTGAAGAAACCTAACAAGTTCATGGATCGTTACAAAGCTTTTGACATCAGAGTTCGTGTAGATCTATGTGTAGGGCAACCGGATCCTTTCTGCTGCATGGAAATCAACAACGATGTAATTCTAGACCTGAGTTATTTCTGTTTAATACCATCAAATTCTAATTGCTTGCGTAGGCAAGACTTAGTTCAAATCGGGCTGTGAGGGTGAAGAGAATTCTAGCCCAATAGCAAGCAATAAAACTGGGTAGTGAGCAAAAGTGTGACACATGTATGGCATGGAATAAAAGGACAGCTCATCCTATCCTCCCATGAATGGGTTAGGCCTATGGGCGCCCACTTGGGGTAGTCGTGGGACCCATAGACCCACTAGGGTTAGAGGAGGACCGTACATAAATATAATGAGTAAGAGCAAGGCACTAAAACTCGGGTCCCGAAACCAACTTGGCCCTTGGAAAAACCGAGTCGAGTCGAGATCTCACCGAGTTGGTGCATTTTTTTTTCCGGCTCGAAGCCTCAACTCGGTGGGTTTTAAACCTAGTTTGGGTCTGAAACTTGGTATTCAGCCTATTTCAAGCCATTTAAACACGATGGCATGCCTAGATTTCCCAAAAAATAAGTCTGTCATACTAAAACACCCTACTCTACACATTATTTAGTAATACAGAGCAAATTAGCAATCAAAACATTTAATTTAGTGCATAGAAATCAAAACATTCAAATAAAGAGTACATTACATCAATCTTCTTTGAATTTATCACATAAAATGTGATCAAGTAATGAATTCTTCCCCATATTGATCCACATAGAATTCCCATGTTATAGAATTGCTGAAGTGTTGCAAATAGTGTGACACAGCCTCCATATAAGTGTGGTCATCAACATATACCAAAGCCCCTATCCTAGGGTACATGGGAGGTTGTTGGTATGAGGTGTGAGATCCACTTCTACTGTCACAATAAGTTTGAGGCGTGTATGGCTGGTTTAGGACCGGGAATATGTGCCCAAAACCTGACCTAGTGCTTTGATTGTCAAACTCAACTACTGACTGCCCAAACTGACCATAGCCACTATATTCAGAACTGGTGCTCTCCTTGTCATATTCATAGCCATGATGATGCTGAGATGAATGCCATGACTGATGCTCACTAGTAGTATCTATACTCATGCTTTCGAAACTTGCAAACATGGTGTTCATACTATTGTCATCATCTTTAGCATGTGAGTGTTTGCGACCGTTCTTTCTGTTGTACGTTTTAGTGTGGCCACCATGGTCTTGATCTTGAGTGGCATGCGTAAACTGAGACTCACCTGTGAAACGCACAGGGTCTTCTTGCGTTTCCACATCATATTGGTACTGGTCGCGCATCCCCTCATGACGATCATCATAATAACCACCACCCTGCATGCCGCCATCACCACCACCACCATCACCATCACCACCATCATCATCACCATAATATCATCATCATCATCATCATCACCAGGACTTCCTACTACAGCCTCAAAAGGTCACGGTGACTTTGAATGTGCACGTCCCTCTTACGACATATAGTCCTCAACATTAGTGCCGGTTACAGACGCAATGGTGGGGTGGGGCCTACCCCTAGGCTGATCCATATCGGGTGTACCATGATCCCTTACCCTGTGGAATAGGGGATCCTCATCATCATAGAGTCCTCCTAGAAAATGTTGGACAGTTTGAGGGGTTCTTTGTCATTGGCTTCAATTCCTTCACGTATATGCATCATCCTTAATCTCATATTATAGTGCACATACACAAGCTGCTCCAGTCGTTCGCTACCCAACCTGTTCTGCCTCTTTGAATGTATCAATGAGAATGTACTCCAGTTGCACTCGCATCTGGAGGATGAACAAGTTTGTGAGAGCGCTCTCACTGCTCCCTTCCTCAGGTTGGGTGAACTTATACCATAAAGCACCCACTAGTCGGCTGCATTACAAATATAGAATATTAAGAATATGTACATTCTAAAGGGATAAAATTATAATTCATAAATGTAATGTCATGCCACCTATCAGGGTCAGACTTTTGTCTACCCTCCACTGCAGCTTGTCAACCGAAATTTACTGAGGCCTCTTTAAAGTATTTGATCTATTTTCATTTTAAATTTTAAACATTGTTTTTTTTTTTTGGTGAAAAAATTTTAAACATTGTTAGAGGCATTAGTATTTGCTATTTAGTGATTACATTCATAAACTAACTACCAAAGTACCAAAATCCCATACTCTCACCTCATCATTGCAGGTAGCTTGTATCTTTGAATTGGACTCCATCTTCTCAATAACAGCTTGAACTCCCACTAACAAATCTGTGTGTAGCCCAAGATCATGGGAGTACTGATACTTTTGATTCAAATAGTGTGCTGGTAAAGTAGACACCACAAATATAATTTGTTAGTGACTTTAATGCCATTGGGTTTTGAATATGTAAATGTAAAAAAGTTTTAACATTTAAAGTGTAAAGTATATTGAACTCACCAGCTTCATGCAATGGATGACTCAAGTGTTTCTCCCACCACTCATCAATGATGTTAATGTAGGACTTGCACTTCGAGGTATAGCAGCTCTAACCATTTTCTTCATTTTTTGAATGGCAGCATAAATGTGGGCCAAGGTAGGCTTCTTCTCTGTATCAACCATCTTCAGTATTGCCACCACTGGCTCTAATATGGCAACCACTTTATGCAAGTCCTTCCAAAATCCGTCACTTGCAATGGTCTGCTGTGCTGCTCTCCCTTCTTCTGACTTAGAACCTTGCCAACCAAACCATTGTTCACTTACAAACATAGACCTTAGACCTATCACCTTCGTCTGAAAGCTCTTTAATGCAATGTAATTAGTGGCAAATCGAGTGACCCCAGGCCTCACTAAATCTCCATTGCATTTTTCCCTCAACATGGCAAAAGCATAACCATGGTTATATACAAAATTGTCACTTGTCTTGCCCTATTTACCACATCCGTCACCAAAGTTTTTTTCCCCATGTCTTTCAGCATTAAATCAATGGAATGTGCTGCACATGGAGTCCAAAAGAGTTGGATCCTCTTGCTCTTCTTATTCATCAACTTCTCTTCAGCCTTTTTAAAGTTAGAACCGTTATCCGTCACAATTTGGATAATGTACCTTGTCCACCACTAGCTTCAACTCTTTATATAAGTATGATGCATCCTTTACATGTTTTGATGCATCGACAGACTTCAAGAATATTGTCTTCCCATTACAACTCATCATTAAATTTGTAATGGACAGTCTAGTAGGTCCAGTCCAACTATCAGCCATAAGGGTAATCCCATACGTCTCCCACATTGGATTCAAACCATCAATGTACTCTTTCAGCTCCTATACTCCTGAGGCAAATATACATTATATAATTCATGTGGTGAAGGCCCCTTCCATCTTAGGCCAGCCCTCCCTGCAGCATCAAGGAATGCATTATAGTATGTTCTTTGTGCTACATTAGCTGGAATGCCATTGTATAGCATGAACTTACTTAAGGCTTTCCGTGCTTCCTCTTATTTACCACCAAACATTTGAGGGATGGTTGGCTGCTAGGCATCTTGTTGTCTAAAAATTGTTGGATCCTGCTCAAAAATGGGATCTGGAGAATATGCTCGTGGTCGAGTTGGGGGTCGTGGTATATTTCTTATCCCAGTGCTTTTCCTCCTCTCATCTTGTTGCACTGGTGCAGCTGAGTTAGATCCACTAGCTCCTCTTGCCTGCTCATATCTTCTCATATTCTCAAAATATAAACTTTATCTACTCTCTACCAAAGTCTGCTTGTAAATTCTCCATTCAGCCTCTGATTGAAACTCACTAGGTGGAGGCCTAAATTCAGTATCATCTCCTCCACGGACCTTTACACCAGGCTTCTCTAGTACTGCCTCATCAAACTGTTGTTTTATTCTTTTCCTCTCAGCTTTCTTCATTCTTCTTCCTCTCAAGTGTTGTGCCATAGCCAGTTTCACTTAGGTTAGAACATTTGGGCATGAGGCAACATCCTTGCCTATACCAGACAAATGTTGCTTTAACCTGGTGGCTCCTCCAGATAGCAATTTTTCACAATAATTGCATTTGGACTTCTTTTTGTCTTTGGACATCGGAACTTCATGTTGCCATGCTATATCAGACATTGTGTACAAAATGTCTTATATTTTACATTGTTACATAAAAAACATGTATTAGTAACTATTAAAGAGTTAAAGTAATGTATTAAAGAGTTAAAGTATTGTATTAAAGACTTAAAGTAATGTATTCAAGACTTAAAGTATTCTATTCATAACTGTTAAACATAATGTCAAACTACTAGAACAATCAAATAACTATCTCTTATTTATCCCCTAACCCTAGTATTTATTTCTTAATTAAAAATAATATTTAGAATTTTTATTAAAAATATTTATACCTTAAAGTATAAGAAAAATATAATGTAATGATGTATTTGGCACCAATTGAAGTTGAACATTATGCACATATGTTGTACATAATCTTTCATAAACAACAAGTATTTTTCCTTAATATTATATATATTTTTTTAATCTTAATAATATTTTTATTAATTCTAAAAAATAAAATAATTTTTTTAATGGGTGAAAATAAAAAACTGATTCATGAGGCTGTAGAGCATCCAAAGGTGTTTAACATATATGAAAATCACTTCCAAACAATCACTATTCATCCTATTTTTTCAAATTTTTTTTGAATAAATTATTTATTTTTACAAAAATTATAATAAAAAAATAATTCGAACTCCATCAAGTGATTGATTGCCAAAGTTGTTCAACATATATGAAAATCACTTCCAAATAATCATTATTCATCATATTTTTTTCAATTTTTTTTTAAATAAATCATTTATTTTTGCAGAAATTATAATAAAAAAATAATTCGTACTCCATCAAGTGATAGATCGGCCAAAGTTGTTTAACATATCTCAAAATCACATGAATCTATCAAGGATTGCACAATTTTTGTTGAAAAAAATAGATTTGAGGAAAAGAGGGAATACCTTTGAAAAACCTTCAAATATGTGATGATTCTTGCAATATTGGAGTTGAATCTTCAAATTTGTAGTTGAATCACACTTCAAAGCTTGCAATCCATCAAAAATTTGAAGTTAAGAACAAGAAAATCGAGTTTGGAGCAGTTTTTTCAAACTTTTAGCCTTTTAGGACAAAACTCGCCGAGATATGCAAGTTCTGTCCATGGTTAGGTGGTAATAATTGTGGTAGATGGGTCATGATGGATAAAAAAAATGGGCCAAATATATGCCGAGACCCGAGACCGAGATCTCACTGAGATCTTGGCGAGAAATTGTAGCTTTATAAACCGTAGGCCATATCGACTCAGTTTTTGGAATTACCGAGAAACTCGGCAAGATCTCGCGAGTTCTTGAACCATGCCCATGACATAGTGTTGTTGTAATGTTATATATAGTGCTCCACAATAAGCATATAAGAGTTCTATCGAGTTAGGTAAGTAAATACATAGTAGATGGGTCATTTCCATGGGTCAACCCGAGATCTGGACTCGAGATCTGAGATCTCACCGAGATATGTCGAGTTTTGTTGAGTTAGGTAAGTAAATACATAGTAGAAGGATCATTTCCATGGGTCAACCCGAGATCCAAGATCTCGCTGAGAACTCGACGAGATATTGCACTTTTATGTACCGTATGCCATCTCGTCTCGGTTTCTCAGAAAACCGAGAAACTTGCTGAGAACTCGCCGAGTCGAGATGAGTTTTAGTACTATGAGTAAGAGGAAGGCTGCGCATAAGAGATTGCTGCAGCCCCTCTCTTTCCTTTGTCTCACGTTCTCTATCCCTCACTCTCTAGCTCTCGTCTGGCTGTCTCTTTGTGTTTTGATCACGCCTTTGTGCGCATGTGTATTGCTTAGTGATTCCATCTTGTTCCTTTGAATTTGGAGTGTGAATCTCCATTGGAGAAATCTAACTAGTTCGTGGATCGTTGTGAAGCTTATGACATCAGAGTTCGTGCGGATCAACCGTGTAGGGTAATCGGATCCTTTCCCCTGCGTGGAAATAAACAACGATGTAATTCTAGACCCGAGTTATTTTCATTTAATACCAACTAATTCTAATCGCTTGCATAGGCAAGACTTAGTGCAAATCAGGCCGTGAGGGTGAAGAGAATTCTAGCCTAATAACAAGCAATAAAACTGGGTAGTGAGCAAAAGCGTGACACGTGTATGGCATGGAACAAAAGGATGGCTCATCCTATCCTCTCACGAATGGGTTAGGCCCATGGGCGCTGTGAGGACAAACGACATGGCGGGGGATCACCACGTGGCCCTCCACCTCATCCCTCTTTAGGGGAGAAGAGAGAGGTGAATTGAATGTAGGGAGTCGCCACCTAGAGGAGGCTTTAGGACCCATAATGTAAATGTAATGACTCTCATGCTACATCCTTTTGGGGACAATTGGTCCATTGATCTGGGTATGGGTAAAGTTATGTCTGGGGAAGGTATTAGGCACCCCAGTCTGCTCGGACTTGCCAGTCTTTCTATTGCTAAGCATGGGTAATGATATAACATGCTTTGGGGGAATGTAAAATGAAAGAAAGAATGCAAGAAAGTGAAATATAGGGGAGATAGAGAAACACATACCCGGAGGTTCGACTGTAAGACAAGGGTTAGTATACGGGAAAGTAAAGAAAGGACTTAAAGGCCTATGGGACCTAAGCATGATTGACTCTAATTTAAGCATGATAAGGGGATGAACATGTAAAGCCTGAGATAGCAGTTTGATGCATGTGCATGGTGAAGCACATTAATTAGAGGTAGAGCATGAAAACACATGCATGGTATGTGGAAAGGTCAATATGAACATATCATTGGGGAGTCTTAAACTACAGGGGATGGCGATCATGTAGATATGCATGCGTGTATGTAAGATACAACAAAAATGAAAGAAAAGAAAGAGAAAGATAAGGAGTGTGGATGATCAACATCTAGAGAGATGGGATCACCTTCCTCCGAAGATGCAAAATAGAATAAAAATGTGAACAACATAAATTAAATAAGGTTTGTAGACAAAGATCCTACCTAGGAGAAGAAAATCGAAACAAGGGTGTGGAGGTTTCCCTTTCGTAACTCAAGAGATTCGTACGTTGAACAAGTATCACTGCATGTAAGGCTTCTCTTATCTCTTGTACTTCAATGCTTCATTGGCCAAGCACCGAAATCACCAAGTTGATGTTTTCTAGGCTTTGGTATTGGGGTTTTAGTGGAGGATTGTGATGTTCAAGTGATGGGAGAGGCAAAGGTCTAAGGCCAAGTGAAGGGCTAAAGGCTAGTTTCAAAGCTCTTTGAAGGGAGTTAGGCTTGGGGTGAGTAAGCTCCAATCAATGGACAATTGAACTAGGGACCTTGGGGGTATCTTCATGTAACCCTCCTCAACGTGTGAGAGGATGTATTTATAGATGTAGAAGGGTGTGCACTCCCAAATTCATGTAGGGATCCTTGGGTTAATCTAGATCGTCCAAAGTGGGGTCTTTGCATCGACGGTAGGTGTCAAAGTTATGGTCAATAGGAGTTGGGCATGTGTTTAGTTACCTTTGGAGGTGTTTCTTGGGGCCTAATGGAGCCAAGATTGGGATCCAAGGTGGCAAAAATAAGCTGGTCACGAAAGGAATCGAAATTGGAGCTAAACATGGCAAGTTTTGGCTTCTCGGATTTGTAGAGATTTGACATTGAAATTGTCTGAGTCGACATCGAAGTGGGTATGGTCGACATCAAGTGGCTGTCGATGAACAACACTCGACATCGAGGGTAATGGATCTACTGTCGATTGTCATTGTCTGAATGTCGCAGTAGTATAGACAGTAGAAAAGGACTGTTCAACAGTGAAAGGGAATGACTCGATGACGATGGTAGGTGGGTTCAATGTCAACTAAGGGCCTTTGAGTGTCGATCTGGGTTCCAATGTCGACAGGGATGGTTTGGGCTGTTTGGGCTAGGTCTTGGGCTGGGCCAGGCTGATTCCAAGGGGTCTGGGTCAGGGCTAACCTTTCCAGAGGTTTTTGGAGGGCTTGGAGGCTCTGATTTGGGCTTCGACAAGGGGAATAGGCGATCGATGAATGGATTCGGGTAGTGCACACTGACGCTACATCCACAGATACACCGGCTCTAGGCCTTGGAGGGTGCTCATTATCATTATGGAAAACCTCCGGGGGAAAGACAAAATGAGGTGTCTACAGGCGCCCATTTAGGGCAGCCGTGGGACCCACATACCCACTAGGGTTAGAAGAGGACCGTACATAAATATAGGGGAAAATTTCACAGACACCCCTGTAAATATACAATATATCACGAACACCCCAAACATTGTCAAAATATCATAGACACCCCCTACTTTATGATTTTATTTCAACTTAGTCCACTCTGTTAGGTCTGTGCACTTAAATTGCTGTTAATTCTTTTTAAATGGCGAAAGTACCCTTACCATAGGGTGAACTCCCCAAAATACCCTTACATCTAAATGCATAAACTGAACCACATTTGCCTCCTGCCGCCACCACACCACTCGCTCTTACTCTCCCATCCCTTGAAATCCCGCCCCCACCCTACCCTTCAATCCCGCTGCTGCAACCATCTCCATAGGCCCCATACCTTATTCCCAGTCCCTCTTCTTCCTCCCAACTCACCGCCACTGGAACCGTCTCATTTGTCTATTTAAGAAAAGAAAGCAATGGTTAGGAAGTACTCAGCAAAGCCAAAATTGTTCTTAACTTCTTGAGCCCCTTTAAATTTTAAAGAAATTAGAAGGGACCATACAAATTAGATTCATAATTGGAATCCTGCCTCAATACTTTGCTTCAGGATTCGATCCAAATAGAATGTGAAGAACGCTAATATGAAAACATAATCATCAACAGGGGAAAAAATTTGAATGAAAGAAAATCAAGACAAGTAATTTAGATCCAAATATAAGAATTGTAAATAAATAAAATCAATTATAATGATTCTAATATCAGAAACAATCCATGCATGTATATGTATTATAAAAACAAATGGGAAAACCCTAAGGGAGAATTTTTCTTCTCTATGCTAAAGAGATCTGATTCAATTCTACCCCAATTGCGATAGCAGCACCCAAAAGGAACGCAGTAGCATGATCATCTTCTAAGTATAATAATTTAATGCTTCAAGAGACCGAAGAGCGACAAGATGAGAGAGGACCAGAGAATGGCGCCAGCTTTTTTCGTTTTTCGTTTAAAATTCCAGTCAAGTTTTTTGCTTCTGTTTTTTTTTTTGTTCGGGATTTTGCCGTGCCGTAGTTTTCCTCAGGTTTGCAATTTCACTCTGATTTCTTTCTTGTTTTGTCTGGTTTATATTTTTTGTCTGTATCCAAGTCTGTGAAGGGAACTTGGTAGTAAATGGTTTAGGAAGTACTTAGCAAGCATATGCATCTGAAGTAATGAGTGAGAGGATTGGCAAAGAGCGGAAGAAAAAAAGGGCAGGGATATGTGGGAGGATGGGGCTGTATAGGAGGGATGAGGCAGTATGAGAGAGAGAAAAGGGAGGAGCGGGAGGGTGGCGATGTGGGGGAAAGGTGTGTAGTGCGGGAGAGAAGCTTACCGCAAGGAGGAGATGACTTGCAGGTTTTTCCAACGGAGAAGATGAACAGTAGTTGTGAAGATGGAAGAAGATCGTTTTTATTTAAATAACTAAGAGGTTAAAATGGACATTTCAACTTTGGGTGCAAACTGTGCTTAACATTAGGGGGCAGGTTGATATTTTGATCAGGTTTGGTATGTCTATGCCATTCGACTAACTTATAGGGAGCGTCCGTGAAATTTTCCCTAAATATAATGAGTAAGAGGGAGGCTGCGCATAAGAGATTGCCGCAGCCCCTTTCTTTCCTTTGTCTCACGTTCTTTCTCCCTCACTCTCTAACTCTCGTCTGACTCTCTCTTTGTGTTTTGATCACGCTTGTATTGCTTAGTGATTTCATCTTGTTCCCTTGGATTTGGAGTGTGAATCTCCATTGGAGAAATCTAATGAGTTCGTAGATTGTTGTGAAACTTGTGACATTAGAATTCGTGCGAATCAATGCGTAGGGCAATCAAATCCTTTCTGCTGTGTGGAAATCAACAACGAATGTAATTCTAGACCTGAGTTATTTCCATTTAATGCCAATAAATTCTAATCGCTTGCGTAAGCAAGACTTGGTTCAAATCGGGCCGTGAGGGTGAAGATAATTCAGCTTAATATCAAGCAATAAAACTGGATAGTGAGCAAAAGCGTGACACGTGTATGGCATGGAACAAAAGGACGGCCCGCTCATCCTATCCTCCCACGCCTACTTCCACACCCTCCCCCTCTCAATGACTACATCGCGTAGCAATCAATGGAGAAGAGGTTCCGTTGGTTGGTGGGGTCATTTGGTAGCGAACTAGCGACAGTGCTGTATTACATACAGTGTGTCTATCAACTCTCTTCCGTGTGTCTCTCACGACACTCATCTTTGCCTAGCTTTACGTTAACCCATTGTTGGTGTTTTCAGAAGTTATCATGGATTCTCTCAAGAGCTCAAGTCCCAACTGTACTTTCTCACAGTCGCAGCTTTTCTGACGTTCCCCAAAAATACATAATATGTGCATGACTCTTATCGCTGTACTCTGATCGAAACTCGAGACGAGAGAGGGAGAGAACTCGAACAAAAACTGTCGCACCAAGCAATCTAATCTCCTCAGTGTCCATTCCATCGGAACCCAGAAGATAAAAAAAACGAAAAAAAGAAAAATCTGTCTTATTCTTTGTTCAAATCAATAATATATAATATATATTGTAGAGAGAGAGAGAGTGAGATATTATTTATTTATATATTGTGAGAAGAAGACAGGCAAAAATTGGAACTTGGAAGAGAAGGAGACTGGCAAAGATTGGAAGAGACCATTTTGGTGTAGTTGATCATCTGTGAAGAGAGGGAGGAGAATGGTGAGTATCTTCTCGCGATTCTCTGGGAGAACTGGCCATAGACGGGCTCAAAGCGCACTTGTAAGCATCCAACTTCTTGATGTTCTTCGGTAGGAAGACGTTCCATCTTTTTTTTTTATTTATTCTTATTGAACTTTATTAATTGGGTTTCAGTATCTGCGCATTGGGTGTTTTCTGTTCAAATGGATGGCCTATTTAATTTTTTTGTATCCACTGCTTTATCTTGGAAATTGTGGACTTCTTACTTGTTTTCGGTTTCAAACCCTTTTTCTTAATCCTCTGTGAGTTTGTTTTTCTGATAATGGTTTGTTTGAGCCAGTTATTCGATTCCTTCTCAGAATTTGAAAGTTCTCTATCCGGCTCTGACACTCTTAATTGGCCTTGGTTTTTATGAATTGTGCTTGATTTATCTTGAGCTTCAGAGTTTCTCTTATGTCGATTTCACTGGGTTTTGTTCCTAGACTATTCTGCACTTTATTTGATCTGACCTGTCTGCTTGTTCTTAGATTTTCTGAAGTTTGTTTATTTAGCCTCACCTTTCAGTCCTTTTTATTGAATGGATTTGACTTACTTGTATTTGCCCAGATTGATTTGGACTTCCTGCCCTCTTCTTCTTCCGTACCTTCCCCTCTTATCTCTTAAGTTTGTTTTATTGTACTTCAATTTCCTCTTCTTTAGGGAATGTTATTTGACATTTCAATTATTCCTGGATTACTGGGCACTTAGTTTCCATTCAATGTGTATGATAGAATGATTTAACAGTGTCCGTGGATTTTTAATTGTCTTCTGCCTAGGTTGCTAGACTGCTATAGTGGTTTCTCCTTGCTTGATTTAATCTATGTTTCCCTGTTCTTGTAGTTTACTAGGTCTCCACCCCAAAGTTGCTCCCCTAGTAATTTACAAGAGATTGAATAATTTGCAACAGATTGACCAACAAAGAGAGAGATGTGTCTGTTTTTTAGTTTCTTGGCCTTGATTTTCTGATCCAGTTACTTCACTGTGTACTGTGTTACGTTATTGAAGGAGTTATTCCAGTCTTCAAAATAATTTTGGTTGTTACTTATCCAGTCTCGACATTATTGGCAGTTTATATAGATTCCTTTCAATAAATAAGTGCTTGTTCTTAGCTTTTCAGAGAGACTGTGTAACCACTGACCTTATATTTTCCATTGATTTATCCCAATTTAAGAGTTTCCACTCTGGTTGTTTTCGCTTGTGGTATATGTGCAATCCATCGTTTCTTCTTCTCATACAACTAATGAGGCCTATTTCTTCTACAAGCCTCCGTTTGGAGTTAAAAATGTAAGGATTAATTTGTATTGAATTGAATGAATTTATGGTGCAGGATGAGAGGCAAATGTTACCACCAAATTCTGAGGTAGCTGGTGCCACTACCACTGCTGCTGCAGCTGTAGCTGTTGCCTCTCATGGGATTGAAGTGGCCATAGAGTTTAAGCCAGTTGAACACCCAATTGAGCCCCTTGACAATGATCGTCCAGTAAAATGCCCCTTACCAGAACCTTCCATTCTCAATGTAAGTTGAACTGTTTTGTTTACACGAATATGATTAGCTATTTCTTGTTTGGATGAGTCTAACTCTTAAGGGAAAATTACTTGAACACCCCATGTACTATGGCCTGATTGCTTGATCACCCCAACTTCTCAAACAATTACTTGAAGCCCCATGAAACTTGACGGTGTTAGTGGTTGAATGGAAAAGTCTATTTTACCCTTATGAGTTATTCAACTGAAACTTATGAAGTTAAAATGACCAGCTTACCCTTTAACTACTTCTTCTTCTTCTTCTTCATGCAACCACACCTCCTGCTGCAACCCATCCCTACCCCCTGAACTTCACGCCACCCCTACAGCCATCCTCTTCTCCACCCCTGCCCTTGCCATCCCTGCCATCCTTGCCCTGCACTCCCAGCGACCATCACCAAATCCACCGCAGGCCCCAGCCCACCCGCATGCCATCGCCCAAGCCCTTGCACCCCTTGCCCCTGTGTGCCTCCGCCCCTACCCCGGGCTCCGGCGACTGTTACGTAGCGAAGAAGATGAGTGCAGATTCAGACTTAAACGATTTTTAATTAACCAATTACAGTTCTGATGGTCTAATTTAATCAAATCTAAGACCTCATAGAAAGCACTGCACTGGAGATGAGAGTTGGGAAGTGGAAATGAGATGTCATTCTTGTAATTTAAGCAAAAACGTAAACTAAAAGTGAAGTTCGGGGGGGGGGGGGGGAAGGGTAGGGGTGGGTTGCAGAACCCACCAGGAGGTGTAACCGATACCTTGATCGGTCACGGTCAGGGCTTTCTATCTTTATTTTATCAGCAGTTGCAAGAAACAGTTATCTCGTTGCAGTGATTAAGGCTCCAGGAAGCCATCGCAGGGCAGATGGCTGCGATTATGCATGCTCGTGCTACTCCCTCCGTGCCTCAGGGTTTTGCTGTCCCTGGATCGAATTCCATCTTTATCGTTGATGAACCCTGTCAGAAATTCTTCTACGTCAATGATGCTCGAGTCTCGATTTCATCAGCTACCGCAGCATCCGTTAATGGTTGTGGTAAGTCTTGCTGCTGTACCAGCCAAGAAACAAATGCTGCTTGAAGCTTCCAAGACCATCTTCCCAAGAATTCGCCATGCGTTCCCCGATGATGCCCTGTTCAAATGGGAGTGGGTTTTGCCTCGATTCTAATGGGCATTGCAGAGTAGCCGCAGTGGATGGCCAGCTCTTGAAAACGGACAATCAAAACATAGAGGTCCCTGCTCTTTAATGAGGATGATGGCAGGGGTGGCGTGAAGTTCAGGGGTAAGGGTGGGTTGCAGCAGGAAGAGGAAGAAGAAGAAGAAGAAGAAGAAGTTAAAGGGTAGTTTGAACATTTATGATTTTTCTAACCCATGATGTCATCATTAAACGGTGACTGACTAACAGACAGTGGCTAATTGTAAGAAATCTTAAAATGCAGGGGGTGTTCAAGTAATTGTTTGAAAAGTTGGGGTGATCAAGCAATCGGGCCATAGTACATGGGGTGTACAAGTAATTTTCCCTTCTTTTTATTAGTTCCATCGTTGAGGAAGTGTATCTAAAAATATTAAGAAATGCACGGTTATTGACCTTGACTACTTGATTGGTTCCTTTCTCTGCATACATTTTGATTTATTAGGCTTTGGCTACACTTTTGATGTTTAGTAAGTTGCTCTTATTGACATTCTAGGATTTTGACCTAGTATACTGTAAAACTTAAAAAGAATGGAGGTAACTGTTTGAATATTTTATTGTTGTTGTTTTTTTTTCTCTCATTTAGTACACAGACTGAAATACAGTAGACTGTGTGTGTGACTTCATACATACTTGTCCTACCTGCCTATGTCCCTGTCTGAATTTGAGACTTCAGTACTTTATTTTTGTGGTAAATATCCACAAGCTTTAACGTTCTGTTGACTAGTTTGGGTTTCTAGCAAGTTATTTGGCATGATAAAATATTTTGTGGTTCAACTCTAGTTTATAGTGAAGGGATTTCTTCTGTAAGAAACAGTTCTGTGGTTGAGTTCCTGTATTGAATCATTTTGTTATTCAATTTTGATATGATTGCATCATCAGGTTGTGATTTCCAACTCCAAGGAGATGAGGAAACTCTTGAGTTTATTTATTCATTTGGTGGATTTGCATGAAATATCAGAACCACATCCTCATCCATTTATTGTCGAACAAATGAGATTGTTTGATCCAGATTCCAGTCTGTGTTGAGGAGTTATGCCTCGTTGTTCTGAAATTTTGTCTCAGATTTCTGTTTGTTATTCTCATTTGCTATGTAAAGGCTTTAAATGTAAGTGATGCAGGACAATTTCGATGGATTGACCTGAACCTGTTTGTGCATCCAGACCAAGATGAACCGGACCAGATTTGGGTCTTTTAGATTTAGAAGTATTTTAAGAATTTTTTTTTTTAGCAAGATAATATCTTTTATTTTATTTTATCTTATTTTAGGAGATTGGGTGGATCATGTATTATATTTTTTGGGTAATTTTAGATTTGATATATTTCCTAGGATATTTAGTTTTCCATTTTTAGTTGGGTTTCTATTTTCATGCAAGGAGTTTTCTTCTTTATGAGCATGCAATACAAGAGAGATTTGAATTAATGAATGTAAGAATGAATTGAAAACAAAGTGAGTTTGTGTGTGTGCACACCCCCCCTTTTCTTCTTCTTCTCACGGCTCCTTCTTCCCCTTTCTTCTGTGTGATTTCTCCCCTCCCCCTCTGGTTTCTTCTTCTACCTCCTTCAGTCTTCTTCTCGATTTCTGTCCCGCATTATCTGGTATCAGAGCCGAAGGATCCCATCTTCTTCCTTCGCTTGTGATTTCTTTTCCCTATTCTCTTCTTCTTCGTTTCTGGTTCTACCCTGTTACGTTATTATCTCCCCTGGTATTACGGTTCATATGTTTCCCAGTTTCTGTTCTGGCAACAAGAGGTTAATAGAGGTTTCGTCAAAGCTGCAGTAATGTACGACAACTCATCTCCCCAACAGCTCATTGTAACCCTTCCCCTTTGTTTTTCCCATCTGAGACCGAGAAAAATTATTAAAAAAAAAAGAAGAAGCAGCAAACCCCATCCCTTTGATCCCCACAAGTCCCCTCTATCTGATTCCCTAGTGCTAATTCTTCCCACTGCTCTCCTTTCTTTTTCTTTTTCTGTAACTTCGATCAACATCATTCCTCTCGCCCAGGGTTCCGCCAGAGACAAAAAAAAAAAAAAACAAAAGAAGTGCAGAAGAGAAAGAGAGTGCGAGGCAGAGAAAGATGAATAGCAGAGAGAAATCGAGAAGCCAAGAAAAAAAAAAAAAGGTGGTGGAAGACGTACCTGGTTGCTCCTGGATTTCCTCCCCCTTCCTCCCTTGCACAGCTCACAGCATAGCTTCTTTCGGTGTTCAGTTACAACCCAGTAGAAAACGGTAACACCCTCCCCTTTCTCTTTGTTCGATCGATTTAATTCCCCTTCCCATTCTGCCCCCCACTCCCACCATTTAAGCCGTGTCTTATTTTTGGGTTCTTTTCATTATTTCTCATATTGCCCCTGCTCTTTCAAGTTTGCCCCCCCATTCTCTCACGTGTCATTTAGAATTTTAGTTGAATCTCCATAATTACCATTCTGCCATTGTTCTTTATAAATCTTGATTTATTTACTAGTTTGCCATTCAACCGTGAGTTTGAGTGTTCCTTTTCTTGGGTGGACCCTTAAGCAACCCAATAAGGGTTATTCCAACCCGGGTCTGCATTAAATTGGTATGTACAATTGTGCTATCAATGTTCTCTAAACCACAACCCAACCGAATTCTTGTAGTTACAACCCGTCACCCACTATATCCTATAATGGTGGAAGTATTGCATCAAGTGTTTTCTCCTCATGGATTTGTTGAAAAGATCGAGATATTTCATCGGTCTGCTAGTTGTTCTCAAGCCTTTATCCAGTATCAGTCACTCCTGAGTGCCGTTTCAGCAAGGAATACTCTTCAAGGCCGTAATATTTATGATGAATGTTGTACGATGGGTATTCGATTTTCATGTCTAAGTGAGTTACAAGTGAACTACAATACTGAATGGTCATGGGATTTCGTGAACAAATCAACACAGGATGAAGAACTGTCAAGACTTGAACGGTTGGATCGTTTGTTTCAACAGATTGGAGAGGTCTTGAAAAACCTTCCAGTTATCCATGAAATGCAAATGGCTGCCCCAACTCCTAATAGGACAGTCCCTGAAGAGCCTGACGTTGAAGCAACGCTGATTGAGAATGAAGAAGTTTCAGTAATTTCTGTCTTCAAGGAAGACCCAGCCTGTGAAGTTCCTGCTACCGAGACTCATATGGAAGATGTAGAAAGCCATATGGTTGCATTAGTGGACAATGAGGTCAAGACCAAGGAACTTAGCCCTTTAAAAACTGCAATGATCATGACCAGCCAAGAGGATCCTAAGGAGCTTGAGATTGAAACTATGGAGGTCAAGAACACAATGGAAGGCGACACATATGGCCCTATCGATACGTTCGACGACGTTAAGGGTGGGCACATGGAATTCATCATCCCCTTGAAGTACTTTGAGGAGTGTCGTTCTTGTCTTTACGATTACATCCGTACGTTCACCCAATCCAAGCTGATGATCGTGTGGTGTTGATCCTCTCCTTTTTTAAAACTCGTGGACGAGTTTTTCTCAACATCGGGAGAGTTGATGCAGGACAATTTCGATGGATTGACCCGAACCTGTTTGTGCATCCAGACCAAGATGAACTGGACCAGATTTGGGTCTTTTAGATTTAGTAGTATTTTAAGAATTTATTTATTTTAGCAAGATAATATCTTTTATTTTATTTTATCTTATTTTAGGAGATTGGGTGGATCACGTATTATCTTTTTTGGGTAATTTTAGATTTGATATATTTCCTAGGATATTTAGTTTTCCATTTTTAGTTGGGTTTCTATTTTCATGTAAGGAGTTTTCTTCTTTATAAGCATGTAATACAGGAGAGATTTGAATTAATGAATGAAAGAATGAATTGAAAACAAAGTGAGTTTGTGCGTGTGCACACCCCCCCTTTTCTTCTTCTTCTCATGGCTCCTTCTTCCCCTTTCTTCTGTGTGATTTCTCCCCTCCCCCTCTGGCTTCTTCTTCTACCTCCTTCAGTCTTCTTCTCGATTTCTGTCCCGCATTAGTAAGACCAAGTCACAGTGACCTAGTCCCAAGCAGGATTTCAATAATTATACCCAATCAGGTTCTAAGTTCAGACTTACAGTCAATAATATAGAAACCCAAATCAGATTTGTAAACACTAGGTTTAACTCAGGAAAACAGTAGGTATACAAACCCTAATAGGGATCACCAGATGGGGCTTAATCACCAACTGAGAGTAGGTCTCTAAGGGCTGGTAAACCCTGGAATTCTCAGACCAAAGGGATTACAAATTGCTGAGATATTGCAGACTAATGAAATTAGAAACTAGGTTAAGAATTAGATGGTTAAGGAATAGGACTCAATCCAGCTAGCAGGTATGCTTCAAATTTGGATCAAATGGAGTTCTCCAGGTGAAAGAATAACCTTTCCATGGTTCAGATCAGATGGATGTCTGCAGTAATACAACCACCTGAAGCAGCAGCAGAGTTGACCTGGAGTCAGCCAGCTGATATCAGTTTTCGCAAGATTTTTTGTCTCCTAAACCTGTACTCAGAGGGCCTTCAAAGGCTGGTTGAGTGCAGCTTGTATGGTTAAAAAACAATCGTCCAAATCTCACCCCTGTTGGTTGAGGAGGTGCTGAGATCAGGGACTTAGAATAAGCAACAGAAATAGAAGGTTGATGCAGCCGCAGGTTCTGGTTTGCCTTCTTTCAGTTCAGTAATCAATCAGGGTTATTGTGGAGCTCTTAGATCTCAAAAGGGAATCAAAAACCCAGAGACACATCTCGGTAGCTTGGTTGCAGGTTTGAAAAACAAAATAGAAACAAGAGGGAGAAGGGAGATCGATTGGAGAAGAAAGGGGCGGGAGAAGGATAGGAGGGGTTTCTCACCCATGGTCTCTCACGATAGCTCTCTCGCAGAGAAACTGACTCTCTCAGCAAACTGTATCTCACAGCCAAGCATAAAGCTTAATTTCTTTTCTTCAATTCGTTAGACTGAATACAGCCCTTTTTATTTATAATAAAAATCAGCATCAAAGCTTCCCTTGTATGGGAAAACTGGAAACTTCTAAAAATAAAAGACAATCCTACTTTCTAAATCTGGAAAACTGAAGTTAGAAACTATATCTAGCTAACTAGCTATTTCATGAAATAGAAAGTAAATCAGTTTCTATTCTCCTTTGCATGCCAGCTGTCAGTCCCTTGGCTTCTAGAACTCTTCTTCCGCATGTAACAAAATCTCCACACATAATCTAAGGTGGGCCTACAACAATGTTCATGTGAACAGTACCACATGAACATTAACTCGGGTACTGTTCATGTGCGAACATAGTTCGAGAACTCTCGAGATCTCGGCGAGTTCTCGGTTTTTTGAGAAACCGAGACAAGATGGGATACAATACAAAATAATGCAAGATCTCGGCAAAATCTTGGATCTCTGGTCGTGATCTCGGGTTGGCCTATGGAAATGACCCATCTACTATGTATTTACTTACCTAACTCGACAGAACTCGACATATCTCTGCGAGATCTCGGATCTCGGGTTGACCCATGGAATGACCCATCTACTATGTATTTACTTTCCTAACTCGACAGAACTCTTATATGCATGCTGTGGAGCACTATATGCAACATTACCGCAACACTATGTCATGGGAAGATTATGTGACACTAGCGGGGATTGAATGCTTGATTTAAAGTCACTTTATGTAATGATAGTTGTAACACTGTTAAACAGTTTGATGTATCACTTTAACATTTCTAATTCTTATGTAAGTTGTTTAGCTATTAATTGAATGTTTTGCTTGCTTTCTATTACTAAATTATGTGTAGAGTAGGGTATTTTAGTACGTCATCGCCTACCAACCTATTGTCCAAATTCAAACTCATATTTTGCAAAATCTGATAGTGCCATTGTGTTTAAATGGCCTAAAATAGGCTGAATACCAAGTTTCAGACCCAAACTAGGTCTAAAACCCACCGAGTTGAGGCTTCGAGTCGAAAAAAAAAATGCACCAACTCAGCGAGATCTCGACTCGACTCGACTCGGTTTTTCCAAGGGCCGAGTTGGTACTGAGACCCGAGTTTTAGTACCTTGTGTGCGAACAGTAACTCGTGAACAGTAAATTATATTGAATTCAAGTTTGGTCCTTTTCTTCTTCATGCATCGATCTTCATCAGCTTTACGAGAGAGAGCACATGAGTGATTACACCAAGTTACATGATTTGAATATACAGTTTTATGTATGCATGGCAATTTGAATTGATTTTCTATGTCGACCTATGTAGTGGGCGAGCCTTGGTGCAACAGTTAAGTTGCACTATTGCAACCTGTTGGTTGCGGGTTGGAAACAACCTCTCCTACGAAGCAAGGGTAAGGCTGCGTACATTTGCCACTCCCAGACCCTACAGTAGCTGGAGCCTTGTGCACTGGGTTGCTCTTTTTTTTAAAATTTTTTACCTATGCGGTACATTTTAAATATCTGTTGTTGAAGCAAAATTATATGCATATTATGAATGTCATGACTAAGTTTGATGGAGTCCAAGTTATAATCATGCAAAAAACTTCTGTGCCTCACTTGCTCCATTTATTCATTAATTTCCCTTACAGAAAATATTGGCACTTCAACTTGATAGAGACAATCTTCCCCTGTGAAGAACAATATTATACTGTCCTACTCATTATGACAAGAGTATTCCTGGAAAACTAGTAGAAATATTTTCTCTGCTAATTGACTTTCCTTTTGGTACATGAAAATTCCTACTTGATAACTTTGGGAATTGTGACTTCTGTCAATGAGACACAATCACGTTTCTATTTATAATAAATGCAATGAGAATACAAGGACAGAAATGCCCCTAGGGCAACATAATATAAAACACATAGGACAGTTCTACCCTTATATCCCATATTACAACACTCCCCCTCAAGTTGGAGATGGATATCACACATGCCCAACTTGCATACAAGAGGACAAAAAATTTTACTATTCAACTCCTTAGCATAGTACAAAAACTCGTTTCGTCTCGGTCGAGATTTTGAGTATCTCGGTCGAGTCGAAACAAAATGCAACATCGAATTGAAAAAATGCAATATTTCGAAAATTTCGGTCATTTTGGCATTTTACATCCACAGAAAAAATACCATATATCTCGGAAATTTCGTTGAAATTTCGGTATCTCGGAAATTTCGGTCAGACCGAAACACCGAAACGAAACGTGATTTTAAACCTTGCTCCGTAGTGAAGATATCAGCCAACTGATCGCCAGACTTGACAAAGGGAATACAGGTAAGTCCTTGCTCGAGTTTCTCTTTGATGAAGTAATGATCGATCTCCAAATGCTTAGTGCGATCATGTCGAACAGGTTTATGGACAATACTAATAGCAGACTTCTCGTCACAATACAATAACATGGGCAGTGAAGTAGGAAGTGCCAAGTCTTTCAATAGTCCCTGCAGCCACATCAATTCACATATGGCATGGAATATGGCACGAAATTCAGCCTCAACACTAGAACGGGCTACGACAGTCTGTTTTTTACTTCTCTAGGTCACCAAATTTCCTCCAACAAGAGTACAATAGGTAGAAGTGGACTGGCAGTCATCAGAAGAACTAGCCCAATCAGTGTGAAAGCTTCCACGTGCAAATGATCATTAGGAGAGAATAAAATCTCTTTGCCTGGAGCAGACTTTAAATACCTGAGGATACGGATCACAACATCCTAATGGGTAGAATAAGGATCATGCATGTACTGGCTCACCATGTTGACAACAAATGGAATATCCCGCCTGGTATGGGAAAAAGGTAAATCAGCTTCCCAACCAATCTCTGATATCTCCCTTTGTCTACGAGGTCACCTATTTTACTAGAGAGACCAACATTAGCTTCAAGATGTGTATCGGCTGGCTTGCACCCTAACATACCAGTGTCTGATAGTAAGTCCAGGGTGTATTGCTGCTGAGAGAGAAGACCCCTTTGGTAGAACAGGCAACCTCAATGCCCAGAAAATATCATAGGGGCCCCAGATCTTTCATCTTAAATTCCTTCCCAAGAAGCAGTTTCAAGCTTTCAATTTCTTTGGTATCGCTGCAAGTGACAAGTATATCATCCACATAAACAATGAGGATGGCAATTTTGGTTCCTGACTTCTTGATGAAGAGGGTGTGATCAGCATTACTATGGGTATAAGCAAACTTCACCATAGCACTGTGGAAAAGCCAAACCATGCTCTAGGAGGCTGCTCAAAACCATAGAGAGCACTTTTGAGCTTGCATACCTTCCCATGGGTTTCCCTAGTAGCAAATCCAGGAGGAACATCTCGGTAAACTTCTTCTTCTAACTCCTCGTGAAGAAATGCGTTCTTCACATCTAACTGTTGCAGCTCCCAACCAAGATTGACTGCACATGACAAGATTACTCGGATGGTGTTCATCTTTGCAACCGGGGCAAAGGTCTCCTGATAGTCAAGATTATACAATGTAGAAATAATCTAGGTTAGATTTAGTTCCAAATAACCCAGGAATACTCAGCAGTCAACTTAAAACAACCCTCAACAGCAGGGTAGCACAAAGGCCGAAATTCAGAAATAAGGCCTAGGCTAAATAACCAAATCCAGCCACTCAATGGGGCTAATATCACAGTCGAGTGTGAGTTTTAGGATAACCAGTAAACCCTACAAACAGGATTGAAATAGGGTGGCTAGATCACAAATTACCAGCAGGACACCAAATTAGAAAGTAATAGGAACTTATGTGTAGTACTCAAATCAGCCAGTACAGAGCCAAATTCAGTTCGAGTAGTGCTTGTATAGGGAAGAAGCTCTGCAGAAAATCCCAGCCAATTTTGATGGTGTGTTGAGAGATCTATAGGTTGATCTAAAAATAGAAGGTTAAGGTGCAGGCCAGATCCAGCCAGTGGAATAGAGTGAAAATGGGATCGAGTGGAGGGGATGGTGTTCAAAAACCCAGCAGGGTTTGGTGGAGGGATAAGGTGTTATCACACCCAGATGTTGCAGTATGTTTCCAAGCACAGGGATACTGCAGGCTGCACTCGATTGAGAGAAAAACAGCAGCAGCTTCAGCCAAGAACAATCATTAGCAGCCATAGTTGAATGGATGAGAGCCTTCAGCCGCATCTTCTCCAGAGGCAGCAAGAGTCACAGCACAGCAGCAATCACCAACGAAGATTGAGCAGGATAGGAGGATGTTGTAAAATGGGGTACAAGGGTATTTATGTCACACCCCAACCCCCACCCTAGGGTTTCGGTATGATGGGGATGTTTCCCAACATCCCAAACCGCCTCCCAGATCACGGACGCAGTGGCTTACCTCACAGTCACACAATCGAGAATCATAAACAACGTCATAGTAGTGGAAGATTTTTTGAAATAAGGCCACAGGTTCTCAAAAAGGGAAACTAGAGTGATAATAAATACGTAAGGTAGATTATCCTTGAATTTAAAAGTTAATACAACAGAAGTCGTTTCATAAGTACAGAGAAAGAAAGGAAAAATTACATCAAGAAAATAATATATCAAAAGCAACAAGAAGTAAAAAAACCATCAACGATCATAGACCAACTTTCGCATCCACATCCTTTACCGTGTCCTCCATCATCCACTGGTACCGTACAACCTGCATCACATTCAAAAAAGAAGGATTCCACGAGGGATGAGCTCCATTAAGCCCAGCGAGCAGAAAGTTGAACCATACACACAACAACAATTGTTTGACTACAAGCCGAACCTGATAAACGTACATCATTGACGTCCCATACCACCAATGATGACTTGTACGTCAAATCCAATTTACAGTCATGCATCATATGCAACAGTTCAAAATGCAATATAAATCATGATGTATGGTGTTGATGGTGATGATGAGATGCAACGTATGCATGAATGCTATGCTGTGTAGAGTAATGGAACTGTATCCTTGGTACCGGAACGTACCCTCGATCCCCAATGATATAACGCCATTAGTCTACGACATAGTGGAGCCATATCCTTGGTGCCGGAACAGACCCTCGATCCCCACGATATAACCCGAACTATGTCAGTGGAAGCCTGCCGGTCCCGGAACACATCATCGGTCTCCTAGCAAACCCCCGATAATCCTAAGCCACGGTACCAGAACATACCCTCAATCCCTGAGCTGGATTATCAATAAGGCAATCATGGTGTAGGAATTAACCCATCTACCACCCGTATCCCTTTAATCACCATTAGGCGATCACGGTGTAGGAATTAACACATCTACCACCCGTATTTCTTTAATCACATTATACGAACCTAATATGCAAAATGCTATATGAAACTATCGTATCGAGAGGTACTCCGGGTGCATCAACGTCCCATACCATCTAGTACCCGGGTACCAGCACAACACAATGCATAACAGACCAAATATAATACATGATAAGAGGCATTCAACAAACCACTATCATTTCATCAATTTCCAACCACATGTACAACGCATAGCCATCAACTAACATACACATGAACACATTCATAGTTAAATAATGCAAACATGCATTATGCATTAAATGTGACAAGTAACATGAATGAACCAAACATATCATTTAAGCGTAGAATCACTCAAGATAAAACAAAGTCCAACCCCCACTCACAAAAGTTCGCGTATTGTTCGTAGTGTTTGCTACCGATCGATGTGATACACGCTTCCCCATAGTAGGTTGGTAGCCTAGGAGTGTGCGAACGTAAGTGTTAGTAAGTGTAGGAGGGCCCCATATAGGGTCCCCAATGTTTACTTGTTAGAACAACAAACAAAGTTCGAACGGATCCTCGAACGGTAGGCAGACTGGTGAGTCCAGTCAAGGATCTGTTTGCAGTAAAACAAAATAGTGTTGAACGGATCCTCGAATGGTAGGCAGATCAGTGGGTCTAGTCGAGGATCCATTCAGGGAAAACTTTCAGAATTTAACCTTTTAAACTGAACGGATGCTCGAACGGACTCCCGATTCTTGGGTCTGGTCGTGGATCCGTTCAAGACAAAACAGAGATTCATTAAGTCTTTACTTTCCCAACCTTTCTCCTTAGGAATCCTATAGTCTTAGAGGTTAGGGAAGAGTGTCTAAAGTTCCCTTACATTGCGTTTGGTTGCGTAAATTTCTGGATGCTTGCATTGATTCAGACGTTACATCCATAGATCAGGGTATCTGTGGATTTGAAATTCTGACAGAATAACTGTTTGGTTACCCTGATTCTGAGACCTGAATCTACCAGAATAACTGTTTGGTTACCTTGATTCTGAAACCTGAATCTACCTAAAAAACTGAAGCGGCAATGGCGGTTTGCAAGAGTGGGTATAGGGATATAGTTTCCAGTGAAGACAGCCTTCGAATAAGGCTATGAAATGAACCATATTGCAATGAAAGCAGGTACAGGAATGGTGTTGTATCAATATTCCATTTCAGTAGCAAGATGAATCTAACATTAAAAGAGAAATAATACATCTAAATGATATTCCCAGAAGCTGTTTATAGCTTGTTCAGACAAATAATCATGAATCAAATTCAAGAATCTAAAAATAAAATAGAAAATCTCATGACATCAGGAAAAGAAAATTGTAAAAATATTTATAGGTCCCCACGATTCCTAAAATTGATTATGGAGATAAAAAAAAAATACTTGGAGATGCTTACCATTAAATCTGCGATGATAACCAATCGGGATTATAGGAGCAAGGAACTAAGTTTTATTTTCTCTGAATCCGACTCATTCGAATACACAATGAGAAGTCTTGAAGATCCTTCTCCTCTTGCTTGCTGGATTCCTTTCAATCTTTAAGAAAACCCCCGAAAAAAGGATCGGGATTACCGATCAAATCAAAAGAAAAATCATTTTTGGTCTTGCTCTTTTCCCCTCTTTTTTTAATTCTCTCTCCCCTTTCCCATTTCCCAAACCGTGGATCGGGATTACCGATCAAATCAAAAGAAAAAACCTCCCTGATTTCTCTCCCATTCCTTCTAATCTTGACGAAGTTTCTCTCTTTTCTCTTCTGAGAAGTCTCCAAAAAATCAGAACCAAAACCCCAAATCTCACTCCGTGATTTGCAGAGGAGCGCTGGCGAGGATGGAGCTCCGCGATTTGCAAAGGAGCGCCGGCAGATCCAGTGAGGATGGAGCTTTGCGATTTGCAGAGGAGCGCCGGTAGATTTTGCAGGTACTTGAAGCGGCAATGGTGGTTTTTCGATGGAGCTCGGCAATTTGGTCTCCCTTCTCTCAATAATATGTGAATCTCAAGAAACGAAAAACATGAATCTCTGGATTTTACCTCATAAGGTAAAATCTTGAGATTCAGCCTTTTAGGCTAAAATATTGAATCTTAAGATTTGGTGAATCTTAGGATGTAAATCCGTTTTTCCGACCTAACGGTTAAAAAAGTTGAGATTCATGCATCCACAGATGTAACACCTACAGATTTACGCAACCAAACGCAATGTAAGGTCTCCATGTCATAATCTTCCCATTAGCCCTAGGGTTTCCTAAAGTCATAGTACCATATCCAAAACAATGGATCAAGGTCTAAGGGATTTAAAGTACTAATACCCAAACCTAGGGTTTGGAAGATAAGAACCCTAGTTCTAGGATTCAATCACAAGGAGGTCTTGAGGTTATAAAGCATTAGTGCCATTGGTCATTTAGGTCTAATCAACATATTAGTTAAGAGATTTGTAAACCCAATGAATTGGATCACCAATAATCGATCCTAGGGTTTGAGGTCTTTAACACTTAGGCCTTCCAAATTGGGTTAGGGAGGGAGGTCCATGGGATTTCCAAGGATAAGTATTGACTCATCATAGACTTACCAAGGGACATGCAACCAATCCTTGGGTTCCAAGTGGAACACTAGGTTTGAGGTCACCGAGGTAAACAGATTCAATTCTAACCTTTGCTGTCAAAACACATCAGCCAGGTTTGGGTCCACTTTAGAGGACCTTCCACTCCAAGTTGGTCAGGGGTTTCTTCATATGAAATGTAAAATCTAGTTTACAATGCAATTTCAATCGCGTCAATATGATGTGTATAGACTAAGTTATGGCCAATATAGTGAGCAGAGGTCAAGCAGTCAGTAACGAACGGATCCACTTAAGTGGGTCCGGTCGTCAGTCCGTTCGCAGACTTAACACGGGTTTTCCAAGACCATTAATGGCCCCAAGGACTTGTAGGGAAGGTCTCTAAGGTTCATTGGGGTCCTATTAACCCCAGTGGCACAATGAATCAAGGCATCTATGGTCCATACCCGATTATCCAACCCAAACTTGGGTTTTGGGTGTAAACCCTAGATTTTCGTAGATTGGTTGAAGGGCACCTTAAAAGGAGATGCAAGGCTATGCAATGGCACCCCAAGGGACCAAAATCAAGTCCCACATAAGAGCATTGGGTCCCAAGTGGAACCCAAAGTCTTTCCCAACCCCAACATGCAAAACCCTAAACTAACAATTAGAGAAATGGAGAGGGAGAGTTGGGGAGGTGCTTACCAATGGAGGGATTAGGAGCCAAGGCTAAGTGAGCCCCCTTGATCTCTTTCTTTCTCTTCTTTTCCTTCTCTTCCTTTCTTCCTTTGGCTTCCACGACTTCCTCTTTCCTTGTCTAGACAGCAAGAGGGGAGTGAGAGGTGGTGTACTGAGATGGAGATGGCGAGTTTTCTCCCTTTTCCCCTTCCCTTCACACCTTCTTCTTCTCCTTCTTCTTTCTCTCCACTCTTCTCCCACGGTTTTTGGTTTGAAGAGAAAGAAATGAGTTTAAGAGCTCAAGTCCCCTTTTTATAACTTAAAAGGACCTAAAGGCCTGTTTGGTTGGTAGTTTTAAGTCTTAAAACCCATTTAAACTAAAATTAGGCATCGTGGGCCCACCTCTTGACCTAACATGGTAAGGAAAGTTGGGGATGGGGTCTACCATGTTTGGGAACACCAATGTAATGTCTGGGATACGGGGCAAGTGGCCCCCACAAGGTTCTCTTCACAAAAGGGCCAAACAGCACAAACGGATTCTCGAATGGACTCACCAGCAGTGGGTCCGGTCGTGGGTCCATTCCAGTTTAAAAGGCAAAACATAAGGGTAAGGCCACCGGGCCTTGGCCCGCACTTCAAGGACTTCAAGGGGGGTATGTATACATAACTTTTTGGGTCAAAAGCTTACCTTTGAGTGGTCTCATTTCCCATCAAACCGAAATTCCACCCTTTTATTCCAGCTATCCCCTTGACTGCCACGGCCCAAGGTCACAGGTGTTGACCGTTGGCAGCGTTGCGATACCTACAAATGGAAAATCAATTTTGCACGGAAATTTAGGATGTATTTTGGGTGCGGGTATAAAATTTTTTGTCTTGTACTCATATTCTGGAATGTTCTCCATATTATAAATAAAGCTGGCCTGTGTTCCATTAGACACAAGTCATTCTATTATTCCAACATGGTATCAGAGCAGGTTACTAAAAAAACCTAATCTTGGTCAATCTCCTTCTTCTCTCTCTTTCTCGTTTTTAGCACCATCACCAAAACCGAGACCTCTCTCTCTCCTCTTCTCTCGGTTTTGCATCTCCACCACCGCCATCCTTTTTCATTGCTCTCAGTGGGCTCCTTCTAATCCACTGAGAGCCTTTTCTCTCTTTTGATATGCCTTTCATGATATAATCAATCACGGGATTTTATCCCATGCTCTGAGAGGTCTGCGATATTTTTTTTTTCTGTGAATTTTTTTCAATCTACAAGGCCAACCTTGTATGGCTATTTATCAAGGCCAATCCCTACTTGTTTGTTGGTGATTCACAGGGCCAATCCCTGTCTCTTGCTACTCCAGACTCAAGCTCGATCAGTTTTCAGGTTTTCCCTGATATGGTTTTTTTAGGACTACCTTGAAATCGACTTTTGCTGGTTCTTCCTCTGATCGTGACTTCTTCATTCTTATTGGTGTTTCTGGAGCTGAGTATTATTGGCAAAATTTCCAAGGCCATCCCTTTGTTATTTGACCCTTTGTTATTTGATTGTTACAGGAACTACTCCCTGCGGGTTTCGGTTTTCACAGGTTCTTCACTAAGTTTTTTGGTTACCTCTTGATTTGGTGCTATTTCTTTCTTGATTGATCAACCATGCTAGACTCTGATGTTACTACTAGTGAATCACATGGTGGCAATGGCAATTCTACCCATAAATTTTCTGCTTTTCCACCATGTGCTATCAAGTTTGATGGCACCAATTATTTGATGTGGTCATGGTCTTGCCTCCTGTCCATCAAATCCAGAGTTTATTATGGCTATCTTACTGGTACTACAGGTCGGCCACTTACTGGGACTACAGAGAATGAAAAATGGGAGTGTGAAAATTCCTTGGTTATGGCATTCCTTGTGCATTCTATGCAGCCCTCCATCTCTCTCTGTTATCTTCTTCTGGATTCCGTTGCAAAAATATGGAAGGCTGGCTAGGACACTTATTCCCAGGTAGGGAATGATGCATAGGTCTTTGAACTCCGGAAAATAAATTCATGGGCTGCAGCAAAAAGAAATGCCTCTCTCTCAGTACTATTGTTGGGAGAACCGTGGGTTAGAAAAGAGACAATGAAAAAAAATTATATCTTATATTCATTGATAGGTAAGCCCCTCTATTTATAATAGAGGGGAAAATACAAAGGGACTGCAATAGGCGATGTGGGACTAAAACCCACATAGCCGACTGTAGACATAATTACCCTTAACTAACTGCCTCCATAAGAGCAGTGACTTAAACCTAATAACATAGGAATTAAACTACCCCAAAAGGACCAGAATACCCCCACAGTATTCTGGATTACATATTCCAACACTCCCTCAAGCTGGACTATACAAATAAGTAAAGAGAAGCTCCAGCTTGAACTAATAAGAAAAAAACTCCATAATAATGCTAACACTCCCCCTCAAGTTGGTGCATATAAGGTACTAATGCCCAACTTGAACAAAATGGGAAGAAACTAAGTTACAGCAAAGTCCAACTTGACAGATGAATGAAGCTCCCAAATAAACCTTCAAGAACTTGAAAAATAAATCTTCAAAACCTGGGCAGACTTGATCAGTAAACTTTCACCAATCTTTAACAGCTGTCCAGTGATGAATCTCTGATTGATAATCTTGAAGATAAGCAACTAGGGCAGCAAGCAGCGGAAACAAATTAATTAGGCAGCAGAAATGATCAACCAAACTGTAGAACCTCATATAGGCAGGCAATAACCAAACATCTTCAATATTCTTCATCTCCCCCTTATGGCAAACTCAACCCAATAATGAAGGATACCCAATAGCAATGATGGAGAAGACTGATCTTCTATATTTTGCACCAAACATCCTGCAAGTTCTACTTTCTGCAATGGCTGCAGGTGTAGTGTACATAATCCCCCGTCAAGTGTAGCAGTACACATGGACAGATAATGGAGATGTTGTAAGAAATAGTGCAAAAGTATAATATTCCAGAATTTTCCAAAAGGTGCTAAGGGTAATGGAAAAGGAAGAAATGGCTATGTAGAGAATACCATAAAGTTCCAAAGTGGTTATGGGTATATGCCAAAGGTATTGTATGAGAGGTGGTGAAGTGAAAAAAAACTGTGGGATAAAGAACCATGGACAAAAAACAATGCAACACAGTAATCATCAACCTTCTTTAATCGATCAAACTAATTCTAAAAAACACCAATCTCCAATGATCATATCTGAATTATAAAAAGCAGGTCTGATTTTTAGAAGAAGGCACCATTCTTCAAAACTTGATCGAGCTTCACACAAGGAAGAACCAGTGTGCAAAATTCCAAACTATAAACTCCCATATGCTAAATAGAACTAATGAAGATATCCGGGCAGAATTGATGTAATAAGCTTCAACAAAAAACTTGGATCAGATCTGAATTAGTGACCAATGCTAGGATCAAGCTCCCAAAATAAGCTGGACATGAACCAGTAGAAAAGCTTCACACAACTGAATAGGTTTGTAGTTGCAACCAATAACCATGGAACACACTGTTGTAATCCCAAATAAGCTGATCTCCAGGGTAGTAGATACGAGTCTTCAATAATGAAAGAAATTCGATCTCCAATAGTAGGATACTCAGTCTCAATAATAGGGTAGTAGTAGTCATCATAAAGGTAGCAGTAACACGTCAACCAGTCATGTTTACAGAAGCCAATCAATAGAACCAGCAAGGTATGTAGTAAAGCTCAATAGAACCAGCAAGTATAAGATAAATAACTCAACAGATCCATAGCTAGTTGAAGCAGCCAGCCACATAGGAACAAGTAAAAGAATAGGTTGATAAATAATGAAATCGAGCCATAAGTGTAAACCTGAATTTGTTCAAAATAATTCGATGAATGATGCTGAAACTTGGGTTGAATACTCCTCTGATATGTATAGGACTCTCAAAAAATTAGTTTGATAGGACAGCCCAAACCCTAAAATCGATTATTGTCAAGGTTTTAGAAAACCTTGAAATTGAGATTGATTTAGGGAAAGGGGACTTCAATTGCTGATGTGGACTTGCAATAGATGCTGATCAAGACTACTAGAATGGAACCTCCAAGGTGAACAATCAATCTCTAGTAAGAGTGAGACTTGATCTTCAAAGGGGAGAGCTTCTAAAAAATCGCAGAAGAATAGGGCAGCAACCATTGCAGTAAAATTGTTAAATTATGTACACCAGCCATGGTATTCTTGTCTTTGGGTGTTTTATTTATTCTTTATTTATGTATTTATGAGCAAGGGTAGAAATGTAATTAGGGCTGTGACACTGTTCATATGAACAGTGTCGTGAATAGTGTTTCCCCTTTTTTTTTTTAAAACCCGAATATTACCTGGGACCCGGGTTGGCCCCTAAACCTTTATTAAAATCAATGAGCAAATAATAAAGAATACAGGGGGGACATTCCACCTAACCCCTTCCCAAGACAAAATCACACCTCTTAATGAACAGCCACCCCATACAAGAGTAAAACCAACCAAGCCATTAGCTTTGTAGGACAGGAAGGCCAGCCTTGTCCTCACGGAGAATGGCCTGAAAAGGACCACCCGGCAAGCTCTCCGGTTGATAAACAATAGAAGTCATCGCAAGACAAGAGTGCTTGGCCAACCAATCAGCCGCTCTGTTGCTCTCCCGGTAGGCAAAAGTGATGTTGGCCCGAGTACAAGCTAATAATTCATGAATCTCCTTGTAGTGATACCATCCTTCCCATAAGTTACCCCTCCTCGATTGATTGCTCTAACCGTTGCCTCTCGAGTCACGATTAATCACAACATCCGTGAACCCCAAATCCTTACACAACCTTAAGCCATCCCTCAGCGCCTTGAGTTCCGCCAGTGAGCTGGTACTCGGCCCATAAAAATTAGAGAAGGCTGCCAGCGCTTTCCCATTCCGGTCTCTAATGATCCCACCTCCTCCACCTAGGCTAGGGTTACCAGAACAAGCTCCGTCAATGTTCAACTTTACCGAGTAGAAGGGGGGTCTCCAGTATACTGGGATGGGCCGTTTGCACTTTACGATGGGAGCTGCAAGACCCAGACACTGTAAGATCAAGGTTTCCCTAGCAGATCCGTGGGTGCCTACCTTGGTCGGGTAGGGCAACTCCCTCACCCAGGCTTTGATGCAAGCAATAATGGAGTTGGCTGTCCGCCTCCTGTCATCATGTCTTTTGAAGTTTCTCTCCCTCCATAGCTCCCAAATGATCGGGGATGGCAGAATCCCAATAAAACACTAAGACCATGTCCACTGCTAAACTCGCGGAGTAAGACCCTGCTCCTCGCATCCTGAGTGGGAAGAAGGGTGATGTCAAACAAACTGGAGAAGTGGTCCCACACTCTAGTCGCCGTGCCTCCGGAAATAAGACAGTGGTCCGTAGTCTCCCTCTGAGGCCTACCACAGCAACAACATTTCGAGGCAAGTGGAATACCTATTGCCATCAAAGAGTCATCTGTGGGTATCCTTCCATTCAGCAGCGGCCAAGAAAAGAAGCCCATCTTCACCTGGAGCGTGCTATTCCATATCCACTTCGCATAGGAGACTGTTGGCGACTGACCCCGCACCACATCCCACATCGCCTTGGTAGAGAACAAGCCATTACTAGAGAGAGTCCAAACCAGCACATCTTTACCTCCCGACAAGAAAAAAAAACCTGACGAAATATACTCTCTTATGGCCTCTGAATCAATGCTGTCCAACACTTCTTGCTTCCAAGTGCCATCCTCGCAAAAGGCATCCTTCACCCTCAGCCCCACATCAACCCCAAGACCATTGTCTACAATGTCCATTAGGGGACCAAAACCTGTCCAAATTGTCCAGCCAGAAGAGAATATTACCTACCCCCAGCAGCCATCTGGAATTCGATAACAGGACCTCCTTGTGCTCCAAAGTGTGCCTCCAAGACTTTGAGCCTGTTCTGTTTGCCTCTGATAGAACAACATGCTGATTTTGAAAGAACTTAGCTTTGAAAAAATCACTCCAAATGGAGCGCTCCCCTAGTGCCCTCCACCGGCCTTTGAGCCTAAGCGAGAGTCCAACATCCTCCAGTAGTCTGATCCCTAGCCCTCCCTCCCCAATTGGCCTAGAAACTTTATGCCATCCAACCCAGTGTTTTCGCTTCCCCCACTCTGAGCAGCCCCATAGAAAGTCAGCAAAAATCCCATAGACCCGCCTAGACACCGCCTTGGGTGGTGCCAGTGTCGCAAGAACATGAATTGGAATTGAGGAAAGGATATGCTTTATAAGAGTAATCCTGCCTCCTGCAGTAAGCAGCCTCCCTTGCCAACCTGCCACCTTGCATCTAATCTTCTCAATCAACCCATCAAACAAGCAAATCTTCATCCTCCCTGAATGGAGGGGTGCTCCTAGGTAAGTAATAGGGAGAGATTTCCTAGGAAAACCAGTTATCTCTCCAACCAAGCGGCCTCTAGCCGGTGTGGCCAAACCACTCAACACAAAGCAGCTCTTCTGTCTATTAACCAGCTGACCCTTGAGCGGGTGCCTCTAGCCGGTGTGCCTGCTGAGGAGACCCATGATCTGTTTAAGTGAACCCTTGAGCGCCCTAGAGAAGATAATAGTGTCATCTGCAAACAGGCAATGAGAAATCCCCGGACACCCTCTTGGAAGCTTGTAAAAGGAAGCATGCCCTTCCACAAACAAGTTTTTAATTCCCCTGCTCAGCACCTCCTCAGCGATGATAAAAAGAGCTGGCGAGAGGGGGTCACCTTGCCGCACCCCTCTAGAAGATTTGAAGAAGCCCGATTGTTTGCCCCCTAGCACTGTAGAGAACCAACAGTTGTCAACCATCTTCTTAATCAAACTGATCCAGGCATCACTAAAACCAAATTTGGCGAGGACCGGCCAGAGAAAGTCCCACTCCAGGCGATCATAAGCCTTCGCCATGTCCAGCTTAAGAATAACATTGCCCCCCTTGGTTTTCCGGTTAATGTCCTGGGCCATTTCTTGCACAATGGATATGGAGTCATGAATATACGCCTTGCACAAACGCTCCTTGCTCCTCTCGCAATTAATGAAGGGAGGATACCTGCCAGCCTGGAAGCAAAGATCTTGGCAATAATCTTGTAAGCAAAATTACAGAGGCTAATAGGACGGAGATCAGACATTACCTCTGGGTTGTCCTTCTTAGGGATGAGGACCAGGTTTGCAGAGGTGAAGCTCCTGGGAAGCTCCCCTCCCGCAAAGAAATCTTGGACCGCAGCCCAAACCTCCTCACCTACGATATCGCAGCACGAGGTAAAGAAATAGCCAGTAAAGCCATCCGGACCTGGTGCGCTCTCGCAAGACAGAGAGAAAACAGCCCCCTTGACCTCTTCCTTCGTGGGCCACACAAGGAGACTAGCGTTATCAACCTCAGAGACAACCTTTGGAACCACAGAGAGCAGTTCAACATCCACCACACAACCTTGAGACGAAAAGATGTCAGAGAAATGCCGCACCGCCTCGGCCTAGGTCCCCTCAAGGTCCATTATCCACTCTCCATTCCCCCCCTTGATTTTCTGGATACAAGCCTGCCTCCTTTAAACATTCACCATAGCGTGAAAGAATTTCGTGTTTCGATCCCCCTCCTTTAACTAAGTTACCCTGGATTTCTGCCTCCAGAATATTTCCTCCTATAGGAGAATTTCCTTCAAAATTTCCTTAGCTGCCACCAATGCCTCTCTGGACTCATCGGAGGTTTGTTGGTCAAAAACCACCTCCGCTTTGCACACCGAGTCCTCAACGTCCCTCACCTTCTGGTGTATATTGCCAAAGACCTCCTTATTCCATTTTCGTAGTGCACTACGAAGGAATTTTAACTTAAAAAACAACACATAGAGAGGGGAGCCAGAGACTGGCCGAGCCCACTGGTCCTTGATGAAATCATGAAAGCCTGGATGCCTGAGCCACATCTGTTGAAACTTAAAGGAAGAGAAAGCCTGCTGCCCAGCCATCATAAAAGAAAGCCCGATGGGCGCATGATCTGAACATGCTCTGTTAAGGTGGGTGACAAAGCTGCTTGGGAAGGTAGTCAGCCAAGCAGTGTTAACCAGAAATCTGTCCAGCCTAGCCATCACCCTACCTGCCCCCACTTGATTATTTGTCCATGTGAACATGTTACCAGCATAGCCTGCATCAACTAGGGTAGCCTTACTCACAAATGACCCAAACTCCTCCACACAGAGAGAGCAAACTGGACGACCATCTAGCTTCTCAAAGGGGACACAACCACATTAAAATCACCTCCCACTGCCCAAGGGTGCGACACCTCCCCCGAGAACACCTCAAGCCTCTCCCACAAGACCCTTCTTTCCACATTTGAACAACGACCATGGACAAAGGAAAAAAGAAAAGTCCCCCTATTGGCCTCCTTACATTCAAGGGTAATAAACTGATCATGCTCCTTCACCACACGGACAGTCAGAGAGGCCTTCCAAAATATCCAGAGCCTGTCCAGCACATGATAAGACTCCAGCCCAATCCTCCTCATTACCAATCTCGCCTTCGCAAGCTGTGCCTTGGGTTCAGCAATAGCTACAATGTCCACCTTGTGTAAACTCACCAAAGATTTCAGACGCCTAATAGTCGGCTTATTTCCAACACCTCGAGCATTCTAAAAGATGCAACTCATAAGAACACATTGCGAGGGGCTGCTATCGATCGCATCGATCTCGTAACACGTCTTTGGGCCGAATCCCTGTTATGTCCTCCCTGCCTGGCCTTCTTAATTTTCTTCCTGCCATACATAAAAGCTGCTCCAAGGAAAGCAGTTTTGGGATGCACACGACTGCGGAGCCGGCGACTTGCTGGCGCGGAAGCACTGCTCCCTTATTCTAACCTCCCAAGTGTTACCCGAACCCTCTCCTCCAGAGTGGAGCTGAAGGCTCTCAAACTCTCCACCATTTGTTGTCGCCCCACCTCAGGTTCAGGAATGGCCGAGACATAACCATCATCTTTGGAACCCAACGGCAAAGCTCCATTTGCAAAATAGACTTGCGAACTGACCCCTGCAGGTTGTGAAATAAAGCTGAGCGTACCACTGTCACTGCCCACTGAAAGGCCAAAGGTTGTTGGATCCACCATCGTTAAGCCTTGGTTACCCAAACTGTCACCCCCAATCCTGCCTTGACCCTCGCCAACGCTAAACTCACCTTCCTCCACGGCCTACGCACTCTCCTCCAATACTGGCTGCACCAGCTGGGTCTCCTCCTTCACCCTGACACTTTCGGAGACAAGGCTGGCCTGCAAATTATCCACCGCAGGCTGAATATCCACCATCGCTGGGCACACCGTCACACCAGCAGCACCATCGCAGTTGCCTGTTCTCTGCCTACTGTAGCACCAGCAACAAGTTGACCGTCACCGGCCACCCCTTCGCTCAAACCTGCAGCTCGCCACCGTCCTCCCCTGCGACGGTGAGGCCTCGCCAACCCAGATGAAGCCTCCCCTGCAGCCGTAGCACCTCCCCGAGAGGTTCCTTCTCCCCTAAGAATAAAAATCCCAGCGTCGTCCCTGTCAGCTTCCCCTCCAATAGCGGTGGCACCACTTTCCCCTGCTCTAGCATCCTCTTTCCTGCGCACAGATTTCCTGCACTCTTCATTCTTGTGCCCCAACATAGAACAAACATCGCAATAAGCTGGCCTGCTCTCATAGAAAACCTTCTGATAAAACCCCGACGACCCACAACCAATCCAGATTCTCGAAGGGAGGGAGGCACGCAGGTCGACCTCCACACACACCCTAGCAGCCACAGTTCTCGAGCAGTTCGCCGTAGCTCCGTCAACACGCAAAACTCTGCCAATAGCCCCTGCAATGGAGACGAGAAAATTCCCCTGGTAAAGGTTTACCGGCAGCCCCGGCAAAGAGACCCACAACGGCGCCATTGGAGACTCCCATCTAGATACAAAGCCCGAAGACCATCGCATGAAGCGAAATAAGAATCCCTGGATATGCAGCTGGGCTTTAAGCCAAACCTTCACGAAATCTTCCTGGTTCGCGAACCGCAGTAGAATATGGCGAGGGTCCAGGGACGAGACGAACACATCGCCCTTCAGGAAAAGCGTCTTCTGCAGATGCTCCTTAATCTTGAACAACGACGGTTTCCCATAACTACACTTGGCCACCAGCGAAGTCGCAAAATTCCTCTCCGAGATTGCAAGCTCCTCCTTGGAGAAGAAGACCGCGGGTTCTCCAAAATGCGAAGATGGTTTTTTAACTTCAACCTGGACATGTGGCAGCATGGTTGACCGAGAAACGGCAGCAACAAACGGCGCTGTCCCACCTACAGGAAACCCTGGAGGTGGAGAGGGGTCAGGGGGGCGCACCTCCCGAGAGGGGGGGGCGCCATTGCAGAAAACGATGGAACCCCTAACCTACGCCAACGGAGCTAAACCTACGCACTAGATTAGTGACCTGAAAAAAATCCAAAATTGGTGTGTTTTGACTTCAATGTGAATAGTGTTTTCCCTTGTAATCTCTTTTATTATTATAAATAGAGAGCTTGACTGATCTCATTGATCATTCAAGCATTATTCCACAAACCTGTTTTGTTAACATAGTATCAGAGCCAAAATTTCTCTGATCTAAGTTTTCAAAACCCACCCCCTTCCTATCGTTTTTTCTTTCCTCCCCTTCTATTTATTTCTTTTCTCTCCTTTTTTTCCTTTGCTTCTCCTTTCCTAAGGGCAGCACTACAAAGGTGATCATATGATTTAGTTGCTGCCCTATTCCCACCTCTGTTTTTCCCCTTTATGAGATAATTTATTTGGTTCGATTGTTGCTGGTTCCTGTCTGTGATTTTTGGAGTTTCCAGAATTTTGAAGCCCTAGCCACTACCATTGATCAAGGCTGGTTTTTTGCATATTAGACACTCATCTGCAATCTGGACCAGCTGCCCTCAAGCCTCTTTTGGTTGTTGAAGACCCCTCCTCCCAATCGATTCCTCTTTTTTCAGGGTTTTCTAAAACCCTGCTCATTATCGATTTTTAGGAATTGGGCTGTTTGCTACTGTTTTTTTATTGGAGCTTCTTCTCTTCATCAAAGACATCCTCTACAGGTTCCTGGATAGATTCGATCAAGCTTCTTTATCAATTCTTTTTGGATCCCCATTACCACATCGATCTCCAATTTCGGGTTCTCTTCCAAAACCCTGACATTGTCGATCTCTGTGGAAGGGATCTCTGCTGCTGCTGATTTTTTGGGAGCTGTTTTGCCCTTCATATTGGCCCCCTCAACCTTGATTTCAGCTCTTGGTTTGGTGTAATTGCTGATTTTTCATTCTCCACAGCCTTGTTGCAACTATGGGTGACTCTGTTGATTCCACTGCAACTTCTAATCAACCTGGACATGAAAAATCAGATTATCATACTTTTCAGTCCAATCCCATCAAACTTGATGGCAGCAACTACCTATTATGGTCTCGGTCAGCCTCTTTTGCTATTGCTGGCTGTGGTCTCACTGGCCACATTGATGGCACTGTTCCCATGCCTGCTGCCCTGACTCGCTGGCTTGCCAACAATGGTGTTCTCATTTCTTATTTGATTGGTTCTATGACTTCGGACATTGCACATGGATTCCTCCTTTTTGATGCAGCTTCTCAGGTTTGGTCAGCTTGTAATGAAACGTACGGACAACTTGGTAATGATGCACAGGTCTATGAACTCAGGAAGAAGGTTCTTCATACTACTCAGGGGGACTTAACAGTCTCTAAATATTATGCTACTCTGTGCAACCTTTGGCAACAGTTGGACCACTTCTCTGATTACCAACCTGATAATGCTACTAATCTGGCTGCCTATAAGAAACATGTGGATAACATCAGGGTCTATGACTTCTTGGCTGGGTTGAATGTTGAGTATGACCCAATTCGTGTTCAAGTGTTGGGCCATTCCCCTTTTCCCACACTTGAGTAGTCTTATGCCTTGGTCTCCTCTGAAGAAAATCGCCGAGCTGCTATGTTGCACCCTGTTGTCCCTGACAGACCAGCCCTCCAGATTACTGCACTGGCTCCTTCTACACCAGTTGGCACTCTCTCTGTGGGTGGTACTACTATCGGCACCATTACTTGTGAGCATTGTCATAAGCCTTATCACACCAAGGACAAATGTTGGAAACTTCATGGGAAGCCCGCTGACTTTGAGGCTAAACGGGTTGCCAAGCGAAAACCAAAAACCAAGGCCAATCACTCGAGTCTCGTCATCGCAGCCCCTACTACTGACACTGGCCTATCTCAGGAGGATTTACAGGCATTCCTACGTGTGCTAAAGTTGCGGCCTCTACTATACCAGCTACTGCCACTTCGTCTACTCCCTCAGGTTCACACTTTGCTCGGTCAGGTATTTTGTTTGGTGGTCATTGTGCTTTTGTAGCTTCCCATCCTTGGATCATTGATTCTGGAGCTACAGATCACATGACCTGGTCCTCTAGCCTCTTCCATCGTTATTCTCCTACCTTTGGGAAAGATAAAGTCAAGGTGGCTGATGGTTCCCTTTCCTCCATTTCTGGAAAAGGAATTGTTGAAATAGGCTACTTACCCGATTGGGGTAATTAGTCCTAGTCAGATTAGGATTAGTCCTAGTCAGATTGTGATTCTCTTTCTTTTATTTTTCTCTTTTTTATTGTTTTTCCCTGAGCCGAGTCCTATTTTGGTATTCCTAGTTGTATTAAGAATTCCTAATAGGATTAGGACTGAGGCAGCATTCCTATTTGTACTTTGATCAGTTGTAATTCAATTCAATATAAATAAAGGGCCTGGGTGATCGGTTTTGATCATTCAAGCACCCATTCCTAAGGTTGTTAACATGGTATCAGAGCCAACTCTGATCTAAGAGCAGCTTTTCTCAGTTTCTGGTTCTTTCCCCTCTCTCCTTTCTCAGTTTTTCTGGTTTTTTTGGTTCTTCCCCCTCTCGGTTTCTGTTTTTTTCTTTTTTCTTTTCTCTCCACCACTCTCGGCCTCTTTCTCTCCATCAGGGCAGCAACTATGAGGTGATCTAATGCAAATTTAGCTGCTGCCCTCAATGTCACCTCATTGAAGATCGAAGAACAGTGGTGTGACCTAAATCTACCGGCAGGATTTTTTCCATCCTTGGAGATCGAACTATTCTTTCAACTGAAGTTTGATTTCTGCTTTTATGGAGATTGGTTCCTGCTCCTATTGGTCTACACCAGTCCTTGTTTGAAGACTGCAGAATTAGTTTAGATCCAGTTCTGCAATTTTTCTACAATCAAGTTTTCTTCCTAAATTTGTCAAAATTAAGGGCTTATTATTGGCTCATCAGAAGGAGCTAATTTTTGGAAGATATCTTCCCTACTATTAGAGGGAAACTCGACCTAAGTTTCAGCCCATTCTGACGGTTGAAAATTCTGCAATTTCAAAACCCATCATTCACACTCAATTCAGGTTTTTTTGAAGATCTGATTTTTCTGCCTGGCAGAATCATGGGTGACTCAGAGATGACTACTGCTACTTCTGGAGGAGATCAAACTAGGTCGGATTTTCTTCCCTATGCTGCTGCCATTAAGCTTGATGGTACAAACTACTTAATTTGGGCCAGATCATTATCCCTAACAGTGGCTGGAAGGGGACTCACTGGCCATCTTATTGGCACCACCAAACAGCCTATTGAAGAAGGTGTTGCTCGTACTAAATGGGCTGCCAATGATGCAATGGTGATGTCCTTTGTTCTGAACTCTATGACCACTAACCTCTCTAGTCAGTATGTTCTCCTTGACACTGCTACACAGATACGGACAGCTGTCAAGGGCACTTATGGTCGTTCAGGTCAAGGTTCGAGAACTCGCGAGATCTCGCCGAGTTTCTCGGATTTTCGAAATCTCGAGACGAGATTGCTTGCGAGTCTCAAAAGTGCAATATCTCGGATCTCGGTTTCGACCCATTATTTTAATCCACCTACTACTTAAATACCTTACCTAATTGGACAAAACTCGACATATCTCTGCGAGATCTCGGATCTTGGGTTGACCCAAAGGTGAGGCTTCGAGTTGAAAAAAAAAAAATGCACCAACTCGGCGAGATCTCGCTGAGATCTCGACTCGTCTCGGTTTTTTCAAGAGTCGAGTTGGCACCGAGACCCGAGTTTTAGTACCTTGGTTCAGGTAGTGGTGCTCAGGTTTATGAAATCAGGAAGACACTCCAAAACACTACTCAGAAGGAGATGTCTGTCACCAAATACTATGCTGCCCTCAAGTGTTTATGGCAGCAATTGGATCACTATGCTTGGTTTCAGCCTACTATTACTGTTGATATTACTACCTACCACACTTATGTAGATCAGTTCCGGGTCTATGATTTCTTGGCTGGCCTCAATGATGACTATGACCCTATTCGGGTGCAAGTCCTTGGTCTGGTTCCTTTCCCCACTCTAGAGGAGACCTTTTTTTATGTTCACAGTGAAGAGACACGAAGGGCTGCCATAATGATTACTCCCAAAGTTGAGAGATCAGCCTTACAGACTGCTGGCTCCACTCCTGTTGCTTCTTCTGACAGTGTTGTTGCTTCTACTATTACTACCAAAGAGCCTGTTAAGTGTGAGCATTGTCACAAACCATATCACACTATGGCTCAGTGTTGGAAATTACATGGGAAGCCAGCTGATTTTGAGTCCGAACGTGGTCGTGCTAAGTCTAAAAACAAAGCCAATCACACTGAAAATGTAGCTCCAACTCCCACTGTTGACATCGGTTTCTCCTAGGAAGAACTCCAGGCTCTACATCGTATGTTGAACACATCTGCTACCTCTACTACGTCTGCTGCCAATTCAGGTTCCTTCTTTGCCCGTACAGGTATTTCCTTTGCTGGTCATTGTGCATCAGTAGTGTCCACTCCAAGGATCATAGACTCCGGTGCTACTGATCACATGATAGGTTCTTCCAGCCTTTTTAATACATATTATCCTGCTTCTGGTAAGGATAAAGTCAAAATTGCTGATGGGTCCCTCTCCTCCATCTCAGGGAAAGGATCCATTGGTTGTTCTCCTTCCCTTACACTGTCATCTGTGCTGCATATCCCCAAATTTACAACTAGCCTTCTTTCCATTAGTAGTATCACTAAATCCCTGAATTGTAAAGTGACATTTTTTCCCACTCACTGTGTTTTTCAGGAACTGGACTCGGGGAAGACGATTGGATCGGGTAAAGTGCATGGCAGATTGTACCTGCTTGATGGCGATCCTACACCTGCTCAGGCTTTACCTTCGGCATCTTTCTCTTCTGAATTACATAAATGGCACTCTAGACTAGGCCATCCCCCCTTAGGTACTTTATCAAATTTATTTCCAGCATTAGTTAAAGATTGTAATAAGGAAGACTTTTTTTGTGAGCCTTATGTCTTGGCTAAACCGACACGCTCAACTTATCCTATTTCTAATACAAGATCCTCTTCCTTATTTCATATTGTTCATACTGATGTGTGGGGACCTAGTAGGAAAACTTCCCTGACTGGCCATCGGTGGTATGTCACTTTCATTGACTGCTATTCTAGGTTCACTTGGGTATACCTTATGCACACATAAAATGAAGTTTTTTCATGTTTTGAGCACTTTCATCAATTGGTTAAGACCCAATTTAATGCCACTCTTAAAATTTTGAGGAGTGACAATGGGAAAGAGTATATGGAAGGTCAGTTCCAAAAATACCTTACTGCCCATGGAATCCTCCATCAGACCAGCTATGTCGACACTCCAACCCAAAATGGTGTGGCTGAGAGAAAAACCGCCACCTCTTGGAGGTGGCTAGGGCTCTTATGTTTGCTCGCAATGTCCCTTCCCTTTATTGGGGGGGATGCTGTCCTTACTGCAGCCTATTTAATTAATAGGCTGCCCAGTCGGGTTCTTCTTTCCAAAGCCCCTATTGAGCTATTACTTGGCTCTTCTTCCTTTATAGTCCCACCTAAGGTGTTTGGCTGCGTTTGTTATGCCAGGGATACAAGGTCCCCTGGTAAACTTGACCCACGTAGTCTCTGCTGCATTTTCTTGGGTTACTCTGCTACACAGAAGGGGTACAAATGTTATTACCCTCCATCCCGCAGGACTTTTGTCAGCATGGATGTTGTCTTTCATGAAAATGTTCCATATTATATATCCCCACCTCTTCAGGGGGAGAGTGTTAGTGAAGATGTGCTGACTATTGACTCTCCACCTCCACTTCAGTCTGTTTACCACGAGTCTGAACCTGTTCGGCCTGCCCCTAGTACTCCCCCTGAGTCAGGGGGAGAGGTTCTTATACAGGGGGAGGCTATTTCTATTCAGGGGGAGCAATCTAACCCTGTCCAGACCCCTATCCAGAGGACAATTAGTGAATTTCAGAGGAGGATTGATGACAGTACTGTGAAGACCTATGCAAGGAAACATAAGCAGGTTCAATCAATTGTTGCTCCAATACCCATCCAATTGCCGAACCCGGATCCAGAACCTGCCTCTACACCTGGTAATGGTTCTTCTCCTGAATTACCTATTGCTCTTCGCAAAGGTGTCAGAACTTGCACTCAGCATCCCATTTCTCATGTTGTTTCTTATGATTCCCTTTCCCCATCCTTTCATGCGTTTATTTCCTCCCTTTCCTCTATTCGTATTCCTAACAATTGGCAGGAAGCTTTATCAGATGCAAAGTGGAAGGCAGCTATGATGGAAGAAATGGAAGCCTTGAAGAAAAATAACACATGGGAGCTTGTGGTTCTTCCACCTGGGAAGAAAACCGTTGGATGTAAATGGGTGTTTGTGGTAAAACAGAAGGTGGATGGCACTGTGGATAGGTATAAGGCACGACTCGTGGCCAAGGGGTTCACTCAGACATACGACATTGATTATCAGGAAACTTTTGCACCTGTTGCGAAGTTAAATACTGTTCGTGTGTTATTATCTTGTGCAGTCAACCTTGGATGAGATTTGCAGCAGCTAGATCTAAAAAATGCCTTCCTAAATGGAGCACTAGATGAGAAGGTGTATATGGACATTCCACCAGGGTTCTCTTGCGACAAAAACCAAGGAAAAGTGTATAGGCTGAGGCATGCACTATATGGGCTGAAGCAGTCACCGCAAGCATGGTTTGGCCGGTTCCACAAGGCCATGATTTATGTGTGCTATAAGCAGAGTAATGCTGATCACACACTCTTTATAAAGAGGACTGGTGAAAAACTCACTATTCTTATAGTCTACGTTGATGACATAGTGGTTACTGGCAGTGATGGTGATGAGATCAGAAGGTTGAAGACCTTCCTTGGACAAGAATTTGAGATTAAAGACCTAGGGAAACTACGGTACTTTCTTGGGATTGAAGTGGTCAGATCTGCTAAAGGCATTTTTCTCTCCCAATGGAAGTATGTCCTAGACTTATTGGCTGAAACCGGGTTGTTAGGCTGCCATCCTTCAGATACTCCTATGGACCCTACTGTTCGACTCAAGGAAAAAGAGGGTGAGCCTGTTGATAAAGGCCGGTACCAAAGATTTGTAGGGAAGCTGATTTATCTCTCACACGCTCATCCTGACATTGCTATTGCCGTGAGTACTGTGAGCCAGTTTATGCATGATCCCTACTCTTCTCATATGGGGGCTGTCCTTCGTATCTCGCACTATTTGAAGTCCGCTCCTGGAAAAGGAATTCTTCTGTCTGTACATGGTCACCTACGGATAGAAGCATACACTGATGCTGATTGGGCTGGTTCTGCGGATCGCAAGTCTATTTCTGGGTATTGCTCCTTTGTAGGTGGAAATCTTGTTACATGGCGTAGCAAGAAGCAAAATGTGGTTGCTCGTTCTAGTGCTGAGACTGAGTTTCGGGCTATGGCACAAGGTATTTGTGAGTTACTCTGGCTTAAAGGTTTGCAACAAGATCTTGGTGTTCCTATTCGTCTTCCTATGATGTTGTACTGCGACAATAAGGCTGCGATCAGCATAGCGCACAACCCAGTACAGCATGATCGTACCAAGCATGTTGAGATGGATAGGCATTTCATCAAAGAAAAGTTAGAAGATGGGCTGATTTGTATTCCCTTTGTGAAATCTACTGATCAACTTGCTGATATCTTCTCCAAGGGATTGTCTGGGAAATTGTTTCATCCCAATCTAGTCAAGTTAGGCATGATCGACATGTTTGCTCCAACTTGAGGGGGAGTGTTGAAATAGGCTACTTACCCGATTGGGGTAATTAGTCCTAGTCAGATTAGGATTAGTCCTAGTCAGATTGTGATTCTCTTTCTTTTATTTTTCTCTTTTTTATTGTTTTTCCCTCAGCCGAGTCCTATTTTGGTATTCCTAGTTGTATTAGGAATTCCTAATAGGATTAGGACTGAAGCAGCATTCCTATTTGTACTTTGATCAGTTGTAATTCAATTCAATATAAATAAAGGGCCTGGGTGATCGGTTTTGATCATTCAAGCACCCATTCCTAAGGCTTTTAACAGGAATCATTAACTGCACTCCTTCCCTTCCTTTGTCCAATGTTTTACATATTCCAAATTTTACTACTAATCTTCTTTCTATTAGTAGTATAAGTCGTGATCTTAACTGCAAAGTAATCTTTTTTCCTTCTCATTGTGTTTTTCAGGATCTGGACTCTGGGAAGACGATTGGATTGGGTAAAGTGCATGGTGGCCTGTACTTGCTTAACGATGGACGTCTCACTCCAGCTCCATTACTACCACTACAGCAGAATTCCTTAGTATCTTATGAAATTTATCAGTGGCACTCTAGATTAGGTCACCCCCCCTTAGGCATCTTAGCATCTTTATTTCCTACTTTGGTCAAACATTGTGATAAGACCGATTTCTTTTGTGAGGCTTGTGTTCTGGCCAAACAGACACATTCAACTTATTCTATTTCTAATAAAAGGAGTTATTCACTTTTTCAATTAGTACATTTTGATGTTTGGGGCCCCAGTCGTAAGACTTCGGTTTCTGGTCATCGTTGGTTTGTCTCTTTTATTGATTGTCATTCTAGACACACATGGGTTTATCTTTTACACACCAAAGGTCAAGTTTTTTCTTGTTTTCAACATTTCCATAACATGGTCAAAACTCAGTTCAATGCTACTCTCAAAGTCTTGAGAAGTGATAATGAGACTGAGTATACAGAGACTCAATTTCAGAAATACCTTGCTAATAATGGGATTGTTTATCAGACAAGTTGTGTTGATACCCCAGCCCAAAATGGTGTGGCTGAAAGGAAGAACAGATACTTGTTGGAAGTGGCCAAGGCGTTGATGTTTTCGCGCCATGTTCCCTCCCAATATTGGGGGGATGCTATTCTTACTGCAACCTATCTTATTAATCGGTTGCCTTCCCGTGTTCTTGACTCCCGCAGTCCGGCCGATATTTTACATGGGAATTCCACCTTTGTGGTTCCTCCCAAAGTTTTCGGTTGTGTGTGTTATGCGAGAGACACTAAACCTCATGGCAAATTTGATCCTCGTGGGTTAAGGTATATTTTTTTGGGTTACTCTCTAACCCAGAAAGGTTATAAGTGTTACCACCCTCCTCGTTGTACTATGGTCAGTATGGATGTGGTCTTTCATGAAAGTCTTGCCTATTATCAGTCTACACATCTTCAGGGGGAGAATTCTGGTTCCATTGAAGATGTGCTTGTGTTTCCTCCCTTTGAAATTCCTCCTTTGGCTGCTGCCCAGCCTCCTACCGCTGTTGCTCAGCCTCCTACCGCTGCTATCTAGCCTCCTATGGCTGCTGCCCAACCTCCTTTGGCTGCTGTCCCTTCATTTGTAGGGACTCCTTTACAGGGGGAGTATGTAGGAAATAATGGTGGTAATGATCATTGTCAGGGGGAGTTGACTCCAGTCTAGAGAACCGTTAGTGAATTTCATAAGAGAATTGACAACTCTAATATCATCACCTACAAGAGACACTCCGACAGAGGGCACATCAATCCACTGTGGCACCAATACCTATCCAATTGTCGACCCAAGAGTCAGATCCTCCTCCTCCTTGTGGTGAGACCTCTCCTTCCGATCTACCTATTGCTCATCGAAAAGGTACTAGGACTTGCACGATGCATCCCATTTCTCGCTTTGTTTCTTATAGTTCTCTTTCTCCATCTTTTCGTGCATTTGTGTCCTCTCTTTCTTCTGTTTCTATTCCTAAAACCTAGCAGGAAGCATATACAGATGGAAAGTGGAAGGCAGCTATGTTGGAAGAAATGAGAGCTTTAGAAAAAAACAACACTTGGGATCTTGGGATCTTGTAACCTTCCCTCCAGGACAAAAACCAGTGGGATGTAAGTGGGTGTTTGTGGTCAAACAAAAGATTGATGGGTCTGTGGATCGGTATAAGGCACGTTTAGTTGCAAAGGGCTTCACCCAAACATATGGGATTGGCTATCAGGAGACTTTTGCCCCTGTTGCAAAATTGAATACAGTTCGGGTTTTACTATCGTGTGCAGTTAATCTTGGATGGGATCTCTAACAGTTGGATGTAAAGAATGCCTCCCTAAATGGGGAACTTTGTGAGGAGGTATACATGGATATTCTACCAAGTTTTTCTTCTGAAAACAATAAAGGCAAGGTGTGCAAATTGAAGCGAGCACTGTATGGGCTGAAGCAGTTACCTTGAGCATGGTTTGGTCGGTTCCATAAGGCAATGACATCTGTTGGCTACAAGCAAAGTAATGCTGATCATACTCTCTTTATAAAGAGGGCTGGTGAGAAGCTCACTGTTCTTATAGTGTGTGTGGATGACATTGTGGTTACAGGCAATGATGGGGATGAGATCAGCCGGTTGAAGAGGTTTCTTGGGCAGGAATTCGAGATTAAAGATCTAGGGCCGCTACGGTACTAATGCGGGACAGAAATTGAGAAGAAGATTGAAGGAGGTAGAAGAAGAAACCAGAGGGGGAGGGGAGAAATCACACAGAAGAAAGGGGAAGAAGGAGCCGTGAGAAGAAGAAGAAAAGGGGGGGTGTACACACGCACAAACTCACTTTGTTTTCAATTCATTCTCAAGGTTCGAGAACTCGGGTCTCGGTGGCATCTCGGCCAAGCCAGAAACCGAGTCGAGCCGAGATCTCGCCGAGTTGCTGCAATTTTTTTTTTTTGGACTCGGACCCCCAACTCGGTGGGTTGTACACAATGGCATGCCCAGATTTGCCAAAAAATAAGTCCAAATATGAGTTTCACTTTGGACCATAAGTTGGTAGGCGACGAGTCGTACTAAAACAACCTAATCTGCATATAATTTAGTAAAACATAGCAAATTAGCAATCAAAACATTCTAATTAGTACACATCAATCAAAACATTGAAATACAATGTACATTACATCAATGTTCACTTAATTTGTTACATAAAATGAGATTGAACAAGAAATTCATCCCCATATCGATCCACATAGAATTCCCATATCATGGAATTGCTATAGTGTTGCAAATAGTGTGACAGTTTCCATATAAGTCTTCTGATCAATATATACCAATTTCCCTATCTTAGGGTACATGGGAGGCTGTTGGTATGAGGTGTAAGATCCACTGCTACTGTCATATTGAGTTTGAGGCATATATGGCTGGTTTGGGACTAGGAATGTGTACCCAACACCTAATGCAGAGCTTTGACTGTCATACTCAGCTGCTGACGGCCCATACTGACCATAGGCACTATAATCAGAACCGGTGCTCTGCTGGCCATAGTCATAGCCATGATGATGCTGAGATGATTGCCATGACTGATGCTCACTAGTAGTTTCTATACTCATGCTTCCGAAACTTGTAAGCATGGTGTTCATACTGCTGTTGTCCTCCTCCTGAGCATATGACTGATGTGAGTGTTTGCGACCCTTCTTTCTGTTGTATGTTTTAGGGTGGCCACCATGGTCTTGATCTTGAGTGGCATGCGTAAAGTGAGACTCACCGGTGAAACGCACAGGGTCCTCCTGCGTTCCAACTTCTTGCTCGTACTGCTCGCGCATCCCCTCATGACGATCATCATAATAACTGTCACTCCGCATGCCACTAGCAGCAGCAGCTTCACCACCACCACCACCATCACCATCACTAGCATCACCAGTGTCATCACCACCACCATCATCATCATCAGCAGGACTTCCTAAGTAGGCTCAAAAGGTTTCGGTGACTCTGCATGTGCACGCCCCTCTTGCGTCGATATATATTCATCAACATCGATTGCGATTCTGAGGACGCAATGGTGGGGTCGGGCCTACCCCAGATCGATCTATATCGGTGTACCACGATCCCTCACCCACTGGAATAGGGGATCCTCATCGTCATCAGAGTCCTCTTGAAAAATGTTGGACAGTTCAATGGGTTCTTTATCATTGGCCTTAATTCCTTCATCTATGTGCCTCATCCTTAATCTCATATTGTAGTGCAAATACACAAGCTGCTCCATTCGTTCGCTACCCAACCTGTTCCGCCTCTTTGAATGTATCAATGAGAATGTACTCCAGTTGCGCTCACATCCGGAGGATGTTCAAGTTTGTGAGAGCACTCTCACTGCTACCTTCCTCAGGTTGGGTGAACTTGTACCATAAACCAGTCGGCTGCATTACAAATATAGAATAGTAAGAATATGTACATTCTAAAGGGATAAAATTATAATTCATAAATGTAATATCATGCCACCTACCAGGGTCTGACTTTTGTCTACCCTCCACTGCAGCTAGTCGACCGAAACTTGCTGAGGCCTCTCTGAAGTATTTGATCTATTTTCAATTTGAGGCATTAGTATTTCCTATTTAGTAATTACATTCATAAACTAACTACCAAAGTGCCAAAGTCCCATACTCTCACCTCATCATTGCAAGCAGCTTGTGTCTTTGGATGGGGCTCCAACTCACGAGTAATGACTTGAACGCCTCTAACAATTCTATGTCTAGCCCAAGATCATGGGAGTAGTGATACTTTGGATTCAAATAGTATGCTGGTAAAGTAAACACCACAAATATGATTTGTTAGTGACTTAATCGCTTTAATGGCTTTAGGGTTTTGAATATGTAAATGTAAAAAAGTTATAACATTTAAAGTATAAAGTATGTTGAACTCACCAGCCTTATGCAATGGATGACTCAAGTGCTTCTCCCACCGCTCATCAATGATGTTAGTGTAGGACTTTGCACTTCGAGGTATAGCAGCTCTAACCATTTCCTTTATTTTTTGGGTGGCAGCATAAATGTGACCCAAAGTAGGCTTCTTCTTTGTATCAACCATCCTCAGTACTGCCACCACTGGCTCTAATATGCCAACTACTTTCCCCAAGTCCTTCCAAAATCCATCATTTGCAATGGTCTGTTGTGCTACCTTTGCTTCTTCTGACTTAGAACCTTGCCAACCAAACCATTCATGACTTGCAAACATACACCTTAGACCTATCGCCTTACTCTGAAAGCTCTTCAATGCAATGTAATTGGTGGCAAATCAAGTGACACCAGGCCTCACTAAATCTCCATTGCATTTCTCCCTCATCAAGGCTAAAGCATAAGAGTGGTTGTACACAAAAGTTGTCACTTGTCTTGCCCTATTTACCACACCCGCCACCAAAGTCTTTTTCCCCATGTCCTTCAGCATTAAATCAATAGAATGGGCTGCACATGGGGTCCAAAAGAGCCGGATCCTCTTACTCTTCTTATTCATCAACTTCTCTCCAGCCTTTTTATAGTTGGAACCGTTATCCGTCACAATTTGGATAACGTTCCTTGGTTCTACCTCCTCCACCACTTGCTTCAACTCCTTATACAAGTATGATGCATCCTTTATATGCTTTGATGCATCGATAGACTTCAAGAATATAGTCTTTCCATTGCAACTTACCATGAAATTTATGATGGACAGCCTAGTAGGTCCAGTCCAACCATCAGCCATAAGAGTAACCCCATATGTCTCCCACATTGGTTTCAAGCCATCAATGTATTCTTTTAGCTCCTCTACCTCTTGAGGCAAATATACATTGTATAATTCAAATGGTGAAGGTCCCTTCCATCCTGCACCAGCCCTCCCTGCAGCATCAAGGAATGCATTATAGTATGTTCCCTGTGCTATATTGGCTGGAATGCCATGGTAAAGCATGAACTTGCTGAAGGCTTTTCGTGTTTCCTCTTGTTTACCACCAAATACTTGTGGGATGGTTGGCTGGTAGGCATCTTGTTGCCTAAAAGTGGTGGGATCCTGCTCAAAAATGGGTTCTGGACCTTGTACTCGTGGTCGGGTTTGGGGTCGTGGTATATTTCTTGTCCCAGTGCTTCTCCTCCTCTCATCTTCTTGCATTGGTGCAGCTGAGCCAGATCCACCAGCTCCTCTTGCTTGCTCATATGCTCTTATATTATCAAAATGAAAACTTTGTCTACTCTCAGCCAAAGTCTGCTGGTAAATTCTCCATTCAGCCTTTGATTGAAACTCACCAGGTGGAGGCCCAATGTCAGTATCATATCCGCCACGGACCTCTGCACCAGCCCTCTCTAGTATTGCCTCATTAAACTCTTGTTGCATTCTTTCCCTCTCAGATTTTTTTAATCTTCCTCCTTTCAAATGTTGTGCCATTGCCACTTTCACTTGGATAGGAACATTTGGGCATGATGAAACATCCTTGCCTGTACCAGACAAGTGTTGCTTTAACCTGATGGCTCCTCCAGATAGCAACTTCCCACAATAATTGCATTTGGACTTCTTTTTGTCTGCGGACATGGGAACTCCATGTTGCCATGCTATATCAGACATTGTATACAAAATGTCTTATATTTTACACTGTTACATAAAAAAGCATGTATTAATAACCATGGATCACTTAAAGTAAGGTATTCAAGACTTGAAGTATGCTATTCATAACTCTTAAACGTAATGTCAAGCTACTAGAACTATGAAATAACTATCTCTTATTTATCCCCCAACCCTAGTATTTATTTGTTAATTAAAAATAATATTTTGAATTTTTTTAAAAACTATTTATACCTTAAAGTATAAGAAAAATATAATGTAATGATGAATTTGACACCATTTGAAGTTGAATATTATGTACATATGTTGTACATAATTTTCCATAAGCAATAAGTATTTTTCCTTAATATTATATATATATTTTTAATTTTTATAATATATTTATTAAATCTGAAAAATAAAATAATTTTTTTAATGGGTGAAAATAAAAAATTAATCCATGGGGCTGTAGAGCATCCCAAGTAGTTTTAACATATATCAAAATCATTTTCAAACAATGACTATTCATCCTATTTTTTTCATTTTCATTTTTCAAATAAATCATTTATTTTTTCAGAAATTATAATAAATAATTTATTAACTGAAAAAAAAATCCGACTCCATCAAGTGATAGATCGGGCAAAGATGTTCAACATATATTAAAACCACATGAATCTAACAAGGAAAACATAGTAAATTTTTTTGGAAAAAATAGATTTGGGGAAGAAATAGAAAACACCTTTGAAATCTTGCAAATAGGTGATGATGCTCCAAATTGGCACTTGAATCTTCACTTTGGCACTTCAATCTAACTCCAAACAGTGCATTCCAGCCAACAATCGAAAGAAAGAAGAAGAAATTTGAAGGAGAGGTGTTTTTCCCCTTGGTTTAGAGCCTATCGAGTTCTGTCCCTGCTCTCTCTTATGTTGGAAATGGGTTTTTGGGTGAAAATTGGGCTGAATACAAGTAAATAGCACTTTTGGGCCCAATCGAGATATCGCCGAGATCTCGGCGAGATATTGGTTTTTTTGTATTGAAAAGATCTTGATTTTGAGCTTCGAGTCGCCGAGATCTCGGCCGAGAAATTGCACTCTTAGGAACCGACTAGTAACTCGACTTGGTATTGCCCAAAACCGAGAAACTCGGCCCCCGAGATCTCGCGAGTTTTCGAACCTTGTTCATTCTTGCATTCATTAATTCAAATCTCTCTTGTATTACATGCTTATAAAGAAGAAAACTCCTTACATGAAAATAGCAACCCAACTAAAAATGGAAAACTAAATATCCTAGGAAATATATCAAATCTAAAATTACCCAAAAAAGATAATACGTGATCCACCCAATCTCCTAAAATAAGATAAAATAAAATAAAAGTTATTATCTTGCTAAAAAAAATAAATTCTTAAAATACTACTAAATCTAAAAGACCCAAATCTGGTCTGGTTCATCTTGGTCTGGATGCACAAACAGGTTCGGGTCAATCCATCGAAATTGTCCTGCATCAGGTACTTTCTTGGGATTGAGGTTGCCAGATCTTCTAAAGGCATCTTTCTCTCCCAAAGGAAATATGTCCTAGACTTGTTGGCTGAAACTGGTCTGTTAGGATGTCACCCTTTAGATACTCCTATGGAGGCTACTGTTCGTCTCAAAGAAAAGGAGGGTGAACCTGTTGATAATGGCCGGTACCAACGCCTAGTGGGAAAGCTGATTTATCTCTCACACACTCGTCCAGATATTGCTGTTGCTGTGAGTACTGTGAGTCAGTTTATGCCTGATCCCTATTCTTCTCACATGGAGGCTGTTCTTCGGATTCTCCACTACTTAAAAGTCAACTCCTAGAAAAGGCATTCTTCTATCTCCTAATGGTAACCTACGGGTAGAGGCATATACCGATGCTGACTGGGCTGGTTCTGCAGATCGGAAGTCTATCTCTGGGTACTGTTCTTTTGTAGGAGGCAATTTGGTCACTTGGCGTAGCCAAGAAGCAGAATGTGGTGGCTCGTTCTAGTGCTGAAGCCGAGTTTCGGGCTATGGTACAGGGCATTTGTGAGTTACTTTGGTTGAAAGGCTTGCTACAAGATCTTGGTGTTCCTATTCATCTTCCCATGATGTTGTACTGTGATAACAAAACTGCAATCAGCATTGCACACAACCCGGTACAGCATGATCGCACTAAACATGTTGAAGTGGATAGACATTTCATCAAGGAAAAGTTGGAAGAAGGGTTGATTTGTGTTCCCTTTGTGAAGTCTGCTGATAAGGTTGCTGATATCTTCACTAAGGGATTATCTGGGAAATTGTTCCATCCCATTCTAGTCAAGTTGGGCATGATTGATATATTTGCACCAACTTGAGGGGGATGTTAAATTATGTACACCAGAATACCATGGGGGTATTCTGGTCTTCGGGTGTTTTATTTATTCTGTATTTATGTATTTATGAGCAAGGGTAGAAATGTAATTAGGGCTGTGACACTGTTCACGTGAACAGTATCGTGAATAGGATTGTCCCCTTGTAATCTCTTTTATTATTATAAATAGAGAGCTTGACTGATCTCATTGATCATTCAAGCATTATTCCACAAACCTGTTTTGTTAACAAAAATAGACCACCTTCAAGCCTTATATGGATGTAGAAGAGTTCTCTTTTAATGTTAGAACCATCTCTAAAGCACTTCAACAGCAGCAAATATCCTTATCCCAAGTCTATTTTTATCAGGGTTTTGGAAAATCCTGAAAAGCTGAGATCGATTGGGGTAGGGGTCTTCAAAAAGTTGGATAGGTGCAATATTGAGGTTGATTTGTCCTTGAAGTGGAAGTAATCAGCCCTCCAAAAATCAGCAAAAGCTGAAACCTGTAACCTTCAATTCGATTGGATTTAGGGTTTTGGCAGGATTTTTTGGCAGGCAACCAAATTAGAAGGTTAAGGAGGCTTTGCTATAAAAACTAATCCAGCCATCAGAAAAGGTACAAACTTAGGTCGAGTGGGGCATATAGTAGTAAGGAATCACCCCTAAAAAATCAGATGCATCTGAAAAGGAAAACCCCAAAATCGATTGGAGTTGGGGTTTTTTTCAAAACCCTGACAAGTTGGGATCAATTTGGGTATGGAGGCTGGATAGGTTAATGAAAGATGGAGAAAAAGAAAAAAGGGAAGGAGGACAATGGAATAGGGTAGAAAGGGGCTGGAAAAGGGTGCATAGGAGTCTCCAACAAGGGAGAATCAGCCATCTTTAGTGATAGAAATCAGATCTCCAAAAAATTCTGGAAAGCCCCAAATCACAAAGATGGTTCCAGCAGATTTTTAATGAAAAAAATCGATAGAATGGAGGAGGGCAGCAACTAAATCATTGGTTAAAGTTTTTACCTCATTAGTGCTGCCCCCTTACAAGGATAAGAAGAAGAAAACTAGAGGAAGGAGAAGCCGAGAAAGAGAGAAGAAGGGAGAAGTCGATTGATTGAAGGTGGTCTTGTTCTTTCTTTCTAACCTAGATCAGACCAGCTCTGATACCATGTTGGAAGAACCGTGGGTTAGAAAAGAGACAATGAGAGAAAATTATATCTTATATTCATTGATAGGTAAGCCCCTCTATTTATAATAGAGGGGAAAATACAAAGGGACTGAAATAGGCGATGTGGGACCAAAACCCACATAGCCGACTATAGACATAATTACCCCTAACTAACCGTCTGTATAAGAGCAGTGACTTAAACCAAGTAACATAGGAATTAAACTACCCCAAAAGGATCAGAATACGCCCACAGTATTCTGGATTACATATTCCAACAACTATAATGAGCTCTACTCTATATGGCAGGAGCTTGATTTTTATGAGGAGTTTGTTCCAACTACTGCTGCAGATGGTACCAAGTTCAAGAAGCGGGAAGATAAGATCCGTGTCTATGATTTTTTAGCCGGGCTGAATGTCGAATATGATCAGCTTCAGGCACGTGTTAAGCCGTGATCCTTTCCCTACCTTGGAGCAATCATATGCCATGATTCAGCTTCAGGATAGGCATTGTAGTACTATGTTGCCCACACCTGTTCCTGCACCTCCTGAGAGATCCGCTCTTGTGTCTAGCTCGCAGTCCAGTAATGATACTGCTCGGTCTGGTAGCTCCTAAACCAAAGCACCTATCAAATGTGATTACTGTGTAAGGAGTGTCACACCAAAGATTATTGATGGAAGCTGCATGGTCGTCCTGCTGATGCCTCTGGTTCGTCTGGTCGTGGTCGTGGCCGTGGCTATTCCAACCAGGCTCCTTCTAGCCAGGCCAACCATACTGAGTTTTCTAACACCGCCTCCCCCGGTTTAGCCCTATCTTCAGATGAACTCATGGCCTTCCGACGTCTTCTGTCTAAAATGGACCAGCCCTCTACATCTGCCTCATCGGCCTCTGCCATTACTGAACCCCTTCTTGGTAATTCAAGTATTCCATTTTGTGGCCTTAGTACATCTGTTCTCTCCTCCCCATGGATCATCGACTCTGGGGCTACGGATCACATGACAGGTTCCTATAACTTTTTTTCTCAGTACTCTCCTTGCTCTGGTAAAGGCAGGGTTCGTTTAGCTAATGGCACTTTTTCCTCTGTATCTAGTATTGGTTCCGTTTCTTGTTCGTTCAATTTTTCCCTTTCATCTGTGTTGCATGTCCCTTCTTTTCCTAATAATCTATTGTCTATAAGTAGACCTACCTCCAAACTGGATTGCACAGTCACTTTTTTTTCCCTCTCATTGTGTTTTTCAGGATTTGGTCACAGGGGCAACGATTGGTTCTGGTAGAGTGCATCGTGGTCTATACCTGCTTGATATTGAGTCGTCATCAGTCTCTGGTTAGACACTTCAGACTTCCTCTCCATCTCCTCTAGCTTCTGAATTTCTTCATTGGCATCGCAAATTAGGACATCCTCCATTGGTAACCTTGTCACTTGGAGGAGCAAGAAGTAATCGGTTGTTGTAAGGTCTAGTGCTGAAGCAGAGTTCAGGGCAATGGCACATGGTATTTGCGAGCTTCTTTGGCTTCAACGTCTTTTCAATGATTTGGCTGTGCCTGTCATTCCTCCTATGCGGCTTTACTGTGACAGCATATCTGCTATCAGCATTGCTCACAACCCATTTCTGCATGACAGAACAAAACACGTGGAAATTGATTGCCACTTCATCAAGGAAAAGCTAGGTTTGGGTCTCATTTGTGTGCCTTTTGTTCCTAGCAACGAACAACTAGCTGATGTCTTTACGAAAGGTCTTAGTACTAAGGTCTTTAACCTTATTCTTGGCCAGTTGGGCATATGTGACATTTATGCACCAACTTGAGGGGGAGTGTTGTAAAATGGGGTACAAGGGTATTTATGTCTTGTACTCATATTGTTGGATTGTATGGGCCAAAATACTGTGGGGGTATTCTGGATTTTTTACCTATTTTATGATATGTACAGCCATGTCAGCTTTGTAAGGGACAGTTCTGTCCATGTAATAGTTTCTATTGATTATAAATATATGGCTTGGGGTCTGCCTTAGACTATACAAGCATTAAGTCCTAATTTTGATCCTCTCAACATGGTATCAGAGCAGGTTGTGAATTAGGGCTCCTCCTCTCCCATTCTCGGTCTCCTCTTTCTCTTCTCTTCTCTCCTTTCTCGATCTCACTCTCCTCTCCTTTGCTTTGTTCTCTCTTCTTCCATAGGGCAGCACTAATGAGGTGATCTATAGATCCAGTTGCTGCCCTCTCTCTTACCTCATTACATGATATCAAATTCTGATCGATAGGGGCTTGATCTTTGTTGCGAAATTTGAAGACTTCAAACTTTTATTGGTGTTGGATTATATGGCCAGAATACCGTGGGGGGTATTCTGGACCTTTTTACTGTTTTATTCTTGTTTCTATTATGTGGGTTTAGTCCCACATTGCTTACTTGTAAGTCTATTCTCTATTCTCAATAATATAAATTAGAAGCTTGGGGTAATCATTAATTATCCAAACATTCACTCTTAATTATAAATCTCTCAACATGGCATCAGAGCAGGTTTGAATTAGGGAATTTCATTCCATTCTCGATTTCCACCCCTCCTCCCTTTCAATCTCAATCTCTTCTTCCCACCCCCCTCTTCTGTTTTGATCTTCTCTCTGCATCATGCTCCCACTAGGGCAGCACTAATGAGGTGATCGACAGATCCAGTTGCTGCCCCCCTTTTTACCTCATCCTATGATTCAGGTTTTGGATCGATAGGGAAGAGCTCTTGCTGCCTGCGATATTTGCTTCTTCAGCTTTTTTTTGGATTGCTTCCACACCTTGCCAAGGGACCAATCTACATCATTGAAGACACAAGAACTGCGGCAGTATTTATTTCTTTGGCTTAGTTCCTACTCCAACAATACTGTAGACCTAGATCGATTTCTTTTCATCAAATTAGGGTTTTCTCCAAAACCCTGACAAATATCGATCTAGGAGTTTCAGGTTTCCATTGGGGCTGGTTTTTGGAGGAGTACTTCAGTCCTATTAGAAGCATACTCGATCCAAGTTTCAGCTCTATTTGGTGTTTCTTTGTCAACAATCAGCCCTCCTTCGATTTCAGCAAAATCAAGGTTTTTTTCAAAACCTTGAAAAAGTCGATCTCAAGGATTTCTCTGTCAGATGCTGCTGGTTTTTTGAGACACCTCTCCCTACATTAAAAGAGGGTTCTCCACCAAATTTCAGCCTTTATCTTGAAGGGATTCTTGGGTTTCTCATCACTCCAACTTCTCTGTGATCATGGGTGACTCAGCTAATTCTACTGCAACTTCTGTGGTGATGGCCAAGGCAAATCAGAATTTTATACCTTTCCTACTAATCCAATCAAACTGGATGGTTCTAATTATTTGCTTTGGTCTAGGTCTACTTCCTTTGCCATTGCTGGCCGTGGCCTTACTGGTCACATTAATGGCACCACTGTTATGCCAACTGAGACTGGTCATGCTAAAAAAAGATGGCTTGCCAACAATGGTGTTCTTATGTCCTACCTGATTGGTTCTATGACTTCAGATTTGCAACATAATTTTCTTCACCTTGATACAGCCTCTTAGATTTGGGCTACTTGAAAGGAAACTTATGGGCAGTTTGGCAATGATGCCCAAGTATATGAACTCAGGTAGAAGGTCCTTCACACTGCTCAAGGAGAATTTTCGGTCTCCAAATACTATGCTACTCTACGTAGTCTGTGGCAACAACTGGACCACTTCTTTGATTTCCACCCTACTACTATTGCTGACATTGCTTCATATAAGAAGCATGTGGACAAGATCAGGGTGTATGATTTTTTGGCTGGTTTAAATGTGGAGTATGACCAGATTCGGGTTCAAGTATTGGGCCATAAGCCTTTTCCCACACTTGAACAATCCTATGCCTTGGTGTCCTCTGAGGAAAACAGTAGGGCTGCTATTCTGCGCCCACCTATTACTGACAGATCAGCCCTCAAGGCGGCTGCCTCGGATACTCTTGCACTTGTTGGCACTGCTTCTCTTGGTGGTTCAACTACAGGGACTGTTGTTTGTGAGCACTGTCACAAACCCTACCACACCAAAGAGAAGTGCTGGAAGGTTCATGGGAAATCGGTTGACTTTGAAGCAAAAAGGGCTGCCAAGATAAAGACAAAGCCAAAAAACAAGGCTCATCACACTAAGACTGTTACTACAGTCTACAACCCCTACTACTGACATTGGTCTATCCCAGGATGATCTACAGGCATTCGTGCGTGTGTTAAGGACTTCCACTGCTGCTGCCTCTACTACATCTGTTGATATTGCCAACTCTGCTGCTCCTTCATGTTCACACTTTGCCCGGTCAGGTATTCCATTTGGTGGTCACTGTGCTTCTGTAGCTTCCCATCCTTGGATCATAAATTCTGGAGCTACAGATCACATGACCGGTTCCTCTAGCATGTTCCATCGTTATTCTCCCACTTCTGGGAAAGACAAGGTCAAAGTAGCTGATGGTTCCTTTCCTCCATATCTGGAAAAGGAATCATCAATTGTAATTCTTCTCTTCTTTTGTCCTCAGTTTTACATATTCCTAATTTTACTACTAACCTTCTTTCTATTAGTAGTATTACTCGTGATCTTAATTGTAAAATAACATTTTTTCCTTCCCATTGTGTTTTTCAGGATCTGGGCTCTGGGAAGACGATTGGATTAGGTAAAGTACATGGTGGATTGTACCTGGCTGAAGATGGTCGCCCCTCTCTACCACCATTACCTTCTCCGCTACCTCAGAATTCCTTAGTCTCTTTTGAACTTTACCAATGGCACTCTAGATTAGGTCACCCTCCATTAGGAATTTTAGCACATTTATTTCCTAGTTTGGTCACCCCTTGTACTAGGGATGACTTTTTTTGTGAGGCCTATGTTCTAGCCAAACAGACACGCTCAGCTTATTCTTTATCAAATAAATGGAGTTCTCTTATTTTCAATTGGTGGATTCTGATGTTTGGGGTCCTAATCGTAAAACATCTCTTTCTGGTCACCGATGGTTTGTTTCTTTTATTGACTGTCACTCTAGGCACACATGGGTGTATCTTTTACACACAAAAAATCATGTTTTTGAGTGTTTTCAACATTTTCATAAAATGGTCCAAACTCAGTTCTAGGCTACTCTCAAAATATTGAGAAGTGATAATGAAACCGAGTATAATGAATCTCAATTTCAAAACTATCTAGCTGACCATGGTATTGTTCACTGGATTAGTTGTGTTGATACCTCTACCCAGAATGGTGTGGCAGAAAGGAAAAACCGCCACTTGTTAGAGGTGGCCAGGGATTTGATGTTTGTTAGACATGTCCCATCTCAGTATTGGGGAGATGTTGTCCTCACTGCTGCCTATCTCATCAATAGGCTACCTTCTCGGGTCCTTGACTCCCGTACTCCAGCTGTGGTTTTAATGGGGAATTCCTCCTTTATTGTTACTCCCAAGGTGTTTGGTTGTGTGTGTTTGCTAGAAACCTAGGGGGTTACGTTGTATTTTCTTAGGTTATTCTCCAACCTAGAAGGGTTACAAGTGCTACCACTCCCCTTCCCGCCGTACTTTGATCATTATGGATGTTATTTTTCATGAGACCGTTTCCTATTATTCTTCACCACCTCTTCAGGGGGAGAGTTCTAGTGAAGATGTGCTGTCCTTTGAGGTTCCTCCTTTTCTAACTCCTACGACTGCCGTCCAGCCACCTACGGCTGCTGCCCAGCCTCCTTTGACTGCTGCCCAACCCCCTCTGGCTGTTCCCCCCTCATCCGAAGGGAGTCCTTTACAGGGGGAGACCATGGGAAAGAGTATTGTTGATGTTCTTATTCAGGGGGAGCGGACTCCTGTCTAGAGAACTATTGGTGAGTTTCAGAAGAAGATTGACTACTCTTATATGATCACCTATAAAAAGGGAAGCACCAAAAGGGGACAGCTTCAATCCACTGTAGCACCAATACCCATCCAGTTTGCCGGCTCAAGATCCAGATTCTTCCTCTCCTGGTGGCCCTCTTCCTCCGACCTACCTATTACTCATCGCAAAGGTACTAGGACTTGCACTCTGCATCCCATATCTCGTTTTGTTTCTTATAGTTCTCTTTCTCCTTCTTTTCGTGCATTTGTATCTTCTCTTTCTTCTGTTTCCATTCCTAAAGATTGGCAGGAAGCATCTACAGATGGAAAGTGGAAGGCAGCAATGTTGGAAGAAATGACTTCAACTATCTGCCAACCAACCATTACGTACCATCTTATCACGTATGTTGAGAAAAACCTATCTTTCCATCCTGAAATGAGTGTAGCAGTGATTTGAATGACCATTCAATATCTCTGCTACCCTAACAGCTCCTGTGTAACTACCATCCATTAATGGTTCTCTAATTCGGTAATGATCTATTTGACTTTGAAGTTCTAGTATCATCATTATATCCTCATCAGTTGATGAATCATCATAGTTATCATTGTTCATTGACATATCTGTATATACATATAGATATCAATATTCATAAAAATCCATTTAGCAAAAGACTATTTAATCAAAGTAGAAGTTGTCACATGCATAATATAAGGTTAAAAAAGCAATTTCAACCAAATATTACACCAATTAAAATAGTTCATAAAATCACATATTTCCAAAAGTATCCCACATATTGTAATGGTTCATTCAAACATCCAAAATAGTTCTTAAAATCACACACTTCCAAAATAGTTCATAAAATCACACACAAACAGTTGAAAAGACTACAAGTTTTGTTACTCCCTAAGCAACGCCCGCTACATCCATGTCCTTCGTTCAGGAATCACTTCTACAAATGACAATCTCCAACCAGGGTCAGTGTGAATTTTCTTCTGAGCCTTCACATACATCTCTTCTGTAATGTCTGGTAGTGAGTCCAACATAGCTTGACAATTCTTCTTATTGTAGGGTCCATCTACTAGAGGGTCAGTAGGAATGACAGTACTAGTACATGCTACTGGTTGGTTGGACGAAGTGGGAGTGATACTGCCCGCTCGGTCCATTTTCCAATTAAATACCTGCTTAATTCTGACGCTGAAGCAGCCAATGCTTTTCCAGTACCCTTCTTCCTACGAGCTTGAGGTGTTCTATCTAGCCTCCTCCATTTGTCTGCAGTAGGAGTCACTTCATCTCCATCAGTTTCTTCTATATCATCCAAACCTACATAATGGGGGGATCCCTGGGTATGAGGTAACTCATCCTCAGGCTCATTGATGACCCTAGGAGGAATGTCGACTATAATTTAACTCATTCCTCTATCTCCCCGGGCACGATGTTCCTAATAAATCTCTTCCAACTCAGGCCACCATGGAAGACCATTCCTTCAAAACTCAGGCCACCTGGGTATAAGAGTTCTTTTATCATTGGCTACCAGTAAAGATTGGCCATTATATCAGTTAGATGTAAAGAATGCCTTTCTTCATGGTGACTTGGAAGAGGAAGTGTACATGCAACCCCCACTAGGCTTCAAAATACCTTCAGCTGAAGGGAAGGTGTGTCTTCTCAAGAAGGCACTATATGGACTCAAACAGTCAACAAATGCATGGTTTGAGTGCTTCCGACAGGCTATTCTAAAGAATGGATATTCCCAGAGTCAAGCTGACCACACTCTCTTTACTAAGAGGGGCAATGGTACCATCACAGCCCTCATTGTCTATGTTGATGATATTGTAGTCACTGGAGATGATATGGCTGAGATAGATAAACTGAAAATCTACTTGGCTAAACAGTTTGAAATCAAAGATCTAGGTCTCTTGAAGTATTTCTTAGGCATTGAAGTATCAAGGACCAAGAGAGGAATCAACATATGTCAACGAAAGTTTTTGCTTGATTTGCTGACAGAGAGAGGGATGTATATACATATAGACTAGCAAGTTCTCCTATTGAGCAGAATCACAAACTAGGAGAAGATTGTGGCCCTTCTCTTGTTGATGCGGGAAAGTACCAGAGTCTAGTTGGGAAGCTTATATACCTTTTTATGACACGCCCAAATATTTCCTATGCAGTGGAACCAAGAGTGGCCATTTAGATGCTGTGTATCGTATCCTTAGATATTTGAAATCGTGCCCATGGAAAGAACTGTTGTATGTTAGGCACAACCACTTAAGAGTGGAAGGTTTTACTAATGCTGATTGGGCTGGATCCATCACAGATAGGAGGTCTACCTTCGGCTATTGTACCTTTTTGGGAGGTAACTTAGTCACATGGAGAAACAAAAAAAACCGCTTGTAGCTAGATCTAGTGCCAAGGCAAAATTTAGAGCTATGGCTCATGGAGTGTGTGAACTCATATGGTTGAAAAGACTAGTTCAGGAACTGGGGTTTGACACTGAAGGCCCTATAAGACTCTACTGTGACAACAAGGCTGCCATTAGTATTTCCCACAATCCAGTACAACATGACAGAACCAAACACATTGAAGTTGATCGACACTTCATCAAGGAGAAGATAGACTCTGGCTGCATTTGTACTCCTTTTGTAAGGATTGGTGGTCAACTGGCAGACATCTTCACCAAGGCTCTTGCCTCTCTTCAATTTAGTCCTCCCCTATGCAAGCTGGGAATGCATGGCATTTATTCTCCAGCTTGAGGGGGAGTGTTAAAGTTATTAGAGTTTATGTCCTAGGGGTACTTTAGGAACTGGATCTTATCTAGTTCCCTTATTATGTAATTTCTTCTTTTTACCTTTTACCTCCCTAGGGAGGTTGGATGTAATATGTAAGTTGTTATTTGAGTAATATAGGTGTTGAGAGAATACTCTCCAACACAAACATTACAATTGAAATATTCTACAATTGAAATATTCTCCCTTCTTTCTCCTTGTCTCCTTCCTATCTTATCTTCTACTTTCTCCCTCATCTTATTCTCCTATTCTAACTTACTCTTCTAACCTAAAAGCTAACTCATGGACCTTCACTTGACCAACCCAGAGGATGAAGCAAAGGTATATCAGACTCTTGAAAAGGAGCGTGTCTTCACTTTACTTGGTGGTCTGAACCCTGACGATGAGCTAATCAGGCTCCAGATTTTAGGTCGGTCTCCCCTTCCATCTCTTAGTGAGGTCTGTAGTTACTTACAGAGTGAGGAGACTCGGCGTATTGCTATGGAACCAACACCAACATCATCTCTTGAGAGGTCAGCTCTCAATTCTAGTTTTTTCCTAGACACCCGTGGAGGTGGTAGAGGCTAAGGGCCTAACCGTGAGGAAGACAGAGCTGTGGAGACAGTTGGTGCCAGTGGAGTTGGGAGAGATAGGTTTAAATGTGATAACTGGACACACCAAGGATAGGTGTTGGTCTCTTCATGGTCGTCCTCCTGGCACACGAGGTCGTGGTAGCTGTAGAGGGGGAGCTAAAGCACACTCTGTGATGACTGAGGCAGATGCTACACAGGATGACTCCACTTGGGCAGATGCAGTGTTTCGCAGGGTCATGTCACAGCTGAGCATATCTCCTACACCCACAATGCCCAGCTCTTCTTCATCCTCAGCTTTACAGGTCTCCACCTCCGCTTCTACTGTAGCCCAGTCTTGAGTCATTGACTCTGGTGCCACTGACCACATGACTAGTACGTACCATTATTATGATTCCTATACCATTTGCTTTGGTAAGGATAAGGTTAGGGTAGCTGACGGCTCCCTTTCCTCTATATCTGGTAAGGGTAGTATCCCTGTTACATCATCTATTTCCCTTACTTCCGTTCATTATGTCCCTAACCTTACACTTAATCTTTTATCTGTGAGTCACTTGACTAAATCTCTTAACTGTTGTGTCACATTTTTTCCTTCTCACTGTCTTTTTCAGGATTTGGTGATAAAGAGGATTATTGGCAGTGGACGTGAGGAGCAAGGCCTTTACCTTTTTTACCCTTTTTTGCCCACAGCTCAATACTATGTCTGTGGACGTAATGGTTGTAGTTCTGTGGAGTCTGTTATGTTATGGCATCGTTGTCTTAGCCATCCTTCTTTTGTTGTAATGAGGAAACATTTGCCTCACTTATTTTCTTCTATTGCTTCTTCTTATGTTTTTCAATGTGAACCATGTATGTTTGCCAAACAATGTTGTTCTTCTTATCCATATCATGGTAATAGAACTGCTGCTCTTTTCCATATTGTGCATACTGATGTTTGGGGACCTTCCCCTACTACCTCTTTATCTGGCTATCGTTACTTGTGTCATTTATTGATGATTTTTCTCGTGCTACTTGGACTGTTCTTAGGAAACATAAAAGTGAGGTTTGTGATGCATTTCAGAATTTTTATCAGATGATTCTTACTCAATTTGATACTCGTATCAAAATTGTTCGGTCTGATAAAGGAGGAAAATACATGCTTGGTGGCCTCCAAACCTTCTTCACTAATAATAGCATTATCCATATCATTGTAATAGAACTGCTGCTCTTTTCCATATTGTGCATACTGATGTTTGGGGACCTTCCCCTACTACCTCTTTATCTGGCTATCGTTACTCGTGTCATTTATTGATGATTTTTCCCGTGCTACTTGGACTGTTCTTAGGAAACATAAAAGTGAGGTTTGTGATGCATTTCAGAATTTTTATCAGATGATTCTTACTCAATTTGATACTCGTATCAAAATTGTTCGGTCTGATAAAGGAGGAAAATACATGTTTGGTGGCCTCCAAACCTTCTTCACTAATAATGGCATTATCCATCAGCTCGCGTGTGTTGACACACCCCAACAAAATGGGGTTGCTGAGAGGAAAAATCGTCATTTATTGGAGGTCACCCGTAGTCTCTCTGTTTAGTATGCATGTTCCTAAGACCTTCTGGTCTGCAGCACTTCTCACTACTTCCTTTCTCATTAATCGCATACCTACCAAACTTCTTGATTTCAAATCTCCCTTATAAATCTTATCTCCACAGGTTTCTGCTTTTTCTCTTCCTCCTAAAGTCTTTGGCTATGTTTGTTATGTGCATGTTAACAAATCACATCGTACTAAACTTGATCCTAAAGCTCTCAAGTGTCTCTTTCTTGGGTACTCTTTTACTTCCGAGGTTACAAGTGCTATCACCCATCCTCTTGCAGGTGCCTCACCTCCAAAGATGTGACTTTCCTTGAGTTTGTCCCTTTCTTTACACCATCTCAGCATCCTCTTTAGGGGGAGAATTGTGGAAGTGAATAGGCTATTGATTTCCTTCATTATCCTCTACCTATCTCTCCCTTTATGCTTGACATTGGAAAGCATAGAGCTGTGGATGTGGATGTGAATATAGATTTGGTTGTTGATAGTGGTCTTGGTGTCACACCTTGACCTAGTTAATAAGGGCCTAGTGTGACTGGATGCCATCCGACATCTAACCAATCCTAAGGATCACAAGAGCAATACTCTATTCACAACAATTATCACAATACAGTAATTTAAACGCAGTGGAAGAGTTTAAATAGTAAGAATATGATCAATAATAAAGAGAACTATGTGATAATTCATTTATATATATATAATATCTGAAGCTTGAGCTACAACTGTACATTCCCAGAAGTAACTCTAGACAAGTTTACAAACTAACATATCATCTTTATACAAAAGTGGAGTATATAACACAAAAAAGAAGAAGACATAGTCTAGCTGTCAGGCCACAGTCAAGAGAAGGCGCAGTCATTACACAAGGCATTGTGCACCTCATACAGCGGAGCCTCAACTCCAACACCAGTAGGAGAATCCAAAGCGGAGGCAGCTCTCAAAGAAACACACAATCAAATGCAGATAGTCCATGATGAATGATCTGAAGTTAAGTATGCTCCTAACATTGATACTAGGTCTCATGGGGTATAAATGCTACTATAGTAGGTATGATATCCTCGGTCCCGGAGACACAAACCAGACGTCAGTCACCCGAGCGATACCACTCTACCACGGTGGGGACCCGCCAGCTCAGGTATTACACATCTGACACCAACGAACCCCCCAAATGTTAACCCTACTGTTTGTTCCCATTCCTGTAGTGTTCTTCGGATATGGGATAGTGAATGGCATCCCGAATCATCCCTTCGAACCTACCACGGGTTATCCAACACCTCTTCCCTGTTGGTAAGGGCCGTAGCATTGGGTTCATGATATCCCTAGCCCAATGCATACTATTATGATGGCATATGTTCCAGTATTAGATAATAAGAGAGAATTTCCAGCAACACATTCCAATCAATTTCAATGAGTATCAAGATAATTTTATGCATATGCAAGATGGAATGCACCCTAGTATCATGCAAACATCTAATGCATAAAAAAAAGAAAGCTATAAAACTATATGTAATAACTTGCTATTATGATGTATGACATGGCAGCCAATAATAAATAGAAATTAAAACAATAAACACACTTAAATTAAGTCAAATTTTCCTTACCGGTATTGGAGAACTATCCTAGCCAAATGAAACTCCAACATACACAAACTACCCTAGCAATAATGGTCTTGCAGTCCTAATAATCAATTAAATAACATATATTAAGTATAGAAGAAACCTTAGGTTAAAGCCCTAACAAACCAAAACAAAGCATGGACAGCAAGGAGGGACCGGATTCAGACTTGTCCCTGAACCGGTCGACCGTAGGGTCACCTGTAACTCCATCCGGTGGATGAACCAGAAAGGGGGTTTTGGCTGGGATTACATGGATCTTGCCATGCAAAGTCTCAATTTGAAGAAACTAGGCTAAAGGAAGTAGGAAACAACAAATTAGGTTATTTTAACCCAATTGCATGTTGAAATTTAGAGGTTTACCCAACAACTACTTGGATTTCCTAGGCTCTGGGCTGAATTAAGTTGTACACTCAAAAGAATGAAGGAGAAGGAGAAAATTTAAGCAATTCAGAAGTTGGGGTTGGGTTCCTACTTGAATTTAGAATAGAGATGGTAAGGCAGCCCCAGATTTCCAAGTTTGTAGTAGAATCCCCAAATGCTAAGCTCCAAATGGACTCCAAATCCTAAGCCCTAGCCTTCTTTTCTCCCTTGCTGAAATCGTTTCTTAGTTTAGGTTGGTAGGAAATGAAATGAAATGCTAAGTATACTTTATATAGTAATGCCCTACTAAGGCATGTTTGGTATGGCTTGAATTAAAATCAGTTTTATAAATGTATTTCTTTAAACTAATTTAATATAGGATAAGTATTTAATTAACTATACTTAAGCCATAAGGGTGATGTCATATGACATAAGCGGGAATCCGGTTGGGGGAAACTATGGAAGTCAGATTTCTGGCTTGGGATGTAGGGTTTGTGACAGTGCTCATAAACAACAGTCCCTGTAGTAGAATCACCAAGAGAAGCAGTGCCAACAGGTGGAAGAGTAGCCGGGGCAGCAGCCTTGAGGGCTGATCTGTCAGTAATAGGTGGGTGTAGCATAGTAGTCCTACGGTTTTTCTCAGAGGACACCAAGGCATAGGATTGTTTAAGTGTGGGAAAAGACTTATGGCCCAATACTTGAACACGAATCTGGTCATACTCCATATTTAAACCAGCCAAAAACTATATATCCTGTTATTGTCCACACGCTTCTTATATGAAGCAACAATGTTAGTAACTGTAGTAGGGTGGAAATCAGAGAAGTGGTCCAATTGTTGCCACAAACTGCATAGAGTAGCATGGTATTTCGAAACTGAAAATTCTCCCTAAGTAGTGTGGAGGACCTTCTGCCTGAGTTCATATACTTGGGCATCATTGCCAAACCCCCGTAAGTTTCCTTGCAAGCAGCTCAAATTTAAGAGGCTGTATCAAGGAGAAGAAAATTATGTTGCAGATCTGAAATCATAGAACCAATCAGGTAGGACATGAGAACACCATTGTTGGCAAGCCATCTTTCTTAAGCAGGACCAGTCTCAGTTGGCATAACAGTGGTGCCATTAATGTGACCAGTAAGGCCACGGCCAGCAATGGCAAAGGAAGCAGACCGAGACCAAAGCAAATAATTAGAACCATCCAGTTTGATTGGATTAGTAGGAAAGGTATGAAATTCTGATTTGCCTTGGCTACTTTGATCAGAAGTAGCAGTGGAAGTGATTGAGTCACCCATACTTGTAGCAGAGAAACCCAAATCGCAAAGAGGGGCTGTTGTGCAGAGAACTCCAACAAATACTCCAAGATAAAGGCTGAAAATTGGAGGAGAGACTGCTGGAAATATAGTAATACTTGTCTCCAAAAATCAGCAATAACAGCTAGTGCAATCCCCTAGATCGACTTTTTTAGGGTTTTGAAAAAAACTCTGAATATGGTGAGATCGATGTAGGATAGAATGGGGGCAAAAACACACTGGAATGGGCTGAAACTTCGATCGAGTGGCCTTCTAGTAGTGCTGAATCATCCTTCCAAAAATCAGCATCAACAGAGAACAGTAACCCTAAGATCGATATTTGCAGGGTTTTAGAAAAAAACCCTGATGAAAGCAAAAATCAATGGGGAAAGAGAGTCTTCAGTACGGCTGGAGATAGAACCTTGTCCAATAAATCTACTATAGTTCCCGAGCTTCAATAATGTGGAGAGATCCCTTGGTAGATAAAGTTGAATCAGTCCCAAAATCTGAAGGCTTCAAATTTCGCAGGCAGGTTACACAAGCTTTTATCGATTCTGAAATTTTTTAGAACATGAATGAGGTGATGGAGGGCAGCAACTGGATCTGTAGATCACCTCATCAGTGCTGCCCTAATGGGAGAATGAAGAATAAGAGGAGAAGGGTGGAAGAAAAACTTGAGAAAGAAAGAGAGAAGAAGAAGAAATCGAGAATGGAAGAAAGAAAAGTTACCCTAATTCAAAACCTGCTCTGATACCATGTTAACAGATCTGAATTTGAGAATAAGGCTTGGATGATTAATGATCACCCCAAGCTCCTAATTTATATTATTGAGAATAGATAATAGAATTACTAGTAAGCAATGTGGGACTAAACCCACATAATAGAAACAAGAATAAAACAGTAAAAAAGTCCAGAATACCCCCCAGGGGTATTCTAGCCTATGTAATCCAACATGGTCACACTAACTTTAGCATCTACTCAACACTGGACTTCAACTGCAATCAACAATTCATGTCCTACACCTGCTTCAACCCTTGGTAATCAAAGGCAAGGGCAAGCTACCCAACAATGATTCTATCATGCAATATTATAGGATACCTAGCCTGCTTCAACCCTTGGTGACACAAGAGCAAGTGTGTTACCCCCAATGCTACCCAGTATGCACTAGTTATCCAAATACAAAGTTTCGGCTTATAACAATGCCCTACAATAAAACCCCTTCTACCCTAGGTCTTTTGCAGTAGTTCAACCTATAAATGGATACAGAAAAACAAATGACAAGGGTGAGTGATAGAAATGCTCACATGTATGTTACTGTTCCTGGTATTTAGAGAAGCTCCTAAGAGGTTGTGGAGCTTTGTTGGAGATGCCCTGGTAGTGATATCTCCTCTTCTTCTTCCTCTTTCTTCTCTTTTCTTTGTAATATTTTCGCCGTTTTTCTTTCCTTCTTCTTCCTTCTCTCGTTCCTTCTCCTTCCTTCCTCTTTCTTCTTCTTATATGGCATACACCTCATAATTTCTTCAATATAGCTTTCCTACCCTTCAATGAGTCTTCAACGAAGCCATAAATTCTGGATCGGCTTCTGTCCGTCATTAGGCATGCGGCGATTGAGAGTAAGGCACTTGGTATCTCGGAGGATGCCACACCATATGTGTGATATACCGTAGTCTGCGGACTACAGGGTGTCGAGATTAGAAGAGCTGCTAACCTTTGGATTTGGATCGCGATTGACGAGGAATTTACTGTATGTCAGATCGGCTTCTGATGCATCAGCGCATTTTTTCGGATCAGGTCTGTTGCTTGGCACAGATGATAAAATCTGGACGGGACATCTGGAATTAAGAGGAGTATGAAGACCACGCTGCAGGTAATATCTGCCTCGTGAAGACCAGCTCGTCACAGGTCAATATGCCAGGCTTCGTATCAACCACCTATTGGTTTGTATGGCGCGACTTACAGATGACTGTCTGATTGATAGCTCTAGGCCAGAACTGATCTCGGCCTTCAGATTTGAATCCCACGATGGATGACGAGAACCGCAGAATGACAGATGACGCAACGGAATCTGAGTTGATCGTTCATAGTGCACGGGCTCACACACTATCTTTAGTGCAGCACCATGCAGTTTGACTTACCTGCGCCACCAACAAGCAATCTCGAAACGGAATCTTTGACTCATGTACCGTGCACCAGCGCAATACCCAGACACGTTTATCAAATGAACTTTCGTTTATTACATCGAGCCCCCCACCCCCTCGCGCCACTCTTCCATTTTCTACCTTACCCCGCCCCGCCGACAATTCGAAATTGCATTCGCAACCCCTGAAACTCAAAAATGCTCACAGAGGGCAGTGTTCTACTTTTTTTTAAAAAAAATCGGCTTACTCCTTATATGCCAACCATCTGTTCGACCAAAGGCCTGAGGCCTAATGCCTTGGCTGGGGGCCCAAGCCCATCTTGGGCCCTTGCTGCCCCTTGCGCGCTCACCTGTTGTAGGCGCATCCACATGGCTTGTAGCTGTGGCCACATCAACTGCGGGCATGGCTACATCTGTTGTGGGTGTCGTTGCAACACCCTGCCATATCAGCTCCATCTTCCCATTTGGCTGCCACATCAGACCTCCACTTAGACCAATGTCACGTCTGTAACAGGTGTGACAGCTCAACTGACATGTGTCACCTGTGGGGCCCACCAATTTTCTCTATCCTCTTTTTCCAGGCAATATGTCGAGCACATGTCGGGTTCTTCATGCCTTGGCCATTTTTTGCCTCTTGACCCTACTGACTTGCCATGCCACCCTTGTACGTTGACACCTGGTTTGCCAAGTCATCACCGTGCTTTCTCAGCACCTACAAATGTGCATCACCATATCAGTTGATGAAAGTATATAGATCCTCATGACATTAAAATGTGCATATTATTACCATCAATATGTGGGCCCTGCATAGCATTTCACATACACAAATCAACTCACATGCACCCATGCATGAAATCATCATCTCCATACATGTCCATGTACACCATCATTAGAGCCTGTGAACACTACCATGTCACTGTCATGTCATACTATGCCCTGTACACGCACTGTCATGTCTGTACATGACAGAATTGCCCCTGGGTGACTCCCAATCACTGTGGGACCTTTGTGTACATTGCCAAACCCCTGTAATGTTGTCATTGCCACTGTGACCACTGTAATCACGACTGGGGATGCTGGGGACACTGTCCAGTCGCTTTCTACACTACCAGATGTCTGCCAACTCATCTAGAATGTTGCCTGTACTATACTGACCACTGTAACTGCCACTGTACAGTTTACTGCCACTCAGTACACTACCTCTTATCACTGTAGAGATATCCTGTTACACTAGTACACTGCTTCTATCACTGTAGATGTCCTGCTACACCAGTACACTACTGTACATGCTTGTGTACTCAAATCTGCCATGTGTGCTACTACTCTGTTGACCTTACTACACCAAGATGCACATTGTTGACAACAACCAACACAGACATTGTATTGACAACAATGACAACCAACACACATGCACCACCTGCACTGTGTGTACGATAAATAGTAAGGGGGGGGGGGGAATTGGTCCTTGGACCAATTAGAAGAATCATGAATCGATAAATTGGTTCGTCTTCGACCTCTAAAGGTAGAAACAACGGTGGACGGGGACAGCATTGGAGGTCGACAAAGAACTTCCAACTCCAGAAATCTAGTATGCCGGAGTGCAAGGATTCGAACTACGACAACAAAAACTAGGTACGATCGCATCGACTTCCTACCTATGAAACTCTATTTTTTTAATGGCAGTAACACTAGAAGGGAAATCGATCAATGTCACAGCAAGGAGGGGTTTTGGGGTTGGAAACCTAGGACTTAGGATCACCCTAGTTTTGGTGAGAGGGAAGAGAGAGATTGATGGGGGAGGAGGATGGCTATGAGTTTCGGCTCTGATGCCAAATTGGTTGAGAGCCCAATGAGAGAAGGGGAAAGAGACCTGTCGACCAGGTCTGCAACTCACCATGCACAAGCACACGGTATCCAACAACTCAGCACTTCCTCTTTTTCCAAATCTGTTTCTTCCGTTGGGTACATGTAATTATATCAAGCGAAAAAACAAAGAATCCTAATCATATCCTTAAAATAAAAAATAAAACTCTACTACTAGTAGCCTAGCCAAAGTAAAACATAAAATAATAGACATAAAGACTAACTTAACTTCTACCAGCCCTTATTAGACCGAAAAGATGGATTGGGCCGGTTCCGTCTGTGCTTGGGTTTTCCCGGTCATGCTGGTCCAACCAGTTGAGTGCTACTGCATCAGGGACTCAAGGGTTCATTCTCCCCTCCCTCCTCCCTCTTAGAGAGAAGAAAATCTTTTACCTTCTTTCCTTCCATCTAGTGTCATCTCTATGGTAATTAAATGTAATTACTGTTGTAAGCTCTGCAAGTTCAAAGCTATTGCAAAACACTTGGGGGCCAACACTCACATGGCAATCCAAATGGAACATGTGGTGTTGCTCAATTGGAAAAATAAAAACAAGTGAAGCTGCATACGATACGTTGGACATACCTTGGTTTTATTTCTTTAATTTTGGTTGTCATGTTTCATGTGTTCCACTTGCATGATATGTTATAGGACTGTTTAGTCCATTTGCTTTATCAATCACCTTGTTTTAGAAAAGCTTTACAAATCATAGTAACATTTCTGAGAAAATTTCTCTTTATGAAGACTTGCTCAGCCTACCCTGAGTGAAAATTCTATATTAAGTTGCCGACCTGTACTTCTTTATGTTTACACTTTACACAACCAAACAATGCTATGACAGTATTTGAATGAAAGGTGAATAGGAAAAGATTTTTTCTTAATTCATTGGGGAGACATTTTGGCTTTGCCTGTAGTGATAGATGCCTGCTAAATGTTATCGGTTAATCCAGATTTCTTGATGGGCCCTCTATCCAAGAGAATCTTTGCACATTGGTTAGGGTGTTTCTCTGCTAGGGCATTTCATTTTTCATTATTTGTAATGTGTCTATGAAGTTCTGTCTATTTTTTATCTACTAGAGGTCATTGATCCATTTTCACAGGGTTCATTAGGAGGTTCTATCTATATATTTACCAGGTTGGTTAAGATCTTAACGGATTCTTTATATGTTGACATCTGTGGTATAAATGCATGGAAATGCTAGGAAATCAGTGCTAAGAAACTTTTGCCATAAGGAAGCAAAGTCTTCTTGAAGTTCTGATCTTAAGTGCTTTGATCATTCAGGATGGGAGAATATGGAAGGAGCGGATGTCAGCAAATGCACGGAGGGGTAACTTGCCGGTTATGAAGGAAGGGGCCAACCTTGAATCTGAAGTTTGTGGAACAAAGCCACGTCCAGCTTCATCCAATCGCTTGATTCTTCCTTCCCTTAGTGCCCCAGAGCACAATATCATCAATCTGCTGGAAGAATGTAATGCATCAGTGGTCTAAAATGACTGTTAACAGCTGGTCATCCTTGACATTTGTTTTCACTTTAATATCGTAATAGAAATGCTTTCTATATATTTTTCTTTCCTCACCCTTCGTTCCCTTTCGCTTTTGTTTCATATTCTTGTTTGGGATTAGTAAGTAGATTTGTAAAATGTTATTGAAAGAGAAAGAAGAGCATTTGTAATCTTAACTCATTGGAATAGTCACAATTTATGTATTTGTATTTAATGATTGAATGACAGGAAGTAGCAACTTATGTCTTAGAGAATGTTTTCATCTTTAAGGTTGCTTTATTATATTTTGTAAAGAGATTTGATTCTATACGCAAGCTATTGCTTAATTGATTCTTTTTCAATTATACTAGGATGGAAATAGTTAAACTGGAATCTTTTGCACTCATCTGTTTTTGACTCTTTGAGTGCAGTGACGATACTGTGAAACTGGGTTAGGGAATCCGTCATTGATGCAACTAGTGAACCCTAATCCAAGATTAGGAACCAAGGATTTGATTGATTACATCATGGCTCCAGGTCTAGGTTATTTTCCTGACAAGCCAGGGGTTAAAGAACTTACTGGTTTTGATATTCCAGCAGCCTGTAATGGCTGATGGGGAAAAGAAAGAGGAGAGACGGAAGAATGGTTGGCTGATAGGGAGAGGAGAGTACAAAGCTGTCCAAAAGTGAACAGAGTGACAAGCAATGGGGGAGGTAGAGAGAAGAGGGGAAGAAATAGGAGGGGATCAAGAAACCAGATAGAGAGAGATCTGTTTTGGGAGAAGGGGGGGGGGGGGAGGGGGGGAGGGATCCTTCACACATACACTTGCAATTCAAAGTAGAATACTCTTGTGACTTTCTTATTTCCTAAACTAACAAAACTCAAGATAGGAAAGTAAAGCTGATAAACCAAAATTATACCGGCCAATTGGGAGCCGCCATGTGTCCTAGCCCAAGTGGGAAGACCATCCTAAGCCCAGCCACCATACGTCTCACTTGATTAGCCCGGAAGGCAAAGAACCAACAAGGACGTCCAAGAACCAAGACCAAGTACTACACTCAAGCTACTACCGTCACCTACAAGATGTGCATTACCTCATCAGTTGAGGGTACCACCTACCAGAGGTACAATTCCAGACAGCCTCATGCACCAAGGACCTTATCCAATATACAAGGGTGCATGCATGTCTATCTACCAAGAACATCCTCTCTACTGAGACTCTACCTCCCATGGGAGAGCTACCAACCAAGAGATGAATCCTACCAACTAGGAACGTCTATCTACTATAAGGACTACTTGTTACCAACCGGGACTCTCCACACCGCCTCCTCACTCCACTATAAATTCCAAGGTACTCTACCCCCATTAACCCATTTTGAATTCTAACTATTCATCTGTTTGCTCAAAGAAATCTAACTTAGGCATCGGAGAGTCCTAGGCCGGAACCTCACCAGTTCTCCCTTGTCACGCAGGTCCTTTTACTAGTTACGGCACTCGAAGGGACCACCAAGCGATTTCTTGATGCAACAGATTGGTGTCATTTGTGGGAACGACGCTAACCAACGTACCTACTAGCTCGATTCCTTAACTACTCAATGGCACCACAGGGTAAGAAGGCAGCTCCCTCCACCAATGCTGCGAGGGAGAGGAATGGGTCACCTCCACCAAGAGAGCTCTCGTCGCAGAGCCAATGACCATGACTCCCAGGAGAGGGAGAACCTTGAGAACCACCATGTTGAGGTAGTCGACCTCAATGACTTGCAGCGACAGATCCTCAATGACCAAAAACTCTTTCGAGACTATTTGAGGCAGTGGGCGACGTCCCACCGCCGTAGGGCATTGCCACCACCAAGGACCGAGCCCATACCTCGACAAGAGCCAGGTCACCTCCTAGGGGTGAAAGATTAAAGAGACTCGCAAGGCGTGCAAATCCCACTCACCAGCAGGGAGATCCTTCGCATCATCCCAAAAGAACGGGGGACCTTCCAATTCGATCGGGACGTGGGGTGTCATCGATGCACAGGTCGATGGTACCTAGTCCAGATGGTTCGATTAGAAGATCAATATTCCAAGGGCGACTAGGAGGAAGTCACACACCAAGCCAGAGCTGGACCTATCGAGAAGAAAGTCTCTCGCGTTCGCGCCAAGGTTCATCGCGTCGTGACCACTCATCACAAGGACCGAGCCCATACCTCGACAAGAGCCAGGTCACCTCCTAGCATAGTACTATATCTCGCGATATATCGGTATCTCGGGCCTACCGAGATATCCGAAATATCCGAGATATCGCGAAATATGACCAAAATATTGCATTTTTTCCGTAATATTTCGGGGGTCCATCTCGGGGGGTATTTGGCCATATCTAGGCCTGAAACTTCATGGACAGCCTTATTTAAGCTTAATAAACACATTTAAACCATATAATTGTAACAATGTGAATTCAAATTGGTGTTTTGGGCTTGCACCCTTGATTGACATACGGTCGCCGACCCTAATGTATAAATAGTTAAATACACATAGATTAGGCAGTTAATATTTAATAATAGTATTTAACTTCATCACATATCAAGTTAAAGCCAATACACATTGATGAGTACCATGATTCTCATAAACTCCATAATATTCAATAACTCGCTTGAAGCCTTGAAGGCAATACACTAAGTGTCAAAGTTAGTAAGTCACAAGACTCGCAACTCGCAAGTCACAACTCACAAGTTCATAGATCAATGAAATCACAACTTAAGTTACAAATTACAAGTGCTAAACTGCTAATAGCAGTTGCTGTGCCTCCCTAAATCAATCCCACTCATGCCTCGCTGGAGTCGACGTCCATTGCTCTCTGTTTGAAGGACATATGTGGACCACGGTATAGAATCGGAGAAGAAACGAGTGTAGTCATCCACAAGTGTCACATAAATGGAATCATCAACATACTGTAGGTAACCTATCCTAGGATATAAACTAGGGTTACCAATCGATCCAGTCCGTGAAGAAGATGATCCACTGTGATATGATGTTGGCATTGGCTGCATGTATGGCTGGTGAGGTTGGTAGCTAGGTCCGCTAGGGTATGCAAAGATGTTATCTACAAAAGATGATCCAGTATGTCCCTGGGACTGGGACTGGTAGTCATAGTCCCCTACCCCACTAAACTGCCCATATGATGATGATCCATATCCATATCCACTGTAAGGTTATGATGCACCATAATCCGATGCCAATGGAGTGATATGTGCGTCAAAAGATGGGGCATGCCAATGTCCAGTCGGTCCTCCCTCCCTATCACCCATACTCAAACCACCAACAGAGCTAGATAGATTATCAATGTCCATGTGATCAGGTTGCAACTGTGTTTGTCGACCCCTACGCTTCCTGCTGTATGTATGTAGGGGGCCTCTCGAGGGTGGGGGTGCGGGGGCACGTGCTCCGTGGTCCGTATCTTGTGTGGCATGATCAAACTGTGTCTCTCCAGTGAATCGGAGTTGCTCTACAGGTTTCGTATCCTGGGCCTCCTGGTCTACCACATAACGCTCTCGCATGCCGTCAAATTCTTCACCAGCATCACCACCACCAACATCACCACCACCAGCATTACCACCACCAGCATCACCATCACCACCATCAGCATCACCATCATCACCATCATCATCATTTGAGGACTTAGACCAGTCTTCATCATCAGCAACATTGCCACCAGTGGGCTGGAATGGTATGGGTGAGGCTTCCCTTGCATGTATCTTACCCTCGTCAGCCATATACTCGTCCACATCAGCACCAATCTCAGAAGCTATCATGGGGTCGGGCCTACCTCCCTCCACATCAGCACCAATCTCAAAAAGGCTTGGATGATGAGCTTAGATGACCATCCGATGAGTTTACCGGCGAAAATCCGACAACAATGTGCTTGAACAATGGCTAGAGTGTTGGATGAGAGCTTGGAAGAGTGGAAGAATAGGCAAAAGACTGAAATTCCTTAGCAAATGCAGCTCTCGGTCGAAATATGGACCGAAATCTACAAAATATTGTATTAAAGCCCCCCTTCACGTGACACTTTAAGCCAAAATACCATATTTCGTCTATATCTCGTGAGATATCGACGAAATATGGTATGTTTTCATTTCGACCTGATTTCGCATCTCGGTAAGCTCGAGATATACGAAATTAAGCGATATTTCGCCGAAATATCGCGAGATTTTGAACCATGCCTCCTAGGGGTGAAAGATTAAAGAGACTCGCAAGGCGTGCAAGTCCCACTCACCAGTAGGGAGATCCTTCGCATCATCCCAAGAGAACGGGGGACCTTCCAATTCGATCGGGACGTGGGGTGTCACCGACGCACAGGTCGATGGTACCTAGTCCAGATGGTTCGATTAGAAGATCAGTATTCCAAGGGCGACTAGGAGGAAGTCACACACCAAGCTAAAGCCGGACCTATCGAGAAGAAAGTCCCTCGCATTCGCGCCAAGGTTCATCGCGTCGTGACCACTCACCATCATGTCAAAACTCACGGCGGGAGGGAACTTTCAAGGAGAGGTCGAGAGCGAGGTCGCAGCGAACGTCCCGCTAGGCGTGACGGATCGTCACGAGAAGAGGAGTTAGACAAAAGACTCCGAGATTTGGACGAGAAGCTGGAAGGGATAAAGAAGTAGACGAAGGGTGAAACACATTTGGTACCGGGACAACACCCATTCTCGGTGGAGATCATGGCAGCCACACTCCCCTCCCGGTTTAGGCTACCCACCTTTGAACTCTACAGTGGTACCACGGACCCTAATGACCATATCAATTACTTCAATGGGATGATGACCCTCTATGGGGGATCAGACGTGGCCTCCTGCTGAGCATTCCCTGCATCCCTTAAGGGTGCAACCACTTCATGGTTTTCTAGGCTTCGACCTTGATCGATAGGTTCGTTCGTGAAACTCTGCGAGCAATTTGTCACCCGCTTCTAGAGCAGCGTCAAGCAGAAGAAGACCACGATCAATTTGTTGAACGTGGTACAGAACCCTGGGGAGTCCCTCAGGGAGTACGTCACCAGGTTCACGAAGGAGTCCTTAGAGGTCCGAGACCTAGACGACCAGACCCAGCATGCAGCCTTGGCTGGGGGCATCAGGGACCTAGACTTGATTAAAGACCTGGCGCGACATGAGACCAAGACAATGAAGGAGCTTCTGGAGCGGTGCGGTGCAACGAGTTCGCCAATATAGCCGAGGTACTACATGCTCGAAAGAAAGTGATCGAGGCCAAGCCTCAGGACAACAAGAGGTCGGTGCCAGATGATCGTAAAGAAAGCAAGAGATCAAGGACCAAGCGTCGACAGGAGAAAGGCGACCGTCTGTCAGAAAGGACAGACCGTTACCCAGAGAGGAATGACCGAGCAAGCAACCCCGAGTTCACACCCCCTGAATACCACCAGGTCCCAGATCCTCATGCAGATCCAAGAACGTGACCTACTCCATTGGCCACGACCAATGCTAGTAGGACTTGAGAAGCGCAACCCCAACAAGTACTGTCTCTTTCACAAGGACATTGGTCATGAAACAGAAGACTGCATCCAACTGAAGAGGGAGATAAAGCAACTTGTGAAGGCGGGGAGCTTGAACAAGTATGTGAAGGGAGGACGTGACGGGCCAAGGAGGCAGAGGCCGTGACCAAGAAAGAGAAGAGCCGCGGCTCGAAGAAAGAAGAACAGACTGAGATAGGGAGAGAGACTGCTCGGAAGAGAGGAAAGATGGAGCAGAACCAAGCGGCACCAAGGGAGCCCCCATCCTCACCATACTGGGAGGACCTGGGCAGGAGTCTACCAGGAAGGCCAAAGCCCATGCCAGGTTTGTGGGAGTAGCGGAGAACCCAAGCAAGGTAGCCAAGATCGAGAATATAATCTCCTTCTCGGACGCAGACCTGGAAGGACTGAGCTTTCCACATGAGGACGCCCTAGTAGTACAGGCAGAGATAGCCAACCGACCCGTGCACAGGATGTTGGTAGACACTGGGGCGTCCGTGGACGTGCTCTCACTAAAAGGTTACAGGCAGTTTAGGTTTGGCGACGACCAACTCAAAACAGAGCTCACCTACCTCCACGGGTTCTCGGGCGCTACCGCCTCCATCAGAGGAACAATAGAGTTGCCCGTCACCTTTGGAGAGTATCCTCAGTAGATCACAATCATGGTGAACTTCATGGTTGTAAAGTTCGTGGTATCCTTCAACGGCCTCCTGGGGCGACCATCCCTAATGGCCCTTAAGGGAGTCGTGTCACCCATCCACCTGAAGATGAAGTTCCCAACAGAGAATGGGGTGGGCGAGATCCGAGGAGACCAAAAGAAAGCCAGGGAGTGCTATGCGACGTTCGTCAAAAAGAATAATGGCAATACCTGCGGGATGGCGCTGTTCGTAGAGAGCCTCGTCAGCGACCAGAGAGACGAACTGATAGAGCAAAGAGGAAGGCCAGTGGAGGACCTCGTCCCATATCCCCTTAGCAAGGATGATCCCTCTAGGGTAGTGCAGGTTGGCTCGCTGTTGAGCAAGGAACAGAAGGACAAGCTTGGGCGTATCCTCCAGGAGAACATGGATGTCTTTGCATGGTCGACCTCCGACATGCCAGGCGTACCTCGGTGCATAGCCGAGCACAGGCTACACATAGGTCCAACCAGGAAGCCCGTGCAACAAAAACGACGAAACTTCACCCTTGACCAACATGCAGCAATCAAAGAAGAGGTCGAGAAGCTGAGCCACTCAGGGTTCATCAGAGAGGAGAAGTTCCCAACCTGGCTCGCAAACGTGGTCATGGTACCAAAACCAAATGGAAAGTGGAGAATGTGCGTCGACTACACAGTTCTGAACAAGGCATCCAAAGGATGAATACCCACTACCAAGGATCCACCTGTTGATCGACGCTATCGCCGGCCATGAGATGTTAAGCTTCATGGACGCCTACTCTGGGTACAACCAGATCCTTATGAATGAGGATGGTGAGTCCTATACAGTATTCCGGACGGACAAGGAGAACTACTGCTACCTCGTCATACTGTTCGGGCTAAAGAACGCATGAGTCACCTACCAGAGGATGGTCAATAAGATGTTCAAAGAACAGATCAGGCTCAACATGGAGGTGTACGTGGACGACATGCTCGTGAAAAGCATCCAAGCCCAACAACACCTGACCGACCTGGAGGAAGCATTCACAGTATTGAGAAAGAACTAGATGAGGCTAAACCCCGCAAAATGCACCTTTGGCCTGAAATCAGGAAAGTTTCTGGGCTTCATGGTCTCAGTACACGGAATAGAGGTCAACCCATCAAAGATCAAGGCCATCCAGGAGATGGCACCACCTCGGACTGTCAGGGAAGTACAGAGACTAAATGGAAGGGTCGCGGCCCTATCAAGATTCGTGTCACGGGCGGGAGACAAGTGCCTACCATTTTTCAAGACATTGAAGAACCTCCGAAGTCCTAAAGACTTTACATGGACGGAGGAGTGCCAAAGAGCATTCGAGGAGCTGAAGAAGTACCTAGAGAGTCCACCACTACTTGGACGGCCAGAGCCCAACGAAGAAGTATAACTCTACTTGGCCGCCACCCTAGTTGCGGTAAGCGCGGTGCTGCTGAAGGAAGAAGGCAAACTGCAGAGGCCTGTCTACTACGTCAGTCATGTCTTGATGGATGCAGAGACTAGGTACACAAAAATCGAGAAGGTAGCCTATGCACTCGTGATCACAGCAAGGAAGCTAAGGCCATACTTCCAGGCACACATGGTCGTGGTACTCACCGACCTACCACTGAAGAAGGTACTGCACAAACCAGACGTCTCTAAACGATTGATCACCTGGGCAGTAGAGGTAAGTGAGCATGACATCAAATTCCAACCTCAGACAGCCATCAAAGGTCAGGCCCTAGCGGACTTTGTCGCCAAGTGCACCCTATCAGAGGTCGAGCCAGAAGCAGAGGAACCAGAGGAGCATGACCGTGGGTCGTGGGAGATGTTTGTGGACGGTTCGAGTAGCGCAGCAAGAAGTGGGGCTAGCTTCATACTCACCAGCCCCGAGGGTTTTCGAATCCAATACGCCCTCCGATTCACCATCCAGGCATCCAACAACGAAGCAGAGTACGAGACACTACTAGCTAGACTCTTAGTAGCCAAAGCCATCCAAGTCACTCACCTAGCCATCCAGAGTGATTCCCAGCTCGTAGTAAGTCTAGTGAATGGGGAGTACGAGGCAAAAGATGAGTGCATGGCAGCATACCTAGCACATGCTTGAGAGATGATCGGGGATTTCGTGAAGTTCGAGATGGTTCGAGTACTGAGGGTCAAGAACGCCGCAGCCGACACCCTATCTAGGCTAGCAAACAATGAGCTCCGAAACTTGGCCAGTGTTGTATACGTCTAAAAGCTGCATGAGCCAACGTATCGGGAGAAGCAAGTCAATAAGATCGAGGAGGGGCCAAGCTGGATGGACCCCATAGTCAATTACCTACAGAACGACGTACTACCAGGAGACAAGGTGGAGGCCAGAAAGATAAGAATGCACGCAACAAAGTACACAGTCATTGACGGGGTACTATACAAGAGGGCGGTCACTGCACCATTACTCAGGTGCCTAGGACCCAAGGGAGCCAAGTATGTCCTGGCAGTGGTCCACGAGGGGATATGCAGAAGCCACATGGGAGGGCGAGCACTAGCCTACAAAGTCCTTCGCCAGGGGTTCTATTGGCCACAGATGAAGGAAGAGGCTATACAATATGCCAAAACTTGTGAACAATGTCAATTGCTCGCCCCGGTACCCCATCTGCCCGCCACAAAATTGACCTCCATCCTTAACCCCATCCCGTTCACCATGTGGGGGATGGACATCCTAGGTGACTTCACGACAACGTATGGGAACAGAAAGTACCTGGTAGTTGCCATCGACTACTTCACCAAATGGGTCGAGGCTAAGCCACTGGCAAAGATAATAGAAAACGAGATGGAGAGGTTTGTTCACAACGAGGTGATCTACAGGTTCAAGGTACCAAGAATCCTAGTCTCAGACAATAGGAAGCAATTCAACAACCCAAAGTTCAAAGCTTTCTGCCAATCCTACAACATTGACTATCGGCCTGTCTCAGTAGCCTATCTCACACCCCAAACCACCCCTTGGGAGGATTAGGTAGGTGACCCAAATTGCGTAACGGCAATCCGCCAAATCCCACGGATCTAGAAGTAATTATTACATTCACGGATCCACATTCATCACTTTACCATAAGCAAGATCAGAGTGCTGCAGATAAACTACAGTTACAATAACAAAGAGAAGCGTAGCGATACGAGAAATGATGATAATATATACATACATAAGTTTGTCCAGATACATTCCCCAAACTACCCACAAACTGAGAAGTAAAGCTGACAAGAACATAAGCCAAAGAAAATACATATATATATATATATACAGGGTGAGCTGTCTCAACCCCAAAAAGAAAGTAAGAAAACTACGGCAAAACCAAGAGCAAGATGGGGATAAACTCCTAACAAAACAAAAAGGAGTCCCCAAGACAAAAAGCATCAAGTGCACTCTTCAACAGTCTTCATCAATGACCACCAAGAATGCACGCATCATCAGCACGACCTCCGTCGGGGTCCACACCAATATCATCATAATAACCAGGGCTCTCCTCCTCGTAATGAGCCTCCATGCCACAGCGGCATCGATCTGCAAAATCATCTAAAAAAAAACCATATATAACAGAGTGTGAGCCCCACTGAGCTCGTGAGCAAAACATATCATCATGCATGCACATGCAACCATCATTCACATGATCCTACATGATATGCAAGTCCAGATTAATTATTAGCCACCTAGCATTACAACTAAGTCAGGTCAGTGCTACTACAATCCCCAATACATGTGTCCCTGGTGCGGGCTTGGTTACCCCTTTCCGCGATACACCCATTGAGTTATCGGAGAGAACCAGTCAGCTCCCGCATTCGTTCACCAAGGTCAACCTGACCAGCCCTCTATGATTAACCTGTAGGGCAATCCATTCCTTTTCTCTTTTCTTTTCTTTTCTAGCTTATAGCCCATAATCACCATTCCAGTGCAAACACATTTCTTTTCATTTCATTTCATTTCTTTTCTCATATACACATATGGTCACCCTCACAGCCATCCAACACCTTAGCCCCTGTTGGCAAGGGTGCGTAGCATGGGTGATGAAACTCTAACCCCATGTCTATATGGCATCGTATGAGTCAGGCGGTGTCAACCGTATCCCATACTACGGGCTACCACATGCCTCATTTCCAAGCCGACTACGACATCTAGTCTAACATTCACAATCATCAAATAAAATTTACAGTGTTGATCAACAGACAATCATTATGTAGTAATTTGAGTAATTGAACAAAATTAAATAACACAACATTTATAATTTAAGATTCTTAATTGCCAGCATAGCATCACAGTTACACATACATATATGATAACACTTCACTCACCCGAGTCTGGTTCTAAGAACTCGGTTGCAATTTCAGTTCCAACTGCAGTTTGGTTGTAGGCCTCGAGCGTGGGATCAAATCCTAGATATAAATCAGAAATTGTCATTTTAATATTCCAATCTATCTCTGGTGGTCCTAGGGTTAACCTAACCTCACTGGGTTGACCCGGTGTTCAGTTGGTTTTCACTTGGAATTCTCTGGGCCTTGCACTGGGCCTTAGGTTTATGTCCCGATGCATCATCCAGAGATGGTGGCCTAGGGGTAAAATGATCATTTACAGTATTAGTACCTGACCCTAGGTCATAATAGACTTATAGTGCTATCCCCAGCTTGACAGTGCTGTAGGACCAAGCACAGGCAGGGTTTCCAAGTCCTGTGGGGCCCACTTGGGTTCCCAAGCATTCCCCCATATGGACAGATGTAGGGAGGGGCATTTAGGTCATTTTCCACCTTCCCACACAGTACCATGGCCAACGGGTGAGGTCCCCCAAGACAAAACATCAAAACAGCAACAATTCATTCACTGGGCGATGGCTCTGGGCGTTTGGTGCATCGCCCAGAGTCTTCAAAACGAGATCTGGTTGAGATTCCTATGTTGCTGGCCATGGGCAGTGACCAAATCATCTCCCCATGCATGTTAGGGTATTAGGTACCCCCAGGGGTGATCTTCATTTTGGTCCATGTGGATTCTCCACTGGGCCCACCACTTGGCTACCAGAGGCTGCCCAGAAAGCCCAGTGAATAGTATCATAGGGTTTTCTTCAGTAACAGATCAGGATTTTGGCCACATGCAAGGCGAGAAACAGATGTAAAATGATGATTCAAGGCTGCTACCACCTAGGGCTAGGTCCCATGCAGCCAAGGTTGGCATCTAGGGCTCCAAACAACCAAATAATAGTGCACCCATGCATAGCTAGATTTCAGCTCCAAGACCAGTAGAACAGATCTATAAAATTACTTAAAATTCCCAGATCTTCCATGCTTCATGCTTGTGTGGCAGATCTGGAGCAGTTCTAGGCAGTTCGCAGCTGTTCTGGGCTGCTAGAGAGCTGAAAATCATCCAAAACACAAGCATTAAAGGGAGCAGCAGGTAGGGGCAGTGATTATATACCTGCACAGGTGTAGAGCTGCTCGAATCCAAGCTTTGGATGCAAGGCTGCCTCCCAATCCTTCCTTCTTCTCTTTCTTCTTCTTCTCCCTCTCTTTTCCTCTCTTTTCTTTCTTCTCCCTTCCCACGATTTGAATAGTAGCCAAGGGGTTTAAATGAACCCATGGCACTGCTATTTATAGGCCCAGGCTGACTAAGGCCTGTTTGTCTGGTTAAGGGCCCTTTTGAAAATGCATTTTTGACTACATTCTCAGCGATTCTGGGCACACTGGTGGGGTCCACAGTGAACCAAGGGTATGAGGTGGTCCCTCAGACTCCCCTCTACCTATGGAGGGTTCCCATGTCCAATATGAGTGGTCCTCATAATTTAAAATCAGTTTAATATGCTGTTCTGCACTCTGGGCGATGTCTCTGGGCCTTGTCTGCATCGCCCAGTGCAATGCCTAGAGATTTCAGCAAGGCTGAATCTCAGTGGGGTTTGCAGAGGGGTTTGACCCATGGTTAGGGCATTGTCCCCACATGCCAATTAGAGTTTTTTACACACTTTTCCAGGGGTGAGTCCCATAGTTATGGAGAGGAGAGAGATTACCTGGAGTCCAGGCCATACATAATGCTGTGAGCTATGCAGTTGCAGGGGTCAGCTGTCCATCTTCTGACAGCTATGTAGGAAGACATGCACAGGGTTTCTTCATTAATCCAAATCACTGGAGTGATACTCCACAGTGTTCTTGGTTGCCTGGTCAGGGGTTCCTGTCCTTCAATCAAAATTCCAGCCAGTCAGGAGCAGTGTTGGACATTTCTCCCCACCTTACAAAAATTTTGTCCTCAAAATTTGCTTACCTTGCAATTCGAAGAGTTGAGGATACCTTTCTTTCATTTCCTCTTCACGTTCCCATGAAGCTTCTTCTATCGGGTTGTTTCCCCATCGAACCTTCACAAAAGCGACCGTGCGGTTACGGAGGTTATGCTCCTTTCTGTCCAATATCTCCGTAGGTTGCTCTTCGTAGGTCATGTCCACGTCCAATTGTTCAGGTTCAGTTGATAGTACATGTGTCGGGTTGTTAATGTACTTTCTCAGCATTGACACATGGAAAACATTGTGGACGCCAGACAAAGATGGTGGTAATGCCAATCGGTATGCTACGGGTCCCACTTTGTTAAGGATTTCATATGGACCGATGAATCTTGGGCTTAACTTGCCCTTCTTGTTGAAACGTAGCAATCCCTTAGTTGGAGACAGTCGAAGGAACACTTTTTCTTCGACTTCAAATTCAATGTCCTTCCTTCGATTATCCGCATAACTTTTCTGTCTTGACTGGGCTGCCTTGATTTTCTCTCTTATAACATCCACCTTGTCATAGGTCGCTTGTATCATCTCAGGCCTGAGATATTTTCGTTCACCAACTTCATCCCAATATAGCGGAGTTTGACATTTCCGTCCATAAAGAGCTTCGAATGGTGCCATGCCAATGGTGGAGTGATAACTATTATTGTATGCAAATTCCACCAGAGGTATGTGAGCATCCCAACTATTGTTCATTTCCAAAACACAGGCCCGGAGCATATCCTCCAGAGTCTAAATAGTTGACTGTCCGTCCGTCTGTGGATGGAAAGCTGTATTAAGATTCAGTTGAGATCCCAATGCCTTTTGTAAACTTCTCCAAAACCTTGAGGTAAACCGAGGATCTTTGTCAGACACAATACTAACAGGCACGCCGTGTAAGCAGACTATATTTTCTATATATAATTGGGCGAGCTTCTCCATAGAATAGCTTATCTTGATTGGTATAAAGTGAGCTGCCTTTGTCAGTCCGTCTACGATCACCCAAATCGCATTCATGCCATTTCTGGTGTTGGGCAAATTTATCGCGAAATCCATAGTGATCTTTTCCCACTTCCATTTAGGTATGGGAAGTGGCTGCAATAACCCATACGGTCGGTGTCTCTCTGCTTTTATTTGTTGACAGATGAGGCACTTGGACACGTATATTGCTATGGTCTATTTCATTCCCATCCACCAGTAATACTTCTTCAAATCCTTGTACATCTTTGTACTTCCGGGATGGATTGTATAGGGTGAGTTGTGCGCCTCTTTAAGGATTCGGTCTTGGACATCATAATCATCAGGCACGCACAATCTGTCTCAAAACTTCAGTGTGCCATTATGGGCCAAAGAAAAGTATGGGTCCTTATGGACACCTTGTTGTACTTCTCAAATGATCTTGGCCAGCTCGGGGTCCAATGGTTGATTCGCAATTACCTCTTCTTGTATAGACGGCTGTAGATCCATGGCCGCTAATTGTCTAGCCGTTCCTTCAATCACGAGTTCCATATCAAACTTTCGAGCTTCTTCTACCAACTGCTTGCTTACGACTAAGGAAGCAAGAGATGCAGTCTGATATTTTCTGCTTAATGCATCAGCTACAACGTTACCCTTACTAGGGTGGTATTGGATTTCACAGTCATAATCTTTTACCAGTTCTAACCACTGCCTCTGTCTCATGTTCAGCTCCTTCTGGGTGAAGAAATACTTCAGACTTTTATGATCACTGAAGATTTCACTCTTTTCACCATATAGGTAATGTCGCCATATCTTTAATGCGAAGACTACCGCTGGCAGCTCTAAGTCATGAGTGGGGTAGTTCTTTTCGTGTTCCTTTAATTGTCTAGAGGCGTAGGCAACTACTTTACCCTTTTGCATCAGGACGCCACCCAATCCTATCCTGGATGCGTCAGTATATACTACCATTCCTCCAGTGCCGTCCGGAATGGTCAAGACTGGAGCTGTCACCAATCGGTTTCTCGATTCCTAAAAACTTTTCTCACATGCTTCATTCCATTCAAATTTGGCTCCCTTCTTTGTAAGTTTTGTCATGGGTGCCGAGATGCGCAAGAAATTCTCAATAAACCGTCGGTAATATCCGGCCAATCCTAAGAAACTTCGAATCTTAGTGGCACTCTTCGGAGTCTCCCACTCGAGAACCGCTTTCACCTTTCCTGGATCCACTTTGATGCCGTCCTCAGTGACGGTGTGTCCCAAGAATCCAATCTAGTGAAGCTAGAATTCACATTTACTAAACTTGGCCTAAAGTTGGTGCTCCCACAATCACTGCAACACAAAAGTAAGGTGTCGAGCGTGTTCTTCCTCATTCTTGGAGTACACCAAAATGTCGTCAATAAACACAATGACGAACTTATCCAACACGTCATGGAATACTCTGTTCATCATGTCCATGAATGCTGCCGGGGCATTGGTTAATCCGAACGATAAAACCAGGAATTCATAATATCCGTATCAAGTTCGGAATGCCGTTTTGTGAATATCGGCGCTCTTGATCTTCAATTGATGGTATCCCGACCTAAGATCAATTTTGGAGAAAAATCTTGCTCCTTGTAGCTGATCAAACAGGTCATCGATGCACGGCAACGGATATCGATTCTTGATAGTCAGCTTATTCAGCTCGCGGTAGTCTATACACATCCACATACTACCATCCTTTTTCTTAACAAACAGCACGGGTGCTCCCCAAGGTGATACGCTAGGTCGTATGAATCCCTTCTTCAGCAGGTCTTGAAGTTGAACCTGTAACTCCTTCAGTTTGATTGGCGCCATCCGATATGGTGCCTTGGATACCGGTGCTGCACCAGGAATTAGATCAATTGCGAACTCTATATCGCGGTCAGGCGGTAGCTGTGTCAGATCTTCTGGAAAAACATCAAGAAATTCTTTGACGACATTCAGTTCTTCTAAGGGTTTTATCTTTACCTCCGTGTCTATCATGGTGGCCAAAAAGCCTTGACATCCTTCATCTAACAATTTACGCGCCTGGAGGGCTGATAAAGTTATCCTCCTGGGTTTCCTCTTGGTTCACTTTGATAGGTGAGGATTGACCCATCATCCATTTTAAACACTATCTTCTTCTCCACACACAAGACGTTTGCACCGTAGGCGGATAACCAATCCATGCCTAGTATCACGTCAAAATCCTTCATATCCAACTTTATCAATCTGGCAAGGGTCGTAGACCTCCTTCAAACTCACGACACTACCCGTCGGTGTGCTGACTACTAGTTCGTGCCCGATGTCTCTCGGTTGATCTTTCATCCTACTCGCAAAAGTGGTAGAAACGAAAGAGTGGGATGCTCCCGAGTCGAATAATACTCGTGCAAGTATGGTTGAGACACTCAGGGTACCTAGGGTTCGTACATAATTTAGGTTACATGTAGTAAGCCAGTTCTTCCCTATAATTTAGTAGTATTCAGCAGACTTACCTGTCAATACATCGGGGTTCACCTCAGCTTCTTCATTCGTCATCGCAAACACCTTTCCTCGCGTTCGATTGTCCCGTGGCTGAAAAGGTCTAGCGTAGGGCTGATTCGGCGAGTTGTTGCCATACCCACGCGATCTGCAATCTCTAGCCATGTGCCCTTCTTTATTGTACACATAGCACTTATAGGGTGGAACAGTAGGTGTTGAGGCTTGGCTCACTTAACTTGTTGCTGGCCGGGCTGGCGAAGCTGCTGTTGTCGCTTGACTCGTAGTCGGTTGAGCAGGTCGATTGAAAGTGGGGCGGAAAGGGTTCTGACCCACGTTCGGCCTACGATACGAAGTCGGATTAGGGCTTGAACTTGTTCCTTAATAAGCTTTATTTGGCCATCCCAAAGTTTGAAAATTATTTGGCCATTTGTTCAACCCAGGTGACGTCGTAGCCTTCTCTTTCTCTTTCTCTTTAAATCTATCTTCCATCATCTTCACCTTGTCGACCATCTGAGCATAATCCCGGATGTCCATGATTGACAATACTGATCCGATCTCAGTCTTGAGTCCTTTCTTGAATTTCTTTGCCTTACTAACTTCCCCTTTCAGGTGTTTTGGAGCAAAATGGAATAGGTCTTCAAACTGCTGTTGGTTATCCAACACTGACTTGGTCCCTTGCACCAATGCGGTGAATTCAGCTTCTTTCCTATCCCTGAAACTCTCTGGGAAGTAGTTCTTGAAGAAAACTTCTTTAAATTGCTCCCACGTGAGATTCGGGTAGGTAGCTTCCAAGTTAGGCTTAGTAACTTTCCACCAAGCTTTGGCTTCATTCTGCAACTGATAACTCGCACATATCAGCTTCTTTGCATCCGTGCACTCAAGTACTTCAAATGCCTTCTCTAGGGCACTGATCCACCATTCCGGCTGCATTGCCTCTGAAGTTATTTTGGAAAATGCAGGCGGTTGGAATTTCTTAAATCTCTCCATAACTTTGGCAGTAGAGTTCTTCGCTAAGTGTTGAGGCACAGGTGGTGGAAATAGTACTGGCCGATTGAGTAGTGGTGGTGGTGTCGCACGCTCATGCATCATGGTTGCAAACTGTGTGGACATCTGACCAAACAATTCTTGTTGTTGTTGCATGGTCCGCATCATAGTGGTCATGAATGCAGTTACGTCGCCGGCTGCCACATTTGGCTGAGGTGCTACAGCAGTGGCTTGTGCAGCCGCTGGTGCCTCTGACGAAGCAGTCGATGCCTCAGAATTTTAAGCCTCAATCCCATTTGGCAGTTCAACCTCTGGTATAACACGAGGTTGTTTTCCTTTGCGACCACCACGGGAACCTCTTCTTTTGTTGACCATCGCTACTTCTCTGAAAAGAGGAGCATGTTCAATATTCCAATATTGCCCTTTGGGGTCAACAATTATTCCCTAGTTAGTGCAGGTACAAACCTAGTCCATAGTTCCAGTGAACTTCATGAGTCGCACCAGTAAGGTGGATTGTTAGATACATCTTCTTTGTTTGTTTTGAAGTGCTTCTTTCATTTATTATGTTATCTTTCTTATACATTTTATGTAATGATATGCTATGCATGACACTATATGAGAGACTTCAAATTTTTAAGTAAAAGACTTTTAATCATTTACCTGGTCTAATAGGCAAGCCTCTGTAACTTCCAACTAGTGATGACACTCTGCACGTATAAATAAGCTATATCGCCTCTAACCTCGTCTGCTAAGGATAAATAGACAGCCCGTTCCACAGGTTCACTGACGTCTGCAAGAGCTAAGTAGACTACTAGTTGGTTTTCAGCACGAGCTCGTATTTCAAGTATTTTGACCAGTCTTCTTCTTAGTTGTCTAATATAAATCATGATGCTGGGGTCTCCAGGCTTGGCTGAGGTAATGGGTCTTGTCATAGAAAATGGTTCTAAGCATCAAGTTATACTTAATTAAAGGAATTAAGTACATGTCTACTAAAATTCAGATGACTATAAATAATGTGAACATACTTGGGTTGGCTCGAGGTACCTTAGCGTCTAAAGAGTTTTGATTGGCTAAACAACCTATTAGATCCTAAACTTGGCTATCCTAGGTTATGGATATGGTAAGATCTATGCTCCCTACACGTCATAAATACGTTATTACAACATACCTACATATCTATGTTTGGTTTTGCATAGCATCACTCCACTCATTTTGTACATCACAATATCAAGCACATAATATTAATATCTTACACACACAACAATCCTCATAAGAGTATGTATATGTATATTTACCTATTATAAGGTACCTACCTTAGCAACAAAACAAAAGATTTCAACTTTCAATGAGTCTTACCATAATCCCCATGTAGGAGTTGTATTCCCTTAATTTTATGCATTTGTATTTATTTAATTAATTAGTTTTAACCAATTATATTTTATTATTTTATATATTTTCTTTTATAATCCAAATATGATTATATTTTTTTTATAAATACTCACTTTTCCCAAGTTTATTAAGGTTATTTTGGGTAACACCACAGTGCCCATGTGTTAAAACACATAATCAGCAAAAATGCATTCATTGGGCGATGTCTCTGGGCGTTGGATGCATCGCCCAGAGAATCGGGGCACAAGTATATGAGTCCAAGAGGGGCCCATTTCACTTCAAATTTTTTCTAAACTTCCCTAAACACCTGGAGAAGCTCTTTGGCGGATAGTGTGACCATTTCCACACCAAGGCCTCACATTTCCTTGGGTTTTCCGCGAAACCACACAAGCCTTGGTAAGATTTCTTGGTTACTTTCACTAGATTAGATTTTTCTTTGTTTCTCCTTACTTTAGCTAGGGTTTTGTTAAATTTCCTTGCCCTAACTACTTCTTTTCCTTTTCTTTTTGCAGCAAAATATCTACTAGTCACCGTATGGCTAGGAAGTCAGTAGCCCAGAAGAGGCTCTGGGTTGAGAGTGATCATTCTTCTTCATCATCATCTACGGTGCCTCCCTCTTCACCTAGGGACGATTCATCTTCGGAGGAGCCCGAGTTTGACCGATTCCTCTTCTCTAGGTATGAGCATTTTAAGGATTGGGACAAGTTTAAGTCCCTCAAGATAGTCAATGGTTGGGTGGTCTAGGTGGATTGACTTTCACCAATACAGTCTCTTTACTAGGGGTTGGACCCCTATGTTGACACCTACAGAACCTTGTTATCCCAACTTGGTTCGGTACTTCTACTGCAACTTGGTGCCACCTGGGGCACAAGAGTTTGGGTTAGTGAGTAGAGTGAAGGGAGGGGATATTAGATTGACCACTACCTCACTAGCAGGGATATTAGGACTGCCCAATACTGGAGAGAGGTGTTACTACAAGCCTCACGTTGACATATCTGAGATGTTCTCTTTGGAGACCAAGAGGAGGGTCTTCAAAGCATTGACAGGGTCACAGGACAAACCTAAATCTGAGGCTTCCTACAAGCCTAGTGCTCGAGTGATTAGTAGGTGTATAACTTACAACATCTACCCCAAAGGCGGTAATAGGGGTAGCATTTCTATGAGGAGAGTGTATATCACATACTGCCTATTTGGAGCAGGCAGAGGGGGTCCAGTCATAAACCTCCCATACCTATTACTCCAGGTTATGCTATATCATGCACAGAACCCATCTGATGGGAACCTTCCATATGGGAAGTTCCTTACTTTAGTCTTCTGGCACTTCGAGGTTCCTTTGGCGGGTGAGTACATGGAGAAGGATAGGTCTAAACCTATCAACAAGACCTCAATCCTGAAGATGAAGGTACCAGAAGGTGATCCACCAGAGGATGAGGAGATGATGAGGTGCAGGGTGGTGATGAGCAGGGTGACATCCAGGGCGAGCATGGAGAGGAGCAAGGTGATGGGCATGATGACATTGAGGGCATTGGTGCACAGTTTACAGACTTGCCAGCTTATGAGGCAACGGGTTCTGCCAGTTCTCAGGTTCCAGGGCCTTCTGAGTGGGGCACAGATGATGTCATAGTTTCAGGGTCTTAGCACTCAGCTTTTTGATATGGCGACCAGGATGGATCGGGGCTTCACATCATTGAAGAGCAGGCTGGGATCTGTCGAGTAGTGCTTGGACTTTTGGGACAGGTTCTATTGTGTTGACTCGTGCCAGTCACAACCTCCATCGGGCGACTTCCCTCCTCCGGAGTAGTTCTTCTGACCAGCATTGGTGTCTATGCTACGTGGTTCTGACTTATCTATTTTTTTTCTTAGCTTATGTACTTTTCTTTTGTTCGAGATGTATTTAGTTTTTTTTTTTTTTTTAGCTTATGTAAATATCTGAAAGTAGTACTATCAGCCAAAACTTATGTAGTGGCTCAGCCACAGTTGTCTTTTAAATTTAATGGAAATTATGCATATTTTGTTTATTTACATCCACCTCCCCTGTAGCTTTTTAATTATTACATGTTTTAATATTGGTAGTTGATTAGTCCTAGTCTGCATCCCGTGAATGTAAGAAGAGCCTCACGCTCTGATACCAAGCTCTATCACACCCCAAACCACCCCCTGGGACGATTAGGTAGGTGACCCGAATTACGTAACGGCAATCCACCAAATCCCACGGATCTAGAAGCAATTATTACATTCACAGATCCACATTCATCACTTTACCATAAGTAAGATCAGAGTGCTGCAGATATACTACAATTACAATAACAAAGAAAAGCGTAGCGATACGGGAAATGATGATAATATATACATACATATGTTTGTCCAGATACATTCCCCAAACTACCCACAAACTGAGAAGTAAAGCTGACAAGAACATGAGCCAAAGAAAATACATACATATAAATATACATGGTGAGCTGTCTCAACCCCAAAAAGAAAGTAAGAAAACTACAGCAAAACCACAAGCAAGATGGGGATAAACTCCTAACAAAACAAAAAGGAGTCCCCAAGACAAAAAGCATCAAGTGCACTCTTCAACGGTCTTCATCAATGACCATTGAGAATGCATGCCTCATCGGCACGACCTCCGTCGGGGTCCACACCAATATCATCATAATAACCAGGGGTCTCCTCCTCGTAATGAGCCTCCATGCCACAGCGGCATCGATTTACAAAATCATCTAAAAAAAAAACATATATAACAGAGTGTGAGCCCCACTGAGCTCGTGAGCAAAACATATCATCATGCATGCACATGCAACCATCATTCACATGATCCTACATGATATGCAAGTCCAGATTAATTATTAGCCACCTAGCAATACAACTAAGTCAGGTCAGTGCTACTACAATCCCCAATACATGTATCCCTAGTGCGAGCTTGGTTACCCCTTCCTGCGATACACCCATTGAGTTGTCGGAGAGAACCAGTCAGCTCCCGCATTCGTTCATCAAGGTCAGCCCGACCAGCCCTCTGTGATTAACCTGTAGGGCAATCCATTCCTTTTCTCTTTTCTTTTCTTTTCTGGCTTATAGCCCATAATCACCATTCCGGTGCAAACACATTTCTTTTCATTTCATTTCATTTCTTTTCTCATATACACATATGGTCACCCTCATAGGCATCCAACACCTTAACCCCTGTTGGCAAGGGTGCGTAGCACGGGTGATGAAACTCTAACCCCATGTCTATATGGCATCGTATGAGTCAGGTGGTGTCAACCGTATCCCATACTAAGGGCTACCACATGCCTCATTTTCAAGCCGACTACGTCATCTAGTCTAACATTCACAATCATCAGATAAAATTCACAGTGTGTTGATCAACAGACAATCATTATGTAGTAATTTGAGTAATTGAACAAAATTAAATAACACAACATTTATAATTTAAGATTCTTAATTGCCGGCATAGCATCACAGTTACACATACATATATGATAACACTTCACTCACCTGCGTCTGGTTCTAAGAACTCGGTTGCAATATCAGTTCCAACTGTAGTCTGGTTGTAGGCCTCGAGCGCGGGATCAAATCCTAGATATAAATCAGAAATTGTCATTTTAATATTCCAATCTATCTCTGGTGGTCCTAGGGTTAACCTAAGCTCACTGGGTTAACCCGATGTTCAGTTGGTTTTCACTTGGACTTCTCTAGGCCTTGCACTGGGCCTTAGGTCTATGTCCTGGTACATCATCCAGAGATGGTGCCCTAGGGGTAAAATGGTCATTTACAATATTAGTACCTGACCCTAGGTCATAATAGACTTACAGTGTTGTCCCCAGCTTGACAGTGCTGTAGGACCAAGCACAGGTAGGGTTTCCAAGTCTTCCGGGGCCCACTTGGGTTCCCAAGCATTCCCCCATATAGACAGATGTAGGGAGGGGCATTTAGGTCATTTCCTCCTTCCCACACAGTACCATGGCCAACGGGTGAGGTCCCCCAAGACAAAACATCAAAACAGCAGCAATTTATTCACTGGGCGATGGCTCTGGGCGTTGGGTGCATCGCCCAGTGCATTGCCCAGAGTCTTCAAAACGAGATCTGGCTAAGATTCCTATGATGCTGGCCATGGGCAGTGACCAAATCATCTCCCCATGCATGTTAGGGTATTAGGTACCCCCAGGGGTGATCTTCATTTTGGTCCATGTGGATTCTCCAATGGGCCCACCACTTAGCTGCCAGCGGCTGCCCAGACAGCCCAATGAATAGTGTCATAGGGATTTCTTCAATAACAGATCAGGATTTTGGCCACATGCAAGGCTGGAAACAGATGTAAAATGATGATTCAAGGCTGCTACCACCTAGGGCTAGGTCCCATGCAGCCAGGGTTTGTGTCCAGGCCTCCAAACAGCCAAATAACAGTGCATCTGGCAATGCAGCCATGCACAGCCAGATTTCGGCTCCAAGACCAATAGAACAGATCTGTAAAATTACTTAAAATTCCCAGATCTTCCATGCTTCATGCTTGCATGGCAGATCTGGAGCAATTCTAGGCAGTTCCCAGCTGTTCTGGGCTGCCAGAGAGCTGAAAATAATCCAAAACACAGGCATTAAAGGGAGCAGCAGGTAGAGGCAGTGATTATATACCTGCATAGGTGTAGAGTTGCTCGAATCCAAGCTTTGGATGCAAGGCTACCTCCCAATCCTTCCTTCTTCTCTTTCTTCTTCTTCTCCCTCTCTTTTCCTCTCTTTTCTTTCTTCTCCCTTCCTATGATTTGAACAGTAGCCAAGGGGTTTAAATGAACCCATGGCACTGCTATTTATAGACCCAGGCTGACTAAGGCCTGTTTGGTTGGTTAAGGCCCCTTTTGAAAATGCATTTTGGACTGCATTCTCAGCCATTCTGGGCACACTGGTGGGGTCCACAGTGAACCAAGGGTATGAGGTGGTCCTTCAGACTCCCCTCTACCTATAGAGGGTGCCCATATCCAATATGAGTGGTCCCCCTAATTTAAAATCAATTTAATATGTTGTTATGCACTCTGGGTGATGTCTCTGGGCCTTGTCTGCATTGCCCAGTGCATCGCCCAGAGATTTCAGCAAGGCTGAATCTCGGTGGGGTTTGCACAGGGGTTTGACCCATGGTTAGGGCATTGTCCCCACATGCCAATTACAATTTTTTACACACTTTTCTAGGGGTGGGTCCCATAGTTATGGAGAGGAGAGAGATTACCTGGAGTCCAGGCCATACATAATGCTGTGAGATGTGCAGTTGCAGGGGTCAGTTGTCCATCTTTTGACAGGTATGTAGGAAGACATGCACAGGGTTTCTTCATCAATCCAAATCACTGGAGTGATACTCCACAGTGTTCTTGGTTGCCTGGTCAGGGGTTCCTGTCCTTCAATCAAAATTCCAGCCATTCAGGAGTAGGGTTTGACAGCCTACCCACAGGCCAATTGTCAGGTGGAGGTGACTAACAGTACACTACTTGAGGGAGTCTAAAAGAGGTTAGAGGGAGCCAAAGGCAAATGGGTCGAGGAACTTCCGAGTGTCCTGTGGGCGTACCGAACAACAGTAAGGACGCCCACAGGAGAGAGCCCATTCCGATTGGCATATGGTACCGAGGCCTTGGCACCAGTAGAAGTCCTTGCCATGTCCCACAGAGTACTGCACTTCAACGAACGTACATACGACGATGGGCTCCGAGAAAACTTGGATTTCCTAAATGAGGTCCGCGAGAAGGCACTGCTCAGGAACGTGACATACCAACAACGAATGGCCAAGTACTACAATGCCAGAGTTAGAGAGAGGCTTTTCCACCAGGGAGACCTAGTTCTAAGAAGGGCTAGAGCATCACAACCCAGGAAGGAGGGGAAGCTATTGGCCAACTGGGAAGGACCCTACATAATTTTCAAGCAGATACGGCCAGGGACCTACCGCTTGAAAACTCCAGAGGGCAAGAAGATAGATCATGCCTGGAACTCAGAGCAATTGAAGAACTACTATCAGTCGAGTAGCAGTAGTAGGCTTTCAGCCACAGTAATTCGCATTACAGTAGCAGTATTCCATTTTCAAGGATTATTTGAAATTTTTTAAAATTTGAAGTAAATATTTTGTTCTGAGCTACATCCGTCTACCTCTCGGTCGATAGTTGAACACTTTCAAGAACCAAGGTCCAATGACCACCAAGGCATAAGGCCACTGAGGTCTAATGACCACCGAGGCGTAAGGCCACCGAGGTCTAACGACCACCAAGGCATAAGACCACCAAGGTCTAATGACCACCAAGGCGTAAGGCCACCAAGGTTTAATGACCACCAAGGCATAAAGCCACCAAGGTCTAAGGACCACCGAGGCGCAAAGCCATCGAGGTCCAATGACTATGAATTCACCTAGAGGGGGGGTGAATAGGTGTAGGTTCAAAAATTAAAATAACTATGTGGAAATAAAATCAAACAATAAAGATAGAGAAGAGTAAAGACAAGCAATGTAAAAAGACACAAATAATTTATAGTGGTTCAACCAAAATGTGCCTACGTCCACTCCTCTCACCTTAGAGAGAATTCACTATAACGAATCTTGAGTGAGCAAGAGAACTCATACAACTACTCTTAAAAATATGAGCAAGAGGACTCAAATGACTACTCTTGAGAAATGAGCAAGAGGACTCCTTCTCTTGATGTGGAGCAAGAGGACTCAACAACAATTTTAAGTAAAGTACTAAGTAGTTTAGGATTACCTTAAAACTTAGTAGAATGAGTGCTACCTCTTAGTCAATGTAGCTTGGATGCAAGTATGCAATGAGGGAGCAAGAATGAGATTGAATTTTCTTCGATCTTCTTTGATCTTGAAAGAATAATCTCACAAGGGAGTGCTTGTTTGCTTAGAGCTCTTGATTGATGATTGTTGTAGTGTTTAGAACACTAATCAAGAGGGTATTTATAGGCTAGAGGCTTAGAACCAATTAGGAATCCAATTAAGAAGAGAATCTCACATTCTATAAGTGATCTGGTATGCTGGATGGGAATCCGGTATGCCAGATTACCTACTTTCCTTAAGAGATAGGAGAATAATGGTCATAATTAATTAGTCAAGCACTGATCCGGTATGCTGGATTGGGATCCGGTATGCCGGATCAGGGCAAAATACACCCAAGAGAGGATCCAGTATGCTGGATCCTTATCCAGCATGGGTAAAGGGGTTACTGGAGGTGTTTCTCTGAGACACCCATTAATCCGGTATGCCGGATTGGGATCCGGTATGCCGGATTGGGCAATTACAGTGTAATTTTAGTCTAATTTCTCAGGGGTTATTTTGGGTATTTCAAATCCAATTGGTCACATGATCAGGAGTTTGAATAACCTCCTAAGGTCATTCTAGATGGATGCATGCGTGTGTGTGTGCATTACATCGAATGTGACTCAAGAAACAATAGAAATTACATATTTGTAAATAGACAAAGTCTTCAATCAAAAGTCTTCAATTCTTCAATGCTTTAAGCTTCTAAACATATGTCTTTGACTTCCAAGCTTCAATCTTCTTTGAAAGTGGTCTTTGAGCACTTGTATATGCTCCCCCTCACTTGATGCTATGCTTTGACTCTAAAATACTTAGAACACAAGCATTAGTCCAAGTCTTATTTGTTATCATCAAAACATCATCATAGGGATGACTTAGAGGAAGTAGAGTGTAGGACCATTTTCCTAACAATCTCCCCCTTTTTGATGATGACAAATAATCCACAAAAGATATAAATAATGGAGAGCAATAATGTATGCAAGGAATAAGAGACAAGAATAATAATAATTCTTTAACCCAAGCAAATTTATTTATAAGACCATAATCATTATCCATTATAGCTTTCAAACACAATATAATATACTTCTCCCCCTTTGGCATTATCAAAAGAAAGTCAAAACATATCAAACAGGAGGATCAAAGGGTGGAAGGGGTGAAATAGAACTGGATGCACTGGCGAACGGTGATGGAACTCCGTGTGGAGTGGCTCCTGGTGTATCAAGAGAAAGATGTCCACGATTGAGAGCAAGAGTTTGAATAGAGTTAAGAATCTTATCTTGGCGCAGATACATGTTGTTAAAGCCGGTCTTCACATCATCACGGAGAGATGTGACATCATCTTGAATCCGTTGTTGTCCAAGTTCAAGTTCCATGATACGAGTGTTGGCTTCATCCATGTATTCATCAATGCTTGACACCCAATCGTGTAGAGATGCCGGTATCCCTTCTCGAGCAATAGGAGGAGGAGGCACTTGGTCTCCCAATTCTTCTTCGACGAACACATCGGAAGGAGGAGGAATAGATATTGCATGAAAACTATTCTGAGTGATGTATTGGGAGGAAACAGGGGCCACTTCCTCACGATCAAGATCTAAGTTGTACTCCTGAAAAACACGAGTGAGGAGCCTACCATAGGGAAGGTTAGTGCTCCTATGAGGATGAGTACAAGATTCCATGTATCGCATGATGAAGTAAGGAAGATTGGTAGGGTTATTGGTGTAGATACAATAAGTGATATAAGCTTGTAGCGTAAGACACTTGTTTCTATCACCACCCCTAGGAATAATGTTGTGTTGGACTATGTAAGAGATGACATGAGATATAAGACGAAGGCGACCAACAACAAGAGTTCCGGCATTTGGATCAAACTGTTTTAGGATGGAGGAGTATATCTCTTCATGGTTGATCAAATCACCGAAATTGGTATTCTTTGGAGTCCAAAAGATGCAAGGACCATCATTTGGAATGTGAAGGATGCGAGCAAGATCATCAAGAGAAAGGTCTATGTGAGTTCCCTTCACATAAGAATGAAGTTTCAAGTCTTGTTCCGCTCCGCTGAAGTAGAGGTTGGTGTAGAAATACTTGATAAGGTTTGGATAGCAAGGGTCATCCATGTTGAGAATGGGTTCCCAACCGATGTCCTTAAAGCGGTCTTCGAGACGAATGCTATTGAAAGAAAAAACATCCACTTCATATCCTTCTTCAATCTTTCTTGCAAGGTAGAGATGCCAATTTGCTAGGCATTCCCTAGACCGAAACAAACGATCTTCTCCTTCAGCATATGGTTGTCTTGATCCACTTCCTCTTCCTCTTTTGGAGGGTTGTTGTCTCTCCGGCATAGGGTCCTTCCCTTTTCTACTCATGGTGGAGAGAGGTTTTGAGAAGAGAAAAAGATTTTTAAAGTAATAGAAAGAAATTAGATAGAGGGAAGATGATATGATAAACAGTGAATCAGAAAAGGACAAAGAAATGGGGTTTAAATAGGCTTGAAAAGAGGTCCAACAGTTATAAAACGGGCAGAAATTCAAACATCCGGTATACCGTTTCCCAATCCAGTATACCGTTTCAAACAATAACGACTAAAAAACTGCCAGAGAAGCTAATCCGGTATACCGTTTGGCAAACCGGTATACCGTTTCAAGCAGGAACAGTAGGAAAAACAGCAATTTTGAAAGAAATAACTTTGAGAAAACACTTTTAGCTTAGATAAAAGGGTCACACAACCCAAGATCTCTTCTAAGAGAGCAGAAACGTTCTTCACTCAAAGGTTTTGTGAAGATGTCCGCAAGTTGCTTCTCGGTTTCAATATAGTCAAGTCGGATTTCACCTCTTTAAGCTGTATCACGAAGAAAGTGATGACGAATATCAATATGCTTAGCTCAAGAGTGTAAAATCGGATTCTTGCTAAGATTAATTGCACTTGTGTTATCACATTGGATTGAGGAGGTGTCAAACTTCACTCCATAGTCTTAGAGAGTTTGCCTCATCCAAAGCACTTGTGCACAACACCGTCCGGCTGCAATGTATTCAGCCTCAGTGGTAGAAAGAGCAACTGAATTTTGCTTCTTACTAAACCACGACACTAAACACGATCCCAAGAAGTGACAAGTTCCACTTGTACTCTTACGATCAACATGACATCCGGCAAAATCGGCGTCGGAGAAGCTAACAAGATCAAAGTCATTGTTCATAGGGTACCATAGTCCAATGCTTGGAGTTCCCTTCAAGTACTTAAAGATTCTCTTTACAGTACTCAAATGAGATTGCATAGGTTTGGCTTGGAACCTAGCACAAGCACAGACACTAAACATAATATCAGGTCTACTAGCCGTTAGGTAGAGTAAGCTACCTATCATGCCTTTATACTTAGTTGGATCAATAGGGATGCCATCTTCATCTTTGGACAGAGTTACAGATGTACTCATTGGAGTACTAGATGACTTTTGTCCATTGATGTCAAACTTCTTTAATAATTCTTTAAGATACTTTGTTTGACTGATGAATATCCCATTAGAAGTTTATTTAATTTGCAGTCCTAAAAAGAAATTTAGTTCACCCATGAGACTCATCTCAAATTCATTACTCATGCATTTGCCAAAGTCAGAACAAAAAGATTCATTTGTAGATCCAAAGATTATGTCATCTACATAAATCTGGACTATAATCACATCATTTATATCATGCTTGACAAATAAAGTGGTATCTATTTTATCCATTGAAAAACCAGAATTGACTAAAAACTTACTCAATCTGTCGTACCATGCTCTTGGGGCCTGTTTTAAACCATACAGGGCCTTCTTCAATTTGTATATATGGTCCGGAAATTTTAAGTCTTCAAAGCCAGGCGGTTGAGATACGTAGACTTCTTCATTTATGTAACCATTCAAGAAAGCGCTTTTGACGTCCATTTGGTATAACCTGAAATTCTTATGACACGCAAAAGCAAGCAACATTCTAATTGACTCAAGTCTAGCTATAGGTGCATATGATTCATCGAAATCAACTCCTTCATGTTGGTTATATCCTTGAGCAACTAGTCTAGCTTTGTTTCTAGTAATATTACCATCTTCATCAAGTTTATTCCTAAATACCCATCTAGTCCCAATAATCTTGGTGTTAGAGGGTTTTGGCACTAAGTCCCAAACTTGATTCCTTTCAAATTGGTTAAGTTCTTCTTGCATAGTGACTATCAAATCACTATCCAAAATAGCTTCTTTAATATTCTTGGGTTCGATGGTAGATATAAAGGCTACATTAGAACAAACATTTTGGATTTTACTCCTAGTTTGTATTCCTTTATTTAGGTCTCCAATGACAAGGTCAAGGGGATGATCTTTAACAGTTATAACTTCTTCAGGAAGTTGATGTACTTGAACATCAGGCTCATCTAAAGTGATTTTTTCAACTCTCTTCCTAATTTCAAGTACTTCATCTTCATCATCATCTTCTAGGTCTTTATACTTTTCTTTTGCCATAGATTCATCAAATCTAACATTCATAGACTCTTCCACAACTAGTGTTCTCTTATTAAACACTCTATATGCTCTACTGTTTGTGGAGTAGCCTAGGAATATACCATCATCAGCCTTTTCTTCAAATTTGCCTAGATTATCTTTAGTATTAAGAATGAAACAAGCACATCCAAAAACTTTAAAATAGTCTACTTTAGGCAATTTGTTATGAAACAATTCATAGGGAGTTTTTAACAAGATGGGTCTTATCAAAACTCGGTTTAACACATAGCAAGCCGTGTGTACAGCTTCAACCCAAAAATATTTAGGTAAAGAATACTCATTGAGCATTGTCCTAACCATTTCTTGGATTGTTCTATTCTTTCTTTCAACCACACCATTGGATTGTGGTGTTCTAGGGGTTGAGAAGTTATGTGTTATACCTTGCTTTCGACAAAACTCATCAAATTCACCACCATGGTCACTTTTTATGGAAGTGATCATGTAACCCTTTTGATTTTGTATTCTTTTGCAAAGAGCTACCAATTCCTTGAATGCATCATTCTTATGCTTGAGAAAGAGGGTCCAAGTGAACAGGGAGTAGTCATCTATAATAACGAAAGTGTATTTCTTTCCTCCCAAGCTAGTGATTTGTATGGGTCCAAATAATTCTAAATGAAGTAATTGTAAAAGTCTAGAAGTGGCAACAAAATTAATAGCCTTATGAGAAGCTTTAGGAAGCTTACTTCTTTGACAGGCTCTACATGTGTGTTGCTTATCAAAATTCAGCTTAGGTAGATTTCTCACTAGATTCTTAGAATAAAGGGATTTTATAATCTTAGGATTTATATGTCCCAATTTTCTATGCCACAAGGTTACATCATCAAACTTAGATAAGAGACAAGCATCATGAGAGTTCATGTTAAAGGTTCAAATATAAACATTATTCTTTCTTGATCCTTCAAGTATTAGGTTATTATGAGAATCTTTAATCTCACACTTGGAGGCATTAAAGTTAACGAAATAGCCATTGTTACAAAGCTGACTTACACTAAGCAAGTTGTACTTTAAATTTTTAACTAGACTAACATTAGAGATTGTCGTACCTCCAAACTTTATTGAACCGTTACCGATGATTCTTCCTTTACTATTGTCTCCAAAAGATACCCATCCCCCTTTTTACTTTTTGAGTTCTGAAAAAAGCTTTGGGTTGGATGTCATATGTTTTGAGCAACCGCTATCAATATACCATTCATCTTTGCTTAGACGTACCTATAAAACAAGAATGCTTAATAAAACTTTGGTCCCCATTGGGTGTTGGGTCCATTATTGTTAGTACTATACATTCCTCTTGGTCTTCACACCATTTGGTGGCCACTTGCCTTTTGATTCCCATACCAGTTTGTATATGGATGAGGGTTTCAAGGTCTTTGGTTTTGAGACATTCTATATGACCCTTGGTTGTTAGGTGGTCTTTGCACCTTTGGTAGATTTTTCTTATGTTGACCATTGAAGGGTCTTCTAGGAGGTCGAAAAGGTTGCTTCATATAATAACATTCCTAAATAGTGTGTCCCTTTTTATTGCAATTGTTGCATACAACAGTTTGAGGAATATTTGGGCTTAGGGTCTTCCCTTTGGGATTTGATTTGTTTAACTGAGGAGTTTTCTTTCTAACATAACATTCCTCAATCAAATGTCTTTTTTTTTTATAATAATTGCAAAACTTCTTCTTCACTTTCTTACTTGTTATTTTACTTGAACTTGCCTCATTGGTATGATTTGAACTCTTGTTCACATCATAACCTACTCCTTCCTTGTTAAAGGGTGCTTTGGAGGTATTTCCGAATAAAATATCAAGAGTCTTTTTGTCATTTGTAAATGACTCTAATGCTTTACACAGTTTCTCTTTTTCTTCTTCTAAAGTCTCTACTTGAGAAGTTAGAGATGTGTTTTGGTCTTTGAGGGTGTTTATCTCCTTTAAGAGATCTTTCTTAGTTGTAGCCAATTCTATGCTACTTTGATATAAATCTTCAAAAGCTTCGTCCAATTCTAAATAATCTTTATCTTTAGAAGAAGAAATAGGAGTTACCTCATTTTGAGTTTCTTCTTCTTCTTCAGTAGCCATTAAAGCGAGGTTGGATTGTTCCTCTTCTTCTTGTGATTATTCATTATCTTCGTCTTCATCACTTGAGTCGAAGGTGTGTTCGGCTTTGTAGGCCTTCTTATACTTCTTCATTTTAGGGCAATCTCCTCTAAAATGTCCAGGTTTTCTACACTCATAACACAAGATTTCCTTTGAAGAAGAGTCAGAATTATCCTTAGAGACATTTTTACCTTTTTGGTCTTTTGAGAAATTTCTTCTGTTGAATGAAGGTTTTCCTTTGTTCTTCAAAAACCTTGAAAATTTCTTTGACAAATAGGCAATTTCATCATCTGAAAGTTCTTCATCATCGTCGCTGATATCATAGGTTTTGAATGCGACAACCTTCTTCGTAGGTTCCTTAAGCTCGTCCTCCTTGGTGTCTTGCTTTAGCTCCATCTCATGTGTTTGAAGTAATCCCAATAGCTCATCTAGACTTAGCTTATCAATGTATTTTGATTCTCTTATGGCTGTAGTCTTGGGTCTCCATTTCTTTGAGAGGGATCTCAGAATCTTTCGAACGTTCTCACCATTGGAGTAAACCTTACCTAATCCTTTCAACTTGTTCACGAAGTTAGTAAATCGAGTAAACATGGCATATATATCTTCATCATTTTTCATTTTAAACAATTCATATTCATTCACTAACATGTCAATCTTAGATTGCTTAACTTCAGAAGTACCTTCATAGGTCACTATAAGCTTATCAAACATCTCCTTAGCGGAGTCACACATGCATGTCCTATTATATTCTTTTTCTCCTAATGCACATTGAAGATAACTTATAGCAATATAGTTGAGTTGCATCTTAGCTTTCTCAACTGGAGTCCATTCTTCTTTGGGCTTGTCTATAGTATTGGGTCCGTTCTCTATAACTTCTCATGCATCAATGTTATTGGCGCATACGAAGTTCTTGAAGCGATTCTTCCAATAGGAGAATCCTTCACCTTCAAAGAAGGGAGGTCAGGTAATGTTATAACCTTCGAACTTACGGTTAACAGAAGTTTCCATAGTCTTTAACTGTTAGTTGGATTAAAGATAATCACGGTCTTGAGCTCCCGCTCTGATACCAAATGTGAATTCACCTAGAGGGGGGGTGAATAGGTGTAGGTTCGAAAATTAAAATAACTATGCGGAAATAAAATCAAACAATAAAGATAGAGAAGAGTAAAGACAAGCAATATAAAAAGACACAAACAATTTATAGTGGTTCGGCCAAAATGTGCCTACGTCCACTCCTCTTACCTTAGAGAGAATTCACTATAACGAATCTTGAGTGAGCAAGAGAACTCGTACAACTACTCTTGAAAATATGAGCAAGAGGACTTAAATGACTACTCTTAAGAAATGAGCAAGAGGATTCCTCTTGATTTGGAGCAAGAGGACTCAACAACAATTTTAAGTAAAGTACTAAGTAGTTTAAGATTACCTTATAACTTAGTAGAATGAGTGCTACCTCTTAGTCAATGTAGCTTGGATGCAAGTATGCAATGAGGGAGCAAGAATGAGATTGAATTTTCTTCGATCTTCTTTGATCTTGAAAGAATAATCTCACAAGGGAGTGCTTGATTGCTTAGAGCTCTTGATTGATGATTGTTGTAGTGTTTAGAACATTAATCAAGAGGGTATTTATAGGCTAGAGGCTTAGAACCAATTAGGAATCCAATTAAGAAGAGAATCCCACATTCTATAAGTGATCCGGTATGCTGGATGGGAATCTGGTACGTCGGATTACCTACTTTCCTTAAGAGATAGGAGAATAACGGTCATAATTAATTAGTCAAGCACTGATCCGGTATGCTGGATTGGGATCCGGTATGCTGGATTGGGATCTGGTATACCGGATCAGGGCAAAATACACCCAAAAGATTATCCGGTATGCTGGATCCTTATCCAGCATGGGTAAAGGGGTTACTGGAGGTGTTTCTCTGAGACACCCATTAATCCGGTATGCCGGATTGGGCAATTATAGTGTAATTTTAGTCTAATTTCCTCAGGGTTATTTTGGGTATTTCAAACCCAATTGGTCACATGATCAGGAGTTCGAATAACCTCCTAAGGTCATTCTAGATGGATGCATGCGTGTGTGTGTGCATTACATCGAATGTGACTCAAGAAACAATAGAAATTACATATTTGTAAATAGACAAAGTCTTCAATCAAAAGTCTTCAATTCTTCAATGCTTTAAGCTTCTAAACATATGTCTTTGACTTTCAAGCTTCAATCTTCTTTGAAAGTGGTCTTTGAGCACTTGTATATGCTCCCCCTCACTTGATGCTATGCTTTGACTCTAAAACACTTAGAACACAAGCATTAGTCCAAGTCTTATTTGTTATTATCAAAACATCATCATAGGGATGACTTGGAGGAAGTAGAGTGTAGGACCATTTTCCTAACAATGGCCACCAAGGAGTAAGGCCACTAAGGTTGAATGACCACCAAGGCGTAAGAATGGCCTAATGACCACCAAGGCATAAAGCCACCAAGGTCTAAGGACCACTGAGGCGCAAGGCCACCGAGGTCTAATGACCACCAAGGCGTAAGGCCACCAAGGTCTAATGACCACCAAGGCAGAAAGCTACCAAGGTGTAAAGCCACCAAGGTCTAAGGACCACCGAGGTGCAAGAGCACTGAGGTCTAATGATCACTAAGGGCGTAAGACCATCAAGGTCTAATGACCACCAAGGCAGAAAGACACCAAGGTCTAAGGACCACAGAGGTGCAAGACCACCAACGTCTAATGATCACCAAGGCACAAAGCCACCAAGGTCTAACGACCATCAGGGCCTACCGGCCATATACACAAACGACGAACAACAATACACAAGGGAGGCAAGGACTCAACCATAAAAATCGAAAGTAGATAACGCGAAGGAAGCAACAATAATTACAAAGCCAATTTCCAAGTTCCAAGTTCAACATTCAATAAACAAAAATGTACAGAGTCAAGGAAGAACCGCGCCCTCCTCTGGAGGAATCTCAACCTCCTTAGGGGGAGAAGCCATGTCAGCCCCAAGCGGGAGAGCCACGCCTTCCTCAGGAAGGGTCGTACCCTCCTCAGGGGATCAGTACCCTCCCCAGGAGGAACGTCGGCTACCCTGATAGCTATTGTGATCGGCGGCACATACCCTGAAAATCGGGAGAAGTCATAGTCGGGAGTCTCCTCAAGGATATAGGCTACCATGTCATGGATCCCCATATCATACACCTCCTAGTTGTACTCGTAGAATAGATCCCTGATGGCTCGGGATGTCCGAAACTGCGCCACAACCTGCTCATCGGCCTGGACCACCTCAACATCATGACCTCGCCTCACGGTCTAGAGCTCCTCCTCTAATGCTCGGACCCTGGCAGTCAAACCTGAGCACTGGGCCTCCAAAGCCACACTCTTGGAGAATAAAGTACTGATCTCCTCAGCCATCCTCCTCTCCCGAGCGATGCCCTCCTCACGAGCTACCTTCTGCTCTAGAAGATCCCTCTCCAAACTCTGCAGAGTCCAAGCATCTTGAATCTCTTGGAGACGAATCTCTCAAAGCGAAGTACCACCTCAGTGGTATGGTGCTGGACCTGCAACAAAAGTCGTCGTCAGTAAACCTCCCATGTGCTAGGTACCAAGTAACAAAAATCAGAAGGTACCAAGTAGCAAAAATCATAAGGTACCAATTAGCAAAAATCACAAGGTACTAAGTAATAAAAATCAGAAGGTACCACTTATAGAAGCAGTGTCCCCATAAAGGGACCTCAGCAACTCTGTATGGCTCATCTCTTGCAAAGCCAGGCGCTTAGAAGGAAGCCGGCCCTTGTCCAATCACTCCCGCGGAATGCCGCTGTCGGCGAAAAGAGAAGCACCCTCCTAGATTCCCAAGGAAGAATCAGAGGAGATGGAGCTGGCGGGTCCATAGCAGTGCCCGAAGAAGAAACCACCCCTTGCCTCTGGAGGAGGGTGGAACAGAAGCACCAGACGCAGTAGTAGCTGCAAGAATCGGCCGTGGAAGCTTTAGCCTCAGAGAACTTCTGCCAATGCTAGGAGGGTTGGGACCCCCTTCCTCTTGGCACCCATGGCCATGACCATGGTGGGAGGAGTACGGACCGAAGGGGCGTCGGCGTCCCCTACCCCAGCAAAAGAGCCATCTGCAGGAAACGCAGCCGGAGCAGCATCCCTTTGAGCCGTCCTCCTCCGAGAACTGGCGTAAAAAAGCATAGGGTCCGGTCATAGATCCACTAAACAACAACAATGGACAGAAAAAGAAAACGAGTCAGCGACAGACAAACAAAAAGAAAAATCCTAGGCACAAGTACCAAGTATGGGCATGAGGACAAAGATCTTACCAGGACTCAACTTCCAAAGGAATAGGAAGGCCTCCAAGTCCAACTCTCGAACATCGAACTTGCTGCATCCCAGACACCGATTAAGGGAGTCACTCTCGAAGTCGTTTAGCTTAAGAGAAAGGTTGACACTCTTGAGGTCAATAGCCTCCCAGGTGGTCCACAGTAGGCATTGGGGGACCGTAGCAAAGAAAAACCGATCCCTCCAATATTTCACCGAACTGGTGAGCCCCTCAAAGAAGTCAAAGTCGGCGAAGGGACCTTTGAGGGAGGGGCAGACAAAAATGGTACCACTCATCATCCCCCTTCCTCAACGTGTAGAAGTGCAAGAACAGGGGAACGGTGGTGGCGCGCCTCACCCGGGCAAAGCACACATAAAAGCCCAAGAGGACCTTCCAGGAGTTGGACAATATCTGCCCGGGGGTAAGGTGGCAGTGGTCCAAGACCAACTCTACAAAACGAGGAATGGGGAAGTGAAGGCCATAAGCAAAGAAGACCTTGTAGAGACAAATCTCATCCACCCGGTGGGAGAAAGCACGATCATCGCCCCTAGGGACACGGAGGACAACCTCAAAACCAGGTCTGAGGCAATTAGGACGCTAGAGAACCGCCCTATCCTACTAGCAGGGTCTACAGCCGGGAGCGCCGCCCCAGAGACACTAGGACCCCCACCAGGACCAGAGTCACCAGAGGTCCCCTCCTCCTCATCGCTAACAATAGCTTTAGGAGAAGGCATGGGGGGAGGGTATCCACAGAGGAAAATGACCCAGAAGAAGGCCCATTCGTGGCATACCCCATCACAACAGTGGCGGAGTCAGAGTCACTTGACATCATGGGTAAAGATATGGAAGGCTACTTACTTGGGCGGTACTCCCCAATGTCAGGCTGCCAACCCAAGAGAGAAGAAAAGAGCTGCCACATGGAAAAAATGAATCCATAAGGTACCATAAAAAAAAAAAAAAATTTTTGGCCGAGGCCATACCTAAAAGGCGCAGCGTGGGCGACTGGGCGAGAACGAGCACAGGCGCGGCATGGGCGACTGGGCGAGAAAGGGTGCAGGCGTGGGCGACTAAAGCGAGAATGAGCACAGGTGCGGGCGACTAGGCGAGAATAGGCGCAGGCGCGGGCGACCGAGAAGGGATGCAGGCATGGGCGACTGTGCAAGAACGAGCACGGGCGACTGGGTGAGAACAAGCAGGGGTGCAGGCGCGAGTGACCAAGAGAGAATAGGCGCAGGCACGGGGGACCGAGAGCGGGCGTAGGAGTGGGTGACTGGGCCAGAACGAGCACAGGCGCAGGCGTGGGCGACCAGGCCAAGAACATGTGCTGGCGCAAGCGAATGGGCGAGAGCGAACACAGGTGCGAGCTCGGGCGACGAGGCGAGAATGGGCACGGGCGACTAGGTGAGAACATGCACAAGTCACGGGCGCAAGCGTAAGCAGGCTACATGTGACGGAAGACGACCGTGGGCACGCCCGTGTGATCGAGACCGTGGACGTGATCGAGATCATAGACGGACGAGACCAAGTGGGTCAGTGAATACAGGCTAGACCAAGAGGCTCATGACTAAGGGAAGAGAAGGCTAAGGGCAAGGGAGAGGCCATCCTGCTCATTATGACCCAAGAGCAAACACTTGGGGGGCACATGACATGGTGGCTGATTCCAAAGCAAGAGAGAAAAGCTTCAAAGCAAAAGGAAAAAAGAAAAAAGTAAGAGAGAGACAAGAGGAATGAAAAGTGAAGGATGGAAGGAAAGAAAGGAAAAAGAAAGAAAATACAAAAAGTGTAGTGGGAGGGATTGGGACCCTCCACCCCTCCCACTTCACTAGAAGTTTCACAGAAACATCCTCTGAGAGAACCTATTTACATCAAGCCCCTCACTACACAAAGACAAGAAAACTACTCTCTTGAACATTTCGTTCCAACAGAGTGGGGGGCAAGTGATAAACCAAAATTATACCGGCCAATCGGGAGCCGCCACGTGTCCTGGCCCAAGTGGAAAGACCATCCTAAGCCCTGCCACCTTACGTCTGACTTTATTAGCCCAGAAGTCAAAGAACCAACAAGGACGTCTAAGAACCAAGACCAAGTACTACATGCAAGCTACTACCGTCACTGAAAAGATATGCATTACCTCATCAGTTGAGGGTACCATCTACCAGAGGTACAATTCCAGATGGACTCATGCACCAAGGACCTTATCCAATATACAAGGGCACATGCATGTCTATCTATCGAGAACATCCCCCCTACTGGGACTCTACCTCCCATGGGAGAGAAACCAACCAAGAGATGAATCCTACCAACTAGGAACGTCTATCTACTACGAGGACTACTCGTTACCAATTGGGACTCTCCACACCGCCTCACTCCACTATAAATTCCAAGGTACTTACCCCATTAACCCATCTTGAATTCTAACTATTCATCTATTTGCTCAGAGAGATCTAACTTAGGCATCGGAGAATCCTAGGCCGAAACCACACTGGTTCTCCCTTGTCACCCAGGTCCTTTTGCAGGTTACGGCACTCGAAGGGACCACCAAGCGATTTCTTGGCGCAACAAAAGCTAATAAAGAGACCAAAAGTAATAAAATTCCTAGATTAATTACTTAAAGATATATCTAGAAGAGAGCCTCATACAGTAGAATATTAAAATAAATTATTAATTTCGTACACCTCTTATTGAATTACAATTTTTGTCTTTCAGTCCTTGCAAATAAAAAACACTTGAAAACAAAAATCTGGTTCAACAGCATTTTTAGTAGGACACAGGTTAAGCATTTTCTCGAAACCTGGTCAGAACTTGTGCAAATAATTGTCCCTTTATTCAATTTTTAAACTTAATTTGCTGGAAAAAAATCTTGTTGAACTGGGGATCAACAAGCTTGTTGGGACAAAATTCATGGATGGATTAAGGAGGAGTTGTTTCCTTTGGATCACGAAAGCTCCCATGATATTCATCCATGGCCTTGTTGATCGGCCATGTCCATATCGGTTGAGACTTTCCCACTTGCTCTTCCTCAGACAACCGGACCGCAACAGCAATTGAGTGGATAGTAGAGACTGAAGAAGGTCATCAGTGTTAATCGGATCCTGGTCTTGGACCCGATCCATGGCACTCATGTGGGGCGGCTTGACCCAACCCGTGAGCAAGGGGAGGGAGCCATTCACTTTAAGTGAATGACTCACTCCCCCCCTTTCCTATTTAGAGTGAAAGACTACAAAGGGGAGGACTTAAGGTTTTGGCTATAAATAGATGTTTTAACCCTAAGTCCCATGATAACATTAGTAACCAAGATTTGTTTTTGTCTCCCTACTCTTCGAGTAATTGTGTGCTCTTGGGATTCCATCTCTTCTCAAGGATTTGTGGTGTGGAGTTCTTTTCCGTGGAAAAACTTTTCAAGATATTCGAAGATCGTGAAAGTGATCATTCGAGTTTGTGAAGCTAGTAACCAAACTCGTACGAGATCCCCTTCCGCTGCATTCCCATTTTCGTTCAGGTAATATCCTAACACGTGATGATTTATTTACAATCATGATAAGAATGAAGAAAACAAGGGATGTGATCAAACTCTTCTTCTTCTGAAGCATTAATGTCTGTTAGATCCATCATGCCTTGGGCCCTGCTGAAGGAATAAAATTTTAAGGTCTGTGGAGATATTGAGAGGGACTGAGCTCCTTTTATTTATACAACTAGGTGGCAGAATCCACCAAACAACAACCTTTGCTTGGATCTCAAGGATGAATATCATTCTGGCATAGCCTTAGTTTAAAGACCAGCTGCAATGATTACATGACCTCGTCTCCTAAGGCAAGGTATATGGCACGATCCTCTGGTCCACTAGTATTTGCGAGTGCTAAGAAAACAATCAGTCGCTTCTCGGCCCGGGACTGTATCTCTCGAATCCAAGCTAGTCTCTTCCTCAATTGCCTAATGTAGAGCGTGTTGCTGGGGTCTCCAAGCCCGAACAACATAATCAAGTCATGCCATGGAGAATTTCTAAGTATCAGGTTTCTATGGCTACTTATCTTAAAATCATGTTCAGTACTATAGGTAAATAAAACAATCATAGACAGGAAGTTAAATGGATCAGGTTGCACACAATGCTACAGTGATCTACGGGGTCTAACACCACTCAGGTAGGAATGGGTGCAGTGTATGAATTTCTTATTTTGCTCTCTGTAGCCTATTGGGTTTAACCTTGGTTGAGCTAGGCTATGGGTATGGTAGGGCCTACGCGCAGGTATAATGTTATAAGCAATGTCTAAATTCCCAAAACTTCGCAGCCACACATCCTGCATATCTATGTTTAGTTTTTCACACACATCAAGCACACAAAGGTTCATACATCCAACAGTATACATATATTACTTTATACATAATAGTTATGCCCAAATTAGGCCATACAAAAGAAAATTTTATCTCCTCAAATTTCTTACTTCCTCATCCTATCTTGTATACACCTATGTAATTTTGCTTATTATTGATGTATTTATTTATTATAGGGAAAATTTCACGGACACCCCCTAAAAGTATCCAATATCTCAAAAACTTACCATACTTTGTCAAAATGTCACAGACACCCCAAACGTTAAGCCCAGTTAGTACCCAAAGGTGGAATATCCATTTTACCCCTTAGTTATTTAAATAAAAGAATTGTCATTTCATCTTCTTCCATATTCTTGACGTTTTGGAGAACTGCTGCAAATCCATTTTGGGCGACCATCACCTGCTCCGGCACCGGCGACCATCACCTGCACCGGCACCGACAACCATTACCAGCGGCAATTCCAACTCCGGCGACCATTACAGCAGCCTTCCTCAACCACGTTGATTCCATCCCAAACCCATATGCCTTCCATTTTTCAAATCCTATCTATTATTCAGATTTCCAGATTTTCAAATGGAAAAAACAAAATTGCAAACTGAACATGAAGAAAAAAGGAAGAAACCCCCCCCCCCCATTTAGAGAAAAAGAAATTCACCAAAATAACAACTCGTGAAACCATTCCCAGCAAAGCCCATTCGAGTTCATTCTAGAATGCAAAAACTCAACCCATTTGCAGGCTTCATGGTCTTTTTGATTCAGTTAGTCAGAAAGTTTATAGTGGCTTAGAGCCATACTGGAATGCCATTGTTGAAGCTCTGTTTCGTTATTATTTGAAATTGGGGAGAATGGATTATACAGATCTTTTTTCCCCTCCCTCTTTTTATGTGTGTGAAGGAGCTAACCTGGCAAATCCCATGGATCGTGCTTGCAGATATCGACCTCAGGGATGATTGAACGGGGCAATGGGAAAGAAAACACCTTACGCTTCAATTACTGAACCACGAGCTCTTCGTCAGTTGGATGGAATCTGAAACCTGGAGGTAGTTTAACTACTCCGTTCTTAGCAAAATTAAGTTTGTCCATGTTGATAGATAAAACCAAATACTCTCTAAATTAAAGATTGCAGACTCACTCACCCACCCTAGAGAACTGGACCTCTCAATTCAGCTCAGCTTGGGCGCTGGAGTCAGTTGATTTCTTACAATCTTAACATAATCAGATTCAGAGAAACACAGAAGCAGAGAGACACACAGAGAGAAGAATAATAAATGATAAGAACAAGAAGATGGGGAAAAGGGGAGAGACAGAGAGTGAGAGAAAGAAAGGAGAGGTTGGGTTTAGAAGGAAAAGGGTTGATTCTTTATAGTAATGGCGTTGGAGGGGTGGAGAAGGGAATAGGACGACGATGACCTATTTGGCGTAAACGAGACTCAAAACCTTCCTTTTGACGCCTCTTAACAACCCGAATCCATGCTTTTAGGTTTAGTTCGTTTGCTTTCCCCAGATTCTTCAAAACCCACTTCGTCTCTCACATCACCACAACCCAAATCGATTTTCCTGGAAACCGATTGTTCACTGCTCGAATCCGACCAAAACTCCCCCGAATTCTTATGCGCGAGAGAGAGAAAGAAATCCATGAAAGTTCACTTGTGAGCTGCCATGGATTTTTCGCTGATGTCCATTTTTGCCTTTTTCCTGCTTCACAGAGAGAGAGAAAGAAACCCACAGCGACAGCAGAGAGACGACGAGCCAAGAAGGAGGGCTGGAGGGGGTGGCGGTGGTGGCGGCGGAAGAAACAGCAGAAGGAGAAGGAGAAGAAGGGGAGAAAAAAGGAATTAAAAAAAAGTATTAAATAAAAACAAGGACAAAATTGTCTTTTTAAAAAAAACTAACTTCTAACATCATTAATTCATCATTAAGGGTATTATAGGGATTTCACTGTGATAAGGGTAATTTCGCCATTTAAAAAAAATTAACAGACACTTAATTGCAAAGACTAACGGAATGGATTAAATTGAAGCAAATTCATAAAAATAGGGGGTGTCTATGGCATTTTGACCAAGTATGGTAAGTTTCTGACATATTGAATACTTTTAGGAGGTGTCCGTGAAATTTTCCCTTTATTATATTTTTTTTATCCACATAATCATACAAACACCTTAATAGTGTTATTTACATCATTATATTGTAGGAGTTATATGCCCATATGCTAATATTTCAATTTCTGTTGAAATTCCATTGTCTGGGCGTTTCACTGGGTGTTTGGCTCCATCGCCCAGTGCATCACCCAGAGAATCGGGGCTCAGTTATAAACAGTTCGTGAGTCACATTTCTCAATCCAAATTCTATTTTGAGAGCTCCAAACCCCTAGGGCAGTGATCAATAAGACCTTGTGACTAATTCCTCATCAAATCCAAGTGTTTTCGCAAGTCTCCAGCGCATCTGCGCCAGTCTATCTATCTATGGTAAGTTTTCTTTGCATTTTCCTATTATTAGACTGCTATCCATATTTTTCACTTCTTTTGGTTTGATCTACTGTTTCATGCCCTTCTTCCTTCTTTTCTTTCCCTTCTTGCTTGCAGCAACCATGTCCACAAGCGGTAGACACAGCACAATGAGGAAGTCAGTGACCCACAAGCGCTTGCGGTCTGACCCAGTGCCTTCTTCACCTTCGACAATACCCTCTTCAACGCCCGAAGAGGATTCCTTGTCCGAGAAATAGGAGTTTGACCAATTTTGGTTCTCCAGGTACGAGCATTCGCAAGATTGGGTGAAGTTCAAGTCTAAAAATATTGTGAATGGTAGGGTGGTGCACGTTGATGACTTCCACCAGTATGGGCTCTATGCCAAATTCAATGCCTTAGGCTTGGCACCGATGTTGTCTCCTACGCTGCCATGCTACCCGAACTTGGTTCGGTATTTTTATTGCAACCTTGTACCTGCTTCTGGGGTACAAGGGTTTGGATTGGAGAGCAGGGTGAAAAGGGTAGACATAAAGTTCACCACTGCCATTCTAGCAGAGATTTTGGGACTGCCCAACACAGGCGACAGGTGTTTCTACAAGCCTAGGGTAGACATTTCTAATGTTTTCTTTGGAGACCAGGAGGACAGTCTTCAAAGCTTTGACAGGGACAGAAGGGATTCTGAAGTCTGAGACAGATTACAAGCCTACTGCCAGGATCATCAGCAGGTGTATTTCCTATAACATCTATCCCAAGGGTGGGAACAGGGGTAGTATTTCTATGCTCCGGGCATATATTACTTACTGCTTACTGGGGACCAACAGGGGGGGTCCAGTGATCAACCTCCCTTACTAATGCAGGTGATGCTCTACCATGCACAGAACCCATCAAATGGGAACTTGCCCTATGGGAAGTTCTTGACTCTTGTGTTCCAGTATTTTGGGGTTACACTTGCTGGCGAGTATGAGGATGGTGACAGGTCGAAACCCATCAGCAAGACCTCCATCCAGAAGATGAAGATGCAGGGGGAACTAGAGAGCGATCCTGAGTTTGAGGAGGGGATGGAGGAGGGACATGAGGCAGCAGAGGGGACCGAGTTGGGTGAGTAGGAGGGTGATCTGGTGGATACTGGTACATAGATTGCAGATCTACCTTCCTATGGGCTGACTGGAGCTTCTAGTTCTCAGGTGCCTGAGTCCTATGGTTGGTCTGATATGATGTCACAGTTTTGAGGTCTCCATACTCAACTGGCTCAGATGTCGACACGAATGGATCAGGGCTTCACTTCCCTGGAGGGAAGAGTAGGTTCTGTTGAGTGGCGTCTAGACTTCTGGGATTCCTACTACCGAGTTGACTCACGGCAGACTCAGCCTCCTCAAAGTGATGATCTTCCCCAGGAGTAGTCTCCCAGCATCAGTTCTTTCCTAGAATTTGGTTTCCTTTTCTACAGTTTGACCTTATGTAGTTTTTTTTTTATCATGGTTTATGTAGTTTTTTTTTTGTTTTTTTTCCTTGCAGTTGTACCTGGAAGTAGTCCTTCCAGTTTGAATTTTTATGTAACGGCTTCTGCCACAGCTTAACCTTTATTAAAGTTTAATGTTATTATTCTGTCCCTTATTTACATCTGCCCCCTGTAAATTTTAATTATTACTTGTTTTACTTTCTTGCAAATTTGTTACTCCTATTCTACTGTCTGTGAATGTAGAAAGAGCTTCTCGCTCTGAGTCCATACCAATACAGTCATAACCACCATAGCTCACCTCCGGGAGATAAGCCTCCCCGCCACAGTGACATCCACCTATAGGATCATCTAACAGAAAAATATATACAACAGAGTGTGAGCTCCACTGAGCCCGTGAATGAAAACATCACCATGCATGCACATGCAATCACAACCATATGAGTCCTACATGAGGTGCAGTTCATTTTATTTATTAGCCACCTAACATCACAACTAAGGCGGGTTAGTGCAACTACAATCCCCAATACATGTATCCTTGGTGCGGGCTTTTAACCCCTTCCCGCGATACACCCATTGAGTTGTCGGAGAGGACTGATCAGCTCCCGCATCAATCACCAAGGTCAGCCCGATTAGCCCTTTGGGATTAACCTGTGAGGCATCCATCCTTTACATCACATTTTGTTCCTCTGGCTTATAGCCCATAGTCATCTTTTCGGTGCAATAACATTTCTTTCTTTTCTTTTCTTTTCTTTTTCTCTTTCATATGGTCACTCTCACAGGCATCCAACACCTTAACCTCTGTTGGCAAGGGTAAGTAGCACGGGTGATGGAACTCTAGCCCAATGCATCTATATGGCATCGTATGAGTTGGGTGGTGTCAACCGCATCCCATTCTACGGGCTACCACAGGCCCCATTTCCAAGCCGGCTACGGCATCTAGTCTAACAGTTCACATACAACATTCAATGTCCATTCACAGAATCCAGCAGTCAAACATATCTTTATTAACAGACTTGACAATTGATGAAATAAGTAAATAATTTAATAATATTATATTAGAATTAATTTTAACATATTCATCATGTTACTTTTACATACACAATGTAATTTCACTCACCATGTTCTGGTTCTACTGGTTCAGCTGTTGGTTCTGCTCCGGTCTGTGTTTGGCTGTGCACCTTGAGCATGGGATCAAATCCTAATTTATCGGATCATAAACGTGTGTCAATTAATATTCAAACTTGTATTATTATCCTAGTGTTGGTCTAGGCTTACTGGTTTGACTCTGTGTTTATTCTGCTATTACTTGGAATTCTATGGGCCTTACACTAGGCTTTCGGGTCTATGTCCTGGTGCATCATCCAGAGATGTGGAATTCAATCTGACTTGGTACCCAATAGTATAGTCAGTTAGTACATGGTCCAGACAGTCATACAAACCAGTACCCAGGTCAGCAGTTCAGCTGAATCCCCCTTGGGCATGGCTACTTGGCCCTATGGGGCCCACTTGGATACCCAAGATATGGAGGTCAGCAAACATACGTGGAGAGGGGTATTTTGGTCATTTACCACCTCATGACACAGCCCTTAGGTCACTGATGAAGCCCCAAAAAGACAGGACATCAATTCAGTCCAGAATATATCTCTGGGCGTTTCACTAGGTGATTAGGCCAATCGCCCTGAGCCTGTTTGAGACGAGTTTTGGGCTGATTTATTGGATTCAGCAGCATGGACTACCATGGCATCGATCATGGATGCATGTGGGATGGTCATGGACCATATTTGGAGTATATTCCAATGGTTCCAATGGTTTTGGGTTTAGTTTACCCATTTGGAAGTCAGGAGTTGTTCTGATAGCACAGAGAACAGTTGTCCAGGCTGTGCTCAAGCTCAAGGCTTTGGTTTGGGCTGCATGCAAGGCCAACTCTACATATAATTTCATTGTATGATGCTGTTCCTACACTAAACTAAGAAAGGATCAGTGTGCATGCAAAGATCCATGCCCAGACTGCCTATTCTGGGTGCAACTAGGCTGTGCAGTCAGGCACAGAGACTAGTTTCAGTCTCAACAGTAAAACAACAACAAGAACATGTATAAAATGATTAGATCTTACATGCAATAGCTTTGCATGTCAGATCTGATGCATCCCAAGGCAACCCCAAGGTGTTCTGAGCATTCCTTGCCAGATACACCACCAACAAAGCAGAGATCAAGTTGCAAGCACGGAGAACAACAACACATAGAGGTAAAGATGATTACCTGGGGATGATGTGCAGCTGAGGCAATGTGCAAAATGGCAGCCCAGGAAGCCTTCTTCTCCTTCTCTCTTCCTTTCCTTCTCTTCTTCTTCCTTTTCCTTCTCTTTCTCTCTGTCTCTCTTCCAGCTGGGGCAGTAAAACGAAATGAGGACTGCCCCTCCTATTTATAGACTTGGCCCCACTGGGGACTGTTTGGCCTTTGGCTCCCCTCTTCCAAAATGCATTTTTAATTGAATTCTAGGCTATTCTGGCTGCACAGGTGGGGTCCACATGGTTCCAGGGATGGGTAATGGTTCCTAAAATTCCCATCTACCCCTGGAGGGTGTTCATGGTCTGTATGGGTGGTCCCCACATGTCTGGAGTCCAAAAAACACATTTCAGCCACTCTGGGCGGTTCTCTAGGCCTTTGGGTCAATCGCCTAGTGCATCGCCCAGAGAATACAACATTGCTATATAGGCCTTGTGCTTGCACAGGTGCTTGGCCCAGGGCTTGGGCATTGCACCAACACCTCATCCAGGGTCTAATACACATCTGAATAGGTGTGGGCCCCACATTTATGGATAGGAGAGGGAGTACCTAGGGTTGATGCTATACATCATGTTGTGGGCAGTGCAGCTGCATGGGTCTGCAATCCATCTTCTAACATGTATATAGGAGGACATCCTCGGGGGTTCTCCATTAAATTCAACCACTGGAGTGATGCTCCACAGTGTGTTTAAGTGTCTGGTCAGAGGTCCATGTCCTTCATCCGAAATTCCAGTCAGTCAGGGGTAGGCTTGACACCTGAGGTCCCTCAACACTATATCTCGGCCCAGCAGCACTGGCCTCTCATGGAAGTAACCATGATATAGGTCTTCCACCTCTGCTGATGTGAACCATACTTCATCATAGTCCACAGGTGGGGGTGGAGGTGGAACAGCTGGGGCATTCCTCTGCCCTCGAACCATCTTGACTGTACCTACACACAAGAAAGAAGGGAGTGTTAGGCTCAAATAGAGTAATACCCGTAACAACAAGTAACTGAACCAAGTGATGGTAAATAAAGAAAAAGGAATGTAAATGCCTAACACCCCACTTGATTTTCTTAAAAGCCAGCATTTCCTTATGAAGTTCAAAATCCACCATGAACAAGACCCAAACGAGGATAAGTAACTTATGGGTATGGGGTTAAATTCCAAAACAATCTAAGATATTACAAAAAAAAAAAAAAATTCACACTTAAACAAGTAAAATATTAGGTGGAATCCAATTTGGGGAAGGGTTGGGCCCTAAGCATTGCATTAGGCCAGATAAACAGTGCAAACAAGCACGACCGAATCCAATGAACATGTATAGGGGGTGTGTAATGGAAAGAGCATAGGCACATTCAAAGACCCTTACTGTTTTCCCCAAAATAGTGAGGAAATTTTGATTTTTGGGCTTGCTACACCAAGCCCTAATGTAAAATGTGTGTTAGTCCAATGGTTGGCATGAGAATTAACACAATGATAATTGATTTTTTGCATAACTCATGTAATACTTCACAATTACAGCAAGGGAAGTAAAAGAAAAGCCAAGAAAGACCTAGAAAGGTAGGAAATGGAAAAAAAAAACCTGGGAAAACAGAGAAAGGAGGAAAAGTGTACCCGTAGGAGTTCTAGAGTTGGAAGACGATCGAAGCTTGGACCTCTCACGAGCAACATCTTGGAGCGGAAGTTCGAATGGACTCTCTTCTGTGTCTGGACTCGGTTGGAAACTCAAGCTAAATGAGTTTTAAAAACCCGCGAGCTAAGTATCTTATAAAAATACTCGAACGAATTTACGAACGGACCCAGGCAGCCGGCCTCCATTCAAAAATCCGTTAAGTTGCTGGTTGAGCAAACTGAGGGTTTTGGCCTGAACAGATTCAGCCAATGGACCTAGATTCCATGCCTCCGTTGGAAAATCTGTTCAGTGCATTTTGGTTCCTCCCTCTTGGTAAGTTATTTTCTAAGAACGGATTATCCAACAGACCCATATGACATGAATCCATTTGAAAATCCGTTCCACGTTTAAAGGGTAGATTGGCGACCAAATTCACTAACGGACTCAGGAAGTCTGCCTACGTTCGAAAATCCATTCGTCTTAAGACCCGATTTTTGGAGTTTTTCCCCTTTCCACTGATGTGTGGCACCTTTTCCTGTGCCTTCTCTTGCTTTATGCCTTGTTTATGCTAGTATGTCCTTTGTGAAGGGTGCTTCTTACTCTTCATTTCCTTTGTGTACGCTAACCATGCATTATGGCGTAATTGTTCCCTCTTGACAGGTAGCTACTATGGTCACTACCCATAATGGGAATCGTTCCCCTCCTAGCGATGACGCCGGTGATGTCTCCGAGGAGGCCTTGCCTGTACCGCCTCCAGTCAACAATAGTGCGGATGTTGCTGTATTGTTGGGAAACATGTTATGGGTTATACAATGAGAGCATCGAGAGGCGCAACAAGAGCAGTGCACTTTCATGCAAAATATGATGAATCAGCTCAAAAATATTGTCAGGGAAAGGCAACAGGTACCTCCCCCAATACACGTGGCCCCCGCTCCTGTAGTTGTTGCTGTGAGTTCACCTAGAGGGGGGTGAATAGGTGAAAGTAGTGGAAACATAAAAACTTGTGCGAAAATAAAAGCGTTATTAAAATAAAGCAAATGAATTGCAATAATAACACCAAGATTTATAGTGGTTCGGCCAAAACTTGCCTACGTCCACTCCCCTCACCTTAGAGAGAATTCCACTAAAAACAATCGTGAGAATGAGCAAGAGCACTCATACAAATCTTGAGAAACGAGCAAGAGAACTCAACAACTAATCTTGATTTTTGAGCAAGAGGACTCAACCTACTCTTGATTCTGAGCAAGAGGACTCAAACAACCATATAAAATAAAATGGTACTAAGGTTAGGATTACCTTAACCTTAGATGTATGAAACTACTTTTCACCTTTGAAGCTTGAAGCTAATTGAGGTGAAGTAACTAGAGAGGGAATGCACTTGAATGAATGCTTTGATGAAGAGTGCTTTGAATGATCAAGTACCAATGTTTTTTTGATGTCTTTGATTAGCTTTTGTTAATTATAATTAGCCTAATTGAGCTTATCTATTTATAGGCAAAGGTGCTCAAAGCATCTAAGACTTTATGCTAATTTTGGAAATAAATCTGTCCTAATCCGGTATGCCGTTTCCCAATTCGGTATGTTGGATCATGGAATATATCCGTTAACCAACGGCTAATTCATAATAGTAACATTTCAATTCGGTATGCTGGATCATGATTTGGCATGCTGGATTATGATTCGGTATGCTGGATCATGATTCGGCACATTCCGTTTGGTTACTGTGAGAAAAACCCTGAGACTATGTATTGCAGTCAGAAGTGGATTCGGCATGCCGGATTAGGATTCGGTATGCCAGATCAGCTGATTTTGCTGAAAATGGCTAAGTCCATATTTGGACAAGTATGGGGCCATTAGCTTAGGTTTAGTCCATGTAAAAATACCTCCTAAGGTCACTCTACATGTATGCATGCGTGAGTGTGTGCATTACATATGGAGTTTAACTTTAAATACATCTTGATACAAAAATTAAATAGACAAACGCTTTAAGGTCTTGTATCTCAATGAGTTGCTTAAATAGAGGTCTTTGAAAGTAGTCCATCACTTCACAATATTCTTTGAAATCTTTGTCTTGGTTCTTTTTCTTGGGTGATGTGAGGATTTTACCCCAACAGTCTCCCCTTTTTGATGATGACAAATAAATAATATCAAATGATATAAAGAGACAATATCAAGACAATTTATGTTCAAAACAACAAAGATAATATCAGAATAGTAATTGCATTAATATCAAAAGAAATTACATTTCATTTCATAGCATATAAACATAAACCCAATTTTCTCTCCCCCTTTGGGCGTGTTTGGTTGCAAGGGAAATGGGAAAGGGAAGTAAAGTGAAGGGAAGAGAAGAGAAGGGAAGTGAAGGGAATTTTTTTTCCCTTTTAAGTCGTTTGGTTGCAAAGGAAGTTAAGTGAAATTAATTTTGCAGCGTCATTTGGTTGTCTGTGAAATTGATGTAAAATCAATGTAATTTTTTTTTAAATTTGTAATCAATCCAACTTTACTAACTTTCACTTATTAAGGTTCTTTCTTAATAATTTATGGAAAAGGAATGCTAACCGGTCTTGTAGCACAGTGTGTACTTGCGCTTAGGCATTGCTGTGCAAAATGGCCGATGCACCCCCTGAAAAGGCAAAAAGGACCAGGGGTGCGCCGGTCATTTCAAACTTTTGTAATATATAACAAAATTTGAATTTGAAATACTATTTGAAAACACATCATATCCGCCCCATTGAGACCCATAACATTTACACACAAATGTGCATGGGCAATTAGAGAGCCTCTAAATTCTAACAATTTGGATGATCAGGAGAGGGTATCGCACATCAATGGAGGGGATTTTATCGGACATTCATAAATAAATGGGTAGACATTTATAGTCATTAATGACCATTGAAGCAAAACCAAATTGTAAATTCGGGCCTAATGATTCAAAATGCAATCATTCAATATACCTCTTCTGCATTTCTCTAACCTTATGTGGAAGAGAAAAATAAAACGATTTCCAATGATAAGCTGGATAAAGGAAATTCTATCTATAACCAGTTGGATTTTTCCTCAATCAACCAAATAGTGCATTTTGCTTACAAAAAAAAATAAAAATCCAAAAATGGCTACAAACAAGACTAGCCTCAATGGCATGTCTGTATCAAATTGCAATGTCAAGTTCCTAATTGAAGTTTTCCAACTACGATGTGAGCACTGTATACAAGGGCAAGGATAGGGTTACAAGAAAAGAATATATATACGGAATAGAAACTAGGATCAAATACCATATCCAAAGACCAAAATTAAGCTCCACAGGAAACACCAATGAAACTCAACGAGTGAGCCAAACATTATAAATCCAAAGTGCAAACAGTTTCATACTTAGCTAACAATGTTGTATCTTATGTAGCTAACAATGTTTTATCTTATGCTAATTCAGCTGTAGGTTCCCAACCCCACACCAATGTCTTTGCCAAAGTCAGATCTGAATCCATCCTTAGCCTTAGAGTAGCAAACAATGAAGAGTTCATTGAGTATGCCAATGAACACAATGAAGGCAGCCCCTGCTCCAAAGACTCCTTTCCTCAAGATCTCGCAAGAAGGAGGTTTTTTTTTTTTTTGATGAGACGCAAGAAGGAGGTTGGTCCCCAAAAATTGTCCTGTATCTGGTATGGTAGGCATTCCTCACAGAACCCGCAAGCAAGCAAATCTCCGCGATAAAAAATGCCAACCTGCGGTGGACAAATCAACATTATATTTAATGGTTGGAGCAAAGAAGGAGAATATTACTAATGTCATGAAATGGAAAATTAAGGCATTGGGCAGATACAGATCAAAGAGAGTTCAATTTGAAAATTTATCCACCATTAATAAGTGCCAACACCCTAAATTTCATCAAGCAAATCCAAGTATGTTGCAGGGGAACCTTTTCCCAAAAATAACAAAGTACAACCCCCCTCCCCAATAAATAAATAAATAGCAACCAATCAATAGAATCAGTTGAGTCCAATAAATAACAGCAAATCCAAGTATGCTACAAGAGGCATTGATGTTAGATTTGGGATTTGAATCAAGAAAGGATTACTAACATCCATGGCTACAAAGGTTTAAATTAAATGAGAATCCATGGAAAACAATACATATTAAGTATGTATATAATCCTTTTACTCAATCTAAGAGCTGATATTTAGTCTATTATTATACCACAACTTCAAGTGGCATGTCCTTGATCCCTTGAACCTTTAAAACCCTAAAATGATACACTTATCTATAACTTCAAGTGGCATATCCTTCAGTTTTGGAAGACAAATGGAAATTTTTTTTAGGGTTCTTCTGGGAAATTGTGGGCCTTTTTAATACTGTAACTGAAGACGGAGAGCCTCAGTTTTTTTTTTTTTTTTGGGTGGGGGAGGGGGGTGAAAAATTGTTAAGATTTTCAAAAATAGGTGGTGGGTGTACAATCTCTTGATGCTGTTTCAAGTGAAAACTTAAGACAAGCGAGTTGATAATGTAAAAATTAGACTATACTGCATGTAGGTGTCTTAAGTAAAAGAAGCATATTTTAGGCAAGTGAAAGGAACATTAGACCATAGTTGATAGCCTCTATGATGGCCCTCATGCAATTGTATTTATTTGTTAAATAGTTTCATTAGTGACACACATGTCATTTGATATCTGATATTTCATCAGGTATTACTTCTAGTTCTAGCACATTTTTATTTGGTTTATGGCTCAAAGAGATGGTCAGATATTAAGAAGGATTGAAGTACTAAAGGTCTAACAACTTTAGGTCTCTAATTAGTTGTTGAAACCTCTATTAGTCCTCTTATTTTGTCTTCAGATGGTTCCAAATTCCACCTAAAGTCTCTTGTTCAATTCATTTTCTTTTGGGTGTCTAAGTTCCAACTCCATATTTATTGTTTTCTGGAAGCTGAAGCCCTTCACCAAAATCCTGCCACCACATTTCCACTAGTTCCTTTGTTCTCTATCCATTTTGTTGTTTTCTCATATACTCCTCTCTCCTAGATCATTATTGTCTGTTACTCAATGCCTCCACCAAAATCAAGGTTGTAATGATCATCTGTGTGACCACATTAAACTTTAGGATTTGGGTAAGGGGTTATGGACTATGGAAGGGGAGTTTGATAGCAATATTCTTTAATCTTTACACAAAGAACTCAAAAACTCAAAAAGCTATGTGGAGCTGAATGAAAAAAGATCTGCAGAAATTCCTTTCTTTCATATTTACCAAATTTAATATTGTTGATCAGGGACATTCACGTTCAAGTACTCAACACATAAGAGGATTCAGTCACCTCAACTGCTACTGTAGACAAAATCCCAAACCAGAAAAATCCATGTAGAGCCACAAATAAAATCGCAGAACAAAGAATATGGGATATGGAACTAATAGAACAGAATATGAAGCTAGATCTAATAGACAATAGAAGCATTGATAGAACGGGGCAGAAATCCACCTAAACTGTGTAGAGAATCCTGTCTTCTACTAAGGAATCTGTCCTAGCTTTCATTTGGAATCAAAACCAGAGAAGAGGCAAAAGGAAATGAGATTACCTTCCAGAGGTTCGGAGAGATGAGAGTTTTGGAGCTTCTCAAAGAGACAACCACCACTGCTTGCTCAAAGCTTTGTAGCTTTTCAGAGAAACTGAAGCAGCACAAGATAGAGATGTTAGAAATACCTAGATCTCATGCCTTGTGAACAAAATCAGAGAAGAGGAAGAAGGCTATGAGAGTACCTTCATTCGGAGAGATGAGAGCTTCGGAGCTTCTCAAAGAGACAACCACCACCGCTTGCTCGAGCTTCGAAGCCTTCTCAGAGAGACTGAACCAGGAAGAAGGAGAGCTTCGGAGCCTTCTTAGAGAGACGAACCAGCACCAAAGACGTCTTAGGGCTTTTGAGCTTCTCAAACATTTTTAGATCTCCAACCCTTTCAATCGACGAAACAACGCACAAAGCAAGGCTCGAACTCGATTTCTTGGGTTTTGAATTTACTTGCGTTTTTTGTCAGAAAATAAAAATTGCAATCTTACCTCAAAAGTGAAATTTATTCTCCATGGGAAAAACAATTCCCTGGCAACCAAACACCTAAAATTATTACCCTTGGGAAAAAAATTTCACTTTACATCAAAAATTTACATTCCCCTTGCAACCAAACAAACCCTTTGGCATTATCAAAAAGAAATAAGGGAGGAAACAAAACAAAATCACTCTGGAGGGGCATTTGGGTCTTGAGAGGACATCCCCAAAAATGGAGGGGTAGAGGGAATAAATCCTTGAGGAGCAACATTGTGAGGTGGTCCAGCTTGAGGAGTAGCTCCCAGTGTATCAAAAGGTAGATGTCCAAGATTGAGAGCCAAAGAACAAATTGCCGTGAGTATGCTCTCTTGTTTAAAATTGAGAGAATTAAACCCGGTCTTCATATCTTGGCGGAGAGAGGAAACATCTTCTTGAAGGTGTTGTTGTCCCATTTTGAGTTCCACCAAACGGGTGTTTGCTTCATCCATATACTCATCAATATTGGAAACCCAATCTTGAAAAGTGTCCGGTATAAACCTTTGTGGACATTGTTGGCGTCTTGGTGGTACACCCTCTTCACCGCCCGATTCTTCAAGAGGATCTGGAATATTGATGTTATGAAATAGAATTCTAGAGATGAGTTATGAAGTTTCTGATGATTCCACTTCATGAGAAAGATCAATACTGAAGGAGTTGAAGATGTGGGTGAGAAGGCAACCATAAGGAAGATTGGTCTTCCGAGATGGCTTTGCAATGTGTTCCATGTATCGCATCATGAAGTAGGGAAGGCAAGTCGAAGTGCCGATGAAAACACAATATGTGAGGTAAGCTTGTGGGGTCAAGCATTTGCTCCGGTCTCCTCCTCTTGGAATAAAATTATGTTGAATAATAAAAGATATGACATGAGGAACCATCTTGAGTCGACCGATTGGAACAGATGATTCATTGCCTTGATATTTGATGAGAATATTGGAATAAATATCTTCATGATTGACTAAGTCTCTGAAATTGGTGTACTTCGGATTCCAATAAATACAAGGTCCGATATTAGGAACTTGAAGAAAAGTAGCAAGATCAGCAAGAGAGAGTTCAATGGTGACGCCGTTGACAAAAGAAGAGAGCTTCAAGTCTTGTTCCATGCCACTGAATCGAAGATTATTGTAGAAATAGCGAACAAGAGTGGGGTAACACACCTCAAGAGGGTGAAGTAAAGATTCCCAACTGAGCTCTTGAAACAATTCTTTAAGATGAATACCTTCGAAGGAGGCAGTGTCGACGGAGCGGCCTTCTTTAATCTTCCTTGATGCAAATAAGGGCCATGTTTCAAGAAATTCTTGGGAGGGAAAGTGTTGAATGGGCTGTTGAGTAGGATGAGAAGTCCCTTGAGATCGAGAAGATGCTCTCCGAATAGGAGTAAATCGTCCTCCTTGTCGCCCATGCTTGGAGGGTTGATCTTCGCCCGCCATTGGTTCTTTTCCCCTTTCACTCATATTGAAGGAGTGAGAGAGAGTGATGAAAGTGGAGAATTTTAAGTAAATCACAATCACTTAGGCTCAATAGTAGATGAATAGTGAGAGATTATGCCAAAAAGGGTGAAAAAAATGGGGGTATTTAATTATTTATAGGCTTAAATAGCTCTCCAACGGCTAGAAAACAGTCACTGGAGTTGATTCGGTATGCCGAATCAGGATCCGGTATACCGTTTCCTAGCCAACGGCTATAAACGGATAAAATTTGAACTGATTCGGTATACCGAATCATAATTCGGTGTGCCGAATCAATAAAAACAGTAAAAATCACATCTGAAAGTAAAATCCTCTAGAATTGATCCGGTATACCGAATCTGGATTTGGTATGCCGAATCTACTGTTTCAACAACAATTGACCAAAAAATTATTTTAATTGAAAAACAAATACAAATAGAAGATTTAATCAAAAGGATTGCATAACCCTAGGTCTCTTCTAAGTGAGCAGAACCTTTCTTCACTCAAGGGTTTTATGAAGATGTCCGCGAGTTGCTTCTCAGTCTCAATATAGTCAAGTCGGATTTCACCTCTTTGAGCTGTATCGCGTAGGAAGTGATGACGAATATCAATATGCTTTGCTCAAGAGTGTAAAATTGGATTTTTACTTAGGTTAATGGCACTGGTGTTATCCCTTGGATTGAGGAAGTGTCAAACTTAACTCCATAGTCTTGGAGAGTTTGTCTCATCCATGACACTTGTGCACAGCACCGACCGGCTACGATGTATTCAGCCTCAGTGATAGATAGAGCAACTGAATTTTGCTTCTTCTTAAACCACGAAACCAAACATGATCCTAGAAAGTGACAAGATCCACTTGTACTCTTCCAATCAACATGACACCCAGCAAAGTCGGCGTCAGAGAAGCTAATTAGGTCAAAGTCATTATTCATAGGGTACCAAAGGCCAATGCTTGGAGTTCCTTTCAAGTACTTAAAGATTCTCTTCATAGTACTCAAATGGGATTGCATAGGTTTGGCTTGAAACCTAGCACAAGCACAGACACTATACATTATGTTCGGTCTACTAGCCGTTAAGTAGAGTAAACTACCTATCATGTCCCTATATCTGGTAGGGTTAAGAGGAGTTCCATCTTCATCTTTGGCCAAAGTTACAGATGTACTCATTGGAGTACTTGAAGATTTCTTTCCATTGATGTCAAACTTCTTTAATAATTCCTTAAGGTATTTAGTTTGACTGATGAAAATCCCACTAGGGGTCTGTTTTATTTGGAGTCCTAGAAAGAAATTTAATTCTCCCATTAGGCTCATCTGAAATTCATTACTCATACATTTACTAAAATCATGACAAAAAGATTCATTTGTAGAACCAAAAATGATATCATCAACATAAATTTGAACTATAATTGGGTCATTCTTTTCATGTTTAACAAACAGAGTAGTATCTATCTTACCCATTGAAAATCCATTATCAACCAGAAACTTACTTAACCTGTCGTACCAAGCTCTTGGGGCTTGTTTCAAGCCATACAGAGTCTTCTTTAGCTTGTAGACATGGTCAGGGTACTTTGAGTCTTCAAAACCAAGCGGTTGAATAACATACACTTCTTCATTTATGAAACCATTTAAGAATACATTTTTCACGCCCATTTGATGTAACCTGAAATTCTTATGACAAGCAAAAGCAAGTAGCATTCTAATAGATTCAAGTCTAGCTACAGGTGTATATGATTCATCAAAGTCAATGCCTTCCTGTTGGTTATAGCCTTGAGCAACCAGCCTAGCCTTGTTTCTGGTTATGTTACTATCTTCATCAAGTTTATTCCTAAATACCCATCTAGTCCCAATAATTTTAGTGTTAGAGGGTTTTGGCACTAAGTCCCAAACTTGATTTCTTTCAAACTAATTTAGCTCTTCTTGCATAGAGATTATCCAATTACTATCCAAAGGGCTTCCTTTATGTTCTTGGGTTCAATGGTAGAGATGAAAGCTACATTGGAACAAATATTTTGGATTTTACTTCTAGTTTGTATGCCTTTCTCTAGGTTACCAATGACAAGGTCAAGAGGGTGATCTTTAACCGTCTTTATCTCTTTTGTAAGTTGATGTACTTGAGCATTAGGTTTTTCTAAAGAAACATTTTCAACTCTTTTTCTAATTCCAAGTACTTCATCTTCATCATCTTTTTCTAGGTCTTTATACTCATCATTGGCCATAAATTCATCAAACTTTACATTCATAGACTCTTCCACAACTAGTGTTCTTTTGTTAAAAACTCTATAAGCTCTACTATTTGTGGAGTAGCCTAGAAATATACCATCATCGGCCTTTTCTTCAAACTTTTCTAAGTTGTCCTTAGTATTAAGAATAAAATATACACAATCAAATACTTTAAAATAATCAACCTTAGGAAGATTATTATGAAATAGTTCATAAGGTGTCTTCAAAAGAATAGTTCTTATCAAAATTCGGTTAAACATATAACACGTTGTATGAACAGCTTCGGCCCAAAGATACTCTGGCAAAGAATACTCATTGAGCATTGTCCTTGCAGTTTCTTGGATAGTTTTGTTCTTCCTTTCAACCACACCATTAGATTGTGGTGTTCTAGGAGCCAAAAAGTTATAAGTTATACCTTGTTTTTTATAAAACTCACCAAATTCGCCTATGTTATCAAATTCACCACCATGGTCACTTTTTATAGAAGTGATCAAATAACCTTTCTGATTTTGTATTCTTTTGCAAAGAGATACAAACTCCTCATATGCATCATTTTCATGCTTAAGAAAGAGGGTCCAAGTGAATCGGGAGTAGTCATCTACAATAACGAAGGTATACTTCTTTCCTCTTAGGCTTGTGGTTTGGATACGTCCAAATAAGTCAAGGTGAAGTAATTGCAAGGGTCTTGAAGTAGCAGTAGAATTAATGGCCTTGTGAGAAACTTTGGTAAGTTTACTTCTTTGACATGCTCCACAAGTGTGTTACTTATCAATATTCAACTTAGGTAAATTTCTCACCAAATTCTTAGAGGAAAGGGATTTAATTATCTTAGGATTAATATGTCCCAATTTCCTATACCATAAAGTAGCATCATCAAATTTTGAAATAAGGCATGCATCATGGAAATTTACACTAAATATGTAAGTATAAACATTATTCTTTCTACATCCTTCAAGAATTATATTATCATTAGCATCCTTGATCTCACATTTAGAGGCATTGAAATTAACAAAGTAACCATTGTTACATAATTGACTTACACTAAGTAAATTATACTTAAGATTATCAAATAGGCTAACATTGGAAATTATTGTACCTCCAAATTTTATGGATCCGTTTCCAATAATTTTTCATTTGCTGTTGTCTCCAAATGATACCCATCCTCCTTTTTGCTTCTTGAGCTCCAAAAACAACTTTAGATTGGATGTCATGTGCTTTGAGCAGCCACTATCGATGTACCATTCCATGTTGCTCATATGCACTTACAAAACAAAGACACTTAATAAAATTTTAGTCCCCATTGTATGTTGGGTCCATCATTGTTAGTATCATACCTTTCTCTTGATCTCCAAACCATTTGGTTACCATTTGCCTTTTGGTTCCCATACCAATTTGGGTATGATTGGGGGTTCCAAGGTCTTTTGTTTTGGGGTACTCTATATGATCCTTGATTTTTGAGTGGTCTTTACACCTTAGGTGGAGTTCTAGTTGGTCTTTGTACCTTTGGATGACTCCTCATGTTTTGACCATTGTAAGGTCTTCTAGAATGGTGGAAACATTGGTTTATGTGATAACATTCCCAGATAGTATGTCCCTTTTTGTTACAATTATTGCATACAACGATTTGAGGGATATATGGAGTCTTCCCTTTGGAATTGGGTTTGCTAAATTGAGGACTTTTTTTTAAGAGTAACATTCCTCAATACGGTGTCCTCTTTTCCTAAAGTAATTACAAAACTTCTTCTTTACTTTCTTACTTGCCATTTTACTTGTACTTGGCTCTTTGGCTTGATTTGAACTTTTGTTCACATCATAGCCTACCCCTTCCTTGTTGAGAGGTGCTTTGGAAGCATTTCCAAGTAAGATGTCAAGAGTCTTTTTCCCATTAGTAAAAGATTCTAAGGCTTTACACAATTTCTCTTTTTCTTCTTCCAAGATGTTAACTTGAGAAGTTAGAGCTGTATTTTGGTCTTTGAGGGTATTTATCTCTTTCAAGAGATTCTTTTTTATAGTAGCTAGTTCCATGGTACTTTGGTAGAGGTCTTCAAAAGCTTCTTTCAATTCTAAAAAGTCTTTATCCTTATGAGATGGGGAAGTGGGGGTTACCTCATTTTGAGTTTCTTCATCTTCAATAGCCATGAGTGCGAGATTGGTTTGTTCTTCTTCTTCTTGAGATACTTCATCATCCTCTTCTTCATCACATGAATCAAAGGAGTGTTCAGCTTTGTAGGCTTTCTTATATTTCTTTATTTTTGGATAGTCTCCTCTGTAGTGTCCTGGTTTCCTACACTCATAGCACACAATATCTTTTGAGGTGGAATCAGTATTTTCTTTAGAAGTACTCTTACCTTTTTTATCCTTAGAAAATCTCCTTTTACTGAATGAAGTTTTGCCCTTGTTCTTCAGAAATCTTAAGAACTTCTTGGATAGATATGCAATCTCATCATCCAAAAGTTCTTCATCATCATCACTGATTTCATATGATTTAAATGCTACAACTTTCTTCTTTGTTTCTTTTGGTTCATCCTCCTTGGTGTCCAGCTTGAGTTCCATCTCGTGGGTTTGGAGTGATCCCAAAAGCTCGTCTAGACTCAGCTTGTCGATGTCCTTAGATTCTTTGATTGCTATAGTCTTGGGTCTCCATTCCTTTGAGAGAGATCTCAATATTTTTTGAACATTTTCACCACTGGAGTAGATTTTTCCTAAACCTTTCAACTTGTTTACAATGTTAGTAAAACGTATAAACATTGCATATATATCCTCATCATTTTTCATCTTAAACAATTCATACTCATTAACCAGCATGTCAATTTTAGATTATTTGACCTCCAAAGTACCTTCATAGGTTACAACGAGCTTATTAAACATCTCCTTAGTAGAATCACACATACAAGTTCTATTGTACTCTTTTTCACCCAAAGTACATTGAATGTAACTTATAGCTACATAATTGAGTTGGACTTTTGCTTTGTCAGCTGGAGTCCACTCTTCTTTGGGTTTGTCCATTGTGTTTGGTCCATTGTCAATGACTTCTCATGCATCAATGTTATTGGCACAAATAAAGTTCTTGAAGAGATTCTTCCAATAGAAAAATCCTTCACCTTCAAAGAAGGGTGGTCGGGTAATATTGTATCCTTCAACCTTACGATTGATAGAGGATCCCATGGTCTTAAACTCTTAGTTGGATTGAAAAACAATCATGGTCTTGAGCTCCCGCTTTGATACCAAATGTGAATTCACTTAGAGGGGGGTGAATAGGTGAAAGTAGTGGAAAAATAAAAAATTATGTGGAAATAAAAGCGTTATTAAAATAAAGCAAATGAATTGCAACAATAACACCAAGATTTATAGTGGTTTGACCAAAACTTGCCTACGTCCACTCCTCTCACCTTAGAGAGAATTTCACTAAAAACAATCTTGAGAATGAGCAAGAGGACTCGTACAAATCTTGAGAAACGAGCAAGAGAACTCAACAACTAATCTTGATTTTTTAGCAAGAGGACTCAACCTACTCTTGATTCTGAGCAAGAGGACTAAAAAAATCAAATAAAATAAAATGGTATTAAGATTAGGATTACCCTAACCTTAGATGTATGAAACTAGTTTTCACCTTTGAAGCTTGAAGCTAATTGAGGTAGAGTAGCTAGAGAGGGAATGCCCTTGAATGAATGCTTTGATGAAGAGTGATTTGAATGATCAAGTACCAATGTCTTTTTGATGCCTTTGATTAGCTTTTGTTAATTGTAATTAGCCTAATTGAGCTTACCTATTTATAGGCAAAGGTACTCAAAGCATCTAAGACTTAATGCTAATTTCAGACATAAATCTGTCCTAATCCGGTATGCCGGATCATGGAATATATCCGTTGACCAACGACTAATTCATAACAGTAATATTTCAATTTGGTATGCTGGATCATGATTCGACATGCTGGATTGTGATTCGGTATGCTGGATCATGATTCAGTATGTCAGATTATGATTCGGCACATTCCGTTTGGTTACTGTGAGCAAAACCCTGAGACTGTGTATTGCAGTCAGAAGTGGATTCGGCATGCCGGATTAGGATTCGGTATGCCGGATCAGCTGATTTTGCTGAAATGGCTAAGTCCATATTTGGACAAGTATGGGGCCATTAGATTAGGTTTAGTCCATGTAAAAATACCTCCTAGGGTCACTCTACATGTATGCATGTGTGAGTGTGTGCATTACATATGGACTTTAACTTTAAATACATCTTGATACAAAAATTAAACAAACAAACGCTTTAAGGTCTTGTATATCAATGAGTTGCTTGAATAGAGGTCTTTGAAAGTAGTCATGCACTTCACAATATTCTTTGAAATCTTTTTCTTGGTGCATCAAGCTTTTACATGCTCCCTCTTACTAGATGTTCATCTCTTATGAAGTCTCTATACAATATAACACAAGTTAATACAACTAACTTATTTGTTATCATCAAAATCATAATGGGTGATGTGAGGATTTTACCCCAACAATTGCTGTACCTATTATTCCTCCTTCGGTACTCACTGCTACTGAAGTTCCTTTGGTGCAAGCAATGCCAATTCCCCCTCCCCCTGCTTCAGATGCTCCACAAGTCAAAAATGTGGCGCCAGCGTGGACTAATGCCTCTAAGCTTTCAGAGAAATTCCAGAAGCATCGCCCTCCTACCTTCTACAAGATGGTGCACGATTCTATGTTTTCGGCCACATGGATAAGAGACCTGAAAAGGATCTTTGAGGTGCTGCAGTGTAATGGCACTGACAAGATCCAATGTGCCACTTACTAACTCCGAGGCGACGCTGATGCTTGGTGGCGTTCCTCTAAGGAGCACTTTTGGGCCAAGTACCCTAATGCAACTTGGGTACAATTCACTATGGGACCCAGATTCTCATATGCTACAATTGTAAAGAGCCCGGCCACATGATCAAGGATTGCCCACATCCACGTCAGACAAGTTCTTGGCCAACAGTGTCTTTTAAGGCACCCTAAGCAAAGGCAGCCATCTGTTCACTTCTTCCCTCTCCAACCAATAGAATTCATGGGTGAGTGTATTCTGTCACTCACGAAGAAGCCTAGGCTAATCCTGGCATCATCACACCTATTGCGCTCAACCATTCAAGAGTAACTCTTTTATGTTGTGGTTGTCATGTTTGGGTGTTTTGTGTTTGTCAGGTTTGATCTTTTTTTGCTCTCTACCTACTTATATGTTATTTGACTTTATCTCCTTCATTTACTGAGAAGTTACCTCTCAGACCGGCAAGTATGGTGCAAAAGCTGCTAGTCAGTACACCAACGGGTAGTAAGGTTGAGCTTGACCAAATCTTCAGTTCTTGTCCCGTGCAAGTGTGTGACCATAGGCTAGAGGCTAGTTTGATAATCCTGGACATGAAGGACTTTAATATAATCCTGGGAATGGATTGGTTGTCCACTCATGGAGCAAGCTTGATCTGCACCGAGAGGAAAGTCCTTTTCAAGCCAAAGGAGGGCAAGGAATTTGTGTTCAAGGGCAACAAACGTGAGAAGCCCAAGAAGGCCATCATCTCAGCTCTTCAAGCCCTAAAGTTGATAGAAGAGGGTTGTTAGTGTTACTTAGCCTCCGTGGTAGATACAGAAGCAAAGGTTACACTTATGGAAGAGATAAGTGTGTTAAAAGACTTCCCTGACTTCTTTTCGGAAGACATCACAAGGTTACCACCGGATCGGGAGACGGAGTTCATAATAGACCTGGTGCCTGGTGCTGCCCCAGTGTCTAAGGCCCCCTATAGGATGGGCCCTTTGGAGTTACAGGAACTACAAGAGCAACTTAATGACCTATTTAAGAAAGGCTTCATTAGGCCCAATGTTTCACCGTGGGGGCACCTATTTTGTTTGTGAAGAAGAAAGACGGTAGTATGCGCATGTGCATTGACTACTGTGAACTCAACAAACTTACGATCAAGAACCGGTAGCCGTTGCCAAGGATCGGTGACTTATTCGATCAGCTACAAGGCGCCAAGGTGTTCTCAAAGATCGACCTCCGATCGGGGTATCATCAGTGGAAGATCAGAGGTAGTGACATCAATAAGACAGCATTCAGATCTCAGTACGGTCACTATAAGTTCTTGGTTATATCCTTCGGACTGACCAATGCCCCGGCAGCCTTTATGGAGTTAATGAACAAGGTGTTTCATGACGTGCTAGACAAGTATGTTATCATCTTTATTGATGACATTCAGGTCTACTCCAAGAGTGAATAAGAGCACGCAGACCACCGCTGCCTCGTGTTGCAGCGCTTGAGAGAAAAGCAATTGTATGCCAAATTCAGCAAGTATGAGTTTTGGCTGCAACAAGTGGCTTTCCTAGGGAACCTTGTCTCTACCAAAGGTATCAAAGTGGATCCCGGCAAAGTGAAGTCTGTAGTTGATTGGGAGACACCCAAGAGCGTGGCAAATATTCGCAGCTTCCTGGTCTAGCCGGCTACTACAGAAGGTTCATTGAGAACTTCTCAAGGATTTTAGCTCCTATGACTCGACTGACCCGGAAGGGAGTGAAGTTCGAGTGGTCCAATGACTGTGAGAAAAGCTTCTAGGAGTTGAAGTAGCGGCTGATTTCTGCTCTGATACTCACCATTCCAAATGGTACTGAGGGATGGCAGTTTATAGTGATGCTTCAAGGATGGGCCTTGGCTGTGTTCTGATGCGGGACGGGAAGGTGGTAACCTATGCTTCTCGTCAGTTGAAAGATTATGAGAAAAATCACCCAACCCATGACCTGGAGTTGGCAGTTGTGGTCTTTGCTCTGAAAATTTGGAGACACTACCTGTATGGAGAAAAGAGTGAGATCTACTGTCAAACCTTGCCCCCTGACTGTCTGGAATCTGACTGAAGTGCAGGAACCCCTGGCCAGGCCACCAGGATCACTGTGGAGCATCACTCCACTCAATGAGATCAATGAAAATGCTCTAAACAGGTTTCCCTATATACCTATTAGAAGATGGATAGCAGACCCCCACACTTGCATAGCTCATTGACTGATGTATGATTTGGATCCCAGATAATCTCTCTCCTCCCTAAAATGGTGGGACCCACCTCTGAAAAATCATGTAAAAACCCATGGTGGGCATGTGGGGACAATACCCTGACCTAGGGTCAAACCCCTGTGCAATCCCCCTTTGATTTCAGTTGCTAGAATTCACTGGGTCATGCACTGGGCGATGCAGCAAGGCCCAGTGACATCGCCCAGTGGCTGTTTTTGCATATATTTAATTATTATAGTTGTGGGGACCACCCAACTTGACCATGGACACTCTCCAGTGATAGAGGGGACTCTGAGGGACCACCTCATACCCTTGGTTCAGTGTGGACCCCACCTATGCACCCAGAACTGAACAGAATCAGTTTAAAAATGAGTTTTTAAAAGAGACCTAACCAAACAAACAGACCTCAGTGGGCCTTAAGTCTATAAATAGGAGGCCATTTGGTTCATTTAGAACCCTTGGCTGTACCTGAATCCAAAAGAGAGAAGAGAGGGAAGAAGAGAGAGAAAGAAAAGGAAGGAGAAGGAGGAAGAAGGAAGGAAGAAGAAGGGCTGCTACCAGCTCCTCCCCTAGCTCATCCGTGCTTCTTCTCAGCTCTGTTTCAGGTATAAAATTCCCTGCATACCTACTGTTCACCATTCTTTCCCTTTGCATACTGTGTTTTTCAACCCTGGGCAGTCCAGAACAGCTTAGGTTTGCCCAGTCTTGGTCCAGATCAGCCATGCAGACCTTATGTATGGTGAATCTGTGATCTATGCTGAAAAATAAAAATCTGATATGCTGTTCCCTTGGCCGAATTCTGTTCATGCATGCATGCACAGCCTTGACCCCCTTCTGGCTACTGGATTGAAGCCCAGACTGCAAGCTAGGGTTGCTGAGACCTAACCCTAGGTGGGTACAGCCCTGAAACCCTGTCTGGCATATTGTTTCAGCCTTGCATGTGGCTGAAACACAAGATTTCAGATCTGCAAAATGTTGTGCACTATTCATCAGGGTATTCTGCACAGCCAGATACAGCTTGCCTGGAACCCTGATGGTGAAATGGATTGGACCATAAGGTAGACCACCACTAGGGCTATTGGACCATCCCAACATGCAGAGGATCCATTAGACCCTTGGCCCTGCAAATCCCAGCCTTGGAAACTCAGCCCTGCTGTCGATTGCAGGCACTCGGCGGTGCACTGGGCGATGCAGCAAGGCCCAGAGACATCGCCCAGTGAAGGAATCTTTTGATACAAAAGGGCAGAATTGTAATTTCCTGTGGGATTTGATCCCTAGACACTGTGGGATGTGGGAAATGACAAAAATGACCTTCCCCCACATCTGTCCATTTGTGAAAATTTGTTGGAACCATAAGTGGGCCCCGTAGATCTGACTGTGCACTATTGTGTTTGGTTTTACTGCACTGTCCTGAGTTGGACAGCAGTATGTTGTAATGTAAAATGTATTATGGACTAAATCTGACTTAGAGGCAGGTGTGGGCACTGTAAATGACCAAATTGCCCCTGTGCCCTAGGCTTTGGTCCATGCACCGGGACATGACCTAAGACCCAGTGCAAGGCCCGATGTTCCAAATGACACCAACTAAACCCTGGGTCAACCCAGTAAGTTAGGGAAACCCTAGGGCACTAGTGTAGGGCCAATAACTGAATAAAATATTGTTTGATTCTTATGTTTAGGACTTGATCCTGTGCTCGAGGACAACAATCAGACAACAGCTGGAATTGAATCTGTGACTGAGTACCTAGAGCCAAGTACTGGTGAGTGAATAATACTATCGTATGTGCAAATGTAATTGTGATTTGATGCCGGTGATTAATAATTGAATCTTGTCTGTTATGCCATTTACATGTTTACAATCAAAGTTACTCAAATCACTGCATAATGACTGTTGTTGATCAACACTGTGAAATGAATATGATGATTGGGATTGTTAGAATAGATGTCGTACTAGGCTTAGAAATGAGGCCTGTGGAATCCCGTACTATGAATGCGGTTGACACTGCTTGACTCATACTATACCATATAGACATGGGGTTAGAGTTTCATCACCCGTGCTACAAACCCTTGTCAGTAGGGGTTAAGGTGTTGGATGTCTGGGAGGCAATTATCAGGGAGTGACTGGGATCGGAACACCGAAAGGTGCAATTATCAGAACACCAGAATGTGCATATATCGGAACACCGGAAGGTGCATCGATTCAGAACACCTATATGGTGCATGAGGGAAGAAACGGTTGCTTGCCAGGATAATCATCAGAGGGCTGGTCGGGCTGACCTAGGAAGGGATGCTGAAGCCGACTGGTTTTCTCCGACAACCCCATGAATGTATCGCGGGAACAGGTAACCAAGCCTACACCAGGGATACATGCATTGGGATTGTAGTAGCACAGACCTGACTTAGTTGTAATGATAGGTGGCTAATAATAAAACTGGACTTGCATATCATGTAGATCATGTGAATCTGTGGATGAGAATAATTATATATAGTTTATGATATAAATATAGACTATGGTGTATATTATAAGTATAAAATATACTTGTCTGTTGCAGTGTATGAACCCAATTGTAATGTTGTGATGCAAACTGAACATAGCTACATAGGTATGTTGTGTTACATACGTGGTACGTGTGGGAAGCATAGATCTTACCCTAACCAAGGTGTAGGATAGCTGAGAGCAGGATCTGATAGGTTGTCTAGTCAATCGAATCCCTAGACGTTAAGGTACCTCGAGCCAACCCAAGAATTTGTTATGTTGGTGTTATGGTTAATTAAATTTCCATAGTTAAGTACTTAATTCTTTAAATTAAGTATGCCCTCATGCCTAGAACCATTTTGTGTGACAGGACCTATTACCTCATTCGACCTAGAGACCCCAGTACCATGTTTATTATTAGATATCTACGTAAGAGACTGAGGCGGATACGACTAGTATTACCTCGGGCCGAAAACCGATTAGACTTGTACTTAACCATTGCAGCCATTAGTGGACCCGAAGAGCAAGAGCATTTTCTGAGGTTAGCTGGAGAGGTAATAGCTGACATAGAATTTTTACGGGCATTGGAGTTCGAGACCGGGAAGAGGCTGGAGATGCTTGCCTGCTAGAACAGGTAATTAATTAAAAGTCTTTAATTAAAAGCTTGGAATTTTATATAGCACCATGCATAGCATATTGACACATAAAAACATGTAAGCAAGAGGAAACACAAAGCATTTAATGAAACACATCACCTAATGAACCAAGATAATGAATCTAATAATCCACCTTACTGGTATGACTAATGTTTCTCATTGGAACTGTGTACTGGATTTGACCCTGCTTAAGTTAGAAAACAACTTGTAGGCACAACGGATGAAGATCGATCCGCGACCTCTTTCTGGCGTGGTGCACCCGAGTGTGGGAGCGGTGCGGGGATTGTTGTTGATGGTGTAGGGAGTCGCCACCTAGATTAGGGTCTAGGACCCCCAAATGGTGCCCGTTCTTCAGAGAAGGGCGCTAATTAACTCCAATGACTCAATGGATGGTCTGCTCCAGATCTCGGGTAGGTGTCAAGTTACGGTGGGAAGGTGTTAGGCACCCAAGAACCGCCTGACGATCGGTCTTCCTAGACCAAACTCTATTGTATACTGTTGTGTTATGCGTATTATGCACCTAATTAAACTATTTTATTTTTTGTGTTTTGATTATCTTTGTTGAAATTTATGGACCTAATTAGGCTAATTAAAATTAATGTTTTAATCCTAATTACTATCCCTAAGTTAGGTGATTATGTAGAGCCAAAATGGCCAAAATTATGAAAATACCCCTAGAGGACCAAAATATGTACAAAGGCAAGAAATCACATTTAAATGCTGAAATGATTAAAACATGATTAATGGCATGCATTTGAATTATTAAAATATATACAATACTACAAAGTGGTAAAATTATCAAAATGCCCCTATTAAGGCAAAAATACAAATATGCATGAAAATGCAAACTTATACTTAAAACATGCTTATGAAAGTTAAAACATGCAAATAAAGTGATAGAAACCTTTCCAGGGCCCTAAATATGATTTGGTCGCAAAATGACCAAAATACCCTCGAGGGCAGAAGTGACTTTTTATGCATGGTTATGATTCATGGTGGGCATGTATGCATATGAAAACATTCTAAAACAACTTAAAACAGAATTTAATGCTTAGAGATGTATTTTTTCTGATTTTTTTTGATTTTCACAACAAATACATAAATGACATCTACATCCCTAACATGGTAAGGAACACCTATGAAAATGATCAAACATTCATGTCAGTGATTAATGATCCCATAAAATCAATTCTGATGAAATATGTATCCCATAATTTTTTTGTGAATTTTTATGCATTTATACTATTTTTAATATTTTCTGAAATGCTAAAAAGAAGGGAAAACAAAGAAAAATACAAAGTCCCCATCACAGATCCGAATTGGATCAAACCGGAGCCCACACCCACTAATCAAAACATGATATTTAACATGGTCATAATGATTTTGTCCAAATCCCCACCCACAGGTTCAGATTTTACATAATCGAAAATCCTTCACAGGGGCAAAAATATCACAAAAACCATGATTTGGAGCTTGAGAAAATTAATGCACATCAAGCACAGTGGGGAACATCTTCCCTAAAATTTTCAGAAATTTACCACTCTTGTGTTATTTTTGAAGATTTTTTAACTGAAAACAGCCTCTTTTAACTAAAGAAAATCAAAAGAAATACATAAAAACTAAATAAAGTTATATAAAACCTACCCTTGAAGCGTGGAAGTGTCTGGGCTCAGTCTACATATCCTTGGATGGCCGGAATTATCGCCGAAAGGCACCGAAAGCCACTCCAAGTGTGTTTGCCCCAAATGGCAAGAGTGGTGAACAAGGGGTATTTGAGGAATTTTATATGTCTATGGAAGCATGATATGGAGATGTTTCTGGAATGGATGGACAGAGGGGAGAACGAACTTCACAATGATAATTTTTTCATGAATTTTCTCGGTCCCTAAACCCTCCAAATGGCCTCCTATTTATAGGAGAAAATCTGTTCGAGGAAAGGTCTCAAAGACCCTTGGGGCCTTAAAGGCTAGGGATAAGGTGAGTGATGGCCTGGGCTTGCGTGTGCCTAGGCTTGCTGGGCAGCCTGGGCATGGGTGTGCCTAGGCCTGCTGGGTAGGTGGGCATGGGTGATGGGCCTTGTGTGGCTCAGCCTAAATGGTGGGGCTTTGTCCCCTGCCGACAGTCCTAGCTGGGTCGGGTAGGGCTGGGTTGACCCGGTTCGGGTCAACTCAGTTTGTCCCATTTTTTATTTTTATTTTATTTTTTTATATATTCCTTTTAGAGATTCCATTTTAAAGGTCCACATTCAAACATCAATATCTTTTGATCCGAATGGTCGATTTTGATGCGCCACATATCGCCGCGAAGGACTCAACATGTACTTTCCATCCGTGTGGTAGATATGGTCAGATTTTGCCTAAAAATGGCATGGATATTGAGGAAAGCATGTAAATGGTGTTTCACACTGATCAAGGTCCAAATGATATCGGAATTACATGAAATTTTATGTGTAAGCACAATATGACCAAATAAAGTTATCCAAATGGTTTCAGGTCACATCGGGTGGCTTGGGTACCAAGAACCATGCCAGGGGCAAAATGGTCATTTTCATAAAAGTTATCCGATTTGGCCGAAACTTTTCGTGAAAGCTTAATATGACCAAATAAGGTCATCCAAAGTGTTTTGGGCCAAATCGGGCAGTCCAGATACCGAGAACCAGGCCAGGGGTAAGACAATCATTTTGACAAAAAGGCGTCAGATTGGAGTGAAATTTCACATGTGGGCTTAAAATGGTTAAACAAGGCTATCCTAGAGATTTGGGCTCTACTTGGGACAGTTTGGTTACAAAAAGTGGGGTAAGGGTAAATTGGTAATTTTTTACCATTTGGTCACCACGCAAGCCAGTCGAGCTTTAATCATCATCGCCGAGTCACACTTCCAAGGTGCCAAAATTCAGCGTCTACACAACTATTTGCCCACATAGATGAAATTGGAATATTGAACACGCTCCTCCTTTCAGAGAAGCAACAATGGTCAACACTAGAAGTACTGGTGGAGGTCGTAAGGGTAAACAACCTAGAATTGTACCGGAGGTTGAACTGCCCAACGGAACAGAGGTCCAAAACTCTGAGGCATTGGCTACTTCATCAGAAGCACCAGCAGCTGCACAAGCTATTGTAGCAGCACCTCAAGCAAGTGTGGCAGCCGACGATGTGACTGCGTTCATGGCAACGATGATGCGAACCATGCAACAACAACAGGAGTTACTTGGTCAGATATCTATACAATTTGCAACTATGATGAACGAACGCGCTGCACCACCACCACCACCTAATCGGCCCATACTGTTTCCACCACCTGTGCCTCAACACTTAGCGGAAAATTCTGCCACCCAGGTTATGGAAAGGTTCAAGAAACTCCAACCGCCTACATTTTCTATAATAATATTAGAGGCAATGCAGTTGGAGCGATGGATCAGTGCCCTAGAAAAGGCATTTGAAGTACTCGAGTGCACGGTCGTACAAAAGATTATTTGTGCGGGTTATTAGATGCAGAATGAGGCTGAAGCTTGGTGGAAGGCCACTAGACCTAATCTAGAAGCTGCACACCCGAATCCCACATGGGAACAGTTTAAAAAAGTTTTCTTCAAGAACTACTTTCCTGAGAGTTTCAAGGATAGAAAGGAAGCCAAATTCATTGCATTGGTGCAAGGCAACAAGTCGGTATTAGATTACCAACAGCGGTTCAAAGATCTGTTCCACTTTGCTCCAGAGCAGTTGAAAGGGGAACTTAGTAAGGCCAAGAAATTTGAGAAGGGACTCAAAACTGAGATTGGATCAGTTTTGTCAATCATGGATATTCGAGATTATGCCCAAATGGTTGATAAGGTAAGGACAATGGAGGATAGATTCAAGATAAAGAGAAAGAAAAGACTATGACGCCGCCTGGTTTGAACAAAAGGTCGAATAATTTCCAAACCTATGGTTGGCCAAAAAAGGTTTACCGGGGAACAAGTTCAAGCCCTACTCCATCTTTGTATCGTAGGCCGAATGTAGGTCAGAATTCTTTTTGCCCAACATTTACTCGACCTGCTCAACCTACTACGAGTCAAGCGACGACAGCAGCTTCGCTAAGCCAACCAGCAACAAGTCAAGCGAGCAAAGCCACGACACCTGGAGCTATACCTTTCAAATGCTATCGGTGCAATAAGGAAGGGCATATGGCCAGAGATTGTAAAACGCGTGGATATGGTAACAATTCACTTAATCAACCCTACGCTAGGCCATTTCAACCGCGTAACAATCGGACGCAGGGAAAGGTGTATGCCTTGACCAACGAAGAAGCTGAGGCGAACCTCGACGTTATGATAGGTAAGTGGTCGAACACTATAAATTTTAGAGAAATTAGTTTATGTCATATAACTTAAATTACCTACAAACCCTAGGTACCCTGAGTGTCTCAACCATACCCTCACGAGTATTATTTGACTCGGGCGCAACCCACTCTTTCGTCTCCTCAACCTTTACGAGTAAGATGGAAGATCAACCAAGAGACATTGAGCATGAGCTAGTAGTCAGCATGCCAACAGGGAGTGTCGTGAGTTTGAAAGAGGTTTATGACCCCTGTCAGATCGAAATCTATGGGAAGAGACTAACTGCACGATTGATAAAAATGGAAATAAATGATTTTGATGTGATACTAGGCATGGATTGGTTGTCTGCCTATGGTGCAAACATCATGTGTGCGGAGAAAAAGATAAAGTTTAAACTAGAAGATGGGTCGGAATTCACCTATCAAAGTGAACCGAGGAGGAAGTCTAAGCGAACAACATTATCCGCACTTCAGGTGCAAAAGTTGCTCGATGATGGATGCCAAGGCTTCTTGGCCACTGTACTTGATACGGAGGCAAAGATAAGACCTTTGGAAGAACTCCATATAGTCAGAGAATTTCCTAATGTATGTCCAGGAAGATCTGACACAGTTGCCACCAGACCGCGATATAGAGTTCGTGATTGACCTGATCCCTGGTGCAGCACCGGTATCCAAGGCACCATACCGAATGGCGCCAGTCAAATTGAAAGAGTTATAGATACAACTTCAAGATCTGCTGAAGAAGGGATTTATTCAACCCAGTGTGTCACCCTGGGGAGCACCTGTGCTATTCGTAAAGAAGAAAGATGGAAGTATGCAGTTGTGTATCGACTACCGCGAGTTGAATAAACTGACAATCAAGAATCGATACCCGTTGCCGCGTATTGACGACCTTTTTGATCAGCTACAAGGAGCAAGAGTTTTCTCCAAGATTGATCTTAGGTCAGAATACCATCAACTGAAGATTAAGAGCGGTGACATCCATAAAACGGCGTTCCGAACTCGGTACGCACATTATGAATTTTTAGTCTTGTCGTTCGGACCAACCAACGCCCCGGCAGCATTCATGGATATGATGAATAGAGTATTCCATGACGTGCTAGATAAGTTCGTCATAGTGTTCATTGACGACATTCTGGTGTACTCCAAGAGTGAGGAAGAGCACAAGCAACATCTTACATTCGTGTTGCAGCGATTGCGGGAACACCAGTTCTATGCCAAATTTAGTAAGTGTGAATTTTGGCTCAACCAAATTGGTTTCCTGGGGCATATCATCACCAAAGATGGCATCAAGGTAGACCCCGGCAAGGTGAAAGCAGTTCTCAAATGGGAGACTCCAAAAAATGCCACTATGATCCAAAGTTTCTTAGGATTGGCCGGTTACTACCGCCAATTTATTGAGAACTTCTCGTGCATTTTGGCACCCATGAAAAAACTCACGAGGAAGGGAACTAAGTATGAGTGGAATGAAGCGTGCGAGAAAAGCTTCCAGGAATTGAAGAACCGATTAGTATCGGCTCTAGTTTTGACCATTCCAGATGGAACCGGAGGAATGATAGTGTATACAGATGCATCTAGAACAGGCCTGGGCAGCATCCTGATGCAAAGAGGTAAAGTAGTCGCATATACCTCCAGACAATTGAAAGAACACGAGAAGAATTACCCTACTCATGATTTGGAGTTAGCAGTAGTAGTCTTCGCGTTAAAAATTTGACGATACTATCTCTACGGTGAAAAGAGTGAAATCTTCAGCGATCACAAAAGTCTGAAGTATTTCTTCACCCAAAAGGAGCTTAATATGAGATAGAGGCGGTGGTTAGAACTAGTAAAAGATTATGACTGTGAGATCCAGTACCACCCTGGCAAGGCCAATGTTGTGGCGGACGCATTAAGCAAAAAATCTCAAACTGCGTCTCTCGCATCTTTGGTCGTAAGTGAGCAATTAATAGAGGAAGCTCAAAAATTTGATCTAGAGCTCGTGATCGATGAAGCAACTGTGCAGTTAGCAGCACTAGATCTATAACCATCGATATGAGAGGAGATAATTGCGAAACAACCATTGGATCCCGAGCTGGCCAAAATAATTTGGGAAATTCAACAAGGCGTCCACAAGGACCCAGAGTTTACACTGGCCCAAGATGGAGCATTAAAGTTTCGTGATAGATTGTGTGTGCCTGAGGATTTTGATATTCAAGACTGGATTCTTAAAGAGGCGCACAGCTCACCCTATACCATCCACCCTGGAAGTACAAAGATGTACAAGGACTTAAAGAAATATTATTGGTGGATTGGAATAAAGCAGATCATAGCAATCTACGTGTCCAAGTGCCTTACCTGTCAACAAATAAAGGCGGAAAGACACCGACCGTATGGACTTTTGCAACCACTTCCCATACCAGAGTGGAAGTGGGAAAGAATCACTATGGATTTCGTAACAAACCTGCCCAACACCAGGAAGGGCATGAATGCAATTTGGGTGATCGTAGATGGACTGACAAAAGCAGCTCACTTCATACTGATAAAAATAAGTTATTCGATGGAAAAGCTTGCCCAGATATACATTGACAACATAGTCCGCTTACATGGCGTGCTTGTCAATATTATGTCTGACAGAGATCCTCGATTTACTTCAAGGTTTTGGAGAAGTCTACAAAAGGCATTGGGATCTCAATTGAATCTCAGTACAACTTTTCATCCGCAGATGGACGGACAGTCAGAGAGAACCATTCAGACTCTGGAAGACATGCTTCGAGCTTGTATTTTGGAAATGAATGATAGTTGGGATGCTCACATACCATTGGTGGAATTTTCATACAACAACAGCTATCACTCCATCATTGGCATCGCACCGTTTGAAGGCCTCTATGGCAGGAAGTGTCGAACTCCGCTTTATTGGGATGAAGTTGGTGAGCGAAAGTATCTCGGACCTGAGATGATACAAGCAACCTGTGACAAAGTGGATGTCATAAGAGAGAAGCTCAAGGCAGCCCACTCGAGACAAAAGAGTTATGCGGATAATCGAAGGAAGGATATCGAGTTTGAGATCGGAGAAAAAGTATTTCTTCGAGTATCCCCAACCAAAGGACTGCTGCGCTTCAACAAGAAAGGCAAGTTGAGCCCAAGATTTATTGGTCCATATGAAATACTTAATAGAGTGGGACCCGTAGCATACTGGCTGGCTCTACCGCCATCTTTGTCAAGTGTCCACGACATTTTTCATGTGTCAATGCTACGAAAGTACATAAACAATCCGACACATATATTATCAGCTGAACCCGAACAGTTAGACGTGGATATGACTTATGAGGAACATCCCACGGAGATATTGGACAGAAAAGAGCATAACCTCTGAAACCGCACCGTCGCTTTCGTGAAAGTTCGATGGGGAAATAACCCAGCAGAAGAAGCTTCATGGGAGCGTGAGGAAGAAATGAAGGAGAAGTATCCTCAACTCTTTGGATTACTGGGTAAGAAAATTCCGAGGACGAAATTTTTGTGAGGGGAGAAATGTCAAACCTTGCCCCCTGACTGTCTAGAATCTGACTGAAGTGCAGGAACCCCTAGCTAGGCCACCAGGATCACTGTGGAGGATCACTCCACTCAATGAGATCAATGAAAATGCTCTTATAGGTTTCCCTATATACCTATTAGAAGATGGATAGCAGACCCCTACACTTGCACAGCTCATTGACTGATGTATGATTTGGATCCCAGGTAATCTCTCTCCTCCCTAAAATGGTGGGACCCACCTCTGAAAAATCATGTAAAAACCCATGGTGGGCATGTGGGGACAATACCCTGACCTAGGGTCAAACCCTTGTGCAATCCCCCTTTAATTTCAGTTGCTGGAATTCACTGGGTCATGCACTGGGCGATGCAGCAAGGCCCAGTGACATCGCCCAGTGGCTGTTTTTGTATATATTTAATTATTATAGTTGTAGGGACCACCCAACTTGACCATGGACACTCTCCAGTGATAGAGGGGACTCTGAGGGACCACCTCATACCCTTGGTTCACTATGGACCCCACCTGTGCACCCAGAACTGAACAAAATCAGTTTAAAATGAGTTTTTAAAAGAGACCTAACCAAACAAACAGACCTCAGTGGGCCTTAAATCTATAAATAGGAGGCCATTTGGTTCATTTAGAACCCTTGGCTGTACCTGAATCCGAAAGAGAGAAGAGAGGGAAGAAGAGAGAGAAAGAAAAGGAAGGAGAAGGAGGAAAAAGGAAGGAAGAAGAAGGGCTGCTGCCAGCTCCTCCCCTAGCTCATCCGAGCTTCTTCTCAGCTCTGCTTCAGGTATAAAATTCCCTGCATACCTGCTGTTCACCATTCTTTCCCTTTCCATACTGTGTTTTTCAACCCTGGGCAGCCCAGAACAGCTTAGGTTTGCCCAATCTTTGTCCAGATCAGCCATGCAGACCTTGTGCATGGTGAATCTGTGATCTATGTTGAAAAATAAAAATCTGATATGCTGTTCCCTTGGCCGAATTCTGTTCATGCATGCATGCACAACCTTGACCCCCTTCTGGCTGCTGGATTGAAGCCTAGACTGCAAGCCAGGGCTGCTGAGACCTAACCCTAGGTGGGTACAGCCCTGAGACCCTGCCCGGCATATTGTTTCAGCCTTGCATATGGCTGAAACACAAGATTTCAGATCTGCAAAACCCTGTGCACTATTCATCAGGGTATTCTGGACAGCCAGATACAACCTGCCTGGAACCCTGATGGTGAAATGGATTTGACCATAAGGTAGACCACCACTAGGGCTACTGGACCATCCCAACATGCAGAGGATCCATTAGACCCTTGGCCCTGCAAAGCCCAGCCTTGGAAACTCAGCCTGCTGTCGATTGCGAGCACTGGGCGATGCGAAGGCCCAGAGACATCGCCAATGAAGGAATCTTTTGATACAAAAGGGCAGAATTGTAATTTCCTATGGGATTTGATCCCTGGACACTGTGGGATGTGGGAAATGACAAAAATGACCTTCCCCCACATCTGTCCATATGTGAAAATTGGTTGGAACCCTAAGTGGGCCGCGCAGATGACTGTGCACTACTGTGTTTGGTTTTACTGCACTGTCCTGAGTTGGACGGCAGTATGTTGTAATGTAAAATGTATTATGGACTAAATTTGACTTAGAGGCAGGTGTGGGCACTGTAAATGACCAAATTGCCCCTGCGCCCTAGGCTTTGGCCCATGCACCGGGACATGACCTAAGACCCAGTGCAAGGCCCGATGTTCCAAATGAGACCAACTAAACCCTGGGTCAACCAAGTAAGTTAGGGAAACCCTAGGGCACCAGTGTAGGGCCAATAACTGAATAAAACATTGTTTGATTCTTATGTTTAGGACTTGATCCTGTGCTCGAGGACAACAACCAGACAACAGCTGGAATTGAATCTGTGACTGAGTACCTAGAGCCAAGTACTGGTGAGTGAATAATACCATCGTATGTGCAAATGTAATTGTGATCTGATGTCGGCTATTAATAATTGAATCTTATCTGTTATGCCATTTACATGCTTACAATCAAAGTTACTCAAATCACTGCATAATGACTATTGTTGATCAACACTGTGAAATGAATATGATGATTGTGATTGTTAGAATAGATGCGGTACTCGGCTTGGAAATGAGGCCTGTGGTTGCCTGTACTATGAATGCGGTTGACACTGCTTGACTCATACTATACCATATAGACATGGGGTTAGAGTTTCATCACTCGTGCTACAAATCCTTGCCAGTAGGGGTTAAGGTGCTGGATGCCTGGGAGGCAATTATCAGGGAGTGACTAGGATCGGAACACCGAAAGGTGCAATTATCAGAACACCGAAAGGTGCATATATCAGAACATCGGAAGGTGCATAGATTTTGAACACCTATATGGTGCATGAGGGAAGAAACGGTTGCTTACCAGGATAATCATCAGAGGGCTGGTCGGGCTGACCTAGGAAGGGATGCTGGAGCAGACTGGTTTTCTCCGACAACCCCATGAGTGTATCGCAGAAAAGGTAACCAAGCCTACACCAGGGATACATGCATTGGGATTGTAGTAGCACAGACCTGACTTAGTTGTAATGATAGGTGGCTAATAATAAAATTGGACTTGCATATCATGTAGATCATGTGAATCTGTGGATTGTGGTTGCATATGCATGCATGATGGAAGTTATTTGCTCACGAGCTTGGTGGGGCTCACACTCTGTTATATGTTGCTCTTTTCTTAGATGATCCTGCAGGTGGATGCCGCTGTGGCATGGCGGGCTATTTCGAGGAGGAGAGTCTTGGTGGTTATGGCGATGTTGGTATGGACCATAACGGAGGTCATACCGATTCTACGTACTTTCTTGGTGGTCGTGGAAGAAGACCTTTGAGGAGTACTTCTAATGTTTAGTGTTGGGAACTCCTTTTTGTTGTGTTAGGAGGTTTCCTGTTTTGATCGTGGACCAGTTTTAGTTGTTTTTCTTTCTTTCTTCTTTTGGGGTTGGGTGCCCTAACCTTGTATATAATCATGTATGTATTGCTGCGCCTATCAGCTTATGTTTTCTTTTGTTGTGGGCTGTGTGCGCTGGGGAATGTAACAAACAAGTTTCTATATGTATATATTATCACCATTTCCCGTATTGCTATGCTTCCGTTTATTTCTGATAAATTGTAGATGTCCTGCATTACTCTGATCTTACTTGTGGTTAAGGTGTGGATTTTGGTTTATGAATGTAAGCACTGCTTCTAGATCCGTGGGATTTGGCAGATTGCGGTCGTGCAATTCAGGTCACCTACCCAATCCCCCTAGGGGTGGTTTGGGGTGTGACATCTACAGCGATCACAAGAGTCTTAAGTACTTCTTCATCCAGAAGGAACATAACATGAGATAGAGACGATGGTTGGAGCTAATGAAGGACTATGATTGCACCATCCACTACCATCCTGGTAAGGGAAGTGGCGGATGCCCTTAGCAGCCTTATCGGTGTAGTCAACTTTGGTGGAAAGGATTAAGTCCGCCCAGGCCTCCGATGAACGTTTCTAGGAGATTATTGAAGCTATTCCGGGTAATACACAGCGAGATCTGGATTTCACACTGACTGAGGGTGGTATCCTCATGTTCAGGGATCGACTATGTGTTCCCAAGGATGATCCGCTGAGGAAAGAAGTGTTGTCAGAAGCCCAGGATTCTCCTTATTTGATCCACCCAAGTAGTACCAAGATGTATAGAGACTTGAAGGGACACTACTGGTGGAGTGGAATGAAGAGGAATGTAGTTGAATTTGTAGCTAGGTATCTCACTTGTCAACAAGTGAAGGTAGATAGATAGCGGCCCAATGGCCTTTTACAGTCACTGCCAGTGCCAGAATGGAAGTGGGAACTTGTTACCATAGACTTCATCACTGGGTTGCCCTATACAGCTAGGGGTGTTGATGCCTTGTGGGTCATTATGGATAGGTTGACGAAGACAACTCATTTTATCCCCATCAAGGTCACCTATTCGATGGATAAGCTGGCTCGCTTGTACATTGATAGTGTGGTTCACTTGCACGGAGTTCCAGTTAGCATCATCTCAGATCGGGATCCCAGGTTCACGTCCAAGTTTTGGGGCGAATTCCAGAAGGCTATGGGTACCTTATTAAGTTTTAGCATAGCCTTCCATCCGTAGACGGATGGACAGTCGGAGAGGACCATATAGACTCTAAAAGATATGCTCTGAGCCTATGCCATTGACATGCAAGGCAGCTGGGATGAGCACATCTCGCTCATTAAGTTTGCTTATAATAACAGTTACCAAGCTACCATCAGTATGGCACCGTTTGAAGCTCAGTATGGGAAGAAGTGTCGAACACCATTGTATTGGGACAAAGTAGGTGAGCAACGCATCCTTGGGCCCGAATTGATCCAAGTGACCTGTGAGAAGGTGGAATTAATCCGTGAATAAATCATGCCTGCCTAGTCTAGACAGAAGGGCTATGCGGACCAAAGGCAAAAGGATTTAGAATTCTCCGTCGGTGACAAGGTGTTTCTCAAGGTGTTGCCCACCAAGGGTGTGATGTGGTTCAGCAAGAAGGGTAAGCTAAGTCTAAGATTCATTGGGCCCTATAAAATCCTTGTAAAGATCGGACCAGTGGCTTATCGGTTGGCACTCCCACCATCTTTGGACGGTGTGCATGACGTCTTCCATGTTTCCATGTTGCGGAAGTATGTTCATGACCCAAGCCATGTCCTATCTCAGGAACCACCAGAGCTGGCAGCTGATATGTCTTACAAAGAGCAACCCAAGAAAATTTTGGACAGCAAGGTGGTGAATCTTCGTAACCGACCTATTCACTACGTAAAGGTGAAGTGGTGCAACCATCCGGAGGAAGAAGCATCTTGGGAAGCCGAAGTGGAAATGCGAGCGAAGTATCCTTCCCTTAGATTCTTACAAGGTACGCCAAATTTTGAGGATGAAATTTCTAGTAAGGTGGGGGGATTCTTATACTCACACCTGGGATTACTAATTTATTTTAAATTTCTTCCTCATGACGTGTAGATACAGCTGCCTTGTACGCCGGAGAACTGTTCGTATTGGTGGTCAAGCCCAGTTACAAGATCATTGATCAATTCACGGGTTTGCCCGCCGAAGAAAGGTTCCTCAATCAAAAGTGGGGGAGATTCGTCGATGGTGACTTCGTCGACTATCCTCCTAGTACGAGCCCTAAGAGTGAAGAGTACTAGAAGACTTTTCCCGTGTCGCCACACTTAGGCACCTCGCTCAGTGATGATCTTAGCATCGCAGTCAGGAAACTCTTCGGGATCACGAAGGACACGCCGTGAAGGACGAGGGGTAAGTTACTGATCTTAGGTATGCTTGTGCATCGTCCTCTCAATGGCCTTAGGGTACATGTCTAAGCCCCCAAGCCTTCTGGTGGGTTCCTGCCCTTTTTAGCTGTAATGGTTTTATAATGGGTCCACTGTTGTTGATTCCGTCCGATAATCCGCTCATACTGTTTGACTGGTGGAATGTTCCTTATAGTGTGGGACCCACATCCCTGTGTCCCCGGTGTGATGACTATGTTCTCGAACATGGTGGAGCCTACCCTTAACCCCATCTGTGTTGTTGGGTTATTGTTGTGGGCCCACAAGCCCAGAACCTATTTTAATGTAGTTGTGTTGTTATCTTGGATGACCAGCCAAATAGGCCCTAGTTGGGGTACCTTCTATAAATAGAAACTAAGGCCTTCATTGGCCAGTTACTCTTCTACCAACCCCAAGACCAGTCATTAAGAGAGAAAGAGAAAGGAAGGTAAGGAGAGAAGAAAGGAAGGATAGGAGGTGGGGCTCATCTATTGGATGACCTAAGTCTTGTAAGTAAGACCTCCTCACATTCTCTCACTCTCTCCCCTTCTCCTAAGCTTTTGGGGAGCATTTCCCTTGGACCGGGCCTAGCCTAGTGTTCCTTGAGGGAACCCAAAATTGTGTGAACCATTCTTCTTAGCTCAATACTGAGTCATTGTACCTTAATTGGAGTCCTACCATTACCTTATAAGGACTAGTGTAAGTCAACCAAATGACCAACCTAAGACTTTTGCCCCAACCCTAGAAATGGACCTTGGAAGGCTTCCAAGCTTTGAATTCTCAAAGACCAAGCTTAGGTTAGGCACTTGAAACCCTAATGGACCTTACCTTGACCCTCTCTAAGCCCTAACATCAAATACATGCAAGGTGTTGGGTGGGGGAAGCATATAACTTAAGGAACTCGTGTTCTGGTTCGAACGGATTCACAAACGGACCCAGGCATCAGGCCTCCGTTTGAAAATCCGTTTAGCTTTTAAATGGTTTAAAGCTTAATTTGGCCTGAACAAATTTACCAACGAACCCAGGGTAGCTGCCTCCGTTCGAAAATCTATTCAGCCCATTTTCACCTTTGCTCTTGGGTTCTTATTTCCTAAGAACGGATTCACGAACGGATCCACTGGGTGTGCCTCCATTCAAAAATTTGTTTGAGGCCTTTTGTGCTATCATGGATGGCAGCCTATGGGGACTCTTTATAGGACCCACCTACACTCTTCTAACACCTTTTTCACGTATCCCTAGGTAAAATAAACTGTTCAGGGGCGTGTACTTGGCAACCTTTACTAAACACCCAAGAATTGCACGAACTTTCCGTGAGTGGGTGTTGGGTGATGTTTAGGCTTGCTTTATCTAAAATATGCATTCGTTATGATATCTGTATCATCAATGAGCATGCTGCATTCTTGCATATATTATCTTGGTTATGATTTGACACAATGTGGTTGTGTTTATTACTTTATTATTGAATCGGGTTACGGTGCTAGGTGTGCCGATGCTGGAACCCCAGAAATGCTTATGAAATTCATTGACTATCATCCTGGCCTATATGTGCCATGCCGTGCTGGTACCCGGGTGATAGATGAAATGGGACATTGACGCACCCAGAATACCTCTCGGGATGATAGGACTTGCATATAGTATATTTGCGGCTAGGTTTCACTTCCCTATGCTACGACCCTTACCAACAGGGGTTTAGGTGTTGGGTGATCAAGGCTCCTTGCTGCCTGTGGGGGAGAGAGGCCAGTCAAGGATGACCACTGATCATCGGGGTCTGCCACTGGGTGATTTTGGTGGCTTCGACCGGTGTAGAACCCTTGGTGACAATTGAGGTTTCATTGTGGCGATAACATAAGTGACCCACAGTGTCTCCCGAGTTGTCATAGTAGCATATACTTGGAATTAGACTGCGTGCTAGGTGGAAAATTTGTCAACATCTACATTCATCATGGACTATGTGTGATTTGTGTGTTTGTGCATTCCCCATCCCCTTACTGGCTCAGTGGAGCTAACCCCTTGTGTACACCTTCTTTTAGATTTTGATGCAGATGGCGATTATCTGGCTGGTCTCAAGGTCCAGCCTACTGATTATGATGGTATCAACATTGAGGAGCCGGATGCTGTGTCAGAGGAACACCGTGACGGATGCCCTTGTGATGATTGTGCCTACGGGCCGTGTTGATTCGGGGAGTTGTCCCCTCTTTTGATTCTTTTGGGGCTTTGTGCCTGTTATAAACACTTGTCTGTATTACTTTATATTCTTTTGAGTAGTTATATGAAGGTCAGTCGAATAACTGTTAAATATTATGATGTATCACTTAGTCGATTGAACATACTATAACTACTGTACTTACGCATCCGTTTATATTCTGATTTTGGCATGTAATTTCCTTCTTCCCACACTCTAATATTACTGTGTAATTTAATATTGGTTGAGACTGTGGCTAGGACATTGTATCTGTGATCCTGGTAGTGTAGGATGACGCGTGTTATCCTAGTCACCCCTTCTAGTGTACTTTATTCCTTATGGGAATGGGGACGTGACACCTATTGTCGGACTTGCTTATCATGCCTAGGTTATGCTTGCATTATTTATGATAATCCTAATTGTGTTGTCCTTGTTGGTTTTGCTTTTGATTTTGACTCCCTGGGGATTTAAAATTTGCTCTATTTTGATGTGTAGCACCCAATGACCTATCACAAATATGGGTTGTGCATGTTCGTCTTGAGCTAGTACAGCCAGCTTTGTAGTACTGTTCGCCAGCGGATCATGGCTGTTGGCATTGAGGAGTTACCCTTCTTCTGACCAGGTAATTCGATACATCCTTAGCGTGGGCCTTGATTGAACGGTGGTGGCCTACTACCCATATGTTCCACCTTCCTATGGGTGAGATGACGATTATGTCCCTTTGCTACTTCTTGTATACGGGCCTCTCGTTTGGTGGTGAGGCGGTGACTGGGTACCCTAGTGCATGGGAGTATGATAAGGACGAGTTGGTGAGGCAGCTCAGGTCCCTTCCTCCTAACTCGAATGTGGTGGTCCAGTGGTTCCGTCACGAGTGAGAGGGGAAGAAGGTGACTGACTCCTTTGGTCTTGAGAAGCTGGATCAACAGGTGAGGTGTTTCATCCTCTATCTCTAAGGGAACACCTTGTTTAGCACCAGCGGTATGAGGATCCACATCTCCATGGTGTGGTACCTTACAGATCTATCAAAGGTGAAGACCTTCGACTGGGTTGGGGTGGGTTATACCCATATGCTGAGGACGTTGGATTCCTAGGCCTTGGAGCGCACCAAGTGCGTCAGAGGCACTTGGTTTGTATCAAAGGTAATCCATTGCCCTTTTCCCTCTCTTATTTTTGCTTGTGTTTGTTTTGATGTATTGCTTGCATTGATGTCTTTTGTCTTGACTGCAGTGCTGGTATTATGACCATTTAGGGGTATGTGCTCCCAGTTTGAGGTCTTAGGATGACACTTACTTCCCAAGGACAGGGATGTGGTTGGCCGACAACACCCATCCCAAGTAGAGGACCATCCCGGTGTTGGTGGTAAGGGAGATGCTAGACCGACTCTCCCCACAAGAGGTAAATTCTAGTTGCTTTTTGATCTCTATTTGGTTTGCTCTTGGTTCTGACTTCGATGTACTTGTTCTGATAGGTGGTGTGGCAACCGTTCGAGTCTCTTCAGGTGGGTGTGTAGACTCGATTGGAGGCGGCTAGGAGACTCATGCCTCAGCGCATGGTATTTGCTGGGCCTTCTGGGTACGTCTAGTATCTGGGGGACCAGGCCTATAGGCGGTGACTAGGTGTCAAGAGGCCTTGTATTCCCATGAGGCCTCCTCGCTTCATGCTTGAGCCGGAGAGACTCTCCAAGAAGGAGATGAACCGGTTTATGAAAGGCATTGATGTGCGGCCCTTCGTTGATCCGTACTCGTGGGTATAGGGCGAAGGAGTTGATGTGTGTTCAACTCACTCCTTCGGGTCTGCAGGTAAGCTGTTAATGCTCCTTTCTTTCAATTTGTGTTTTTTTTATTACTGACTTGCCCTTTGTGTGTGTTCAGGCCCCGACCGATATCGAGCCTTATGAGGCTGGGGAGGCGATTGGTGCTGCCGCTGCTGGAGTTGGTACTTCAACTCATGAGGCCACTTCATTCGAGTCTACTACTAGGATGACACCCCCTCTTGCTGGCGAGACTAGGGCTAGATCGTCTTCGGTGTCTTCAAGCTCACACAAGGTGTCGAATGCCTTATTCTCAGTTCTAGGATGGTCATTCATCTGTCAGGGTAGGGAGGTGCCCGTTCCTCGACCATCCACGTCCATTGCCATCTTTCCATGCGGCTTTGACTTTGTAAGTATCTTGGTCCTATTCATTTTCTTGTATTTCTTTCCTTATGATAGGCTAACCATCAATCTTAGTGCTGGTTCTCGGCTATAGGTAGATGAACTATTGGGGATGGTCACCGGCTGGAAGGAACTCGCTGCCTCTCAGAGCGAGAAGATTCTTTAGCTGGTGAGTTTCTTGTTTCTTTGTGTTGTTACCTGCACGGTTAGTACATAATAGAAGATGTATGATGATGCTAATGCTTGACATGTGATATAGGAGGGTGACATTTTGGGGTATGAGGTGATTGCCAACTGGCTCTAGAAGGAAAGGGAGGAGGCTTTGGCTGCTGCCCAGCCTGCCCCAGCTGTAGAGGTAGCAGTGCCGCGGTCCCCCATGATCCAGATTGATGATCCTATCGATGGCCAACATGTGCAGGCCAATGAAGAACGGGAGGAGAGTGAAAGTGAGAGTGAAGAGGATGATGAGAATGAGGATGGAGATGGGAATGAAGATGGTGATGGAGAGGGGTCCAGAGAGGACGAGGATGATGGAGGGCAGTAGTTATTTTCTCACTTCTTTTTTTTTTTTTTGTGAATGTTTCAGATGATGGAATAGTTTTGGGCCTTTGTGCCCTGTAAGTAAATTTTGGGTGATTTTGATTACTTGATTTTTAATCCAATTTTACGATTTTTGATCCATTGAATGCTTGGGTAGGCCAACATGGAATGTGTGGATGTGTGTGTGATACGGGTTGGTCCATCGTGACCCTGGGGCATAGGATGATGTGTCAGAATGGCAAGGACCCATTGATGGAATGCGGACTGCCCAAAAAAGTGTAAAATTAACTTAGGCTATAACATTATAATATCAACATCAAGCTACTGTCGATCGATAGTGGAGGGGCATCCCTCAACATCGAGGTTGGTAATGTGAATGTCGAAGTTTGAATTTTGACTGTCGAACAAACTTAGACAATAGATTTGCAAGGCCCGACAGTGAGCCATCTAGAATTGACATCGAGTTCAGATCTTCGATAATACTTCGATGTCGATGGTGTTATGATTCGTTGTCGACTTAGGGTGTTTCACTATCGACTTTGTGTTTCTAATTCTGATTTGTTTCCTTTTTGAAATGCCCAGTTATGAGATTCTTTGCTTTCCCTTCCCTTCTGGAGCCCTTGCTCATGCTTGGGGCTATATTAAGTGGTCTAGGGAGTATGGAAACACCTTATTCTTCTCTTCCTTTGCTCTTGAGGTGTTCTCCTCCTCTTCTTGGTCTTGTTTGCCATTTTTCTTTGTTTCTTTTCAAGCAATGGACAAGGCCTTGAGTTCTTGGATGGATTCTATGTTGAGAGATGATCGAGAAGCCCTAGGAAGAGTGCATCTCCAACCTCTGGCGGGTATGAAGAACATGATTCTTGCATGGGACCTGCTTCGAGGTGTCTCCCGTTATTGGATCCTAGAGGTACACGTGTTCTGCTTTGGTACAGCTGAGGAATGTCCGACTTATGAAGAATTTCGTGCATGTTTCTTTTCTCCTTGTCATGGCGCCATGATACGTCCTATCTTGAAGGAAGATTATTCTAAGGACATCACATCCTTCTTTGGATTGGAAAAGGGACGTCTTCCCCACTTTATGCATGGTCACCGTATTGATGTCTTGGCGATTATTGGCCTCGTGCCGGGTCAGCGTAGGGGTGACCATGGTTTCATGGAGTGTAGAAAGAGAGTTTTTTGTTTTGTGTGATTACCCAATTTCTTCTTCGTTCTGGTGCTCGCGGGGCTTCCCCTGTGCTGATGGAGATCGTCAAACAAATCAAATGGGGTGGTGACATCATTCCTATTGTTTTGGCATAAACGATGAGAGGGCTGGATATCTTGAATGGGAGTCACACTCCTCGTAATGAGGACTTATCTGGCAGTCCTAACTTGTTGCAGGTATTCTCCATTCTTCTCTTTGTGATTTTATTATCTTACTTTTTGCCATGTGTTTAGAACTATCCTTGCTCTATTTGTATGGCAGATTTGGTGTTTTGAGAGGCTGCAATTTGTGAAGCCTATGAGAGGTGACTTCAAGATTAAGCATTATCGCCTCTATTCGGTAGTGATAGAATATCACCACTGGGACACTTGGGATCATGCCCTTTCCTGTATTTCTTCTGATAATATCCGTTGGTGATGTTCTTGGTGGCCTGTTGAGGCTCCGGTGTTGAATTCTTCTGGGTGTAACTATGTTCGCCTGATAGGGTTAGGTCACACCACTTTCTATATACCCAATCGATTGCGTCAATAGTATAGACTGAATCAGGATGTGCCTTGGGAATTGATGAACTTGTATCCACTAGAACAACTAGACAAGGAGTTTGGTGGCAAGGATTTCTAGTCTATGGCAATCCAAGACAATACTGAAGAATATGGGGGCTGTTTATAATAGTGGGATTACTGTCAAGTATGAAGATTGGGTGAAGACCCAGGGAAAGGGGAAAGAGAAGACTGCAAGAAGGAGGTTGACATGGGAGCAAAAGGAATCTTCAAGCTCCTCAAGTTCTAAACATTCTAGGCAAGTGGAGGAAGACGAAGGTGAAGACACAGACGACTCAATTGTTTTAAAGGCAAGAATTAAAAAGTTGTAGAAGAAGGTGGAAGACCTAAGTTATTAGGATGTTTTGATTGCCAAGAGTAGTTTCTTTTTGTTGCTTCTTTTTTGAACAATTTCTTGTTATGTTTCCTTATGGGCTAAACTTTAAATTTGTGATGGAACTTTGAATTTGATTGACTTTTTGTTTTTTGATGTGACCAGTCCTGATTTCGCCAAAATGCCTACGTACCCTTAGGTTTTTAAGGGATCAGGTCGAACGTAGTTCCTTTGTTCAGGAAACTTTAGATATAGTGCTTCTTGAGTTGATCCATGTTTGTTAAGTAGGGAAGCTCGATCCCATCTAGATCCACCACTCGAACCGCTTGACCAGGCAGTATTTCCTTGATTATGTAAGGGCCACTCCAATTGGGCCTAAATTTACCTCGTGAATCATGTATGGGTGTTCTTTGCTCTTTAAGCTCCAAATCACCAACGGATAGTTGGCATGGTACAACTTTCTTGTTGAATGTTTGCATCATTCTTTGTTGGTATTTCTTCATGTTGTCCATGGCACACATCCTCTTTTCATCAATGAGGTTTAGCTCTTGGAATCTAGTTTTGACCCATTCCGCTTCTAGAATGTTACTATCCATCATGACCCAAAGGAAAGGTATCTCTAGTTCGACTAGAAGGACTGCTTCCATTCCATAGACCAATGAGTAGGGTGTTGCCAAAGGGCGTAGGGTAGCTTGTCGGCCCAATCATTGTGTTTGTCGGCCATATTTTGTATTATCCTCTTGATGTTCTTGTAAGCGGCCTCTACGGCACCATTGGTTTGAGGTCTGTAAGGCAATGATGTATGCCTTTAAATGTTCATTTTGTCGCACAGCTTCTTTACTTCTCCCATGAAGTGGGATTCTTGATATGATATGAGTTCATGAGGGACTCCATATCGGCACATGATGATGTTGCTTATGAACTTAGCCACATTGGCTGCCATTAGTTTGGCATAAGACTATGCTTCCAACCACTTAGTAAAGTAATCGATGGCTACTAAAATGTATTCATGACCACTAGAAGATTTAGGGACTGCTTGGCCGATGACATCAATACCCCAAGTAGCGAATGGCCAGGGTGAACTTAGAGTGTGCAAATCCGAAGGCAGTGTATGTATGAGGTTGCTGAATACTTGATACTTGTGACACTTCTTCACATACTAGGCACAGTCGCCTTGCATGGTGTTCCAAAAATACCTTTGTTAAATCTGTGCCCAAACCCCGGTTTAAAGCCTGGCCTAACCGATCTGGTTGAACTTGTGTAGAATCAGCGGCGGCATACTCTAGAGAACTATGGGCAATGATACTCAAACCGTCTCACAAGGTCATTAACCTTGAGATGGGGGAGGTCGTTGAGGATAGGTTCATCAACAAGGACAGGGGGAAATTTGTCGATAATGGAGTATTCTAGGCATTCCCTCCGCAGGAGGATCTAGAAGGCCCACACCGGTTCCCTATATCACTTTACGATGACTGGGGGTATGCCATTATTCATGTATTCCACTTATAAGCATAATATATATTATATATAGATAGTCAATTGGGCTTGGGTGTATAGTACTCTTTAATTTAAGAATAGAAATGGGGCATTGGCCTTATTGGGCTGTAAAGCCCAATGACTTAAACTTAAACCCAAAGTCTATGCCTACCCAAACATGCCTTAACTAAATAAGACCTAAGGCCTTGGACCTAACCAAACACACCCTAGCTGGACATGTGAAGTAAATAGGGGTAAAGCTGCTATTCCTTCACATTCCATAACCCTAAATCGATTTGGGAGGAGAAAGAAGAGAGGAGGGGAGGAGGACCCACTCACCTCACCACCCCATTTGGTAAGTCCCTCACCTAACCACCATTACCTCTTCTCATCCCCATTAATCTCTACACCTTAGACTTTAGGGTGGTGACCTGCCATTAATGGTTTCACCAACCTAAAGAAGGAACCATTAATGGTAGGTGCTAATGCCTTCTTGATGGGATAAGTAGCCTTGGATGCTTCCATCCTTCCCAATTAAATGACCTAGACCAACAATGCCAACTCTAGAACAAGGATGGGTAAGTTAGGGTTTATTGATTTACAAACCCATCACCCATCTTATGTTTAAGCCTTGATTGTAAACCCTCTTGATTGGGAGACCTAAAGCCCTAGCTTAGGGTAATATTTCTAGCTGTGAATGCATGCTATAACCCTAGAATATACCCATTTGAGCCATGAAACCAAACCCCCATCACAAATGTTTAATATAAGTTTTATTATGTAAAAAGATAACAATCGGGCAAAAACGGTAGGAGCAGCCCAGGTGCCCATCTACCTTTTTATGACCTGCCTTCTTACCGTTTCCTCTCTGCCTAAAAATGGTAGGAATAAACGGTAGGAACAGCCCAAAAGTGTTCCTACCATTTTATCAAAGTGTTCCTACCATTTTACATATTTTACCTTTTTAAAACCCCTGTTGATTCCTGTCCTTTTAGGGGACCTCAGTAGTAGTATTTTGTGTGTCTTAATGTGTATTTAGGGCACCCAAATACGGGGGTCGACTCACATTTTAGAATGCCAGATCACTTGCGGCTTGATCAAACCAAAACTCAAGGTGAGGAAATCGAATACCCGGACCTATTTTAAAATGGCTTATACTTTGTGGTTATGGTTTACATACATGTACATACTTAAATGATTGTCGAGGTTGGTCGATTTATGGTTCATGTGTTGTAAGGAACATATTGATGGTAATGCTTGCATGTTGAGTGTAGATGCTAGGATGCATTTTACTTTCAATCTTTCTATTGCAATAAGATATTGGTATGAGAACATGTGGTGTGTGTGTTGAGATGGATAAGGATATGTGATGTGAATAAACATAGAAATGTGTGTCGAGAGGGTATGGACGTGTGAAGTGAATAGACATGGTTATACATGAATGAGAATGAATATGGTTATGAATGTGAGAACGGATGTGGTTTTATATTGAAATGCGGGAATGGCTAATGATTATAGAATGTGTGATAATGATGGGATCCAAGTGCCGTAGTGTGCGCCGGGCTTGGGATCGATAAATATAATGTAATCGAATGTGCGCGTGTAAAGCTAGAGGGGGTGAGAGGATAGCGAGCCCGATGGAGGGACTATGGACTCGGCCTCTGGCCTACACGTGTACATACCCTTTTAGGCATTAGATGTTGCTGGTTAGGTTGATACCGTACCCAGTGCTACGGCCCTTGCCAACAGGGGTTTACGTGTTGGATAATCCCTCACGGGGAAACCAGCGATTTCGATCGAGGACTGGGAGCGGCGATTCCGATATAGGACCGGAACCATGGTAGTTGGATTAACTTTGAGGGTTTGCTGGGTAAACCAACGAATTCCGATTGAGTTTCTGGGATTGGCGAGTCCGATCGAGGACCGGGATAGGTAGGCTCCCAGCGTAACTTGGGTTTGACATCACCGGATAGGCCATTCGCGTGTGAGAGGTGGAGGGCCAGAGATGCTACCTAGGGTGTTGCAGTAGTACTATACCTGACTTAGAGGTTAGAGTTAGGTGCACATGTAATCTTTGTTTTCATGCATCATAATATTATCATCCACGCATGTTGTGACCAATTGCATGATTCGGTTTGCTCATTGGGCTCAGTGGAGCTCATCCCTCTTGGAAACTTCTTTTTAGATGGTGATGCAGGTATGGAGGAGCCAAGAGGCTCAGAGTTCATGGCCCCTGAGGGTGGTAGTGGCGAGGATTGGGTGGACCCCTGAGGAAGGGGAGCATAGACCAGGTTGCTACTGCGAGGCTTGCTACCAGGGAGAGTAGCTTTATGGGATATTGGGCCAGTGGCCCCCTTTTTTGGATATTTTACTCTTGATTTGGATACTTTCCATTTTATCATTTTGGGGTCCCGTCATGAATGATGTATTATTTATATATTATTTAATACATAAGTCCTGATGGGAAGATAATATGGTTTCAAATATTGTTGTAACCGACTGATGAACCTAGATAATCATCGACTGTTATGGTATTTATATTATCATATAGTTTCCGTTACACTGAATTATTATATATATATATTTTATCTTTCCCTATTATGTCACATGTGGTGTGGACGAGTTGGCTTAATTACTGCATGTATGATCTTGGCGGTAGTGCGGGAGCGTATTTGTACACTCTAGTCATAGATTTCGATGGTTCAGAAATCAGGGTGTGACAACCTGGTATCAGAGCGCGATGCTCTACCTTAAGCTAACTCGCGATCCAACCGATTAGATTGACTCTATAATAGGATTAATTAAAAGCTTATAAGAACACATCAAATAATCATGAGGCGACTCAAAGAAATAAGGGAATTCGAATAAGTTAAGTACTAACTATAAATAATAAAACAGTGTCTGATCTGGGAGGATGCCCAAACTCACAATTAAGTACTGGAAACAAAAACTAGAGAGATTACATCTGGATCAAACGAAATTAAAATGAGTAGCTGAAAAGTTGGAGCCCAAGGCAACAAAAAGAAATAGATCTCGGCTGCTATCCATGTCGTTGTGGTGCTAGTTGTGGTGGCATATTAGGAGAATTGGCATGCCTCGTACGACGCTCCATATGGACCACCCTATCATGCATGTCATGATACATCCCATGCATGTCACGGTACACACTCCCAAATTCTGATAACTAGCCCTGGAATGCATCCAGGTGTGAAGTAATAGCAGTCATCTGACCAGCAAGAAACTCAAGTGTAGGCTCAAATGCCCTAGAAGAAGTAGCCTCTGCATCATGAGTGCCGACAAGATGTGAGCGAGGACGCAAATTGCTCTGATGACTAACTTGAGGCATAGAACCTCAGGTGTGATGGTTGTCTTTCCCAGAGTGCGGATCACCTTGAGGAAAGACATCTGGACCAGCCTGCTCATGAACACCCTGTAGGTTCCCCGCCTCAACTACTCTCTCCCCCTCGCTAGATTCATCCTCACTATTCTCTTCATCATTGCCCTCACCTTCGCTGTCCTCCTCATCCCTACCTTCGCCTTGGATCTCATTAGTATACACAGGATCCTCACCGCTACCTTCATCCCCCTGCAGCTTCATTTTGACGAGGGAAGTCTTGCAAAATCTCATGGGTATATCATCTCGCACATCCTCCACATCAAACTCCACCCCAAAGTGCGCAAAGACGGCTGTGAGTAACTGATGAGAACATTTATGTGTGAAATTATCCCATTTAATTCTGCATTTTTTTCTACTTAGAATGGAGCTATTCAGGTCTTTTTCTGTATTTTCAGGGTTCAAGGGTATTTTCGGCATATTGGAAATATTGGACGACAAGTGCACTTTTAGAGCCTAAATTAAGTAAACCAAGTTGGAGGAGTTCAATGCTACACAAGCCAAGCCCAATGAAGACCACTTGTATTTTTGAGTTTGAGGGTGGTCCCCACCTAGCTCCACTGAATTTGGTCCCAAGGGCATAATCATAATTTTAGAAAATTGGAAAATTTTCAAAAGATATCCGATATTGGGCTCATTTCGTCCAGAATATTAATTAAAGCAACTTTAATTCTCGGATTGGGTCCATCCGGATCCATTATGGAAAGATATTTTCAAAAAGAGATTTATGACTCTCCCATCTACTTTCCAATTCATTTTTCTATTTTTTTTTATTTTTTATTTTATTTTGTTTTTCCCAAATCTCTTCCCACTACGATTTTCCATCTTTCCTAAAATCCCTCTATTCACAAATCTCTCACTTTCCTCTCTCTTCCCATCTCTCTCTCCCATCGCTCCTATTATCTCTCTCTTAAATCCCATTCCTCTAAAACCATTCCACGATCTCCTATTTCCCAACTTTCCCAAAAAAAAAATCCCAATTTTCCTAAATCTCTCTTGGTTGTTTTCTCTCTCACGACTCTATTTCCATCATCCCTCCATCTCTCTTTCTTCTCTCCATCTCTCACACCCTCTCTCTTCCTCAACCAAATTGTATTTCCTCCCCCTATTTATGTTCTTTGTAAAAACGTTAGAAGGGAGACCTAATTCCCTCTAACCGTGCTTTCTCTCTATTCCCCCCCTAACGGTGCTCTCTTTCTCCTTTTTGTTCTCTTTATTTTTCTCTTTGTGCTTAGTGTGATCGGGTGTGTTTTGCAAGGGTTGAAGAAATTTATAGTAGCTGACTGCAGTTTACATCCATCATCATTGCTCTCCAACCTTTATCCTCACTTGTGAGTTCAATCTATGAAGATTTTAATCAGCACTTTGTCTCTTAGCACCATGATCGGCTACGTTCTTTCTATCTTTAGGTGTAGATGAACTGATGGTATTTGTTATGTAAAATTCCGGTTTGCATTCTTAATTGCTTGATGTTGAGACCCCATACCTATTTGGATGATTTTAATTGATATATTTAGTTGAAGAATTTTGTTTCTGTGATTCAATATTTTTCATTCAAGCAATAGCATTTTGTTCTTTTGTGGTTGTACCGATGATGGATTATAGCTGAACGAACTAAATGTTCCAAGCCCTGTAGCAAAGGATAATAGTACTCGTCAAGATAGTCCATACCTAGGAGGAGCCCTACATTCTATAGTGTTATTAGGCATGTAGTTATAATAAACCAAAGCATGCAACCGAATTGAATAACAACCCATTGGGGATTCGAACCCTAAAGAGAGTCTTCTTCCGTATTTGCATATCGTTGTTAGCTTAGATTCGTTTCTTTCGTTCGTAGTTTGAAATCAGATTTATTGCACTTTAATTTTCATCACTTTCATCTAATCATCTTAGTAATTTAACCTTCTAGTTCCCCGTAGGTTGACCCCTTACTTGCTACTTGCTAGATTAATTTAGGGTTTTATTTTTGACCGGTTTACGACGCGATCAAATTTTGGCGCCGTTGCCAGGGAACCGAAGCACGGTTGCTAAGATTGATTGAGTTGTTTTGTGTTACTTTGTTTTAGTTTTAATTTTATAATTCCAGAATTTTTATTTTTATTTTTATTTTTAATCTCTTTATTAGGTTAATTTTTGTCACACCCCAAACCACCCCTAGGAGGATTGGGTAGGTGACCCGAATTGCATAACAGCAATCCGCCAAATCCCACGGATCTAGAAGCTGTGCTTACGATCATGGAACCACAATCGTCACTTTAGCATAGGCAAGATCAGAGTGCAGCAGAAATAAACTACAATTCAATAATAAAAGGAAGCATAGCGATACGGGGAAATGGTGATAATATATACATAAGATAATTTGTACATTTCCCTCCACCCACAAACAAAGAAACCAAACTGATAAGTATAGAACTACATACATAGACATATACAGGGTGAGCATACTCAACCCCAAAAAAAAGTAAAAAGAAACTACAACTGATCCACATTCAGAACGGGGAAAACTCCTGGCAAAACAAAAAGGAGTTCCCACAACAAAACATTAGAAGCACTCTTCAACGGTCTTCATCAATGACCACCGAGAAAGTATGCAGGATCGGTATGGCCTCCGTCGGGGTCCACACCAACATCATCGTAACAACCAGGATTCTCCTCCTTGAGATAAGCCTCCATGCCACACTGGCATCGATCTGCAAAATCATCTAAGAAAAACATTGTACAATAGAGTGTGAGCCCCACCGAGCTCGTCAGTAAATAACATCAATCATGCATGCACATGCAATCACAATTCACAGTTCATATGATCCTACATGATGTGCAAGTCCAGATTATTTATTAGCCACCTAACAGTACAACTAAGTCAGGTTAGTGCTACTACAATCCCCAATACATGTATCCCTGGTGCGGGCTTCTAACCCCTTCCCGCGATACACCCATTGAGTTGTCGGAGAGGACCAGTCAGCTCCCGTATCAGTCACCAAGGTCAGCCCGACCAGCCCTCTGTGATTAACCCGTGGAACAATCCATTTCTTTTCTCTTTTCTTTTCTTTTCTGGCTTATAGCCCGGCATATAGCTCAATATCACCATTCTGGTGTTCTTTCATTCATGCACCATTCTGGTGTTCTTTCATTCATTTTTCTCTTTTCTCATTTTCTGATGGTCGCCCCCACAGGCATCCAACACCTAAACCCCTGTTGGCAAGGGTGCATAGCATGGATGATGAAACTTTAGCCCCATGTCTATATGGCATCGTATGAGTCGGGTGGTGTCAACCGCATCCCATTCTACTGGCTACCACAGGCCTCATTTCCAAGCCAACTACGGTATCTAGTCTAACAATCACAATCATCATATAAGAATTCACAGTGTTGATCAATAGACAGTCATTATGTAGTGATTTGAGTAATTTGAACAGAAGTAAATAACACAGCATATATAATTCAATTCTTATTAGCCGGCATAGAATCATAATTACACATGCACATATGATAGTATTATTCACTCACCTGAGTTGGGTTCTAGATACTCGTTAGCAAACTTAGTTCCAACAGTAGTCTGATTGTTGTCCTCGAGCGCGGGATCAAATCCTAGATGTAAATCAAAAGTTGTTATATTAGGGTTTCAGTCTATCACTGGTACTCCCACGGTTAACCTAATCTTACTGGGTTGACCCGGTACTTGGTTGGTACTTATTTGGGATCACTGGGCCTTGCATTGGGCCTTAGGCTCATGTCTCGGTGCCTCAGCCAGTGTCAGTGGCACAAAGGGTAAAATAGTCATTTCAATGGTTGTACCTGACCCTAGGTCAGATCAAGTCCACAGTGATGTCCACAGCTTACTTGTGCTGTAGGACTAAGCACAGCAAGGTTTCTTCACCTACGGGATCCACTTGGGTTCCCAAGCATTCTCCAATTAAGGACAGATGTGGGGAAGGGCTTTTTGGTCATTTCCCAACCTCCCACAATGTCCAAAGGCCATTGAGTGAGATTCCCCAAAGTCAGATCAGCAATACAGCAACTTTCCATTCACTGGGCGTTGGCTCTGGGCGATGTCTGCATCGCCCAGTGCATCGCCCAGAGGCTGCAAATCGACAATGGGCTGAGATTCCAAGGCTGGGCTTTTCAGGTTATGCCCAATCCTGATCCTTTGCATGTTTGGGGGATCAGGTAGTCCCTGGGGTGACCTACCTCTTGATCCAAATGGATCATCCATCAGTCCACCATCGGTGCGAGAGCTGCCTGCATGACCCGATAAATAGTGTCACGGGGTTTTCTCTAAACTTGGAATTCAATTCGAGCCACATGCAGGGTTGGAAATGGATGCAAAACAGGGTTTCATGGCTGTGATTACCTAGGGTTAGGTCTGTGCAACCTTAGCTTGCACCCAGGTTTCCAAATCATAGGGCAATAGGGCAAACTGGCAGTGCAACTGTGCACAGCCAGATTTTGGCCCAAGGAACAGCACAACAGCCCTATAAAAATGCATGTAAATCCCAGATCTTCCATGCACAAGGTCTGCATGGCAGATCTGGAGCAGATCTAGAGCAGATCTGGGAAAACCCTAGCCATTCAGGGCTGCCGAGGGAGCAGAATCATATCAAATACAGAGGAGAGATGGGCACAGCAGAGGTGTATAGGTATTTTTATATCTGAAATGGCTGAGAGAGGGCTCGGTTCCAGCTGAGATGGGTGGCAGCCAAGCTTCCCTCCTTCTTTCCCCTTCCTTCTTCTTCCACTCTTCTCCTTCTCCTCCTTCTCTCTCTCTTCTTTCTCTCCTTTCTCTCCTTTCTCTCCTCACGGTTTTAGTAGGAAATAAGAGCTCTAAACGAGCTCATAACCCCTCTTATTTATAGACCCCCCCCTTCACTGAGGCATGTTTGCTTGTTAAGGCCTCTTTTAAAAATCAGTTTTTAAACTGATTCTGACTGATTCTGGGCACACTGGTGGGGTCCACAGTGAACCAAGGGTATGAGGTGGTCCCTCAGACTTCCCTCTATTAGTGGAGGGTACCCATGTCCATATTGGGTGGTCCCCACAAATAAAATTCAATAAAATATTCAGAATTACCCACTGGGCGATCTCACTAGGCCTTGCTGCATCGCCCAGTGCCATTGTCCAGAGAATTCCAACAAGCTGAAATGGGACTTGCACAGGAGTTTGACCCTTGGTCAGGGTATTGTCCCCACATGCCAAATAGGAGATTTTACACACTTTTCACATAGGTGGGTCCCACTGTTTGAGGAGGAGAGAGATTACCTGGGGTCCAAGCTATATACAGGCAATGAGCTATACATTTGCAGGGGTCTGCTATCCACCTACTGACAGGCATGTAGGATGATCCACACAGGGTTTCTTCATCAATCCAAGTCACTGGGGTGATGCTCCACAATGTTCCTGGTTGCCTGATCAGGGGTTCCTGTTCTTCAATCAAAATTTCCAGTCAGCCAGGCGCAGGGTTTGACATTTCTCCCCACCTTACAAAAATTTCATCCTCGAAATTTGTTTACCTTGCTCTTCGAAGAGTTGAGGATATTTTTCTTTCATCTCATCCTCATGTTCCCATGAAGCTTCCTCTATTGGATTGTTTCCCCATCAAACCTTTACAAAAGCGACGGTGCGGTTACGGAGGTTATGCTCCTTTCTGTCCAATATCTCCGTGGGTTGTTCTTCATAGGTCATATTCACATCCAACTATTCAGGTTCAGTTGACAGTACATGTGTCAGGTTGTTAATATACTTCCTCAACATCGACACATGAAAAACATCGTGGACGTCTGACAAAGATGGTGGTAACGCCAGTCGGTATGCTATGGGTCCCACCTTATTAAGAATTTCGTAAGGACCGATGAATCTTGGGCTCAACTTGCCTTTCTTGTTGAACCGTAGCAATCCTTTGGTTGGAGATACTCGAAGGAATACTTTTTCTCCGACCTCAAATTCAATATTTTTCCTTTGATTATCCGCATAACTTTTCTGTCTTGACTGCGCTGTCTTGATCTTCTCTCTTATGACATCCACCTTGTCGCAGGTCGCTTGTATCATCTCAGGTCCGAGATATTTTCGCTCACCGATTTCGTCCCAATATAATGGAGTTCGGCACTTCCTGCCATAGAGTGCTTCGAACGGTTCCATGCCAATGATGGAGTGATAGCTATTATTGTATGCAAATTCCATCAGTGGTATGTGAGCATCCCAACTGTCATTCATTTCCAAAACACAAGCTCGGAGTATGTCCTCCAGAGTCTGAATAGTCCTTTCCAATTGTCCGTCTGTCTGCAGATGGAAAGTTGTGCTAAGATTTAGTTGAGATCCCAATGCCTGTTGCAAACTTCTCCAAAACCTTGAAGTGAACCGAGGGTCTCTGTCAGACACAATGCTGACAGGCACGTCGTGTAAGCGGACTATGTTTTCAATGTATAATTGGGCAAGCTTCTCCATTGGATAACTTATTTTGATTGGTATGAAGTGAGCTGCCTTTGTCAGTCCATCTACGATTATCCATATGGCATTCATTCCTTTTCTGGTGTTGGGTAGACTCATCACGAAATCCATAGTTATTCTTTCCTACTTCCATTCAGGTATAGGGAGTGGTTGTAAAAGTCCATATGGTCGGTGTCTCTCCGCCTTTATCTGTTGACAGGTGAGGCACTTGGACACGTATATTGCTATGGACTCCTTCATTCCCATCCACCAGTAATACTTCTTCAAATCTTTGTACATCTTCGTACTTCCTGGATGAATTGAATATGGTGAGCTGTGCACCTCTTTAAGGATTCGGTCTTGGACATCAAAATCATTAGGCACGCACAATCTATCTCGAAACTTCAATGCACCATCTTGGGCCAAGGAAAAATCTGGGTCCTTATGGACACCTTGTTGTACTTCCCAAATTACTTTGGCAAGCTCGGGATCCAATGGTTGTTTCTTAATTATTTCCTCTCATATCGACGGCTGTAAATCCATAGCTGCTAATTGCATAGCCATTCCTTCGATCACGAGTTCCAGATCAAATTTCTGAGCTTCTTCCACTAACTGCTCACTTACGACCAAAGATGCGAGGGACCCAGTCTGAGATTTTTTGCTTAGTACATCTACCACAAAATTGGCCTTACCAGGGTGGTACTGGATTTCACAATCGTAGTCTTTCACCAATTCCAACCATCGCCTCTGTCTCATATTCAGCTCCTTTTGGGTGAAGAAATACTTCAGACTTTTGTGATTGCTGAAGATCTCCCTCTTTTCACCGTATAGGTAATGTCGCCAGATTTTTAACGCGAAAACTACTACTACCAACTCCAAATCATGAGTAGGGCAATTCTTCTCGTGTTCCTTCAACTGCCTGGAGGCGTAGGCGACCACCTTTCCTCTCTGCATCAAGACGCCACCCAATCCTGTCCTGGATGCATTGGTATATACTACCATTCCTCTGGTTCCGTCTGGAATGGTTAGAACTGGAGCTGTTACCAACCGGTCCTTCAATTCTTGAAAACTTTTCTCACATGCTTCATTCCATTCAAATTTGGCTCCCTTTCTTGTAAGTTTTGTCATTAGTGCCAAAATCCGTGAGAAATTTTCAATAAATCGTCAGTAACATCCAGCCAATCCTAAGAAACTTCGAATCTCAGTAGCACTCTTTGGAGTTTCCCATTCAAGAACCACTTTCACTTTGCCTGGGTCTACTTTGATGCCATCTTTGGTGACGATGTGTCCCAGGAATCCAATTTGGTGAAGCTAAAATTCACATTTGCTGAATGTGGCGAAGAGCTGGTGTTCTCGCAATCGCTGCAACACGAAAGTAAGGTGTCATACGTGTTCTTCTTCATTCTTAGAGTACACCAGGATGTCATCAATGAATACTATGACGAACTTATCTAGCACGTCATGGAATACTCTATTCATCATATCCATGAATGCTGCCGGGGCGTTAGTTAACCCGAACAATAAAACCAGAAATTCGTAATGCCCGTATCGAGTTTGGAACGCCGTCTTGTAGATATCACCGCTCCTAATCTTCAACTTATGGTATCCTGACCTAAGATCAATTTTGGAGAAAACTCTCGCTCCTTGTAGCTGATCAAATAGGTCATCGATACGCGGCAACGGATATCGATTCTTGATTGTTAGCTTATTCAACTCGCGGTAGTCAATACACAGCCGCATACTACCATCCTTCTTCTTAACAAACAGCACAGGTGCTCCCCAGGGTGATACACTGGGTCGTATAAATCCTTTCTTTAGCAGGTCTTGGAGTTGAACCTACAACTCTTTCAGTTCGTTCGGTACCATTCTGTATGGTGCCTTAGATACCGGTGTTGCTCCAGGAATCAGATCAATCGTGAATTCTATATCGCGATCAGGTGGTAGCTGTGTCAGATCTTCTGGAAAGACATCAGAAAATTCTCTGATGACTTCCAGTTCCTCCAATGGTTTTATCTTTGCCTCCGTGTCTATTACCGTGGCCAAAAAGCCTTGGCATCCATTGTCAAGCAACTTTCGCGCCTGGAGGGCTGACAGAGTTATTCTCCTAGATTTCTTCTTGGGTTCACTTTGATAGGTTAAAATTGACCCATCTTTCAAGTTGAACTTTATCTTCTTCTCCGCACATAAGATGTTTGCACCATAGGCAGACAACCAGTCCATGCTCAGGATTACGTCAAAATCATTTATATCCATCTTAATCAATCGTGCAGTTAGTTTCTTCCCATAAATTTCAATCTAACAAGAGTTGTAGACCTTCTTCAAGCTCATGACACTTCTTGTCGGTGTGCTGACCACTAACTCGTGCTTGATATCTCTTGGTTGATCTTTCATCTTACTCGTAAAAATTGAGGAGACGAAAGAGTGGATCGCGCCCGAGTCGAATAGTACTCATGCGGGTATAGTTGACACATTCAGGGTACCTAGGGTTTGTAGGTAGTTTAGGTTACATGAAGTAAGCCAATTAGTCCCTATAAGTTAGTAGTGTTTAGCATCTTACCTGTCAATACATTAGGATTCGCCTCAGCTCTTCATTCGTCACTGCAAACACCTTTCCTCGCATTTGATTGTCCTGTGGCTAGAAAGTCTTAGCGTAGGGCTGATTCTGCGGGTTGTTGCTGTACCCACGCGCTCTACAATCTCTGGCCATATGCCCTTCCTTATTGCACTGGTAACACTTAAAGGGTGGAGCAGCAGGTGTTGAGGCTTGGCTCACTTGACTTCTTGTTGGTCAGGCTGGCGAAGCTACTGTTGTCGCTTGGCTCGTCGCAAGTTGAGCAGGTCGATTAAAGGTGGGGCAAAAAGGGTTCTGACCCACGTTTGGCCTACGATATGGAGTCGAGACGGAGCCTGAGTTGGTTCCGTAGTAAACTTTATTTGGCCAGGCATAGGTTTGGAAATTGCTTGGCCTTTTGCCCACAAACGACGTCACAGCTTTCTCTTTCTCTTTCTCCTTAAATCTATCTTCCATGGTTTTTGCCTTGTCGACCATCTGAGCATAATCCCTAATGTCCATGATTGGCAACATGGATCCGATCTCAGTCTTGAGTCCTTTCTCAAATTTCTTCGCCTTACTAACTTCTCCTTTCAGGTGCTCTGGAGCAAAGTGGAACAAATCCTCAAATCGTTGTTGATAGTCCAGCACTGACTTAGTTCCTTGCACCAGTGCGATAAATTTCGCTTCCTTCCTGTCCTTGAAACTCTCGGGAAAGTAGTTCTTGAAGAAAACTTCCTTAAATTGTTCCCACGCGGGGTTCGGGTGAGTAGCTTCCAAATTAGGCTTTGTGGCTTTCCACCAAGCTTCAGCTTCATTCTGCAACTGATAACCTGCACATATAATCTTTGGTTCGTCCGTGCACTCAAGCACTTCAAATGCCTTTTCTAGGGCACTGATCCACCGCTCCGGCTGCATGGCTTCTGATGTTACTTTGGAAAATACAGGCGGTTGGAGTTTCTTGAACCTCTCCATAACCTTGGCGGTAAAGTTTTCCACTAAATGTTAAGGTACTGGTGGTGGAAATAGTACGGGTCGATTAGGTGGTGGTGGTGGTGCAGCACGTTCATGCATCATAGTTGCAAATTGTGCAGACATCTGACCAAGCAATTCTTGTTGTTGTTGCATGATCCGCATCATTGTGGTCATGAATGCAGTCACGTCACCAGCTGCCATACTTAACTGAGCTGCTGCAGCAGTGGTTCATGCAGCCGCTGGTGCTTCTGATGAAGTAGCTGATGCCTCAGAGTTTTGAGCCTCAGTTCTGTTAGGCAGCTCAACCTCCGGTACCACTCGAGTTTGTTTACCTTTACGACCCCCACGAGAACTTCTAGTGTTGACCATTGTTGCTTCTCTGAAAAGAGGAGCGTGTTCAATATTCCAATATCTTCTATACGGATCAAAAATTATTCCCTAGCTAGAGCAGGTACAATTCTAGTCCATAGTTCCCATGAGTTTCATGGGTCACACCCGTAAGATGGATTGTTAGATTCATTGTCTTGGTTTATTAGGTGATGTGTCTTATTGAATGCTTTATGTTTCACTTTCTTACGCATTTTATGTATCAATATGCTATGCATGGAACTAATAAAAAATTTCAAATTTTTTTTTAAATAAAGACTTTTAATTATTTACCTGATCTAGCAGGCAAGCATCTCCAGCTTCTTCCCGGTCACAAACTCCATCGCAAGTAGAAATTCTATGTCAGCTCTTACCTCTTCAGCTAAAGTCATAAAATACTCTCGTTCTTTGGGTCCACTAATGGCAATGATGGCTAAATAGAAATCCAACCAGTTCTCGGCTCGGGGCAACACTAACCGTATCCGTCTCAATCTCTCTCGTAGATGTCTAATATAGATCATGATGCTGGGGTCTCCAGCCTCAGTCAAGGTAATAGGTCCTGTCACAGAAAATGGTTCTAGGCATTAGGGCATACTTAATTAAAAGAATTAAGTACATATCTACTGAAATTTTAGTAACTGGGGATAAAATTTCTAACTTTTGGGTTGGCTCGAGGTACCTTAACATCTAGATGTTCTCGACAGCTAAACCACCTCTTAGACCTATTCTCAGCTGACCTAATCTGTGGACAGGGTAATACCTATGCTTCCCACACGTAATACATATGTAATACAACATACCTATGTAACTATGTTTGGTTTACACAGCAACACTCCAATCGGTTTGTACAATACAATACTCAAACATGTAGTAATTAGGTATTACACACCAATCATTCTACACATTTATTTATATATATTAAATATTTATCATAAGCATATCAACAAAAGTTTTTCAAGCCCTATGTGCTCTATTCAACCCTCAAATAGAAATTTCACCCCTTTGGATTTAAGAAGGTTGTGTTTGCTTAGTACTCAATTAATTTAATTTTTTTTATATATATTTAATTATTTATATTTTTTTTTTTTGAACCATCAGAGAAAGTTCTTATTTTTATGTTTATTAAGGGTAATATGGTCAAATCCCAAGTCCTTGTATGTAAATAGCCCAAAATAGCAAAATTGCACACACTGGGCGATGTCTCTGGGCGTTGCCACATCACCCAGAGAATTGGGGCGCAGGGTTTTAAATCCGAGAGGGCCCCATTTGACTTCTATCTTGTTCTAAACCTCTCTAAACACTTAGGAGAAGTCCTTGGAGTGTGAGGGGACCACTTCAACACCAAATCTTGGCATTTCCTTGAGTCATTTGCGATCCTACACATGCCTAGGTAAGTTTTCTTAGTTACTTTGTCTTTTCTTGAATTCTTTTTATTCTCTTTTGCTTAGGTTAGGGTTGTTGTCAATTTTCTAGCCCTAACTATGGTATTTCCTTTCCTTTTTGTAGAAAATGTCTACAAGCCATCGCACCGCTAGGAAATCGGTAGCCCAGAAGCGGCTACGGGTTGAGTCAGAGGATTCTTCGACATCCTCGGTACCTCCATCATCCACGGATGATTCTTCTTCGGAGGCGCCTACCTTCGATCACTTCTTCTTCTCTAGGTACAAATATGCCAAGGAGTGGAAAAATTTTGAATCCGTAAAGATAGTGAACGGCCGGGTGGTACGGGTAGAGGATTTTCACCAATACAACCTTTATGCCTGGTTCAATGCCCTAGGTTGGGCATCGATGTTGTCTCCTACCGAGCCTTATTATCCCAACTTGGTTCGGTACTTTTATTGTAACATGCGGCCTTCTAGTGCACTGGGGTTCGGAGTGGAGAGTAGGGTGAAGGGAGTGGATATCAGGCTGACCACTACCCTATTGGCAGAGATTTTGGGCTTACCAGACATAGGAGAGAGGGTTTCCTATCAGCCTCGTATTGATATATCTGAGATGTTTTCTTTGGAGACTAGGAGGACAGTCTTTGTCACACCCTAAACCACCCCCTGGGAGGATTGGGTAGGTGACCCGAATTGCACGACGGCAATCCGCCAAATCCCACGGATCTAGAAGCAGTGCTTACATTCATGAGCCAACATCCACATCTTAACCACAAGTAAGATCAGAGTAATGCAGAACATCTACAATTTAAACAAATAACCAAAAGCATAGCGATACGAGAAATGGTGATAATATATACATGTAGAAACTTGTTTGTTACATTTCCCAGCACACACAACCCACAACGAAGTAAAACATAAGCAGTAACTAAAACCGATCCACAGTCAAAAACAGGAAACCTCCTAACAAAACAAAAAGGAGTTTCCAACACCAAATATCAGAAGCACTCCTCAACGGTCTTCATCCACGACCACCGAGAAAGTACGTAGAATCAGTATGACCTTCGTCGGGGTCCATACCAACATCATCATACACACCAAGACTCTCCTCCTCAAGATAGCCCGCCATGCCACAGCAGCATCGATCTACAAGATCATCTAAGAACAAAGCAACATATAATAGAGTGTGAGCCCCACCGAGCTCGTGAGCAAGTAACATCCATCATGTATGCATATGCAATCACAATCCACAGTTCACATGATCTACATGATATGCAAGTCCAGTTTTATTATTAGCCACCTATCATTACAACTAAGTCTGGTCTGTGCTACTACAATCCCAATGCATGTGGGCTTTACCATTTTAGGTAAATAAGATCCGCAGGAATGTTGACAAAATTCAAGAGATGCTCGCAAGAATGGTAGTCATAGATGACAAATACCAAGAGGAGCTTCAATAGCTGGAACCCGTTAAGGAGCAATGGTCACTCCCTCGGGCAGCCTGCCATCTAGAGAATTCTGTAAGGTTGACCCTGGCCTTGGCACAAGATTTGTGTGGGACTCCCCCTTCTTCTCCCAACCGCGGGAGTAAGGAACACTATGAGTGGATAAGGGCGCATAATGATTTCATCCTTTGCCATGTCAATGGAGAAAGGTTGATCAATGATCCAACAAGGAACATTTACCCAGTCATTTCAAGCCCTGAAGAAAGTTCGGAATCAAACACAGATAATTTTGATTCCTAAGAAAAGGGAAAGAACTGCAGCTTCTACAAGTCCTTGGTGGAAGCAAAAAGAATGTACCAAGCTGCCCTAGAGGCTTTTCAGGCCATAAGCCAGCTAATCCCAGGATCCAGTGAGCCCTAATCATCACTTTATAATCCAGCAGATTGCCAAGAAGCAAGAAACCTTGTTTGAAATTTTAGGCCAAGCTCAAAGATCTATCATAGCCTTGACAGATCAGGAAGAAGTTAACCAAAAAGCAAAAAAGCAAAATCGCTCCAAAGGTCCCATTATCATCACAAATAGCGATGTGGAAGAAGATAGCCTCTGCCCAGTCGAACTAATCATCAAGGAGAGGATCTCAGAAGTCACAGAAACTAGAAGTGGGAGGAATTTTAAAAATAAAGGGTTAATGGTAGAGAAGTACCAGTCCAACTAGCCAAAGCCAAGTGTCGAGCCGAAAAATCAAATGTTGAATCAATTGAAGAAGGCCCAAGCTAATATCTTGATCTGGGGATTGTTGATGGCCTCACCAACGCACCAAGAAGCTGTTTTGAAGGCTCTCACCAAGGTACAGGTACCCATAGAAATAGGACCAGAGGAATTGTCTCACATAGTAGCGGCTACTTATGTCATCCAGTCACTCTTTTTCTCAGAGGAAGAATTACCCCCAGAAGGGAAGAATCATAACAGGGCGCTTTACATCACCGTAGAGTGTAACAAAAATCAAGTCCCTCAAGTTCTGATTGACAATGGAACCGCTCTTAATGTGATGCTTCTAAGGGCTACAAAATGCATGGGTTTACCCCTGGATAAAATGAAGCCGTCTAGTCAGACCATCAGGGCATATGACAATTCCAAGAGGGAGGTGATCGGGATTCTCACCACCAATATCAAGGTAGGGCCTGCCTGTTTTACCATAGATTTTCAAGTCATCGACATTCAGGCCTTTTTCAATATGTTACTTGGGAGACCGTGGTTGCATTCAGCAGGAACCTTGACATCAAGTCTCCATCAAAAGCTGATGTTCATACATGACCAAAAGGTGGTTACTATGTTCGGGACCCAGGAATGGTGCATACTTTGGCCAACATAGAGGTGGGTCATTCGCCCCTACCAGAAGTGCAATTAGGAGGGTTTGAAATTGGAAATATCTGCATGGTATCTACAAATGAAGAAGAGCCAATCTTTGCCAAGTTTCACATGACATGGAGTAGGGCCTCTGTGAAGATCATGAAGAAAATGAAGTATTTTCCAGGGCTAGGGTTTGGAAAGAATCAGTAAAGAATCCCGACATTTCCAAAAATACAGGCCAATGCCAACCTTTATGGCTTGGGTTTCGATCCAAGAAGGAACATGAATAAGGAAGCCTTGGAACCAAGAAACAATGCAGTAGGGAGCATTCCTTACTTCAAGACTCTAAACGGATACTTTGTCAAGGAAGGGGAGAACTTTCCATATTGCGAAAACCGTGAGCCATGGTTTGATCAAGAGAAAGGACATCTTCATCCAAGATTTGAGATATTCTTTGAAGATGGAGTGGACTGGATAGACATGGAACTAGATCAAGCAAGCAAGGATGGAATCCAAGAAGATCAAGGGATCGATGAGCTGTTCGAAGTAGCAGTAATCATCGAGGAAGAAGAAGAAGGGCCAGCACCGCAGCTCCTCATACGACCTCTTCAAGGACCCATAGCAAATTGGGCCAGGATGATGGAGAATTTCCATATCAATGAGTCTGAAGTTATAACTAGCTCTATCTTAGTCTTATCTGAGTCTGTTTCTGGGTCTGTATCTATTGGAAACTTCCAATCTATTGAGTCCATTTGTACTCCTCCTTTTATCATGAATGAAATTGCTGATTCTGAGTACGATTCATCTTCTTCTTCTTCTTATTCTTATTCTTCTGAGGATGATAATATTCTCAAACATCAGAACTTATTGGAACAATTGGTGCAAAGAAGAGCTCAACCCGTACGAGAGGACACAAATCTCATAGATCTGGGAACTGACCAATGCCCTCAAATGATCAAAATTGGTTCTTCTCTCAATAACGATGAAATATCCTGAATGTCCTCTCTCCTCAAGGAATTCGAGGAAGTCTTTACCTGGTCCTACAAGGACATGCCCGGCATTGACCCAGAGATTGTGCAACACAGGCTACCCACATACCTAGACGCTCACCCGGTCAAGCAGAAACCAAGGAGGATGCAACCATAATGGAGTGAGAAAATCAGGGAGGAAGTCATCAAACAATGGAATGCAGGATTCCTCTAAGTGACTCAATACCCCCAGTGGTTGTCCAATATTGTCCCCATTCCCAAAAAAGACAAGAAAGTCAGAATGTGTGTTGACTTCCGTGACCTGAACAAGGTCAGCCCTAAGGATGATTTTCCACTACCCCACATCGACATCCTAGTAGACAATACTGCAGGCCATGCCCTACTATCCTTCATGGACGGTTTCTCGGGATACAATCAAATTAGCATGTGTCCAAAGGATAGAGAAAAGATGACATTCATCACACCATGGGGGACATTTTTCTATAAGGTAATGCCTTTTGGATTAAAGAATGCTGGGGCAACATACCAAAGAGCAGCCACAGCTATACTGCACGACATGATACACAAAGAAGTGGAGGTCTATGTCGATGATATGATAGTTAAAACCATTGATCGGCAAGGCCATTTCGCAGCTCTAAGAAAACTTTTTTGAAAGAATAAAAGAATACAAGCTAAGGTTGAACCCCCAGAAGTGTGTGTTTGGAGCAAAAGCAGGAAAACTGTAGGGATTCCTTATTAGTGAAAGAGGGATAGAGGTGGATCCTGAAAAAATAAAGGCTATCATAGAAATACTACCACCAAGGACGGAGAAAGAAGTACGAGGGTTCTTAGGCCGCATCCAATATATCAGCAGGTTCATATCTCGTCTAACCGCGACATGTGAACCCATCTTCAAACTTCTAAGGAAGAAAGAACCAAAAGAATGGAATGATGAATGCCAGGATGCCTTCATGAAAATCAAAGAGTATTTGCTCTGTCCCCCTATATTGATCCCTCTCGTATTGGGTGACCCTTTGCTCCTGTACCTGTCAGTAGGGGAAGCATCAATTAGATCGATGATGGCGCAAATTGGCAAAAGAGATGGAGAAGAACATGCGATTTTTTACTTAAGCAGAAACTTGCTAGAGTATGAAACTCGCTATACTCCAGTGGAGAAAACATGCACTTCTCTGGTTTGGATGACTAAAAGGCTGAGGCATTACATAATATCACATCCAGTCAAACTTATCTCGAGGATGGATCCAATCAAATATCTCTTCGAGAAACTAGCATTGACCGGAAGAATGGCCAGGTGGTTATTATTACTGTCGGAATTCGACATAACCTATGTCAATAAAAAATCTGTAAAGGGGCGAGCAATCTCAGATCATTTGGCAGCATTTCCTGTAAAGACTGATTCACAACCGATAGAGAGTCCTTCCCCGATGAAGATCTGCACTTTGTAGAAGAAGACCAAAATGAAGGATGGCAGTTATATTTTGATGGAGCCGCAAATTAAAAGGGGTTTGGGGCAGGTGTATTGCTCGTAACCCCAGAAGATTTTTACCTACCCATGGCATTCTGATTAGAGTTCAGTTGCACCAATAACATAGCAGAGTATGAGGCTTGTGTAATTGATCTGGAAATGGCTTTGTCAGTAGGAGCAGAAAAGATCAGAGTCTTCAGAGATTCTTCCGTTGTGATCTGTCAAACTCAAGGGAAGTGGAGGACTAGGGACGAAAAGTTAAAGCCCTACCAAGTATATTTGGAGCAATTGGCCAAATGCTTCAAGGAAATCTCTTTCGAATATCTGTCCAGAGATAGTAATCATTTTGCGGACGCCTTGGCTACTTTAGCCTCCATGGTGGAAGGCGATCCTCGGGATAGGATCCAACCTTTTCTGGTAGAACAAAGGACTAGCCCTGCATATGGAGAGCCAGTCAATGTGCTTACCGAGGACGAAAGACCTTGGTATGCCCCAATAGTTTATTACATCAGGGAAAGGAGATACCCCAATTATTTCTCGGAAAGAAAGAAGAGGCATCTGCGGAAATATGCTACTCAATTCATCCTCCAAGGAAGCTTGTTGTATAAAAGATCTTATGATGGCATCCAACTTTTATGCGTGGATGAGGAGCAAGCTCAAACCATTATGAAGGAAATCCACCAAGGAATATGCGGACCGCACATGAATGCAAGAATTCTTGCCAAGAAGATCCTTAGAATGGGATACTATTGGGCGACGATGGAAGCGGATTGCGTTGCCTTTCTAAAGAGATGCCATCGATGCTAGATATTTGCCAACATTATCCATATTCCTCCAACAGAGCTGCACTCGTTGAACGCCCCTTGGCCATTTTCTACTTAGGCAATTTATGTAATTGGGAAAATAACTCCCAAAGCTTCTAATGGACATGAATTCGTTCTGGTTGCCATTGACTATTTCACGGAGTGGGTGGAGGCTCAATCTTACACAGTCCTAACTGTAGCCAAGGTGGCAAAGTTCATAAAAGAAAACATCATTTGCAGATATGGTGTGCCTCAGCAATTGATTTCGGATCAAGGCTTGCACTTCCGAGGAAAAGTGGAAGAACTCTATACCAAGTTTGGCATCGAAAGGCATAAGTCCACTACTTACCGACCTCAAACTAATGGAGCAGTCGAAACGGCCAATAAAAATATAAAGGTCATATTGCAGAAGATGGCAGATACGCATAATGACTAGGTTGAGAAGCTTCCGTTGGCCTTATGGGCTTATCGAACATCAATCTGAACCTCTATTGGGGCAACTCCATACTCTCTTGTATACGGAGTAGAGGTTGTACTACCCATAGAAATTCAAGTCCCCTCCCTTTGAGTTTTACTCGATAACCAATTGCCAGAAAGAGAATGGGTGAGGGCTAGATATGAGGAGCTCAACTTCTTGGATGAGAAAAGGATGAAAGCCATGGATAATCTCAAAAAATACCAGCAAAGGATGGCCGGGGCATTCAATAAAGGAGTGCGCCCTCGAAACATCGAAGAAGGGGATTTGGTCTTACGAGAGCAAAGGGCCCCAATTCAAATGGAGAGCATCGATCTCGACTCTGGCCTGGGCCAACTCGACCTGGCATCTCTCCAACTCGGCCTGACGAAGCCTATCCCGCTCTCTCTAAAAAAAAAGAGAAGAAAAAAAGCAAGCAATAAATAAAAAGCAAACAAAAAAGAAAGAGAAGAGTGTAATGGATGACATTCACCAGGTGGCGTATCGTCTCCCCTCTAGAGATGATGACCTCATCGAGACTAGCCATCATACGCCGCATGTCGGCATACCGGTCCGCAGTCACCTATAAAAAGCAGAAAAAAGAGGTTAAAGGTTTCACCCTATAAAAAAAATATAATATAAAATAATAAATAATTAAACTTACCCCGTCATATGGAAGGGGAAGACTTAGGGCACGGTCTGTTGCCCTAGGTGGCAGCAACTTGACCTCTGGCATACTCAGATCGTCCGACCCCAGAAGTCTCCACCTCAAGATCCCCCCCCGCCGTCCGCGAGGCGTGAGAAGACTGCCCTCACCCGAAGCTCCCAGGAACGAGAGGGCGGTCAGGGTACTACAAAAGAACAAGAGTTAGTCAGCACAATTCCTTCATTTTTTTAAAAGAAAAAGAAGAAAAAGAAAAGAGAAAAGTAATGATGTCTTAGCCGCGGACCCTCTGGAGACAGTGGACGCAAACCATCTCCTGATAAAGGAAGGTCGTATAGTCCCTGGCGGCGGCCAGCTGCACCGCCAACTCGCCTACCCATAGGCACTATATATCTGCCGACTCCAGGAGATGGGGGGAGTGCATCTGAGCTGAAGGGAGACAGGGAATGAGTCTCTCCTCAGACCACTGCGGGGACACCCGCTCTCCCAAATAAAAGGAGAACCCCCACGGACCCTCAAAGAGGATTCGATGGGAGTAGAGGACGGATGCCCGAGCAAAGAGATCCGGCTCAGGAAAATACTCCAAGAAGTAAAGGTGGAGTGTGGTCTGCCAAACACAGAAGGTGTTAATGAATAAAAGATGCAAAAAAATAAATAAATAAAATAAAGGGAAATGGCTTTGAACTTACATCCTTGAGCCGCAGCTAATTTAGGAGATCCCGAACGGCTGGCAGATCCTTATGGCGCCTGCTCTTTAACAAAGTCCCTGCGGACCAGCGCCGGGCCCGAGGGAATGTAATGCCCTGATCCTCCTCTCCCTGGAAGAAGGAAGCCCGAAAGGATCGGACCTCATAGCTTCATGTCTGCAACCAAAACCAAAAAAATAAGAGAAGTTGGTCAGTTTACACAACAATAAAGATAACTAAAAAATATATAATAATAATAATAAAAAGAAAAGAAGGAAAGCGGAGAAGACATACCTATATGGCGTAGGAGCACCCGATGAGGTTCAGGGAACCTTGGACCAAAAAGTTAATCATATAGAGGAGGTGGGCGTAAGCCGAACCTCCCAAGTTAAATCTCGCTGTCGAGTCAAAATCCTCGAAGAAATGGCAGAAGACGGCATCCACGATCACCTTGCCGATCATGTCACTGAACACGACCTTGGCCGACAAGTAGAGGAGGAAGCACCTCGCTCTCCTGGTCGTGCTCCTCCAAAGGGGACTAATCAATCACCCCCTTCGCCTTCCAGAACTACCTCATGACAGAAGCTGGAATGCCCTGGTGGGTATCCGCAAGTCCGATCATGCTACAACGGTCGGCCTGGTCCTCTGGAGTCAGTGCCACTGGCGCCCCTCCAAACGGTAGCCCCGTGATCATGTAGAAATCTAGAGGTGTGACGGTCACCTCTCCTAGTGGGAGATGGAATGTATGGGTGCTCGGCCACCATCTCTCCACTAGAGCCTGGACAGTCAAGGTGTCTAGCTCACGAACGGGGCAAGCAGCGATATGCCCCAATCCGGTCCGCCTGACCGGGATAATACCTCCGGGCAAAGCTCTGCGTACCACTCCCGCACCTTCTGTGTGCCGCAGTACTTCTTCAGCATGGGGATAGTCTTACCCTGCATAAAACAAGAGAAGAAAGTTTTAGTTAGATGCCAGTCAATTGATAATAAATAATAATAACCATAAAAAGTTTTAAAAAAATGCAAAATTAAACATGATCAACCCAGGTTTGTACCCATTTGGGTGCCTAAAAATGCCTAAGATGGTGTTTTTGGGTCTCACCTCGAGTTGCATGCCAAAAGACAGTCGATGTGGCATCTAATGGCAACGCCTTGATTTCTAGGCCAAAAGGTTACCGGTTCGGTATCTGATGGTCTTATACCAATTGCATGCCTAAAAGTGCCTAAGTTGGTGTTTTCAGGTTTCGCCTTGATTCGCATGCCAAAAGGTAGCCGATTTGGCATTCAATGGCATCGCCTTGATTTCTGGACTGAAAGAGTATCAATGTGGTATTTGGTGGTCTTGTACTAATTTGCGTGCCTAAAAATCCCTAAGATGGTGTTTTTGGGTTTCGCCTCAAGTTGCGTGCCAAAAGATAGCCGATGTGGCATCTAATGGCAGCACCTTGATTTCTGGACCAAAAGAGTACCAATGTGGTATCTGGTGGTCTTGTACTAATTTACTTGCCTAAAAATGCCTAAGATGGTATTTTTGGGTTTTGCCTCTATTTATGTGCCTAAAGATAGCCAATGTGGCATCTAATGGCATCACCTTGATTTATGGGCCAAAAGGTTACCGGTTCAGTATCTAATGGCCTTGTACCAATTGGCATGCCTAAAAATGCCTAAGTTGTTGTTTTCAAGTTTTGCCTCGATTTGTGTGCTAAAAGACAGCCGATGTGGCGTCTAAAGGCATCGCCTTGATTTCTAGACCAAAAGAGTACCGATGTGGTATCTGGTGGTCTTGTACTAATTTCTGTACCTAAAAATGCCTAAGTTGGTGTTTTTGGGTTTTACCTCGATTTGCATGTCAAAAGATAGCCGATGTGGCATCTAATGGCATCGCCTTGATTTTTAGACTGAAAGATTACCGATGTGGCGTTTGATGGCCTTGTACTGATTTGTGTACGTAAATATGCCTAAGTTGGTACTTTTGGGACTCACCTCGATTCATGTGCCATAAGACAGCTGATGTGGCGTCTAATGGCATCACCTTGATTTCTGGGTCGAAAGATGACCGATTCGGTGTTTGACGACCTTGTCTCAATTTACATGCCTAAAAGGGACCTAGGAAGATGTTCTAAGGGCTTGCCTTGACCAACACACCAAGGGGTCATTGGTGTAGCATCTAAGGGCCCTATCTCGGTTCACGTGTCTAAATACCTAAGATATGATAATTAAATAAGTGCAATTAATAAAGAAATATAAGATAAGGTGGAGCACTTACCACAGGCAACCGCCCCCATATGGCGCAGCAGATGTGGCAGGAAGTGTCCCGAAGAGTAGCCCCGATCGGGTACCAGTCTGCCCGATCGTCCGCATCAGTGGTCCCCAGTAGCAGGCCGTGGGAGGACTGTCGAGGGCATCTACGGTAGGCCATTTCAACTCGAAATACGAAAAAATGCAAAAAACTGGCAGAGTTTCAGATCAAAAATGAGGTAGAAATGAAGGGGGGGACCCCTCCTATATATAGGTTGAGGCTACCATGACCACGGCGCCGTGGAGTTCTCCATGGCACTGTGATCGATCAACCATGACGCCGTGGAGATCGCCACGGCACTGTGGCCACCAACACCCCATGGTGTCATGGAGGAATGGTGCCGCCCAACCATAGTGCTGTGGAGACCTCCTCACGGCGCCATAAAATCTCAAAAAAAAAAAAGAGCCCTGAATGAAAAGTGAAACAAAATATATATATATTTGAAGCCTTCGATATATATATGAAGCAAACACTACCAAGATCTTTAATACTCTTTATTAGTCGAGTCCTCTTGCTCCCAATCAAGATCAGTCGAGTCCTCTTGCTCCCAACCAAGATTAGTCGAGTCCTCTTGCTCTCAATCAAGATCAGTCTAGTCCTCATGCTCTCAATCAAGATCAGTCGAGTCCTCTTGGTCCCAATCAAGATTAGTCGAGTCCTCTTGCGCCCAACCAAGATCAATCGAGTCCTCTTGCTCCCAATCAAGATCAGTCGAGTCCTCTTGCTCCCAACCAAGATCAGTCGAGTCCTCTTATTCTCAATCAAGATTTGTATGAGTTCTCTTACTCATTCTCAAGATCGTTTTTAGCAAAGTTCTCTATGAGGAGAGAAGAGTGGATGCAGGTAAGTTGTGGCCAGACCACTATGAATCTCTGCAATAAAGATGCGGTTTTTTTTAGTTTTCTTTTAAAGTTTATCGAAGGACTTCATCGTGATTAACCGTCTATTTTGCCAACTCTGCCGCCTTTGAGCAAAGCGTCAGCAGTACATGCTCTTGGTGACAAAATCAGTTGGTCTTTCGTCTTTACCCTTCGGTTGTTGGCACAAGCCTCGGCCAAAGAGGGGCAAACTGTAGACACTGAATTTTGTCGCCCCCCTGGCGATGATGACAACAGGACACGAACAATGGACATCATACCCCTTTTCCTTTCCTAGACCCCAAAATAACTGGCCCATAGGCCCAAACCTCTCTTAGAATCCCAAAATGGCCCATTTGGGTCCAAAAAGTGAGATGAGGGGGACCACACTATCCACGGCGTTGTGGACAGTGTCCCACGACATTGTGAAGGTTCCTATAGCAAGGGTGTACAAAGCCTTGCCGCGGGAGGCTTTCAGACGTCAACCTGCTGACGTCGCCCATGGTGCCATGGAAAAGTCTCCCACGTTGCCGTGGTGATCCTTCACGGTGCCGTGGAGGACCTATCCGAGCCAAGCCATGGGGCATTCCCCCCTATAAATAGGAGGGTCCCCCTCCCCTCATTTCATGGAGTTTTTGGGTAGGGAGACCCTCTAAAGGAGAGATTCACCCCCTTTTCATGGTTTTCCCCTTTGTGAGCGCTCATCAAAGTGAGGCTTCCACTTGTGGATAGATCCTTCGATTATCCGCAACCCCTTTCGTTCAAGTTTGTTACCTCATCTGTGCACGGGTAGCAAGCAAAATCCGATATTATAGCCGTCATTCTGTCTGACTGCCTACGACCAAGCTATCTACGAGAGCCGTTATTCTGTCCAAAGGAATCGATGTCAGTCCATTTGTCCGTCTCCCCTGAGCTAAGGGACTACTTAGAATTGAAGCGTCTCTTCAGAGAGGTACGATCACTGCATTTTTGTCGTTCCAATGTAGTCATTAGTGTTTTATCGTCTTAATGTACATATTGTAGATATTAATGTAGCATACATAATATTCCCCATCATAATAAAAAGAGAGAGAATATTTGTCATTTAGTAGCATCTATAACGGAGAGACCGGCTTCTGTCGGGCAAGATGGGTGCCTAACACCTTCCCATGCTTGTAACCTGACCCCTTATCCGAATCTCTAACCAAACCATATGGAGTCCTGTAGCCCGACTCCGTTCATAACGGACAGGGCTACACTTATAGGGTCCTGGGCCCTAACCCTAGGTGGCGACTTCACACTTTTTTTTTAATATGTTCTGATGTATGATCCCAATCCCATGATGATATGCCAAAATGACACCTTGTACATAAAGTTAACAATCCTTATCACCAACGAGCCTGCAGAAACCTCGTCACCCGAGGACCACGGTACTTACAGTTGCAAATTCAATTGCAAGACTTATTGAAGAAAGGGTTCATAAGACCAAGTGTTTCTCCTTGGGGTGCTCCAGTGTTGTTCATCAAAAAGAAGTGCAATAGTATGCGAATGTGTATCGATTACCAAGAATTGAATAAACTGACACTCAAAAATCGGTACCGTCTTCCAAGAATTGATGATCTCTTTGATCAACTTCAAAATGAAAAAGTATTTTTAAAGATAGATCTGAGGTTCGGATATCATCAGTTAAGGATTAGTGAAGGTGACATTAGCAAAAGAGCCTTTTGGACTCGGTACGGACATTATGAATTTGTGGTGATGTCCTTCTATCTCACGAACGCTCCAGTAACATTTATGGATCTCATGACAGAGTTTTTCATGTTGTGTTAGACAAATTCATGATCGTGTTTATTAATGATATCCTCGTTTACTCCAAGAGCGAAGAAGAACATGCAGAGCACCTGAGATTTGTGTTACAAAGGTTGAGAAACAAACAACTATTCGTCAAATTCAGCAAATGCAAATTTTGGTTACCTCACGTAGTATTCCTTGGTCATATAGTTTCAGCCAGGGGGACCAAAGTTGATCCTAGTAAAGTAGAAACATTAGTGAATTGGAAAAGCCCTAAGAATGTAATTGAGATAAGAAATTTTCTGGGGCTGGCTGGTTACTATAGCCGATTTATTGAAAATTCCTCCAAAATAGCGGTGCCTATGACCCGGCTCACACAAAAGGGTGTTAAATTTGAATGGTCTGAAGCCCTTGAGAAAAGCTTGCAGGAACTCAAGCAGAGACTTGTATCAGCCCCAGTGTTGACTATTCCTGATGCCACGGGGGGAATGGTAGTGTATATTGATGCCTCGAAGATAGGGTTGGGTCGTGTGTTGATGCAACATGGAAAGGTAGTTGCGTATGCCTCTCGAAAACTAAAAGAATATGAGAAGAACTACCCCACACATGACCTAGAACTAGCAGGTGTAGTATTTGCATTAAAAATTTGGAGGCACTACTTGTATGGGGACAAGATAGGAATATTTACAGATCATAAAAGTATCAAGTACTTCTTCACTCATAAAGAATTAAACATCAGGCAGAGGAGATGCTTGAACTCATGAAAGACTATGACTGTGAAATTCAATATCATCCAGGTAAAGCTAATGTGGTGGCCGATGGCCTCAGTTGAAGGTCGGCAGATTTGTCACTAAACAAATTATTTGTTGAGGAGGATCTGATGGAGGAAATTATAAAATTTGAGTTGGGATTTGTAGATGGTGATACCGATGGATTGCTCTCAGTACTCGCAGTGCAGTCATCGCTCAGAGCTCAAATCATATCAGCACAGCCTTCTAATGTAGAACTTCAAAAGATAATAAATAAAATCCGTGAGGGGACACAGAAGGATGCAAATTTTACCTTGACTACCGATGGGGTTCTTATGTTCAAGGACCGGTTGTGTATACCTGCAGAAGGTAACTGGAAGGATTTGATTTTAGAAGAAGCACACCAATCTCCATTCTCTATACACCCAGGTGGTACAAAAATGTATAGGGACCTGAAGCAGTGCTGTTGATGGAACATAATGAAAACTGACGTGGCAACCTATGTGTCTAAGTGTTTAACCTGCCAATAGGTCAAAGCTGTCAGACAACAGCCATAAGAATTATTGTAGCCACTACTCATACCAGAATGGAAGTGGGATCATATAACTATGGATTTTGTCACCGATTTACCCCTCACCAAGAAGGGTTTGGATACTATATGGGTTATTGTTGATCGGTTAACTAAAACAGCCCATTTCATTCCAATGAAACTCACTTACTCCATGGACCAAATATTAAAGCTATACATAATCAATGTGGTTCGTTTGCATAGAGTACCGGTGAGTATCGTGTCAGATAGAGATCCCAGATTTACATCTAGATTCTTGAAGAGTTTACAGAAAGTGGTGGGTACAGTGCTAAAGCTTAGTTTGGCACATCACCCTTAGACTGACGGTCAATCTGCAAGAACAATACAAACCTTAGAAGACATGCTCAGGGCATGCATGATGATAATGGGTGGTAGTTAGGATGATCATATACCCTTGATAGAGTTTGCTTACAACAATAGCTATCAAGCAACCATCGAGATGACACCCTTCAAGGCACTGTATGGCAGAACTCGTCACACTCCCTTGTGTTGGGATGAAGTTGGAGAGCGGCGTATTCTTGGGCCAGAATTGATTCAAAGCCCTTGTGAGAAAGTAGATCTCATCAAGGAGAAGATTAAAGCGGCTCAATCCCGACAGAAAAGTTATGCCAATGAAAGAAGGCGACATCTAGAATTTAATGTTGGTGAGAAAGTTTTCCTTAAAGTGTCACCGGCCAAGGGAGTGATTCGGTTTGGAAAGAAAGGAAAGTTGAGCATAAGATTTATTGGTCCCTTTGAAATTTTACATAAAGTGGGACCAGTTGCTTACAAACTTGCACTACCGCCATCCTGAGCTAGGTCCATGACGTCCTTCATTATCCATGTTGAGGAAATATGTATACGATTCGGCTCATCTTTTAACGAATCAGCCTAATAAGCTCACTTCTAACTTAACTTACGAGGAGATACCTGAAGAAATACTGGATCGCAAAGAACTCAACTTGCGGAACCATTCCATCTCCTACGTCAAAGTCCAATGGAGTAACCACTCGCCTGAAGAAGCCTCTTGGGAATGGGAAGATTCGATGCAGGAGAGATATCCTCAACTATTTGGTCTACCAGGTATGATAATTTCGTTGACGAAATTTTTATATGGTGGGGGGAGTGTGAGGCCCACCTCTAAAATCAGGCCTAACTTGAGCTTTTGGAATGTCAGGTTCAAAAGGTTCGGATTTAAATGTCCTGACCGTCTCCGCATTGTGGGCATTCCCAGTTGTTGGGACAAACCCGTACCCTATTGCACCGACTGTCGAAGAACCATCTAACACAGCTCTGATGGAATCCAAGGAGTCCAATGGATCCCCACACATAGTCTTTGCCTATGAGAAGTGTTTAGCGAGTCACTTGCAATGTTTATCCGTATCGAGTGCCGAACAATAGGTAATAACACTCATCTTGTACTCAAAATAAGATCATTATTTTATGCTCGTATCGACCGGCTATGTATCGGACTACCACTATGACTGGCCATGCCGGCTCGATGCCCAGCCTAACCTTGCAGGCCCCACACTATCTAATCTTATTAAAACCTTGTGTCATATACTAGTATGATCCCAATAATACTCGAGATCTCATTTTTATATTCCGGTATCAGCACCCACTAGTACAAGAATTACTTTTCCAAACCCATTTCTTTTTTTAAATCCCTAGCCAAACAAGCCTTAGAGGCTGGGTATAAATATGACCCATTGCTTTGAGAATTCATTTCTCAAAGCTCATCCTTGGTGGGAGAAGTAGAAGAGGAACCCTTGGATTTTGGCTTGAAGATCTACCTTGATTGCTTACATGTTTAAGGATTCTTCTAATTCTAACTCAACTCCATCCTTAGGTAAGCTTGAATTCTGTTTTTTGCTTTCAAACCCATCTGATCTACATGAATTAGTCATTGTTCTACTATTCTTGAGTTCTACAACTCAGTTTCTTAAATTCTTCCTTAATTCAGTTCAATTCTTGTTTGGAATTAGAAATTTATGGATGACCTCTTGATCATCCATGCAATGGGTTCAAATTGGCCCTTTGGATGAGTTCATCCTTCCCCCTAAGCCCCTAGACCTGCTACACCAGGTTTGGAGACCAAAACCCAGTCAAAGAAGCCTGTAGAATTGGGCTCTGTTTCAGGGGCCAGCCCTTCAGAGGAGGTCGATCAGTCCAGCCTGGGCTTGAAGATCCGGCCCTCTGTAGAGCCTAGATCTTGGCCTAGTTTGGAGTGGTTTTGGGTGCTGGCCTCATATGGGTTTCCTAACTCTTATATCAATGTTTTTAGGGCTTTTACACTATTTTGAAACCCTCTCTTAAAGCTTGAATAGCTCTCCTCTGTGTTGGCATCAATTCAAGCCTAAGGTGAGTGGGGTTTTGATGTTTCTTGTGTTTCTATATGAAATCGTTATATGCGTGATCAATGTCCAATTTGAATTCCTTATTATGAACTTATAGTCTATTGTTAGTTTCAAGTGTTGTATGTATTTGATTGCATCTTGTTAATATTGTTCATGTAATGATATTGTTACATTTCAAATGTTTAGAATGCTGTTTTTATGTATTGATTCTATTAAGGGTGATTGATTATGATTTCCTATATTGTAACTGTTTAATATTATTGGATATGCATAATGGTTGCTTGTGAGACCCTGTGTTTTTGAGTGGACGTGTATATGGAACACGGTGCACTCTTGAACACAGCATGTCATCATTTAGAACACATGGTTAGGATGAAAACCCTGAACTACTACCCTTACCAGTAGGGGTTTAGGTGCTGATTGAGCTTCCTAGCTTGGTTGGGTGCGAGATTGCATCAATTCATGCTACGCCTGGGCTGCCCAAGGTGGGATGTGACACCGACGGGATTTATTGGAGTTTGCTGGGTGACCTAGGGCGCATTCGGGGACCAGAAAGCTCCCATTTGCAACTAAGGTTGTATTACTAGGTGACCCAGGTTGCATACGGGGACCAATAATATATCCTAATGTGTTACAGAAACACATTACCAAATGACTTAGTTTTGTTGAATAGGTTTTAAATATAAAATGGAAATCTTGCACCACCTCATATTTATTGTGTATGATTGCATGCCCCCATCCCTCAATGAGCTTAGTGAAGCTCACACCACGTGTGTGCCCCTTTTAGATGTTTCTGCAGGTGATACGACTATTATGAAGATGCTCCATCATCCGTGGTGGACGAGTGGTGGGCCCCTGAGCACGAGGATCATCATCCCGATTGTGCCTGTGACACATGCACCTACAGTGATGTTGCTTGATAAGTGTTTGTAATAACTAACACTTAATATCTTTTGTTAGATCTCGGGTTTCATTTTGGGATAGTTAACGAATAATTCGGATTAATGTAATTATAATACTTGGATGCCCCAAATACTATGATCTTATTATAATATGAAATCAAGTCTTCCGCTGGCTTTTATGGACTTTCATTGTGACTGTGCTGTTAAGATACTGTATCTATGATCCTGGCAGGCAGTGTAGGATAATGGTAAGCATTCCTGTCACACTTCTGTTGTCTTGGAAGTGGGGTGTGACAAGATCCTTCCCTAAGTTGTTTTTTCCTACGTTGTTAGTGGATTTCTTGATGTCTTGGGTTGAAGAACACAGAATTACACTGAACAATGAAGGAAAAAAGATCACAAAGATAATCACTGTATTGAAACAGAGACACAACACAAACACCCCTTCTCTGGTTTCATACAAGGATAGATAATATTAGAGAAACTATTCTCTGCATCAATATAGAGAAGAAAACTCTGCAAATAACAAATTACTGAAGAAGTAAACAAGAGAGGACTAATGGATGTTCTTCAAGCATGCACAAGATCCAAATAAAATTCCTCTAGGACACAAGGATCCATATCCAACCAAAATTTTGTATTGGATATACCTGGAGGGATGCCATCATTCTAGGCAATGTAGAATGCTAACTAACACAAGGGGCATCTGAACTATGCTCCAGGGTCTACAACCTAAAATTTGAAGAGACTTTAAAGGTATGACATAAGTATGTATTGTGATCAAATAAAGTATGACATAGACATACTAGTGCTAACACCCAATCACCATTACTAAAAATTTAGGGGAAATAATGAGATAAGAAAGAAGAAAATTGGAGAATCGAATCAGCTAAGGGTTGTGCACCTTGTATTGCTTGAGGAAACAACCAATAGCATCACAATCATTTTATTGACTAAATGATTAGACAAATGAACTAATCCGCTAAAGAACCTGATTTTAAAGAACATACCAACTTCAGCTATTATATCTCAGAAGCTGTTGTATCGAATATACAAACACAAAAATTTGAGTTCCTATTGTATCTGAAAACTAACAAGTGACATTTCACAAAATCCTGTTAGATTTTCGGAAGCCAAACTTTTCCCTCAGCTTTCCTTAGTCCTATAGACCAGACTTTACTACTGGGAACCTAGGGCTCAATATGGCAACATTAAAAAAAAACGATGAGATACTCTTTTATAATCCAAGCCTAAAAAAATTCATGCTAGGGTTCTTTTCACCTTTGAGGAGGAATTTGCAATGTTCTTCTCATATATGCCAACTAAAAAAATTATTCCATATCCCAATTTCTAGATTTTGAGAGGTTTCTTTATATCAACACTCTATCCCTGTGCCCAACACTCCATATTCATGTCAAAATACTTGTGCTTGTGTCCACAAATTTTAGCCAATAAAACACTCAACATCTTTCTGATCTCATAAAAGTTTCCCTCTCACAAAACTCAAGATTATATACAACAATCACTTGACAATGGAACTATAATCAATGGCAGAAGCAAATTTTAGACATGGAAGCATCAACATAGATCACAAGGTTTGGGAAAGAAGCCAAAATGAAGGACAATAACTCCTTCAAGTTAAGTTAATTGGGTTATTTATGTATAGCAATTTCAACACCAGAAAATGCTAAGAGTTGATCAATTAATGGCTTCCAAGAGAAGGGCCCTTAACCCAGTCAATTGCATGGTAAAAGTGTAGCATAAAGCAATAATTAGGTAGAGGGAGGAAGGGGTAGCTGTTATTTTACCAATAGAAGTGATGGGTATTCAAGCACAAATACCAAATATTGTTTATTTGTAGAAGGAAGAAATCATAGTTATTTGTCTTTTCAATTTATGGTTGGGTAATGCCAAGGGAAGACCCATTGGTTCTAAAAACCCAAAACAGAAATAGAGATCATAGGAGCAACCAACAAAAGATGGATCAGGCAATATTGCAATGGCCCTAAATTGGAAAATCGAAAAGGGGTATTCAACAAATGCAATATACATTACAAGAACTAAACTTTTAATGGTTATTGATGATTGAAAAGGAGGAACAACTCAGGTTTGGTGTTTGTGGAGACACTGAAAAGGTTTATGAAACATCAAAAAAGCAACCATTCTCTGCAATGCTTCCTTAGTATTTACAATGGTATATGAAGTAAGGAATCAAGCCTAGATGCATACACAAGAAATTTTTTCTAAAGGGTACTTAAGAAGACGTCCTATTTAAGATGCAAGTGAAGAGAAATAGAGAGCTACAAAGACATACCACAACTCCCTTGATCTTTCACCGGCGTGACTACACCTTTTTCCCTCCAATCGATGGATGATGGAAGTGGGTAGCTATGATTTTACCAGTAGAAGTGATGGGTGTTCCAGTGCCTTCGCCTTCGCTTGCAGTTTTCGACAAAAAATCAAGGAAAAGAGTCACAAACAACCAGAAGAAAGAGCTAGGGAGCCAAGAAGAGACGAACAACTCAGATCTGAAGAGATCTGCATAGCGAATAAAGATTTTCGACTTCTGTAGTGAGACATGAGAGAGATCCGAGCGATAGATTAGAGAGATGAGGGAGATCTAGTCGAGATTGAGAAAGAGACGCTTACCGTGGGAGAGGTGAGGGCTCGAGGAAGCGGAGGACTTCAACCAAAAATTTTCCCACCATTCCTCGTGTGGAGGACAGGATTAGTTTTAGGGTCCTGATGGAAACTTTTTTTAAATTTTGTGATTTTTTTTAAACAGAATTTTCTCTCTTAAACTTATCAACCAAACAACCTAAAAATATTATAGCCAAAAAAATTTAGAGAATCTTCTTTTCTTGGCTTCTAAATACACCCAGAATTCTAAAAAAGTTGTCATATCCTATCACACCCCCATCCCTGAACCACAAGAATGAGTAACTAAAGCGCACACCTATGCTCCTCTTTGCCACCAAGATCACTGATGCAGCATCTGAAGGCTAACTCATTCCCATGACAATTAATAGTTCAAAAGAGAAATAGAATAATAATAAAAAATATCAGAATTCCTAGAAGATAAATGATATTATATACCATAACTATGAAAGTTTATCCAAAAGTTTATAGTTCATTCCAATCAGGACTTATGTATTAACTACTGTATAGATAATACATCTATCCTAGAAGGAAGCAAAAGAGTATATAATGTATCAAAAATATGGCCACATGGCCAAGCATTACTGTTCCCCAAAGGAACAAACATCCACATAAATTCGATGCATGCTCCTCGACCTCAAGAGTCCATCATTCGTCAATGCTTCCTTCAGGAATCTCGTGGTCCGAACCACTCGGCTCCAGTACACCTATATCAACACTTAAAAGAAGGTTTCCTCGAGGAGTGACCTCCACTGAGTCCAATAAATAGCTAAGCCATACAAACACACATAATAAATATGAATGCAGTTTGATTGTAAACCAAATATGATAGCCAAATCCCACAGCGTCCCATACCACCAGGATAATCTGCACATCATATATGGTTTACAATCATGCCACATGAATGCATGATGAAGTTCAGTTTTATTATTATCCACCTAACAAACAAATGCCTAAGTCTGGTAATGTACTACTGCAACACCATAGGTAGCATCCCCGGTGTCGGTACCATAAGCAGATGGTATACCGATGATGACACCCAAGTTGTGGTTGGAAGCCTGCAACACCGATCTCCACTAAGAGTATATACTCAAACCCCCTTGATAACCTTAGCTCTATCTCGGTCCCAAAACTCACAAAAGTTCCTCTAAGATTTGAGAATGGTAATTCCATCACACAAGACATCACCATCAGTTAACCAACACCTTACCCCCTATTGGTAAGGGGTGTAGTACGGGGTACATTATCCTAGCCAAATGCATCTATTGTATGAAAAGGGTACGCACATGCATAAGCCAGAGGTCGAGTCCATAGTACCGAAAGATGGTCAGCCGAATATCCTCTTGCCCTTCTAGCCTATACTTACACATACAAGTACGGGATGTGATACCGAAGGCGGTTGGCCGGTCACCACCCCATTTCCACCTAATTCAATAGACAGCTCTAATGCAATTATAAGTATGGTAATCCCAAGCCCAGCACCCACTGACACTTGGATCCTGTTTCCAAAACCTAGATCTACGTGCCATGAGTTTGATCCACAATATGAAAATCCAAGTCCAACATCAATCGGCACCTGGGTCTCATAACCAAATCCGATACCATCCGTACCACAGTGCCATAAGTAATAGTAATATCGCAAGACAAGAATGTAAAGTCCTATCAACATCTATATACGTATATCATCCTATAGCTTAAAGACAATCATATAATATAGCAAACATGCATGAAAGGCATTCGCATAACATGACACAAATATTCCATAAATTAAGGCAAATGCCTAACTCACTCACCTTGTTCTTCGAACCGGTGATTCTAACCAAATTCAATTCATGAGCGTACCTGTACGACCTCTCTGGATGGTTGTAGTTTCTTAATTCAATATTTTTAAGGTGTTAATAGTTGTAGACAATCTCCATTAAAATCCTTAAAACCCCTACTCAAACGTCCTTAAAGTAAGCAAGTAAATTCAATTCTACCAAAGCTATCAATGCACAAGAACCAACTTTGGGCCCACTTTGGGCGCCTTTCCTACCAATTGGGTCAATGGTCTCTTCATATGAAATGCAGCCCTTTAAGTCTAGTTTACAATGCATTTGGAATCGCATTGATTGAGTATGTATCGGCCGGGTTATGGCCAAAACAGTGGTCAAAGGTCAGTCTAACCGACAGGAACAACAAGCTCCATAGGTAGGAAGTTCCTGCCTATCCCTTCATGCCAGTTCTTGGTAGAAGTTCACCGGCAAAAGACCTGGGTTTGGACCGGTAGAAGGTTCCTGCCACTCCTCCTGGTTTGTTCCTACCGGTGGTGCCCAAGAATCATGTTTCAGTTCGGATTCTTGAGGTTCTTGAGGTTTTGAGCTTATAATAGCCATACCCATTGGTCAAGGGTGGTTTCCTACCCATTATACGCCTCCTAATCTAGGATATTGAGAGTTAAACCCATGAGAAAACCCCATACAATCCTAGATTCTAGGTTAAGGTTTCCTAAATGGATTGGGTTCTTAGATGGGGAAGTAAATGTGGTTCATAAACCTTACAACAAACGCATTAATGCCATACATTTATGGTTTTCCATATGATGGGTGAGGGTATAAGTATATACCCAAATACACCACATACTTAGTCTAAGAAAATAGGAAAGAAAGGAAGAGATGAGATGAGAGGGAGAGAATACTTACAATGAGGTAAGCCACTCCTTCCTCTCCTTCTCCTTTCCTCCTCCTCTTCTTGCTCCCCATGATTTCTTCTTCTTTGGTTTGGCCTTCAAGGATGATGATGAGAGAGAAAGGGTGCATTATGGGAGGATAGCAAGGGGGTAGCACCGGCTCCACCTCCTTCCTTCTTTCGCATCCTCTTCTTCTTCTTCTTCTTCTTCTTCTTCTTCTTCTTTTCTCCTCCTTGCTCCCATGATTTCACTCCCTTCTTTATTTTCTTAGATTTTGCAAATGAGAGGGAGAGAGAGAAGTGATGTTTTTTTATAAGGATTTAATGCCCTAGGGCCTGTTTGGCTGGTGACCAAGCCTTAGGTCCAAATGGGTTAGGGCTTGTTTGGATGGGCTTAAGGTCCTAAGGTCCTAAGGTCCATTTAGCTTATTGGGCCATCTCATGCACTTAGGCCCACAACCCAACACTACCTAGAGTATAATGACCCTAGTGCCCCAAGTCCAGTTAATGTCAGGTACAGGTAGGTAGGTACATAGGTCCCATTCGGTCTAGGTAGCATACATGCATACGCTCTAATCAATAACACCTATAAGCCATCATTACAAGCACCACTTAGGGTGAGGTGGCCTTAGTACCCCTAGGCTAGGTTAGCATTAGGTAGGAATAGGTTTCATTTAGGGCTAAGTGGGCCCCCACATTCACTTGATATAGTTTAATTATGTAAAGCTACCATCTGTGTTCAATCATATGAGAAACCATTCATAGCTTATTTTACGCATATGGACTCCGACATAGTGATTTGCATGAGTCAAATGTAAAGATTACAATGCTTGGTTGAGTCGGGCAATCAGGGTTAGTGGCTTACCACCAGTCATCTAGAAGTGGTGGAGGAAATCGAAGCGGGCCTTGGTCCGTAGGAGGGTATTCCTAGAATGCTCCTTTATCAACAAACTCCCCCTATCTCTGTTGATGAGTCTATCCTTGATGACCTTCCCCATGTCCAGTCGACAATCTTATGTGTTGGCTTGAGTATCATGACCCACAAGTCTCTAGCGTACTCCGCCGCTGGTTCTACATACAAAGTTCAAACCAGACTGGGAAATCAAATCGGGATTTAAACCAGGTTTTGGGCATAGGTTTAACATTCCCCCCACCTTATAAGAATTTCATCCTTGAAATTTGACGTGTCTAGGTATTCGCATAGGTGAGGATACTTCGACTGCACTTCATCTTCTCGTTAATAGGATGCTCTTTAATCAGTGTGATTACTCCGCCAAACCTTAACGAAAGTTACAGTTTGGTTGTGGGGATTGCTGTCCTTAGAATCAAAGTTCTGTTCAGGTAGCTCTTCATATCTCAGTCCATGACAAGCTGATGTGGCTTGTTAGTCTAGACAATGTCAATGTAGGGGTGTACTTTCTTGACATCAATAATTAGAACACATCGACACACTTACCCTCCTTGTCGAAGCGAATAACTTCCTTAGTTGGCGATACCCGCAAGAAATCGCCCATGGCAAACTTACTTTCCTTCCGTCTCAAGTCGGCATAGCTCTTCTGTTTAGATTGAGCCGCCATGATTCGGTCCTTTATCAAATCTACTTTTCCACAAATGGCTTGTATCAATTCGGACCCCAATATCCTTTGCTAACCAACTTCATCCCAATACAGTGTTGTTCGGTACTTTCTATTATATTGTGCTTCGAACAGTGTCATACCCATAGTAGCCTGGTAGTTGTTGTTGTAAACAAACTCTATGAGTGAGATATGCTCATCCCAACTACCCTTCATATCAATGGCACAAGCCTTGAGCACGTCTTCTAAGGTCTGTATAGTCCTCTTTGACTGACTGTCATTCTATGGATGGAAAGTTGTGCTAAAATTCAGCAGTGTACCCATGGCCTTTTAGAAACTGCCCCAAACTTCGATGTGATCCTTGGATCACAATTGAAAATGATACTCACTGGGACTCCATTTAAGTGAATTACATTATCTTTGTATAGCTTAGTCAACTTATCCATTGGATAGGTCTCCTTGAATGGGATAAAATGTGCTAACTTGCTAAGCTGGTCAACAATGACCCAAACAGCATCAACACCTTAGTTGTACGAGGCAATCTAGTGATAAAATCCGTAATGATGTATTTCCACTCCCATTCGGGAATAGGAAGTGATTGCAATAGTCTATGTGGTCGCTGGCTCTCTGCCTTAACTTGCTGGCAGGTAAGGCGCTTTGACAAACGTTGCCACATCGGCCATCATTCCGGTTCACCAATAGTGTAACTTCAAATCCTTGTACATTTTGGTATTTCCGGGATGTACAGAATATGGTGAACAATGAGCTTCACTCAATATCTCTCACTCAACTGATCATTAGTGGGTACACAAAATCTACCCATGAATCGAAGGATACCATCCTCTGTCAACGTAAAGTCTAGATCCTGTTGTTTTTCCTCTCGAATGCCATATATCAATTTCTGTAACTCCGCAACAATAGGTTGGGCTTCCTTAATCTTCTCCACCAGTGATGGTTGTATCACTAAGCCTATTAACAATGTAGTGGTACCCTCTATCAAAAATTCCAAATCCATTCTCCTGGCTTCTTCGACGAGTTGTTCACTAACGACCAAGTATGCCAAGGATAGAGTCTGCGATTTCCGGCTAAGTGCATCAGCTGTAACATTCGCCTTACCTGGATGGTAGTGGATGGTACAATCATAATCTTTCATAAGTTCTAACCATCTACGCTACATCACATTCAACTTCTCCTGGGACAAGAAACACTTCAAGCTCTTATTATCGCCAAAGATTTCACTTCTCTCGCCATATAAGTAGTTGCACCAAAACAATTTTTTTTTATTTATTTATTTATTTTTCAAAGCAAATACTACCATTGCTAACCCAAGGTCATGGGTGGGATAATCCTTCCCGTAGTCCTTCAATTACCTAGAAGCGTAGGCGACTACATGCCTTCTGCATTAATACACAGATTCAGTTATTCCGAAGTTCAATTTATATGAGGACTGGTGAAACTCCAACTCTAAGCATATACCTCTAGAATTTTGAAAGATCCAACTATTTCCATATACTTTGTCTAGTACCTATACTCCTAAAATTTTGGGTTAAATGGCACAAGGTTGTACTACTTTTGCTTACCTGGCTTTTCCTATGAGGACTTTCACTTCCAGTTCTCCAATACCTAACTCAACTTTAGAATGAATTGGAATATTGATGGAATCCCTATTGTTCACTCCTAATAATGTAGGGGACATTTAGGGACCCATTACTCCACTCATACCTATTATTGAGCAAAGTTTTTTAAAATCCTTCAGTTCCAGTTCCTTTTAGTTCTCGACTGTACTTGGCCACACTAACACCCAATATAATACTGTTCATCAGCTTAAATCTCTAGATCTATTATTCTCTCCTAACTACATGGTATAATCCATACCTCCTTGCATCCGTCTTGAATTATCCCTTCTCGATATCCATCGGTTTACGGGTGTATAGTTACACTGAGATTCAACTACGTACCTATATTCTGTCACCGTCCCTTCAGAATCTAGATACGAATCTGGGATTTACTACAGGACAAGGCCCATGGACTAAGCCCATACACCAAGCCAATCCCAACATTCCAATAAGGTTACCAATAAGTCCTAAGAATGGCACTCCCGAGAGATATGTGGGGCCATAGGTTCACCCAAGAGTACTCAGGACCAATACTCAGAATCTCCAGGTGGTTCCCAGAGAAAGCCTAGGCCAATCATTGAGTCCACGAGAAAAAGGAAGATAATTTTCCCCCTAATCACTAGGCTACATAACAAGTCCTTCGGAGAGTCTCTTACCGGTAGCTAGCTTAAGCAAGTTGGAATTACAACTAAAGACGGTGGACGACTAAATTGAGTCATAAACTCTAAGATCGACAATGCACATGCAAGTGATAGGTATAGACATAAGGTACCTGACGCAATGAAATTTACCTTATTGTCATGCCAGCAATGTAAGGAAAATAATGAATGCTAAACATTACTGAGTTAGGTAAGGTACCTATCGCTACGTCCGATGATGACTCTACCTCCTCTGTAGGCACGCTGAATACACTCCCCTGGGGCTGCATGGGACCGATGGCCTGCAGGTATGGCACGTACTTATGGTACAAGCAAGTCCTGGACGTATGCCCTCACTTGTTGCAGTTGTAGCAACAAATGCTCAGGTGATGAGTCTGAGGTGTAATTGTGGATTGTGACGATCAGGTAGGTGGAGTTGCATTATGTTTCCTAGACTGCATTAGGGTTGGATCAGGATATGCCCCTTTGAAGGTCTTGTTGGGTTCCTCAGATTCCTGTGAATGCATAGGTCTCTTCCTAGACCCTTGTGCTCGAGCTGGCACTACTGGCTGACCCTAAGGTGTATCGAGTGCAGATAGTGAAGCAGGTATGGAGGAAAACTCTAGCACGCCTTACGTCTCTTATGCCATTTGAATCCGTGCGTTCACATTAGCCATGAACTCTTCTTGTCGCTCTCTCATGGACGCACACATATTCTCCATATAATTTTCTTGTTCCTGCCGAAAACTTTTCATCATATCACCTACTATGGTGGTGACATCATAAGTGGTGAGGGGAGGTTGAACAGCAGACATGACAGAGTTAGAAGTCTCGGCTGCCTCCCTTGGTGAGGATGGCGGGTCTCCACCAACCTGGTTTTGAGTATGAATCATTCTTGATTCCTGGAGAGAAACCATTTAAACATAAGCACATGTACTTTAATCATAAGTAACATGCACCCCTTTGTGTATCATGCACAACAAGTATGTAAGACATGCATAACCATCATATAAATTTTAAATGTCATAAAGGTAGTCGCTAAAATAATAAAATTCAGCAACATTGGTTCAGAGGTGAATCGATGACATTTGGTTGAAAAATAATTTTAGAAGGTACAATCCAACCAATGTCAAGCATCCATATGTGTAGTTGATATGATTAAGGGTATATGGAAGGAAAAAATGTCCAATTAGGTTGCATATAAATATGCAGGTGATTTTCCCATATTTCTATTTTGTGTTTTAGCTTGGGAAGGCTTAGGGCATTAGTACATTCTTTCATGTATAACAATGTATTTCATTGTGTACGATTGCCCGACATAATGGGGAATGGGGCCCACAAAAGTGATTCAAGGAGCTGTAACAAAACCACCGGCAAGAACAGTAAGCTCCACCAGCATGAACATGCTTAGGAACTTCCTACTGGTACTCGGCTTTAACTTCTACCCGAGCTACTATCTTAGTCCAAATTCATTCATTGGTTGATGAGGAGCTCATGGATGTCAACAAGGAGCCCATGTGAGAATCTCCTAAGTTTCAAGGGTGAGTTCCCACCCCAAAATGAACCACTTAGACTAAGCTCTTGTGAGTTTAGACTCATGAGGGAAAACCCCATACATTCCTATATTCTAGGTTTGGGCCTCTTGAAATGGTTGGGTGTTTAGTTGGGAATTTGAATGGGTTTCACAAGATTCTAATCCATCTCATTATGACAGCATTTAAGCCGTCCATCAATGGTTTCCTACATGGGTTAGTAAACCCCATGAATGGAGGTAAAATCTCAAGATTAAAATAGAGATATGGAGAAGGAGGAGATGGGGTTTCATATGAGGCTAGGTACACTCACAACAAGGCATTAAAGTCCCGCCATCAATGGCTTCTCCTTTGGGTAGATGGGGCATTAAAGACATGCCCTTCCTATCCAAATACCAGGTCTAAGAATAGGAAAATGAGAGAGAGTGCTCCCCAAGAGCTAAGAAGGTTATTCTTTGCTTCCTCAAAGCCTCCAAAGCTCCAAAAACATAGGTCCATCGTTCAACTTCGCATCTAGGTATGCTTCTCTACCAAATCTTAAATTTTTGTTTGATGTTCTTGAATGTGTTCATGAGAGTTTTGTTTTCTTTCTTTTCTTTTCATACATATTGCAATAATCTTGCATAAAGCCTTATTTTTATCCACTACATACATACCTTAGCAATTAAACATAAGTCACATCAAACATGCAAGAATTTCAATTCCTTGATTGTTCTTTCTAGTTTCTCTAAACCTGGGGATTCAAATTTTGGGTTTTGTATTATGTATTGAGTATGCTCGATTAATATCTATTTGTGTCCATGGTTTCTTATAGATTTATACTTTGTAGTCGAAGTACATTGTATTATGGTGATCCTTGTACAAGAATTTCCCTTTTTATCTCAAGTACACCAACCCTAGGTGGTGTAGACGAGGTGTTTGTGGAAATACCCATGTGGAATGTTCTTTGTATAAGTTAACTAATTGCAAACCTATTTAAATCGTGAAATCAGGTCGCTTGACCTCTAATCATTCTTGGTCATGCATGCATGGTCACATTAACCATGCATAAGCTAAATCAAACCTAATCATTAAGATTTAAGCTCATGATCAATATACATAACCTTGGTTCTGCCCAAACGTTGATTTAAATCTAAATTATCCCTCATGAAACTCAATTGAGCTTTACCCCTTTAAATTGAAGTCAATTAGGTTTGGGTTGGCTTTATATCATGTGAATAAGCTTTCCCCTAAGCTGGCTCAAGCCTCTAGGACCTAAAAATGGCATTTCTTATGAAAAGCTTCAAAATCCGAGCTCTGTAACAGCCACAAGGTTGGCAGGCCTAACCCACTGGGGTCGACCGGTCCATGGCCTACTTGATAGACCGATTGGTCCTGAAGACTCTATTTTGCCCTGTTTTGCTTGGGTTTTTTTTTTAAAGCTACTGTATAACCTAATTAATGCTTTGTACATTTGAATTAGGACAGAAACACCCATACAGTGAGGACTACCACTATCAAGAGTTCGAACCTTGAATCCTAGTTGGATTATTTGCAGATCAAGTGAGTGAATATAGATATTGAATTCTTATTCTCATATTATTATTTTCTTTGAGATTAATTTCCTCATTGTATTTTATTCTTTGTTTTCCTCTTTTGTGATGTGTAGTTCTTCGTCATCCTCCAAGAGCTACTGAAAGAGGCCATGGTAGGGGTAGAGCCAGAGCTCAAGAAGGGGGAAGAGATAGGAGTAGAATGCACCTTTGCCTCCATTCTATGAAGAATTGTTCTGATCTTGGGAACATGTCGCTAAGTGGCATGACTATGAGGATAAGACCGTGCTATACGAGAGGCAAACCAATGTGGACCACCTCACATCTTTCAAAGTTAATGAAATGTTTGGGACACAAGGTTGGTCGACTATGTTCTGACCAATGCATGGTCTATACCTTGAGTTGGTGAGATATTTTTTTATTGCAATCTCACTTCGGAGGAGCGTGATGCTGGAAACATTCTCCTCGCTAGTAGGGTCTACAAGGCATGTTGGTTCACCTGACACACCTCCACCACCGGTTCAGCAGTAGTGATGGCATAGGAGTTGCTTTCTTTTTATTGCCTAGATGGCTCATGTTTCTAGAAACATCTAACTATTGTCTTTTATGTATTTTGTTGGGTTCAGTATGTAATTTCTTCCGCTTTGTTTCCGAACCCAGTTTATGTACTATTTGAAGCTCAACTTTTATTCACATTATCAATGTGTCAGTTCTAGAATTCGTTAAATTTTATCTCCTCACTTGTTCTACTACTACTTGCGTGTTAATAAAGCTTTTAGTACTCAACCCTAGCACAGAGTAAATTAGGTCGTTGGAACTATGAGTTAGCTTTAGGGTAGAGCATTGCGCTCTAATACTAAGTTGTCATGCCCTCATCCCTGAATCATAGGAATGAGTGACTAGAGCGTACACTGACCCGCTCCTCTTTCCCACCAGGATCACTGATGCAGTATCTAATGACTAACTCATTCCCACGACAATTAATAGTTCAAAAGAGAAATAGAATAATAATAACAATATTAGAATTTGCAGAAGCTAAATGATATTATATACCATAACTATGAAAGTTTATCCAAAAGTTTATAGTGCATTCTAATCGGGACTTATGTATTAACTACTGTATAGACAATACATCTATCCTAGAAAGAAGCAAAAGAGTATATAATGTATCAAAAATATGGCCACATGGCCAAGCATCACTATTCCTCGAAGGAACAAGCATCCACATAAATTCGATCCATGCTCCTCGACCTTAAGAGTCCATCATTTGTCATTGCTTCCTTCAAGAATCTCATGGTCAAAACCACCCTGCTCCAGTACACCTGCATCAACATCTAAAAGAAGGTTTCCTCGAGGAGTGAGCTCCACTGAACCTAATGAGAAACTAAGCCACACAAACATAGACAACAAATATAAATAAAGTTTGATCATAAACCAAACATGATAAGTGAATCCCACAGTGTCTCATACCACTAGGATAATCCTCACATCATATATGGTTTACAATTATGCCACATGAATGCAGGATGAAGTTCAATTTTAATATTATCCACCTAACAAACAAATGCCTAAGTCTCGTAATGTACTACTGCAACACCATAGGTAGCATCCTCGGTGTCGGTACCATAAGCGGATGGTATACCGACGATGACACCCGAGTTGCGGTTAGAAGGCTACAGTACCGGTCTCCACCAAGAGTATATATGCAAACCCCCTTGATAACCCTAGCTCTATTTCGATCCCGAAACTTACCAAAGTTCCCCCAAGATTCGAGAATGGTAATTCATCACACAGGACATCACCACCGGTTAACCAACACCTTATCCCCTATCGATAAGGGGTGTAGTATGGGGTACATTATCCTGGCCAAATGTGTCACACCCTAATCCCGGCAAGGGATAAAATACTATAAAAAAGGTATGACTAGGATGCTTACCAGTATCGTAAACCGCCTCCAGGTCATGGATGCAGTGGCTTACCTCACAGTCACACAAACGAGAATCATAACTAATATCAAAATTATGGAAGACTTATAATAAATACTATTGATTCTCATTTAGGAAAAATAACAACGATGATAATAAATACATAAGGTGGATTATCCTTGAATTTAAAAGTTATTGCAATAGAAGTCGTCTGATAGTACAGAGAAAGGAAGAAAACATACATCAAGAAAATACAATTTCAAAAATAACAAGAAGAAAAGAAGCATCAACGGTCATAGACCAACTTTCACATCTATATCCTTTACCGGGTCCTTTATCATCTACCGGCACTGTATAACCTATATCACAGTCTAAAAAGAAGGGTTCCCCAAGGGGTGAGTTCCATTAACCCAATGAGCAAGAAGTTGAACCATGCACACACAACAAATATGAGACTGCAAGTCGAACCTGATGAGCGAACATCCTTGACGTCCCATACCACCAATGATGATTCGCACATCAGATCCGATTTACAGTCATGCAACATACACAACAGTATGATATGTAATATGAATAATGATGAATGATGTTGATGATGATGACAAGATGTAATGTATGCATGAATGCTATGCTGTGTAGAGTAATGGAACTGTATCCTTGGTACTGGAACTTACCCTCGATCCCCAACGATATAATGCCATTAATCTATGACATAGTAGAGCCATATCCCTGGTACCGGAACATACCTTCGATCCCCAACGATTTAACCCTAACTACGTCAGTGGAAACCTGCCAGTCCTGGAACACACCATCGGTCTCCCAGCAAACCTTCGATAATCCCAAACCACGGTATCGGAACATATCCTTGATCCCTGGACTGGATTTTCAATAAGGCAATCACGATGTAGGAACTCACACATCTACCACTCGTATCCCTTTTAACACAATTTATAAACTCAATATACAAAATGCTATATGAATCTATTGTATCGAGAGGTATTCTGGGTGCATCAACATCCCATACCATCTATCAGCCAGGTACCAGCACGACACTGCACATAACAGGCCAAATGTAATACATGATAAGAGACATTAAACAACCACATTACCATCTCATCCATGTCCAGCACAATCACAACGTATAGCCATCAATTAACATACACATGAATATAATCATAGGTAAATAATGCAAATATGCGTTATGCATGAAGTATGACAAGTAACTTGATTGCAACAAAACATAGCATTTAAACATAAAATCACTCAATAATAAAACAAAATCCAACCCCCACTCACCAATGATTCGTGTAATGTTTGGGGTGTCTATTAGTGTTTACTTTGGTACACGCTCTCCTATATGAGCTTGACAGCCTAAAGGTGTGAGAGCAAGTGTTAGAATATATGTGGAGGGATCCCATTAAGAGTCCCCAAGTGCTACTATTGTGTATAGCAAAACACAACACGAACAGACTAAGGAGCAGAGGCAACAGCCTAGGTCCGTTCCTGGATCCGTTCAGGCTTGAACAAGGAATTCTTAAGTCTCTCTCTTCCAATCTTCATCATTAAAGGTATTGGGACCATAGGATCCAAAAGGATCACTTCAAGGTCCAACAAGTTTACCATGGTCTAGCCTAGGCATTAGTCTTGGGGCTTCAAGGGTTTGGAATCACCTTAGGGCTTTTTCATTTCTAGGTTGAGGTCACAAGTTCCTTAGGACAGCAAGGAAGTTGCAATAGACGCCTTTCAAGGGTTAGGGGATTCAATAGATCAAACATCAAGAATCCCAGGGTCTAGGGTTGCTCTAGGGTGTTGAAACCCAAGGATAAAAAGGGGGTTTCAAAAATAGACACAATTTTGGGTGAAATTAGAGGGCAAGGCTTCAAACAAGAAGTCTCATAGTAGACTAGGTCCATACCTTTGGGTTCTAAATGAAACCCTGGGTCAAACTTCCAATTTCAAGAATTCTAATCCCTAAAACCAAAAAGGAAGAAGGGCTTAAGGCATCAAGGGTAGTAGTCCTTAGCACCAAAATAGGTCACTTAATTAACATATATTTAGGGGCATTTTAGGTGGTAATTAACCCTTATTAAAATTATTAAGTCTACACACGCAGCCACGATGTGGGCGAGATCACCGAATTAGAGTTATGTTCTAAAGTTGCTGTCAAAACACATCAGCAAGTTTTGGATCCACTTTTGAGGGTCCTTTATTTTGATTGGACCCAAGGTTCCTTCATAGGAAATATATCCTTTTGAGTCTATTTTACAACACAACTTGAATCACGTCAATACAATATGTATAGACAAAGTTATGGCCAAAATACTGAACAGAAGTCAAGCTGTCAACAGTCGACGGATTCACGAACGGAACCTCACCCTGAATCCGTTCGTGCATCCGTCTGAACCCTGAGACATTCCCGAGAGGGAACGGAACCATGGATGGAACCATTAGGTGAATCCATCCCTGGCTCCACTCGAGCCAGTTTCCAAAATGCATTGGACGGATCCAAGGATGGAACCACGACACTGGATCCGTTCGAGCATCCGTCGAGGTCCTGTCCGAGATTTTGAAGGATGTTCATTCTCATATTGGAACCTTGAGGTCACATGGCTCTTAGGGTTAGAGAGAGGGTCCTAAGCCTCCCTAGGGTCAGTAGTACCTAGTTCATCCATGGGCCTTAGAGGATCCAAGGAATTGGAACCATTTCTAGGGTTTCTCCACTCCTAGGTTAGAGTCTTAGTACTTAGGATAGCAGCTTAGGTTACAAGGGGCTCTTGCTGGCATTGATGGAGGGTAGGACTCCATTTATGATGCTCCAAGTGGTACTAAACTCACCCTTGGGTTCCAAATGGAACCCTAGGTTGGAACCGATCTAAGGGGGTAGGTTTCATACAGTCTAAGAAGAGAGGGGAGAGGGTGAGAGTGTACTTATTTGTGTGAGGGCCTCCAATGGTTGAGCTCTAGTTAGACCTCCCACCAACCACCTCCCTCTTCTCCTTCTTTCTTTCCTCTTTCTTTCCTTTCTCTCCCACGGTTTCTGATTTGGGAAAATGAAAGAGCTAAGGAGCTCATACCCTTCTTTTATGACTTGAAATGGGCCTTAGGGCCTGTTTGCCTAGGTCCTTAAGCTTAAGAATCCATTTAATTCAAGTTGGGCCTTTGGACCAATTTGGCTAAGGTCCTAAGCCCCTAGGTCCAATTAGTTAGGGTATGTTTGGCTTAGTTTAAGGCCCTAAAATGTATTTTAGTCTAGGACTTGTTTAGCTCGGTCCAATTAAAAGAAAAACCATTATTTGTTTTAGTTAAGCCTTGTGGGCCCCACGACATAGCACAATCAACATTCAAAGGTCAAGGGTGGGGTCCACCATGTCCGGGGGCATAGCCCCATGGTTTGAGACACAGGGATGTGGGCCCCACACAGGAAAACAATTAAAAAGCAAGGAACAGCACCGATGGATCCACGGACAAAACCAGTCTTGTGAGTCCGTTCATGACTCCATCGCTGCTATAAGGGCTAAAAACATGAAGAAAGTTGTCGGGCTTTGACCCGCACTTCAAGGACTTCAAGGGGAGTATGTATACCAAATATTTAGGGTTCAAAGCTTACCCATTGTGTGGTCCACTCACCCATTAAGATGTGAATACAATCCTTGTGTTTGAGCTTTCCCTTTGACTATTATGGTTCAAGGTCACAGGTGTTGACCATTGGCATCGTGGCGACAACCGTCAGTAAAAATTCAATTTGGCCCGGGATATTAGGGCGTATTTGGAGCACGGGTGTAACAAAATGCATCTATTGTATGAAAAGGGTACGCACATGCATAAGCTTGAGGTCGAGTCCATAATAGCGAAAGATGATTGGCCGGCTATCCTCTCACCCCTCTAGCCTATACTTACACATACAAGTACGGGATGTGATACCGAAGGTGTTCGGCCGGTTACCACCCTGTTTCCACCTAATGCAGTAGACAACTGTAATATAATTATAAGTACGGTAATCCCAAGCCTAGGCACCCACTAGAACTCGGATCCCGTTTCCAAAACCTAGATCTACATGCCTTGAGTTTGATCCACAATATGAAAATCCCAGGTCTAACACCAACCGGCACCTGGGTCCCATAACCAAATCCGATACCATCAGCACCACAGTGCCATAAGTAATAGTAATATCTCAAGACAAGAATGTAAAGTCCTATCAACATCTATATACGTATATCATCCTATATCTTAACAGCAATCATATAATATAGCAAACATGCATAAAAGGCATTTGCATAACATGACACAAACATTCCATAAATTAAGGCAAAGGCCTAACTCACTCACCTTGTTCTTCGAACCGGTGATTCTATCCAAATTCAATTCCTGCGCGCACCCGTACGACCTCTCCGGATTGTTGTAGTTCCTAATTTAATATTTTTAGAAGGTGTTAATAGTTGTAGACAATCCCCATTAAAATCCCTTAAAACTCCTACTCAAACGTCCTTGAAGTAGGCAGGTTACCAGAGTAAATTCAATTCTACCAAAGCTGTCAAAGCATAACATCCAACTTTGGGCCCACTTTTGGGGGCCTTCCCTACTAATTGGGTCAATGATCTCTTCATTTGAAATGTAGCCCTTTAAGGCTAGTTTACAGCTCATTTGGAATCGCATCGATTGAGTATGTATCGGCCGAGCTATGGCCGAAACAGTGGGCAAAAGTTAGTCTGACCGATAGGAACAACAAGCTCCACAGGTAGGAAGTTCCTGCCTGACCCTTCATGCCAGTTCTTGGCAGAAGCTCACTGGCAGAAGACCTGGGTTTGGACCGGCAGAAGGTTCCTCCCACTCCCCCTGGGTTGTTCCTACCGGTGGTGCCCGAGAATCATGTTTTAGTTCGGATTCTTGACGTTCTTGGGATTTTGAGCTCCTGAGAGCCATACCCATTGGTCAAGGATGGTTTCCTACCCATTATACGCCTCCTAATCTAGGATATTGAGAGTTAAACCCATGAGAAAACCTCATACAATCCTAGATTCTAGGTTAAGGCTTCCTAAATGGGGAGGGTTCCTAGATGGGGAAGTAAATGGGGTTCATAAACCTTACAACAAAGGCATTAATGCCATTCATTTATGGCTTTCCATTTGATGGGTGAGGGTATAAGTATATACCCAAATACACCTTCTCCTTCTCTTTTCCTCCTTCTCTTCTTGCTCCCCACGATTTCTTCTTCTTTGGCTTGGCCTTCAAGGGGGATGATGAGGGAGAAAGGTTGCACGATGGGAGGACAGTAAGGGGGTAGCACCGGCTCCACCTCCTTCCTTCTTCCCCATCTTCTTCTTAGAGGGAGAGAGAGAAGTGATGTCTTTTTATAAGGATTTAATGCCCTAGGGCATGTTTGGCTCGTTACCAAGCCTTAGGTCCAAATGGGTTAGGGTTTGTTTGGCTTAGCTTAAGACCCTAAGGTGTGTTTTAGTCTAGGGCTTGTTTGGATGGGCTTAAGGTCCTAAGGTCCATTTAGCTTATTGGGCCATCTCATGCACTTAGGCCCACATCCCAACACTACCTAGAGTATAATGACCCTAGTGCCCCAAGTCCAGTTAATGTCAGATACGGGTAGGTAAGTCCCACTTGGCTAGGTAGTGTACGCACATACGCTCTAATCAATAACACCTATAAACCTTCATTACAAGCACCACTTAGGGTGAGTTGACCTTAGCACCCCGAGGCTAGGTTAGCATTAGGTAGGAATAGGTTTCATTTAGGGCTAAGTGGGCCCTCACATTCACTTGAAATAGTTTAATTATCTAAGGCTACCATCCGTGTTCAATCATATGAGGAACCGTTCATAGCTCACATTACGCATAAGGACTCCAACATAGTGATTTGCATGAATCAAATGTGAAGATTACAATGCCTGGCTGAGTCGAGCAATCATGGTTAGTGGCTTACCACCAGTCATCCAGAAGTGGTGCAGGAAACTCACTTCAGATCGAAAAATCAAACTGGGATTTAAACTGGGTTTTGGGCACGGGTTTAACATATGCTCTTAGGAGTATTAAGTCATTTTGAAGAGAACTGCTTTGATGCCACTTGTAGGATCATATAGGCAACCCAAAGTGGGGTGAATTAGGTACTGCAGAATATTAGCCTGACTTATTTTATTTTTTGCGCTATCTAAAAAATCATACGACTCATAAGTTAAACAAATACACAATACAATAAATTGAGGAGATAGGGAAAGAAGTGAGTACCAAGACCAAAATCATAGTGGTTTAGCATGCCTTGAATACTGTCCTACATCCACTCCCAAAGCCCTCGCCGGATTGGAATTCCACTAACACAATCTCCTTACAGTGCAGGAGAACATCCTTAGATAATGATATCCCCGAGATCAACTATACTTTCCTTTCAAGGTAGGAGAAACACCTCACATCGATCGCCACCAAGAGCAATCACATAAGGATGAGAGCCTCAATACCCTTCACCACACAATCACTTAGAAGTAATACACAATGGTTCGCAACCAAAATACAAGTTACCTCTTTTGTAGGCAGATTTGCAAGTTGTAGCACGTATATTCTGATCCCCTTTGCTCAGATTCTCATTCTCAAAACGTTCATATGAGATTCCTTTGAAGCTTAATGGCTTTTAATCAATCGCTCATATGGATTTTCCAGTTTCTTAAAGTAGGGGCTCCCCACAATTTGTTCAAAGTCTCTTGTGGAATCCCAATTGTTCTCCTATTTATAGAAAAAGTTCCAATAGTAAAAAAAACTAGTCGTTATGTGTAGACACCACATTCTGACACCTTGGAAGTGTGTCTGGGCAATGATGGTCAAGGTCGTAACTCGTGTGGTGACTGAATGACAAGAATTACCAAATTACCCCTACCCCACTTTTTGTAACTAAACTGTCCCAAGTAGAGCCTAAACCCCTAACATAGTCGTATTTAACCATTTTAAGTCCACATTTGGAGTTTCACCCAAATCGGATAACTTTTGTGAAAATGATCATTTTGCCCCTGGCACGTTTCTCAGTATCTGGACCACCCGATTTAGTCCGAAACACTTTGGATGACCTCATTTGGTCATATTAAGCTTTCAGGTAAAGTTTCGGCCAAGTCGGATAACTTTTATGAAAATGACCATTTAGCCCCTAGCATGGTTCTTGGTATCCGAGCCACTCGATGTGACCCAAAATTATTTAGATGACCTAATTTGGTCATGTTGTGCTTACACGTAAAATTTTGTGTAATTTTGGTATCATTTGGACCTTGATCGGTGTGAAAAACCATTTTTGTACTTTTCTTGGTATCTATGCCATTTTGCGGTGAAATCTGACCCCATCATCCGTACAGATGGAAGGTACATGTCAAGAGGTTCGCGTCGATATGTGGCGCGTCAAAATCAGCCTTTCGGATCAAAAGATATTGATGTTTGAATGTGGACCCTTTAAAATGGAATATAAAATAACAAAAAAAAAATTTTGCCCGAACCGAGTCAGACCGGGTTAACCCGACCTGGACCGACCCGTCCTGACCCAACCTGGTTGGCCCTGTCGGCAGCCTAGCCTTGTCGGCAGAGGCTACAAAGCCTAAGGCCCAGGTGCACAGCCCATGGACATGCACCTGGTCGCAGCCTACAGGTACGTTGTGCGCGTAGGTCAAGCCCGCCAGCCCCAACCCACTTTTTTGTCAACCTGTATTAAATGCCGAGGGTTCATTCAGTCATTTTGTAGAACACATTTTTTCCTATAAATAGGCTGTGTTTTGGAAGGTTTAACGACACAGAAAAATTAGTAAAAAATTACCCTCACGCAGTCCTTGATCTCCTCTTTCAAATCATGGTTTATCATCCATAGGTTATGCTTCATTACTCATATAAAATTCCGTAAATACCCCTTCTTCACCACTCTTTCCATTCGGAGCAACCACACTTGGAGCGGCTTTTGGAGGTTTTCGGTGACGCTTTGCGGCCAAATAAGGTTACCCAAGCTGAGCCAAGGCCCTTCCACGCTTCAAGGGTATTTTTATATATTTTTATTTATTTATATATTTTTTCTTTGATTTTCTTTACTAAAAGAGGTCATTTTTTCAGTTATAAAAATGTTAAAAATATCAAAAGAGTGATAAAATTATGAAATTTTCAAGGATGATGTTTTCCACTGTGTTTGATATTCATTAATTTTATTGAGCTCCAAATCATGGTTTTTGTGACATTTTTGCCCCGATGAAGGATTTCGGATTATGTAAAATCTGAACATGTGGGTGGGTAGTTGGACAAAAGTGTTCTAACCATGTTAAAGAACATGTTTTGATTAGTGGGAATGGGCTCTGGTTTGATCTGATTCGGATCTATGATGGGGATTTCGTATTTTTCTTTGTTTTCCCTTCTTTTTCAGTATTTCAGAAAATGTTAAAAATAGTATAAATGCATAAAAATTCACAAAAAAATTTGGGATGCATATTTCATCATTCTTGATTTTATGGAATCATTATCCACTGTCATGCATGTCTGATCGTTTTTAATGTGTTCCCCACCTCATTTAGGGATATAAATGTCATTTTCCTAATTATAATGAAAAATCCTGGAAAATTAGAAAAAAATGTTTTTATGAACGACATGTTGTTTTAGAATGTTTTAGGATGTTTTCATATGCATACATGACCATCATGCTTGATAAATATACATAAAAAGTCATTTTTGCCCTCCAAGGGCATTTTAGTAATTTACCAAATGCGGGCCCAGACTATCATTCTTGAAATATCATTTGGTGTGTTCAGTCATTTTAGGATGTTTAACGTCACTTTCGATGCCTACAATGATTCTGAGTGTCTTTTTGACACTTTTACCATTTTGCCCTTAGGGGCACTTTGGTCATTTTGCGACCAAACCTTGTTTAGGATCCCCGGAAAGGCTCCTGCTACTTTCGCTGCATGTTTTAACATTAACAAACATGTTTTAAGCATAAGTCAGCATTTTCATGAATTATCAAGCATTTTCTACATGTTTGCCATAACAGGGGCATTTTGGTAATTTTTACCACCCCACATTTCCTTAGCATTTCATGTGCTCTCGATGATCCAAATGCATGATGTTAATGTTATTTAATCATGTTTTGCTTATTTACAGCATTTAAATATGATTTCATGCCTTTGTACATATTTTGGCCCTTTAGTGGCATTTTCGTAATTTTGGCTATTTTAGCCTATGAGCTGCCTTGCTTATCAATGATTGTCCTTCTTCATGATATAATTAAACTTGGCTTTCTTTTTTACAGTCAACCATGTTTTTGACCATGGAGTTAGGCTTTCTAATTTAGGTAAAATCCATTAATTAGCTTAACTAGGATGCATAATGTACATAATCATCTAGCCTAGTGATAGTAATTAGGATTAAAACATTTCTCTTAATTAGCCTAATTAGGTTCATAAATTTTAATCAAGATAATCAAAAAATGTTCAAAAAAATTAGTTTAATTAGGTGCATAATATGTATAACACAACAATACACAACAGAGTTTGGTCTAGGAGGAAGTGTTAGTTGGGCGGTTCTTGGTGCCTAACACCTTCCCGGCCGTAACTTGACACTTACCCAGAGATGCAGGGCAGACCATCCATTGAGTCATCGGAGTTAATTTAGCGCCCCTTTTACAAAGGAGGAGCACCATTCGTGGGTCCTAGACCCTAAATCTAGGTGGCGACTCCCATTTTCCCATTTTCCTTCTTTCCCCGAGGTGCACGTCAGCGACCCTCCGTCCACTGCACCTACAATGGCGACTCTGCTGGGGACTATCAGACTTCTGATTGACCACACTTTGTTGTATACTTGTTGTGTTATACATAATTGTTTGTATATATTATGATTATACTAACTGCATCATGCATCGTGCTCGAAGTGAAATCAAACGACGAGGGTACTCCCTGTTGTGCCTCTACCCCCGGGGAGGTGGGGCACATCATACTAAGTACTCTGTGATCGAATGATAGCCACTTTCTGCATCACATTCATGCACACACTCACTGCATGGAATCACTCAACCCCGTGGTTAGTCATTGGAACCCATGTGTAGTCATGGGTAATTCACGGCGAAGCCACAGCCCTTGATATCGTACCTCTGGTATATCGGTTCTGTCAAGGGTGACCTTTTCTGTCCTATAGCCTACCCTATGCATGCATCATGTACTGAACATAGACCCAATGCATAGGAGTGCCACAACTGACTGTACTTTATCTGCGGTCCATTCCGTAATTCCTTCATAGCCAATCCTACAGTTTCAGTCTCCCGTCTACCGATAAATGAATAAGGATTTGACTTTAAACGCTAGGGCACAAGTGTTTATAACTACATCAGTGTTGGTTTTTACGTCCACACCACAATATTGAAACAGTAGGGTGATGCCTACTCCTCGATAATCAATCCAATGTGGCATAGATCTCAACCTGGTAATGGTTCCACATTTGTTGTCCTGATGTTAGGGGAAGATCCGAATTTATCCACCACCTGGTTTTCGGTGATTGTCACAAGGTAGTATTGCCTGCATGGAAATTCTTGTTTGGACCACCTTAATTGATTTATTAGGTAAGTGTTCACCCAACTTAAGTGCAGTTTTTTGTGGCACTCTCTTTTGAGCTAACTTTTGTGTGTTAGAACGTCGTTGTGCATGTTTACTATCTATAACTGTGTTCAGAAAGGAGAGTGCATCTGTTACCATCTCACCTCTTCACTTTTTTTCGGCACTGTTTCAAATCAGGGAGGGAGGGGAGAGTCATTGAAATTCTACTCTTACAACCTTTACCACTCATTCGAGGCACCATTTCTCGTCAAAGAGAGCCTTGGGTTAGAGATTGCACTACTGGTAGACTTGTCAGAGTTCCTTCCTTGTCTCCATCAAGCTTTACATTAGAAAGTTCCAGCTGTTCAAACAAAATGAGTGAGCATGGTGATCCCTCATCTGGATGGGAGATGATGGAGAACAGATTAATGACCAAATTGGAACCAATGATGGTCAACATGATGGCAACTATGGGGACACAAAGGAATCTTAAGAGTACACCAGATGCTCCTGTACAATCAGACCCTCTTTATCCTCTTGGATTCTCCCCGCATCGACTGACACCTCCAACCTTGGCAGCTGACAATGAGGACCAAGTTGTGATTGATTCCACTTTTGCCCGACAAACACAGCAGAGTCAACAGGATAAGACTTGGGAAGATAAGTTCTATCGACTTGAGCATACAATCAAAAACCTGAAAGGAGTTGAGGATCAAATCATCGATACTGAAGGATTATACTTCTTCCCCCATGCAATACTCCATGACAGATTTAAGTGGAAGACCGAGAAGTTTGATGGTAGAGGAGATCCTCGTACCCACTTGAGATCTTTCATTGGCCAGTTGAAGTCTCGTGGTTTCACAGATGAACAGTTGAGGCAAGCTTTTCAGTTTTCATTGACCGGTGCTGCTCACCGTTGGTTAATGGCTCTAGATACATCTTCAATCCATACTTGGGAAGATATGATGAAGGCTTTTTTCCGCCAGTATTCCTACAATACTGAGGTGGAACTAACTCGACGAGAGTTAGAGACAATAAGGCAACTTTCTGACGAAGGGTTCACTAGCTACCTGAAAAGGTTTCGTGACAAAGCAGCTCAGATGTGGGATCAACCCAGTGAGCAGGAGCATGTCGGCAAGCTTATGAAGGGGTTGCGACATCCATACTGCACATACATATTTGGACAAGGCATTGCCAATTTTGATAGCTTGGTCGTTGCTGTCCAACAGGTTGAAGATGCAATACAGGATGAGAATCTCCCACAAGGTAGCAGATATCAAACTGATTCGTCAAAAGCTAGCAGTAGCACGAGACCCCCTCAGCCAGGAATTCCAGGAGTTAATACAATGGCAGTTGTCGTTTCCCCGTCTCCAGCCTCATCCCTGAAGCCATCACCACGCACAATGGGGTAAAACATTACTCGTCCTCCCCATCATCCTAGAAGGCAATTTACGAATCTGGGAATGCCCTTGGGAACACTCTTTAGCAGTTTGCTCAAAGCCGATTTGATTGAGAAGGCGGAACCCATACCTCTTTCGGATCCAAAACCGAAGTGGTATGACCCGGACTTGTTCTGCCATTACCACGATCAGAAGGGTCATGCAACTGACAATTATACCAATCTCCGACATGCAGTGCAAGACTTGTTGGTTGCGAAGAAGTTTGAACTCTGTCCCAAGCAAGGTAAGTAGTTCTCTTAAGCAGCGATGACAGGCTCAACAAGAGCATTTATAAGGTTTTGGACATCATTAGCTTTTTGGCACAGAAGTTGCTGAAGATGGAGGAAACAGTTTTCCACCACACATCTGTTGATCCACCCTACTGTGGGTGCTTTTTTCGACTGAAGTTTCCTAGATGATTATGTTCATCCCATGGGGTTGCTGTCCTTACCTGAAGGTTTTGGCCAGGTCTGGGCCTAAGTTCTTTAGTGTTGTAGGCAGTCATGTTGTTGATCTTTCTTTTTCTCTCCATTTTCCTCTTGTGAAAGATGTCACCTTTCCTTTTTGGTGTCGTGTAAATCCTAGTGAGTTTGTGTCTGATGTAACCTTTTTAGCTTTAAATAAATAGCTTCTTTTGAGTATATTGTTTATTCTCCCCTTTTTTTCCCTATCTTTTGATGATGAATCTTGCGACGGCCCGGTTCCTAGCTTTCCTAAAAACAAAAAACAAAAAAACTCACCAGCCATTCATTGTCCATTTTGGGTGTCAAAGATTTAATGATAAAAGATCTTGAGTTTTCCATACATCTGATCCCCTTCCAACGAGCGTGGAGCTTAGAAGGGATTTCACCGTACTGAACCTATTAAGGGAGGCCATCTTTGGCCGCTTGCTTTCCCAAATGAATCCAGAAACATTTGAATCCGCTAGTTCCCCTGTTGTGCCTTGGCCTTTTCTTTGGAAAACTCATCTCAGCTTACCTACAACCCATTATCCAAGCATCCTCCTGTTTGTTGCATGTCCCCCTATCTTCTAGGGTCTGACCAGGAGAAATCTTTATGTTGAAACCTAATGTCACAAAGGCAATGAGGCCCCCAGGAATGAGAAAAGAAAAGATTTTCAAAATCCAAGCCGGTGCAATCTCAAAAACAAAAAAAGATAATAATAATAAACAAAAAAGAAAAAAAAAAGATAGAATCAAAGATCAATGAGATGCATCGGTTCAAGTGAAGTTAGGAAAGATCTTGCAAGTAACCATGGGGGCAAAAGTTTTCAATCTTCTCAGTTAAGCCTTTAGGGAAAAATTGTCAATCTCTTTAGCAAATCACAGGGTTAGAAACTTCTTGGTTAAACCTTTAAGGTCAGAAATACCGAGTTTTTGGTTAACTTGTTTGAGCAAAAATTATCAAGTTCTGGTCAGACCCTAAGGGCATATTTGAGCCATTACCATCTTTTGCAACCAAGTCCAAGGCTCCATTACAACCTGATAAGTCCTCCTAGGCTAGATATGGTGAAGTTTTCTTCAACAGCTTCAAGCTCACCCGATTATGATGGAACTTAATTATCAAGGCTTTGGCAACAACATATCATCAAACATGAACTACGTTCGACCTGATTCCCAACTTGGGATACGTAGGCAGCTTTCAAGCTCAGTCATATTAAACATCATTGTCACTTTATTATCCACCATTGCCACACCAAACTTCATTACCCATCATTTTAGGGCTTCATAGGAATTTCTCACTTTCCTGTTTTAAAGGAACGATGGGTTCGTTGCTATTTTCATCATTTAATCCTCTCACCATCTCAGTTGAGCTCTTTCCACCGCCCACTTCATCAGCGGAATTCCCAAAGAGTTTTATCCACCTCTAGAGTCGACGGGTTTGCTCTTGCAATCGCGCCATCTTTTTTTCTTCAAACCACTGACTTCTTTCTAATGGTGCGATTTCTCTCACGAGCTCACCATTCCTGTCAGTCTCTCCGTCCATGGTAGACCCATCGGACGTCTCTGTGGTGTCTTACAAAAGTGTATCCTGTAGTCATCTCAGGCTTAAGTGGGTCCAGACATAGCATGTGTCTCTTGATGATAACAATATAAACAATTCATCGCATGTTGTGGTGGGGAATTGACTGGGACAGCTGGTAGCCCTTGTAGTAGAAGACATCAGATGAGATCGCCATTGATGACAGCTAGAGAACCAAGAAATGCATGTTTTGGATAATGGTTGCAGCAGAGTAATGCGGATGACTTACACATGTCTCCCTGCTTCTGTTGTCAATTCAAGTTAAATCAAGGAACTCCAAATAAAACCATGCTTCTACACCCTTAGAGGAATTGATGAGAAAATTGGCATATTTCATAGCAAATTTGGGGAGTTGGAATTTTCCTGAATTCATGTTGAGAGGGTCAGAGGCAGTTTGATCTGGGCAATACTCATTGATGGGTTTCCTTCTTGTTTCTTCAGTCCTTGTTCCCTGGTGACAGATTACACTCTCCTGCATGAACATGTTGTTAGATCGTGTTTGTAAATTAACTATTAATTGTGATCATTTACCCTAATCTGCATCTATTTCATGCCTACATGTTGCTTGCATCCGTGTCTATTCCATGTTTAATGTAACAATCTTGCATGTTGATTGCATCTGTATATATTTCATGCTTGCATCTGTACTTATTTTAAATTTAGTTTAATTTTGCATAATGTTTAAAAATCCTAATTTGCATGTGAATTATGTTTACACCTCTCTTGACCCGGTAGTGTGTCAACTCATCTCTTGACCCCGTAGTGCGTCAACCCATGTCTTGACCCGGTAGAGCGTCAATTCATTCATGACCCGATAAAGTGTCACACATCTCTTGATCCGGTAGTGTGTCAACCCATGTCTTAACCCGGTAGAGCGTCAATTCATTCGTGACCCGGTAGAGTGTCACACATCTCATTACCCGATAGTACGTCAACCTATATCTTGACCCGGTAGTACGTCAACCCATCTCTTGACCCGGTAGTGCGTCAACCCATGACTTGACCCGGTAGTGCGTCAACCCATCTCTTGACCCGGTAGTGCGTCAACCCATGTCTTAACCCGGTAGAGGGTCAATTCATTCGTGACCCGGTAGAGTGTCACACATCTCATGACCCGATAGTGTGTCAACCCATATCTTGACCCGGTAGTGCGTCAACCCATCTCTTGACCCGGTAGTGTGTCAACCCATCTCTTGACCCGGTAGTATGTCAACCCATCTCTTGACCCGATAGTGCGTCAACCCATCTCTTGACCTGGTAGAGCGTCAATTCATTCGTGACCCTGTAGAGTGTCACATGTTTCTTGACCTAGTAGTGTGTCAATCCATTCGTGACCCGATAGAATGTCACATGTTTCTTGACCCAGTAGTGTGTTAATTCATTCGTGACCCGGCAGAGTGTCACATGTTTCTTGACCCAATAGAGTGTCACATGTTTCTTGACCCAGTAGAGTGTCAATTTGCTTTCCTGACCCGGTAGAGTGTCAACCAATAGGACCCAGTAGTGTGTCAGCCTAGAGTGGCAGCCTTATAAACTTGACCCATTGGAGCGCCGCGGTCCTCTTCCTTAGATGGAAGGAGAAGGCAAGTGATTAGGGTTCCTTGATTCCTGCCCAATTTTCATCTTCCACATGATTTGTAGGCCGCATTAGGCCAAGTTCTGATAGTGCAGGTGATCGTGGTTTGGAGACTTCATTCCCCGGTTGTTAATTAACAATTGGTGTAGGAACTATAAGATTCCACTTTCATCAGATCCAAAGTTGTACACCGCTGCCAAGATGGACTATCCGCACCTTTGTTGAGAAATCCTCAGGTTCAAAGCTGTACACTGCTACCAACATGGACTATCCATACATCCGCTGAGAAATCCTAAGGTTCAAAGCTGTAAATGTCTACCAACATGGACTCTCTGCTTCTCTGCCGAGAAATCCTCAGGTTTAAAGTTGTACACCGCTGCCAACATGGGTCATCAGTATCCCCAAATCATTTGGTTCAAAGTCATACGACTACCCACAAATCCTTTGGTTTAAGGCCATGAGGTTACAAAAAAAAATTGTTTTCTTTCGGAGATTCAGGTAAGTATCTGACCTCCTTCCTTTAAATTAAGCGAGATTTGCCTGATGTTTTGAATAGTTAAGGGATTTATCGGGTTTTCAATCAGGTAACCGCCTATTTGGGTTTTTGGGTATCTCATATTGCCGATCTTTAACAACTTCTTTTCCGGTCTACTTTGCTTCTTTTTCTCTTTTTGAAATTCTTGGAATTTGTTTGCCGAGGGGGCTTTCGTTTTCCGAATTTTCATTTTAACGCTTGCATCCTTGAGAAAGGTGTAGGTCGTATTTTCGCTCCCCCGTGACAAAATGCGGAGTCATTCATTGGACTTTTGTCCACTACGTGCCCTCAGTCAAATGGGGGCATTCTGTAGACACCACATTTTAACACCTTGGAAGTGTGTCTGGGCAATGATGGTCAAGGTCATAACTCGTGTGGTGACTGAATGGCAAGAATTACCAAATTACCCCTACCCCACTTTTTGTAACCAAACTATCCCAAGTAGAGCCTAAACCCCTAACAAAGGCGTATTTGACCATTTTAAGTCCACATTTGGAGTTTCACCCAAATCGGATAACTTTTGTGAAAATGACCGTTTTGCCCCTGGCACGTTTCTCAGTATCTGGACCACCCAATTTAGTCTGAAACACTTTGAATGACCTCATTTGGTCATATTAAGCTTTCACGTAAAGTTTTGGCCAAATTGGATAACTTTTATGAAAATGACCATTCTGCCCCTAGCATGGTTCTTGGTATCCGAGCCACTCGATGTGACCCAAAATTATTTAGATGACCTGATTTGGTCATGTTGTGCTTACACGTAAAATTTTGTGTAATTCTGGCATCATTTGGACCTTGATCGGTGTAAAAAACCATTTTTGTACTTTTCTCAGTATCTGTGCCATTTTGCGGTGAAATCTGACCCCATCATCCGTACAGATGGAAGGTACATGTCAAGAGGTTGGCGATATGTGGCACGTCAAAATCGGCCATTCGGATCAAAAGATATTGATGTTTGAATGTGGACCCTTTAAAATGGAATATAAAATAACAAAAAAAAAATTTTACCCGAAACAAGTCAGCCCGGGTTAACCCGACCCGAGCCGACCCGTACTGACCCAACCTGGCTGGCCCTATCGGTAGAGGCTACAAAGCCTAAGGCCCAGGTGTACAGCCCATAGCCATGCACCTGGCCGCAGCCTGCAGGTACGCTGTGCACGTAGGTCAAGCCCGCTAGCCCCAACCCCCTTTTTTGTCAACCTGTATTAAATGCCCAGGGTTCATTCAGTCATTTTGTCGAACACATTTTTTCCTATAAATAGGCTGTGTTTTGGAAGGTTTAAGGACACAGAAAAATTAGTGAAAAATTACCCTCACGCAGTCCTTGATCTCCTATTTCAAACCATGGTTTTTTCATCCATATGTTGCTTCATTACTCATATAAAATTCCTTAAATACCCCTTCTTCACCACTCTTGCCATTCGGAGCAACCACACTTGGAGCGGCTTTTGGAGGTTTTCGGTGAAGCTTTGCGGCCAAATAAGGTTATCCAAGCTGAGCCCAGGTCCTTCCACGCTTCAGGGGTATTTTTATATATTTTTATTTATTTATATATATTTTCTTTGATTTTCTTTACTAAAAGAGGTCATTTTTTCAGTTATAAAAATGTTAAAAATATCAACAGAGTGATAAAATTCTGAAATTTTCAGGGATGATGTTTTCCACTGTGTTTGATATTCATTAATTTTATTGAGCTCCAAATCATGGTTTTTGTGACATTTTTGCCACTGTGAAGGATTTCGGATTATGTAAAATCTGAACATGTGGGTGGGTATTTGGACAAAAGTGTTATGACCATGTTAAAGATCATGTTTTGATTAGTGGGAATGGGCTCTGGTTTGATCCGATTCGGATCTGTGATGGGGATTTCGTATTTTTCTTTGTTTTCCCTTCTTTTTCAGTATTTCAAAAAATGTTAAAAATAATATAAATGCATAAAAATTCACAAAAAAATTATGGGATGCATATTTCATCATTATTGATTTTATGGAATCATTATCCACTGTCATGCATGTTTGATCGTTTTTATATGTGTTCCCCACCTCATTTAGGGATATAAATGTCATTTTTCTAATTGTAATGAAAAATCCTGGAAAATCAGAAAAAAAATGTTTTTATGTATCACATGTTGTTTTAGAATGTTTTAGGATGTTTTCATATGCATACATGACCATCATGCTTGATAAATATGCATAAAAAGTCATTTTCGCCCTCCAAGGGCATTTTGGTAATTTACCAAATGCGGGCCCAAACTATCATTCTTGAAATATCATTTGGTGTGTTCAGTCATTTTAGGATGTTTAACATCACTTTCGATGCATACAATGATTGTAAGTGTCTTTTTGACACTTTTACCATTTTGCCCTTAGGGGCACTTTGGTCATTTTGCTACCAAACCTTGTTTAGGATCCCCGGAAAGGCTCCTGCTACTTTCGCTGCATGTTTTAACATTAACAAACATGTTTTAAGCATAAGTCAGCATTTTCATGAATTATCAAGCATTTTCTACATGTTTGCCATAACAGGGGCATTTTGGTAATTTTTACCACCCCACATTTCCTTAGCATTTCATGTGCTCTCGATGATCCAAATGCATGATGTTAATGTTATTTAATCATGTTTTGCTTATTTACAGCATTTAAATATGATTTCATGCCTTTGTACATATTTTGGCCCTTTAGTGGCATTTTCATAATTTTGGTTATTTTGGCCTATGAGCTGCTTTGCTTATCAATGATTGTCCTTCTTCATGATATAATTAAACTTGGCTTTCTTTTTTACAAACAATCATGTTTTTGACCATGGAGTTAGGCTTTCTAATTTAGGTAAAATCCATTAATTAGCTTAACTATGATGCATAATGTACATAATCATCTAGCCTAGTAATAGTAATTAGGATTAAAACATTACTCGTAATTAGCCTAATTAGGTTCATAAATTTCAATCAAGATAATCAAAAAATCTTCAAAAAAATTAGTTTAATTAGGAGCATAATATGTATAACACAACAGAGTTTGGTCTAGGAAGATCGGCCGTTGGCCGGGCGGTTGCTGGGTGCCTAACACCTTCCCAGCCCGTAACTTGACACTTACCCAGAGATCTGGGGCAGACCATCCATTGAATCATTGGAGTTAATTTAGCGCCCCTTTTACAAAGGAGGAGCACCATTCGTGGGTCCTAGACCCTAAATCTAGGTGGCGACTCCCATTTTCCCAGTTTCCTTCTTTCCCCGGGGTGCACGCCAACGACCCTCCGTCCGCTGCACCTACATTATGCTTCTTAACAGACTAATTTTTCAAATGTTGGTCAACCGCTTTAACAGGGCTGGTCAACTGCTATCATGTAAACTGATTTGAACACCTTTGGAACATCCACCAATCGATGATCCGGTTGGCTGCCATGTCGATCGGTTGCAATGAGGTGCTTTTAGTAACTAGTAGTTTTAGTACCGGTCAATGACTGAACAAGCAACCGTTCGCCTTCTCAATCGACCACCAAAACCAATTTGAGCCTTTAACCATTTTTAGCTCAAATCACTTGGACATATTTTCGAATTTAAGCTCATACCATGCCAAGTGAACCAAAATAATGTCCAACAGAGGTTAGTTACCAATGGGCTAAGTCAAGATCGATATGAATTTTACCCGCTTAGTCCAGTTTAATTTAGTCAGTCTACATTATAAACCACCTATCTTTGGTTGATACATCCAATATTCACCGGGCCAATCAAAGATCGCCACGTGTCACAGGCGACCCGTTCCATAGCCAAGGAGAACGAACCGGGTCCCAGCACCCGGGCGCGGCCTCACCCAGGCACAGCCACCACTCGGGCGCGGCCTCACCTAGGCACGGCCACACATCAGGGCGCGGCCACCCCTCGGGCGTGGCCACACATCCGGGGCGCGGCCTCACCCTAGGCACGGCCTCACCTAGGCGCGGCCTCACCCAGGCACGGCCACCACTTGGGCGCGGCCTCACCTAGGCACGGCCTCACCCAGGCGCGGCCTGCACCCAGGCACAGCATCGTGGGCACGTGAGGTGGGGGCTACCCATCTACGATCCGATCGTATCGCTAAGACTCATGTCACTATCAGGACTCTGGACCGCCGCTTAGAGGTCACGTCACCCAGACGGATTCAAGCACCAAGGACGTTATCACCACACGCGGGTATCTATCGACCAAGGATCCTGATGCCACCAGGACACTCCCTCCCACGGGGAGATGGCCAATCAGGATAGAGCCCCGTTACCCAGGGCCTCTATCCACTCAACGGGACAATCGCCATCAAACTGGGACTCTCCACACCGCCATATGCTACTATAAAAGGCAAGGTACACAACCCCATCAAGGACAACTAATCTCATATTGAATAATCACTATTCATCTATTTGCACCAGGAGATCTAACTTTGGCATCGGAGAGCCCTAGGCCGGGACCACACCGGTTCTCTCTGTTGACCCCTTTGGTCCACTTGCAGGTGACGGCACTCGCAGGACCGCTCGACGATTTCTTGACGCAACATGGGTATTCCAGTTAAGTCCTATATGTAATTACTTGAACCTGAGCACACAAGATCATTACATCCTAGGATCATTTAGATAATTACAAGATGAAAACTAAAACCTAGCATTACATTCAAACAAACAAAATCAATCTTCCAATTTTGGCTGAAGTGGCTTGAGTTTTCATGGATGACTAGACTAGAAAATCAAGTTTGTGCTATACCATTCCATGACAAAATCTCCTGAACAACTTGATATATTCAAGTTTGATGCTTGGGCTCAAGAACATACTTCACAATACTTGGAACTTGTTTACTCATTAAAGCACTTGAAAGAGCACCATAGCTGTTTCACATATAAATAAAATGGAATCACCAAAACATAAAATTATACTTATAGCAACCTTTGCCTCAACACATTCGTTATTAAATTAGATTTTTGATTTCATATATTTAAACCTTGCATGTTCTTGCTACTAAAGAAAGAAAAAACATTGTATATTGATGTAATCTATAAGTGACTTATTTCCGATTAACTCGGCTTTATTTACACAGAAAAGGTCCAATTGGGCAGGGAGGAAGATATTAAGGGTGTCAAAATGAAACCGAAACCAAAACCAATCGTTTATGATCGAACCGAACTGCACTGCATAAAAGTCATCCGATTTTGATTTCATAAGTTCTCTTCCCAGTTCGGTTTTGATTTGCACCACAACACCGACAGTTCTAAACCGAATAGGAACTGAAAAAACCGAATAGAAATTGGTACCTCTCACTCAAATATTAGTTCATGCATCAATTGAGTTAGTTAATAAAATGATAATTAAAAACATAAAATAGGTAAAATGGTGGATCATGTTAAAATGGACTACCAAAACCCTACCTACCAATAGAAGAAATAGTTTGTTAATCATGTGAGAGTGGAGAAGGAAGAAAAAAAAAAGGGAAACAAGGAACAAGAAAGAAAAAGAATTGGTGATTTTTTTACGGAAATTTTCATGTACCTCCCCTGAGGTATCACCTAATTACAAAATCATCCCTCAGTTTTGGGAAATTCTACGTGCCCCCTGAGGTTCTTAAAAGTTAACACATGCCCCCATTCCGTTAAATTGGAACTAACATCGTTAGAATTAAAGGGTAAATTAACCACATTGCCCTTGAGTTTGAAAAAAAAAAGAAGAAAAAACCCAACTCATCTTCCCCAAATCGTTTAGGGTTTGAAAAAAGGGGAGATGAGTTGCAAGATCGAAGAAGGAATGCCTTTGCAAGCTTTTGATCGGTCCAATAATCGTTGATTCAATTACACAAAATACCCAAGAAGTAACTCAATTGGATAAAACCTTTCACAATCAGGAAATGGGCAAAAGATATGTCAAAATTTCCATTCCATTTAATAGGAGAAAGACATTTCTGGAAGATACCCCAACCTAATATCTACGATGTTAGTGACAAGCTTTCTAAATCCATTCAAGCAGTAGCCTTCTTGGGAGATTTGGATTGGGATGCATTGTCGCTCTTCTCCGTCTTCTTAGGCAACAAAACAACGTGGATGTTAGGAAGGAGACCACCGCTAGCAATGGTGACCCCATTGAACAATCTCCCCAACTCATCATCATTCCTCACTGCCAATTGCACATGCTTGGGTATGGTTCTGGACTTCTTGTTATCTTTCGCTGCATTCCCAGCCAATTCCAGAACCTACTTGATCCATAATATAGGAATTTGAGAAAAAAAAAATTTGGGATCAGATTTGGGAAATTTTTGTGAGATTCATACCAGATTATGTTTCTTAAAAACTAAGTGACATAAGGAAAAAAAATAGATTAAATCGGAACACAGATATTCTAGCTTGACAAAGTATCGAAAACAAAAGGTCAAGACTAAAAAGAGACATATTGGTTTGTCTTATAGAGCAGAGGAGAAAAAGTGTCTCTAGAAAAGGCTGATCACTACTACAACTAAACCCTTTTAGACTTTTGCTGCTTCACTTTTTCTCTATTCACTTTGACTCCTTAGAAAAGAGTGGCCAATAGTATACTCAGTAGGCATTAGGGACACAAGGGAGAAGTGATGTTCAAATATCCTGAATCTGAATCCACTTAAGTGTTGCCCTTGATAAAAGCAATCATGCGGCACATTCATGGAGATCAATGAGCATACACATAAATTATGGAGGTACAAATGACGTACCTGGATCCATGGCTAAAGCAGAAAACTTGCTTTACGATCACTGTTGCACACGAACGTTGGTCTGGTCTCCCCTCTTCCACTTGACTTTAGGTTTTCTCTAAGAAGTCACTTAATGAGCCAGTGACAACTTTTTATAGTGGTGAGGGTAGGGACCAACCCTATATAGAAACTAGGGTTTCCTTCCCATTAAGGAAACAATACTTTAGGTCCACACATGGTAACTGGACTCATACCATTAAGGCAGCTCCCATTAACACAACTAAACCGGTTTTAATAAAATAAAGTGGGATTATGCCAGCCCACCTTATGGAAATCTTACAATCTCCCACTTGGGCTGCATATGTCACAAGTTTTGTTTTGAAAACCATTTTAAAATGACTCTCTGGTTTAAACAAACTGATTGTAGCCACAAAAGACAGTGTTGAATGGAGTACACCTTAAACCTGATGCCTTGGTCCGAATGAAACTACAAACACCCAACAGTGCAGATCATCACATCTAAAAAGACATGGGACCTAACACGTCAAAGTGCTTATTGCCTCACCGACTTGGGCTGTACAGTATGAGAGTGTGGTATGAAAAATGCATGAGACCGTGATCAGCATGCCAATTTTCCAAATTGGTCCAGGCTCGGAAATCGAATGAGTCATATGAGACAAAAACTGAAGGTCTCATCAACCATAAGCGTCACTCAAAACGCTTATGCTTCGCCCAAGGAAGCTCATTGGGACTAGAACCGGATGTTCCAAAACACTAGCACCATTTCTCAATCCAAGTGAGACTCTTGCTAGTAACTGGATGTGCGTGTATTGACTGGAACCTTGAATACCGAATGAGGTAAATACACCCCATATAGCCTCAATTTATTCTATAGGAGGCAATTATTCAAGTGTATACACATAAACAAATGGCCATAAAATAATGCACGTATTCTCGAGAATAGTAATAATAAGATGGGAAAACTGAAAATCAAAAGTAACTCAATACATAAGTAAAACTCCCACTAATAAAGTGCATCAAAAGAGCAAACTAATCCCATTTTAGTAACATGCTCCTGGAAAACTTTTGGAGTCAAACCCTTAGTGAGAGGATCAGCAATCATAATATCTGTAGTGATGTGCTCCACTGTGATCTGTGACTCCCGAATTTTCTCTCTGACGAGAAAATACTTAATGTCTATGTGTTTAGAACCAGAAGTGCTTCTGCAGTTATGAGCAAAACGAACTGCAGTTGAGTTGTAACAAAACATCCTTAATGGCTTAGATATAGAATCAACAATATGTAGCCCTGAAATGAAATTCCTTAACCATAATGCCTGAACAGTGGCCTCATAACACGCCACATACTCTGCCTGCATAGTAGAGGATGCAGTAAGTGTCTGCTTGATACTCTTCCAAGATATAGCCCCACCAGTCATGAGGACAACATATCCAGATGTAGACTTGAGATCATCTGGACATCCTGCAAAATCTGCATAAGTGTAGCCAACCAGATCAAGAGAATCAGATCTTCTATAAGTAAGCATGAAATCTTTGGTACCCTGTAGATATCTCATGACTTTCTTGGCAGCTACGCAATGCGCTTCACCAGGATTGCTCAAGTATCTACCACGTACACTAATGACATAGGCAATGTCAGACCGTGTACAAACTTGAGCATACATCAAACTACCAAGAACAGATGCATAAGGAACATTCTTCATCTGATTACGTTCCAATTCAGTCTGTAGATACTGAGACTTAACAAGTTTATCCCGCTTCACAACAGGCACCTTACTGGGTGAACAAGCTAGCATGTTAAATATTTTCAGTATCCTCTCAATGTAGCCTTTCTGAGACAAACCAAGAACGCCATAAGACCTGTTACGATGAATCTCAATACCCAAGACATAAGAGGCTTCACCAAGATCCTTCATATCAAAGTGACTAGATAACAACTGCTTTGTCTCATGCAAAAGACCAACATCATTACTGGCAAGGAGAATGTCATCAGCATAAAGCACAAGGAAAATATACTTACTCCCACTGATCTTCAGATAAATACACTGATCCACCAGATTTTCCTTGAAACCACAAGATGTAACAACTTTATCAAACTTGAGGTACCACTATCTGGATGCCTGTTTCAAACCATAAATAGATTTCTTTAGCTTACATACCAGACGCTCACTCCCAGTCTGTTCGAAACCAAGAGGTTGCATCATGTACACATTTTCTTCCAGATTTTCGTTAAGGAAAGCTGTTTTGACATCCATCTGATGGAGTTCCAAATCAAAATGCGCTACTAAAGCCATAATGATTCTAAAAGAATCCTTGGTCGAGACCGGTGAAAAAGTTTCCTTGTAATCTATGCCCTCTCTTTGGCTGAATCCTTTTGCTACAAGTCTGGTCTTGTAACGTTCAATCTTGCCTTTGGAGTCTCGCTTGGTCTTGAAAACCCATTTGCAACCAATCGGTTTACTTTCTCCTGGAAATTTCACCAAATCCCAAACACCATTAGTTGACATGGAATCCAATTCCTCCTGCATAGCAACCATCCACTTTGAAGAATTTGGACCACTAATAGCTTGATCAAAAGTAATTGGATCAGAATCCATGCCAACATCATACTCATGCTCTTGCAAATAAACAACATAATCATCAGATATAGTAGACTTACGAGCTCTTTCAGATCTCCTCAAGGGAACATCAACTACAGGCTGGTCCTAAATCTCATCAACTGTAGGTGGTGCAGCCTCAACCACTACAGGCTCCATAGGTTCTTGAGTGGGAACATTATCTTATACAGTCTGAGGTTGTACTGCTATAGGCGGATGTGTCAAGGGTGCAGGGACAAGAACACGCTCCTCCTCAAAAACCAAATTACGTGGTTGAGCAGTCTGAATTTCCATATTATCTTCAAGAAAAACTGCCCGATCAGATTCCACAACTCTGGTAGAATGTGCAGGACAGTAAAATCTGTAACCCCTTGATCTTTTTGAATAACCAATAAAATGACCACTGATGGTTTCAGGATCAAGTTTCCTTATCTGAGGGTTAAAAGGTCTAACCTCTGCTGCACAACCCCAAACATGTAGGTGAGATAAATTTGGCTTCTTGCCAGTCCACAACTCATAGGGAGTTTTGGGAACAGACTTACTAGGCACTTTGTTCAAAATATATACTATTGTTTTCAATGCATCACCCCATAAGAAATCTGGTAAAGATGAATTGCTTATCATGCTTCTGACCATATCCATAAGGGTACGGTTTCGCCTTTCAGCCACCCCATTCTGCTCAGGGGATCCGAGCATAGTGTATTGAGCATCAATACCACATTCTTGTAAGAATCTAGCAAACGGTCCAGGGTTACGCCCAGTTTCATCATATCTGCCATAATATTCTCCACCACGATCAGACCTCTCACTCTTTATCTTCTTTTCCCTTCTAAGTTCTACCTCAGACTTAAAAATTTTGAAAACATCTAAAGAATCTGATTTTTCTTGAATAAGGTAAATATAGCCAAAATGGGAAAAGTCATCGATAAAGGTAATAAAATATCTGTAGCCACCCATGGCAGCAGGAGTGAATAGACCATAGATGTCTGTATGAATCAGCTCTAGTGCCTCATCTTTCCTAGTTGCACCCTTCTTTTTAGCTCTAGTATGTTTCCCCTTAATGCAATCAACACAAGTTCCAAAATCTAAGAAATCCAACTGAGGAAGAGTACCATCCTTAATCAACCGTTCTATCCTCTGTTGGGAGATGTGTCCTAAACGTCTATGCCATAATATAGAAGAATTCTCATCCAGCCTACCACGTTTAGAACTAGAAGCCATATTTGCAACAGCATAATTAATAAGATTGGGAGAGATAGTGTCCAAATCAACTTTATAAAGGCCATCACACAATAATGCAGATCCAACTAAAAGAGAACCAGAATAGAGAGAAAGTTCCCCACTACCAATATTAAAAGTGTAACCACAATCATTAAGTTTAGAAACTGAAATCAACTTTCGCCTAAATGACGGTACATAAACCACATTGTTCAAATCCAAAACAAAACAAGTAGAAAAATGTAATCTAACTACTCCTATGTATTCAACTTGGGTCTTCTCTCCATTCCCCATGTAGACCACCATCTCTCCTTCACTTGGTTTCCTCCTGTTTCTTAGTTCCTTTCTTCTCAAGCCATTTCTTGTATCCAAAACAATCTATCTTCCTATGCCCATCCTTCTTATAGAAATAACACTTTCCCTTGAAAGCTTCTTCACTCTTTGGTTTCAGACTCTGATCAGTTTTCTCAGATTTTGCCTGTTGGTTACCTGACTTCTTGCCTTTCCAATTTTTCTTGAATTTCTTCTTCTTACCCCCATTATTGGAAACAAAATGGGCTGAATTTGCTTTCTCCTTTTTCTTTCTTTCTTCTTCCTGCACCAATGTGGTAGTCATCTCCTTAAGACTCCACTCCGCCTAATTAGCACCATAGGAGCTCTTGAGACTTTCAAACTGTGATGGAAGTGGCTTCATAATCTGCCACACAAGAAAAGAATCTGATATGGTCACTTCCATCTCCCCCAACTTGTTGGCATAGTTGGTCATCTTCAGGATATGGTTGCGTACACCACGCGTACCATCATACTCGGTGTTTGTGAACCATTCCATGTAAGTACCCTTTTCAGCCTTATCATGTTTGATGAATTTCTTGCTGACAGCTACAAGAAAATCCTTAGCCTTTTCAGTTGCAGGCACACTCTTCTTTATCATCTTGTCCATGGTGTGCTGCATGATCAATAAGCACAATCTATTTGACTCCTCCCATTTTTCATAGAGAGCCTTTGCTGCAGTGTCACTATCAGCTGTGGGCTTGGTGGGCTCATCAAATCTCAGGGCAAAATCAAGTCGCATAATCCCAAGAGTGATGATAAGAGAATCTTTCCATTCCTCAAAATTTGAACCATTCAAAACTTTGATGAAAGATAATTGGGAAGTCATAACTGGCAAACATTATTACAAATATTTACCAAAACATACAATATGCAAAAACTAGAAGCATATCAACATCCCAAGAATATAATCAAAATTGATTAATTTGGGTTCATTAATCAGATTTATCCTAATTTTATTTTCAATAACTATAGGAAAACATAAACTGGGGAAAGATCCAGCGTCATCGAGGTCACACCTGTGGTGGCAAGATCGCCCAACACGCAGTGAAATCTCTCACATGCAAGGGGAGACTCTTGAAACAACACCACTCTGAAGATTCCGTCACTTGTGGTGGCAAGACAAGAACCTCTAAAGCTGTGAAGCCCAAAACGTCACCCTTACACTGTCAAGCGAAACCAACCAAACGAAGACTCACCTGTGGTGGCAAGAGCACATCGTTCGTCATATGGTTTCCTTGACTGCAATCCATCTGGATGGTCAACAGCGATTTCGCAACCTCAACAATCAGCCCACTAAGTGGAAGCATAATTATTAAAATTACGGAACCCTACAGACTTGAATTGCTATTGTATGCCCTTTTAATTTTAACCAATTTCCATCAAAGATTTATACTGTAATTTCGAACACAAAGGTATGAAACAACATATGCAAGGTGTTCATATCATGCCATTACTGATGCAATCAAGTAAATCATATACCAACACAATGACAATCACAAAGTCTCACAATGTGAAAATTGGAAACACATCAAAATTTTTTAAGTGTTAGAAGTTGTGTGTGTTCCCTATCGTGACAGATCAGAATAGCACAAGGTATAAATAGAAACAGAACGAAAAAAACTTCATTGTTTATTTCTGTTTATAACTGAAAGGAGAAATAAACCAGAAATAAACTATTAATAAAAACCAAAACAACTTCATTTCTGTTTTCTGTTTTCTGTTTTCTGTTTTCTGTTTTCCGTTTCTGTTTTTTGTTTTTTGTTTTCTGTTTCTATTTTCTGTTTTCCGTTTCTGTTTTCTGGTTCTGTTTTCTGGTTTCCGTTTCTGTATCTGTTTTCAGTTTATGTTTTCTGGTTCTATTTTCTGGTCAACGGTCAAATTTTGACCGATCAACGGGTCAGTTAATTCGGGTCGGATCAAATCCAGGTCATACACCCGATCACTGGGTCGGGTCATCGGGTCGACCCGACCCAGGTGCACGATAGCAAACCCCAAAGGTGCATGTTAACAAATCCTTATTACCCTTTTTGACTTGTTTGACTTTCCCTTCTTTTTTTTAAATAAGGCAGAGGAATCAGACAAGGGAATATTCCCTTGTCTTCTTCCCAAAACACAAAACGGAAAAGAACCGTAGCCTTGTTTTTTTTTAGGGTTTTTAGAAACAAAAAAAAAAAAAAAAAACCAGCACTGCCGGTGGCCGCGACAGAGTCCAGCGACCAGGGAAAATCCCTGCGAAGACTCCCCTCCCTCCGGCGATCACAACCTCGGGTGGGATTCCAGCAAAAAAACCCAAATGGCAACAAGATTTCGGAAAACAAAAAACAAAAAATTAGGTTTCAAAAACAAAAAAAACCCACTGTTGTACCCTTGAGATGGCCGGACAGGTGCACGGCAGCGTCTAATAGCACCGGCGATCGATCCTCTCCCTCCGACGACCATTATGCCGAGGTCCGACGCAAAAACAGAGTGTTTTTTTTTTTTTTTTGTAAAAAGAAAAAAACCATAGCATAACAGCTACGGTCATGGTCTCGGCCATGGCTGTAGCAGGTTTTATTTTTATTTTTATTTGTGGCTGCAAAAACCAGAGACCATAAGGCCCCACTTGTTTGTTCACACGGCCATGGTTTCGGCCATGGCTTCAAAATTTTTTTTTCTTCTTCTTCTTGGATCTATCAGATGTTTTTACATACAACCAAAAAACAAAATTGCAACTCATTGATCACCCATGATCGGCTCTGATACCATTGATAAAAGCAATCATGCGGAACATTCATGGAGATCAATGAGCATACACATAAATTATGGAGGTGCGAATGGCGTACCTGGATCCATGGCTGAAGCAGAAAACTTGCTTTACGATCACTGTCACACACGAACGTTGGTCTAGTCTCCCCTCTTCCACTTGACTTTAGGTTTTCTCTAAGAAGTCACTTAATGGGCCAGTGACAACTATTTATAGTGGTGAGGGTAGGGACCAACCCTGCATAGAAACTAGGGTTTCCTTCCCATTAAGGAAACAATACTTTAGGTCCACACATGGTAATTGGACTCATACCATTAAGGCAGCTCCCATCAACACAACTAAACCGATTTTAATAAAATAAAGTGGGACTATGCCAGCCCACCTTATGGAAATCTTACAGCCCTTTCTCCCTGAGATTTGTGTCGGAGTAGCTCTTCCTTGGGCAAAGAAACCCTTAGAGCCTCATGGCGTAAATCCATCTCTACTGTGAGAATTGAAACCTGCAAATGAATTTGGCACAACCTTTCTTCAAGAAACGGGCAACATGACTCACCTGAAATTGTAGACCTGCCTTAATGGACTTCGTTGCTTCCATAAATCTGTGGTGTGTTCCTCATAAACCAAAAGCCCCAATTGTGTTTTCAATAGTTTTAATCCTTCCTGTATTAAATTGAATCAGAAAGGAAGGAAGGATACCTGCAATTCATCTTCCATTTTTTTCAAACCCTAAACGATTTGGGGGAAATGAGTTGGGTTTTCTCTTTTTTTCAAACCCAAGGGTAGTTGGTTAATTTACCCTTTAATTCTAACGATGTTAGCTCCAATTTAACGGAATAGGGGCACTTGTTAGCTTTTAAGAACCTTAGAGGGGGCACGTAGAATTTCCCAAAACTGAGGGATGGTTTTATAATTAGGTGATACCTCAGGGGAGGTATGTGAAAATTTTCCTTTTTTTTATTACATAGACATGGAAAATAGAAAGGGTAGGGGAGACCAGGAGAGAAAGGTTATCTTCATTATCATATCTGAAAATTGACATTACAAACCATATGCAAACCAGTTGTACATCAAATAATGAAAATCAAATAGAAACCGGTAAAACTGGACCGTATGCAAAACAATTCTAATTTTAGTTGGTTCCTATCCATTCAATTTGATTTCACCTTGTCAAAATATAAATCGCACTACAACTGTACCAAATAACTAAAACCGCACCAATTGACACCCTTAGAAGAGGTAATCACATGGATGAGAATTAACCCAACCCGGACCCTGACCATGACCCTGACCCCGACCCCAATCCGAATCCCAAGTTCCCAACCACGAAGTGGGTTACCTCTTCGGAGGAAATAGGGAGTTCAAACACAGGAATCAGATAAAAACCCGACCGAGCTTTGTTTAATTCTCTTTCAGAAAGGAACCACTTTGGATGAATTCATCAAGCCTGATCTTGATTCAAGTTGTTTCAAATAGGTCTTTCCATGAAAACTTATCTAACAGGTTTAATGAGTCATTGATCTGAGGAGGCGACACTTCACCTCTTGGCTGAAACACAAATCACATCATTTTAATATTTGCTACTCAAGTGTTGTAAGTTGGTGAAGGATGTTAATTGCCTTCAACATGATCTACCTATTTACTTAATGTCTTCTGTATCTAACCTTTTATTGCTAGCTGAATATCGTCTCGAGACACTCTCTTCTTTCTCTTCTACCGGACTACGCAGGGGTTCCATCTAAGCACAGCGTCAAGGATGAAGGGATCTCAAGAGCGAGCTTCTTTGCCTGCTCTCCTTCTTGGCTTTACGATCGGCTCCGCTTCTTCCTAACTGTGTGTTTCTTCTCCCTTATTCTGCTATGATCATCCATTGCTTGATGTTTCTCCCACTTTCAGTTGGGCATTACTTCTTGCTGGGATTGCATTCTTCCTCTTTGGGTGTTTCATTTACTTCTGGGCTTTGTGTTCCTCATTGCCTTTGTCGAACGGTGTGTTCTCTTTTTCTTTTTCAAATCCTTGTAACCCCCTTGCTTGATGTATCTTACACCTGCCGAAGGGCGATACTTCTTGCTGGGCACTAGTGTTAGAATTTTAGTTCTAATAAAATTCCATATGGTATCAGAGCCTCCATAGATTCGTTCTTGAACCTATATGGATTCAAAATAATAAAACATAATAAGGGAATCAAAAATTTTTCGATTCGAATTAAGGTTTATAGGGTTTTTTTTCAGTTTTCCAAAGACCCGTACGGACACTGGCATTCTGCCGGATTGTTTTTTGGGCGAAAGTCGAATATGACTATACAGGCACGTAGAGCATTAAAAAACAGAAATTTCAATATGTGGATCACCGTCGGACACGCCCTCACGCGCCGGCGATAGCCGCGGGTGATCTCACTCGCCGGCAAAGTTCTTAAAAAAAAAAAAAAAAAAGAAAGAGGGAATCCGGGTTTTGCTATCGTGCGCCAGCTATTAATTCTGGGCGTTGCTAACGTGTGCCGGTCGGGTCGGGTCGACCCATTTCATGACCCGGTGACCCGACCAATGACCCAAAATTTTGACCCGGATATGGTTGACCCGAACCCGGTTGGGCCGATAGCAATCCGGATTGATTGGACCGGGTTCAATACGGAATCAGTTTGCTTTGGCTGAACTGGTTTGACCATACAGACCGGTCAAACCAGTACAGTCAACCGCTTTTGCCTTGAAACTTTGACCGGGCTTTCTGGGGGCTATGAACTCCGTTTAGGGTCCCGTTTTTTGTGTTGGCTCTGTTTTTCTGTGCTCTACACAGTGGTGGCACTTGTTTTGACTAGATATGCATATTTTAAATATTTATGGTATTCTTTTGTTGCATGCCCTTTTATGGAATTATCAGTACGTTCCATTGGGAACCGAACCAGTTTTCTGACTTGATGGAATACCTATCTAGATGAACAAAATCATTAAATTTTGTGTTAGTTTGTAAGACATTAAAACTAGATATGCATATTTTAAATTTTCTTGGTATTCTTTTGATGCATGCCATATTTTGAATTTTACCGGTTTGTTCCATTGGGAACCAAACCAAATTTTGAACTTGCTAGAATACCTACTTTGATGAACAGAATTATTAGTTTTAAGACATTTAAGCCCCTTATCATAAATTATAAAATAACACAATTTATTTAAGGATGTAAGTAATTTTGAAAAATCCCAAGAGAGGGTTCCATGGGTTCGACAGGATGCAGTCGCCAAAGCGACCTTCCTTGTTGGATTTGTGAAACATCGGTCTCATACAGTTGTGGGATGTCCTTCAACTCTGATGTGTGTTCATACACCCAAAGGTGGTGGTCATGTATTGGTACTTGAAGGGATACATATACAGTATGCATATGAATAGGCTGACCCTAGAATTCTGCACACCCAAAGGTGGTGGATTTTGAAAGTTGAGTTGTATTCCCATGGCCACTGGTATGTAGGGATTTTTACAATTGCATGTTGGGAATTCAGCCCAAAGGTGTTTTCACAATGATGTGTGTAAAATTCTCATAAGCTTATAAGGTTTCAAGCTGTACTTGCATCATGCTGATTATTGTACTGTTCATTGTTTAAATTTTCAGTCACTTTTTCTGTCAACAATAACATAGTCACTATTGAGATTCTTACTGGGTCAAATTTTAAAAAGTGGAAAGAGGACATCATGTTTGCCATGGAGATGGTGAATGTGCATACGTCCCTTGTTATAGATAAACCAATGGACCTAACAGATGATACTACTGATGATGAAAAATCTGTGCATTCTGCATGGGAAAAGAGTAATCGCTTAGCTGTACTGTCTATAAAGAGGTCAATACCGGAACACTTTAAGAGTGGTCTACCTAATAAATGTATTGCCAGGGAATTGCTGGATGTAATTTTCAAGAGATACCAAGTTTCATCGAATGCTGAGATTGGGAGACTTCTGCAAGGGCTATTTAATATGGAATATCATGGTTCTGGGGGTGTTAGGGATTATATTGTTTAGATGGTTGACTATCAAACCAAAATCAAAGCCTTGAATATTTTCCTTCCTGATGCCTTGATTGTTCATCAAGTTCTTAATACCCTACTTTCTGATTTTGACATCATCAAAACCAACTATCCTTCCCAAGATGGTGTCTGGAGTATCGATGACCTTATTTTTAGGGTTGTATCTGAGGAAGATAAACTACTTGTTATTTCCAAATCCCATGAGAGTGAAAAGTCTAAAAATCATACTCATAAGTCTGCCAATAAAGAGTGCGATCGGATTAATAATTTGAGATCTAAGAAAGAGAGTGATCGCTGCTTCTTTTGCAAGAAGAAGGGTCACATAAAGAAGGACTGCAACAAATACAAGACTTGGTTATCAAAACCCAAGCCATCAGGTATTGCTTCTTTGGTTTTTGTTTGTGAATCCAATCTACCAGAAGCATCATCCAGTTATTGGAGGCTAGATGGCCGGGCAACTAAACTATATTGGTTTCACCATACGGAGATTCATAAACCAGAGGAGGCCAAATCAGGATGAATTAAGGCTTATCGTAGGGAACGATGGATATGTTGACGTAGAGTTCGTGAGAGATATCATTTTATTACTAGCTTCTAGTTTTAATTTGACTTTAAAGAACACTTTTTATGTACCATCCTTCAGGCGAAATTTAATTTCATTTTCAGTGTTGGACATTGGTAGTTACCATTTTTTTTTTTTTTTGTTTCAAATAAAGTTGGTTCCTACATTATGTCCAATGGATTGTACAGACTGTGTTTATCTCCCAATGATATATGTGCCTCTTATAAAGTTGAAAACGTTGTTTCCAAAAGACCCTTACCTAAAGAACGATCTTTCACATTGTGGCATAAGATGCTAGGTCATATTTCTAAGGCAAGAGTGGAAAGGCTGATAAAGTCTGTCATCCTACCTACTCTCGAAAGTGATCTAGAAACTTATGTAGACTATTGTAAGGGAAAGATGACCAAGATAAAGAAGAAAACTGTAGTCCGTAGTTCTGACCTGTTAGAGGTCATTCATACTGCCATTAGTGGTCCCTATTCAGACACATTGTGTAGAAATTTTTATTTCATCACTTTTACAGACGACTATTCCCAATAATGGCTATCTGTTCTTAATTAAAGAAAAGTCTAAATCTCTTGACATGTTCAAGATTTTTAAGACTGAAGTTGAGAAACAGTTGGGGAAAGTTATTAAAATTGTTAAATTCGATTGTGGGGGTGAGTATTATGGCAAACATGGCGATGCTGGACAGCTTAAGGGCCTGTTTGCTAAATACCTAGAGGACTCTAAGATAGTTGGTCAGTTAACTATGCCAAAATGGTGTCGCCGAAAGGCATAATTGCACTGGTGAAGAGTATGGCTAGTAAGACAAATTCACCTAAGTTCTTATGGGAGAAGTTTTTGAAAACTATTCCTTGTATCCTTAACCATGTAGTTACTAAACCCAGAAACCATCTTAGAGTTTGGGGGTGCCCTGCAGAAGTAAAACTATATTATTTGACTTTGAACAAGTTGGATCCCAGGACTACTCATTACTATTTTGTTAGCTACCCAGATCATTCGAAGGGATATAAATTTTATAACCCCTGCGGAGACACTAGAATTATGGACTTATAGGCAGCGAAGTTTCTAAAATTTGATGTGGCCAAAAGGAATGATTGTTCTTAGACTGTTCGAGATAGTGACATGGTTGGTACATCGGTACCTATTCTTCTACCTATTCAGACGGATGTGGGGCATACTACGCTATTAGTTACACCTGCTGGAGTTCAGGAGCCTGATATTGATAACGGTCCTTAACATTCATATAGCACCTGATGAGATTCCTCTCAATCAGGATGAGATTGAAGATCCTATCATTGATGCAGTTCCAGCTGAGATTTCTCAGATTCAGGGTGGGGCAGTGGTAGCACCATCACGGAAATCCATTAAGGGGAGAAATTCAGAAATACCATCTATCTATGAGGTCTATCTGGGAGAACATGACTACGACATTGGTTGTGTGGTTGATCCAGTTACTTATTCATGCATTGTTTCTAGTTCTCGGTTAGATTTGTGGTTAGATGTAATGAGAGATGAGGTGGAATCGATGAAACATAATGATGTTTGGGAGCTTGTTGAATTAAACCTGAGGGTCTTGCGGTGGATGATTCAGACCATCTTGCGTGGACTCAAAAAGTCTATTTACCGTCTCAAACAAGCTTCCAGGCAGTGGTATTTGAAGTTCGATAGTGTCGTGACTTCATTCGATTTTGTGAAAAACAAAGCGGATCAATGTATATATCACAAGGTCAATGGGAGCAAATTCTATTTTCTCATATTTTATATGGATGACATCCTGCTTGTTAGAGGTGACCTAGGGATGTTGTATAAATGAAAACAACTATTATCTAGGGAATTTGACATAAAGGACCTTGGTGAGGTTTCTTTTATCCTTGGCATTGAGATCCATAGGGATCGTTCTCGCCGTTTACTAAGTTTTTCTCAGAGGGCTTATGTTGATCGTATTCAGGAGAGGTTCAGTATGCTGGATTGCAAACCTGGGAATGTTCCTGTTCTCAAACTGAGCTCGACACAGTGCCCAAAAAATGAAACTGAGAAGGATGACATAATGAGGTGCCTTATGCTAGCGCACTAGGTAGTATCATGTATGCTCAGGTCTGTACCAGACCGGATATTACCTTTGTGACGGGTCTTCTTGGCAGATATCAGTTAGATCCTGGTTTTAGCCACTGAGTTGCTGTCAAGAAAGTATTACGGTACTTGAAGGGGACAAAAGATTATATGTAACATAAAGACACATTCCTGAACTCAAGCTAGTGGGTCATACAGATTCCGACCTTGCTAGCTGTGAGAATGATAGGAGATTCACATCTGGTTATGTTTTCCTGATGGCTGAAAGGATAGTATTATCGAATAGTACAAAATAGACATTGGTAACCACATTGACTATACAGGTAAAGTTTGTAGCATGCCATGGGACTGCTATTCAAGTTATTTGACTCAGGAATCTCATAAAGTAGTTGACCATTTTAGATTTTATGGATAGACCCATCCAGATATATAGTAATAACAGTTTTGCTGTGTTATTTATAAACAATAATAAAGAACTTAGAGGGTCTAAGGTCATAAAGGTCAAGTGTTTGACCATAAAGGAGACAGTAAAGAAATGTGACATTGCAGTGGAGCATATTGGTACAGATGATATGGTTATAGATCCCCTAACCTAAAGTCTTCGCCCTTGTGTTTTAAAAGACATGTCATAAGCATGATTTTAGGTGCATCATGGGATGTGGTTGGTTAGTGGGAGTTGTTTTGCTCCATTGTAAAATGAAGTTTATTTTCATCTGTAATTTTTACTGTGAGGTAAATCTTAGCTTATATGTATCAGTTGTCATTGCATGCAAAATTCTTTTGAACACTTGGGTGTTTCATTTATTGACATGATGTATATATATCTAGTTTTAAAGACTTACGGAATGTGTTAACCTTAAGCAAGGCTGGGGCATTAAGTTATTAGCCTAAAAGTATGTCTTGTAACACATAAAGTAAAACTCGAGTTATTCAAGATGAGACATACAGATTCGTTAGAATTATAAAGATTATTTCTATAGTGAGTCTGTGCCACTTAAAGAAGAGAAATTTTGGACTGATAAATTGATAATACATAAGGAATCACTATGTGAGTATTGCCACACTACCACATTACATCCATGTTAGTAGAGTTGAGGGTTCTCGTGACTATGGAAGGCTCTGTGTTGCTTGATCATAGATGCAGTTACCGCCATGATTCGGTGTCTAAAACTCTATGGGCTAGGATTGACTTTCTAATATGACCTCTAGACCAATTTATTTTAAAAATTGTGCACATAAAGTTTTCTTAAAGAGTTGTTAGCCTGTGATTTGTTTTGGTCAAAATTATTTTTAAATCCTTTTAAAAATAAGGAATTTAATGTAAGTCTAAGTGGGAGAATGTTAGAATTTTAGTTCTAATAAAATTCCATGTGGACATAATTAAATCCCTAAACCAGGCTAATTAGGGTTTTGGTCTAATAAAGTGGGGTCATTAAGTTATATTAGAAGTCTAATGTGGACTGGCTTAGTGTGGGCCAGATAGATTCCTATTGGGACTGTGATGAGTCAGACCCTATAGGGATTACTACATAAGGAGAGCTAGGTCCCCCCCTCTATCCATCACAACTAATTATTCTCAATCACTATTGAGGAGTGCATTCTGGAAGAGAGGGAGATATTCAGTGTTCATCATCCCTGCGCATACGGTATTCTCATTAGGCCAGTTACTTTGGGAATAGAGGGGAAGCACCTAGATCTTTGTTCTTTATTTTCTGCTGCAATCATCATCACTATAGATGCGAAATAAGGTCAGTGGTTCTATCCCTATTTTCTATTATTTATTTGATTGTGTTCTTGAACGCCCTATGGAGATCCTGACTTTTGGGATTTTGTCCCTATTCGGATCGATTTATTCTAACAACTAGGTCTTGCTTTTACCTTATTTTTTCTGGGCTTTTTGCTCTTTGTCTCGACTATGTTGTTTCTGCCATTCAGCTTGCTCCTTCTTGCTTGCACCGCTCCTATGGTTGGCTTTAACTGCCCTCCACCTTAGCTTGCAAGGTGTTATTTTTCTTATTTTTCTGTTGTATGTTTATGCCTTCAGGGTTCAATGGCTGCTAGAGGTAACCCTTATAGATCGGCTGGGAGAGGGGCTCGTCGCAATCAGCGCGACTATTGGAGCTCTGGAGCATCTAGCTCTAACTCAGCTCTTGGCCGACCTGCTTCTTATCGTTCCACTGAGGGGTTCATTGAAGTACCGGTGGTTTCTGATACAGGGATGATGAATAAAAAATTACAGTCCTTTTCCAACTGCCCACACCCGGTCCTCTTTGGCTTTTCGGTGGGTGCTCAAACACCAGCTGATAATATTCTGCATAATTTTTTTACGTCCTTGGGGATGCCTGTGCAGTTGCTCTCATTCACTTGCTTGGATAATGGAATGTTTGTGATTGGACTCAAGTCAATGGCTGCTCGGGATCGGTTAATGTCTCTCTGCCCATGGTGGTGTGACAGTACTCTGATCCAGTTAGTACCCCATGCATTTGACGATCTATTTTTTACTGCTGAGAGGAAGGTGGTGCATCTGTGGGTCCAGGTCAGCCTTGTGCCAGTGGAGGCATTCTCGTTTGACACTATTAAGCAAGCTGTTCGTGTATTGGAAAAGCAACCAAATTATATTTAAAGTCGGATTTGGGGTTGCCTCCAAATACTGCAAGAGTGAAGGTTCAATTTAATGGCGTCGTCCCATTTCTCTGCAATCTAAAATTTGAAATAATAGGGGAGATCTGCTGCCTGTCACCTTCAAGTACGAGCTGTTCAGAATCTGTGGAAAGTGTGGCAGATTATGTCATGACATATCCACATGCCCTTCCCTTTCGGGTTCTTTTGCTTCAGTGGGGCCACAAGTTTTTCCTAGGCTTTTTGAGCATGCATTGACTAGTCCTCTTCGCATGAATTTCGTTAGCCTTTCGGACGTACCATACTCTGTAGGTTCTAATTGTCTGGAAACTGACTTGAATGTGAGCTTCTTCAAGCCGAATCCACCTGAGCCAATCATTACTAATGTCACTGAGGAACTGAGCACTAATGATACTGATTTTGATAGAAACAACATCTCCATGGACTGGGAATTATCTGCACTGGATGACTTGGATACGGGTATTGGGCTGATTCTGGCTGTTTCGGTAGTCAGATGGTGTTTCCTCTGTTGTTACCTTTTCCTAATGGAAGTTCCTACAACCTTCCTGGATCTACTCCATCGATGGATTGTATCATGGATATCTTATTCGACTCATAGCCTGCTAGCTTCTCAAAAATTGATGTGGCTAGATACTCTGCTGCTTTGCTTGGACTGTCTGGTGATAGATCGAGTCCCCCATCTCTACTTGACCTTGATCCCTCCTTCGGTAGGGTTTGTCCTCGTGCTAATGCTTCGACCCCCAACCCCGCCCTGAGACCTTCCACTGCCCATGCTGTAATCTATAGGGAGGATCTCACTGGAGGACTTGTCCTAAAAAAGAGAAAATTGGTCTCTTCCCCTGTTCACCCTGATGTGGCTTTTGAGTTTTCGGCTTTTCGCCAGGTGTTGGATCAATCTGTGTCTTCCTCTTCGGATCCCAGCTCCTTTCTTGATCTAGTCAAACCTTATGTTGCGGAGCTCCATCTTGAGGCTATCCCCAGGCCTGCCATTTTTGCTGCTCTTCCTGAGATCACTCAGCACCGAGACACTATTGCTGCGATGGAACCTAATCTGGTACCGTTCTCCACTTACTTTCAACATCTTTATAATTTATATCTCATATTTTTTATCACCTTACTTTGCATATCATTTCGTATAATTCTCAACCAACGTGCCCTTCACAGACAATTTATTCCTCGTCTCCTTTTTCGCTTGTGTATGTTACAATTTCTTTAATCTTTCTAGAATGTTGTTTCTTGCATGGAATACTCGTGGTTTCAATAGTAAATTCACTCAGAATTGTCTTGCTTTCCATGTTTCTAAACACAAACCTGATATCATATTTCTCTGTGAAACTAAATGTGTAGATCATGTTGTTTTAAGGCTTAATCAACCTTTATCTTCATACAACTCTGTGAGCTATGTTAATAGTATGGGACTAAAAGGGGAAAAAGGTGGTTTGTGGTTGTTATCTTCTCCTACTGTCACTTTTCTGAGACAAGAGAAAAATACAAACATGATCGCTGTGCTCATCAGCTTGAACACTGTCAAGTTTTGGTTAATCTGTATCTATGCTCCTCTGCAACCAAATGACAGGACCGCCTTTTGGAAGGAGTTGCTGAATTTCTTGGAGTCTCTTAAAGAGCCCTTTTGCTTATTCAGTGATTTTAATGAAATCATAGATGAGTTGGATAAATTTGGTGGGGCCTGTTTCCACCCCTCCCTGGTACCCTGTTACTTAGGGAAATTATTTCTTCCTTTTCTCTGGAGGATGTTCATTTTAATGGCCCTAGATTCACTTGGACCAATAAACAACCCCCCCAAGCTTGTGAAAGAATGCCTTGCTAGAGGATTAGCTCAACATACTTGGTTTTCTATTTTCCCTGACGCTTCTATTACCAAACTGTCTGCTCTCGGCTCTGACCATAACCCTCTATTACTCTCCACGGCTGGTTCCAAACCGAGTTATAAAAAAAATTTTCATTTCCAAGATGCTTGGACATTTCACCCTAAATTCAAATCCTTTTGCAACTGTTGTTGGAACCAGCTCCAACCGGACCTAATCACTATCAAACTTGCATCCTTGGCTAACTCCCTTAAAATTTGGAACAAGAACACTTTTGGTCATATTTCTAACCTAAAAAATCGACTCTTTGACCAATTTCTTGACAATGCGGATGGGAGTAACCCTAACTCTGCTCTGCTTGGTAAAATTCAAAAACAGACGGAATGGATTTTTAATACTGAAGAGGCTTTTTTGTTACAAAAATCAAGACATCTGTATATTACGGATGGGGATCGTAACACAAGATTTTTTCATGCTGTAGCTAAGACGAACCTCAGGAAAAGAAGGATCAATTTTATTCTTGATTCCTCAGGTAATAAGGTGGAGGACCCGATTGCTATTGTCCAATCCTTTGCTTCCCACCTTAAGAATAATTTTACCTCTTCTGACCCCCTTGAGGCGGAATTTATTGAATGCTTGTTCCCCCAGGCCATGTTCGTCGCAGATTCGGATAATCTTTGCTCTCCTCCATCATTGGAGGAGATTAAGTAGGTAGTTTTCTCTATGGGGCCCTTGAAAGCCCCTGGTATTGATGGGTTTCAGGCCGTTTTCTTCCAAAAATGTTGGGACCTTGTTAGCCCTGATATTTGGAAAATGGTTATTTCTTTCTTTACTGATGGATCTTTGCCTCCTAGGATCAACCATACTCTCATCTGTTTGATCCCCAAGAAGGACTCTGCTGCCTATGTTGAAGACTTTCGACCGATTAGCCTTTGCAATGTCTCCTATAAAATAATCTCTAAATTAATGGCTAATCACTTGAAGAACTACCTAAGCACAATTATTTCACCCTTCCAAGCTGCGTTCGTGCCTGGAAGACAAATTACTAATAATATTGTTGTGGAGCAGGAAATCTTTCACTATCTCAATCAGACTAGAGGGAAGAAGAAATATGCAGCTATTAAAATTGACATGTCTAAGGCTTCTGACCGTGTTGAATGGTGTTTGTTAACGTCTCTGTTTAAATTTCTGGGATTCGGCGAGAAATGGGTTTCTTTGATAAATTGTTTGATCTCTTCTACTAGTTTTTCTATTAAGCTGAATGGGTGTCCCTTTGATAATTTTAGAGCCTCAAGGGGTTTATACGCCAAGGCTGCCCTCTAAGTCCATTCCTTTTTCTCTTTGCTATGGAGGCTCTTTCTCGTTTACTAACCACCTACCGTGATCTAAATTTGTTCCAAGGAATCAAGATTTCTAGGTCAGCGACCTGAAATATCACATTTATTCTTTGATGATGATATATTCATCTTTTGCCATGCTAAGCAGGAAGATCTTCTGACTATAAAGGTTATATTGGATCTTTTTTCTAACCTGTCGGGTCAAGAAATTAACTTGAAGAAGAGTGCAATTCATTTCAGTAAAAATGTTACTACGATGGAGAGACGGGCCCTTTGTTCTCTTATTGGTATCTCGGAGATGTCCAAGGATGCTACTTATCTGGGCACTAACCTTTTTCATGGTAGATCAAAGTGAAAGATCTCAATGGGATTGTCTCACGGATGCAATAGAAATTGGCTAAATGGAAATCTAATTGCCTTTCCTTTGCAGGACGTGCGGTATTGATAAAATCCATATTAGCTGCAACTCCATCCTACCTCATGAACTGTTTCTTATTTCCATTAAAAGTGTGTCGTCAAATTGATTCTGTTTGCTTTAATTTCTGGCTTGGAACTCCTGAGGGTAAGAAAAGAAAAGCCTGTTACATCTCCTGGGACAAATTGTGCCTCCCCAAAACCAAGGGGGGCTGGGGTTTAGAAAGGCGGAACACCATAATAAAGCCCTCTTCCTAAAATTAGGTTGGAGGTTAATAACTGATACGTCTTCAGTTTGGTCCAGAGTTATCAAGGGGAAGTACTTCCCGAAAAAGTCATTTTTTGACCCTGCTACTAGGAAAAGAAAGGGTTCGTGGGTTTGGAATAGTATTACAAATATTATTCCGGATCTTGAAAAATCTGTCATTAGGAAGGTTGGCAACGGCAAATCCACCTTCTTTTGGATTGACAAATGGATTCCTTCCCTACTTGGGAACCTTTTTGGAGCACTCTTTAACTTTTGTTAATAAGGATGTGCTCTCTTATTCTATTGAAAAATATAGGATGAGAAATTGTTGGGATGTCGATTCCTGAACCAAGTTTTACCTCCCAATATCATTTCACATTTAAATCTTCTCAATTTTTCCCATTGTGAAGATGGCTGGTGGTATATACCATCCAAGCAAAGCCTCTTCAAAACTAAGTTAGCTGCCACTAGACTGAATCCTTCCATTAAGCACAATCATCTGATTAACAATGCTTGTTGGAAATTTTTTTAGAAACTTCGCATCCATTTGAAATTTAAAATTTTCTTCTGGCGTCTTCTGAATGCAAGACTCCCTATCAAGGCTGCTCTCTCAAAATGGCTTCCGATCGACCCTTCCTGCGCTCTATGTGGAAATTGCGCAGAATCATACTGGCACTTATTCATATCTTGTGATTGGGTTAAGCATCTATGGGTAGCAGGACCTCTGGGCTTTAGAATTGAATATTTGGCCTCTCCAAATCTGCTAGAATTATGCATTTCTTTGCTCCTCAAAACAAACCTCAATAAACAATCTCTAGTTTGGTTTTTTAATGTTTTTATTATAACTTGCTATTTTATATGGACTACCCGAAATATGGTTATGTTTGGGTCCGACAGTCCTAGTTCGACTCGGATTAAAAAGCTAATTTCACTGTATTTAGCTGACATGAAATTATCCTCCCCTAGATTGCATCCCCGAATGTAAATAATGATCCGGATATTTGCTTGTCGTTTTCACAATTTCGTGGCTTACCAAAACTATACTTTCATGTTTTAATTTGTGCAGGATACTACATACCAGGGTTGAGTACAGTAGGATGATCTTACTATTTTTTGACAAGAGATAGACTTACCTTTTTTGTAGCTGGTTTTCAGTCTGCGTCGTCGGAATTGGAGCCGGTATTATACAGTATTCGGACTGGGTTGGATCAAGCTTAAGTTTTGGGGTTGCAGATTCAAGAAATTTGGTGTTCTCACCCTAAGATCACCGATGTTCTTCCATCTCCAACCAAATTGGCCTGGCCCTGGCAACATCTAAAAGATCTACTCTATATTTCAAACTCATATAACATTAAGTTTATAGTTCAGGGAGAACCGTTTTATACAACTATAGCTACGAAACTGGCTCGTCATGCTCTAATCAACAAAACTGTATATATTTCTTTATCTTTTTTTTTTTTTGATAGGTAAGGGGGGGATGTAGGATGTGAACCAGAAGACTTGAACTCAAGACCTCCTAATAGCAATGGGCCTTTACGCACCACTAGCTACCAAGTGCGCTAAGCACTTGACCACATATATTTCTTTATCTTAATACATATCTTTCTTGTTTTATCACTCCCAAAAAAAAAAAAAAAAAAAAAAAAAAAAAAAAAAAAAAAAGAAAAGAAAGAAAGATAAAACCCGACCCGATTACGAATTAACCTTTTTTTAGGAGGTCAAGGGTTTGCTTTTCTCTGAGCCTCTCCGTCCCTCTCCCCACCTAAGAAGCCAAAACTCTTCTTCAATCGCCACTTCAAAACCCTAGATCTGTTTCCGGCCATTTTTCTCCGATCAACACGTTAGAATTTGCGTCTCTATTTCAAACTCACAGAAACCCTAAAACTCTCCACCAAAACCCTAATCTTCTAGCTACCTAAGTTTTCTACATTTCGCAGTAGTATAGAAACAATCACAACTGAGCAACAATGTCGATGTCGAAGAGTTCAAAGATGCTCCAATATATCAATTATAGGATGCGCGTGACAATCCAAGATGGCCGTCAGCTCGTCGGTAAGTTCATGGCCTTCGATCGACACATGAATCTCGTCCTCGGCGATTGCGAAGAGTTCCGTAAGCTCCCACCTGCAAAAGGTAAGAAGAACGAAGAACGCGAGGAACGACGAACTCTAGGGCTTGTTCTTCTCCGTGGAGAAGAGGTTGTGTCCATGACTGTTGAAGGTCCTCCTCCTCCTGAAGAATCACGAGCTAAAGCAGTCGGTGCTGCTGCCATGGCTGGCCCTGGTCTTGGCCGTGCCGCAGGCCGTGGAATCCCTACAGCGCCGCTTGTGCAGGCTCAACCTGGGCTTGCTGGTCCTGTTCGTGGTGTTGGTGGGCCGGCTCCCAATATGATGCAACCTCAGATTTCACGGCCACCGCAGCTATCAGCACCGCCAATGGCTTATCCACAGGGTCCGGTGATTCGTCCGCCAGGACAGATGCCTGGTTTCCCTGGGCAACCCCCACAGCCGCTGGGTAGAGGCCCACCACCACCGGGGCCTTCTCAGTTCCCTCCTCGGCCTGGCACTGGGCCAACTCAGCCGTTCCCAGTGCCACCGCAGTTTGGGCAGCGGCCGATGATGCCTCCGCCTCAAATGATGAGGGGACTACCTCCGCCACCACGACCAGGTATGCCAGGTCCACCCCCTCCACGACCGGGAATGCCGCCTCCACCTGGTGGCACTATTCCAATTTATGGTCCACCACGTCCTGGTATGCCCCCACCACCGAATCCTCAGCAACAGCAACAGAATCAGCAGCAGCAGCAGCAGTGATTCGGTATGTGCTTTTGCCTACTCGGTCAGGAGAACAAATTTTTTGTCCAATTTTGTATCCGTAGTTTCTTGGGCTGTTCTCAATTTGGGTACGATATTTTAGCAATAACATAGAACAATTCTCCATATTGTTTTAGGGTAAATGGTTAGATATTGATTTCTGTCTATGTTAGCTAGTGCTTCTTTTGCTTTTTGTGGGTGATGTGCTCCTAGATAGAGTGGAATTGTGGAACAGGACTCGTGTAGCCAACCTAAACTCTCAGATTATTTGGATAAGGACAGGTTAAATTGAGTTTTCCTTTGTTTTTCTGTATTTAGCTTGGATTTTCTCCGATACTGATTTTGTTTTTTCCCTGTTGGTTGTTTTTATTGCAACTTAGGCTCTCTTTGGTATAATTTCTATTTGTATTTATGACTGGTCAAAAATAATAAATGCTTAGTTTATTACTAGATTGAATACATTATAAATTTAGAAATGGGTTTGGTATACATGTGTGCAGAATAACTTCTGTTGTAACTTTTGATTCCTCTATTCCTTTACATAATTTCATTGAACTTGTGAGAAACATTGCATGCTCAAAGCCTTGAAGACTAGTGGAGATCATACGTTGTTGAGTAAAGGAGACGTAGCCATACCCAATTGTAATTGCCAATAGAGAGAATGGTGTGAGGGAGAGGACAGGGATAGGTGATCCTGAATCTTAAGACATGAAACTATGTAGAGAAAGTTGACTACATGGAACTATAGAAATTGGTTTGTCGATCTGATATAGGAAAACCGATCGAAATTGGACCAAACTGACCGTTTGACACCCTTATCTCAACATCTCATCCCACCCAAAGTAATTTGTAAAGTCATAGGGAAACTTAATTTAAATCTTAAACTCATTACCACATGATCTTATCTCTTTTCTTCAAGCTAGCTCCCATTGCTTTGATGAGAGACATAGACGTGATGTTGGAAGTGTGTCCATCAAATTCAATAATTAAATTATGTAATTCATTTTATTATACATGATATTAATGAGCTGTGGTTGTCCTTAGGTTTAAACCTAAAAGTATTCATGACTAGGAACGAAATTGGGCATTTTGTTCATACAGTTGTTACATTGTGTATTCTCCGTAATGATGATTCCAACACACTTATATTGTGTTTTCTCCGGAATGATGATTTCGAGACACAAGTGTGAGTGTACATACATATGTATATTGGACTAGATCACTCGAGAATCTTAAATGGAGTATTGTTAGATGCTTAAGCAATAAGATTCTCATAGGTAGCTTTCAATTGGTCCCCTGACTTGAGACGTTCTCATCGTCATGGTTAGGCATTATGGGTTTTGGGGTATCAACGGGTGATGTCTTTCGGACTATATAACGATATGGACATGTGGTTGGATTCATGGTGTTGAGCTATGTACGAAAGAGACGCTCAACATGGAATCCACTCCCTATAATGGAGTATATCAGAGGGTGTCTATTCATGATTGGATGAAATTCGGATTCGGTGGCATGTTTGGTAAATAGTTTACAATTTTTTGGTTGAAATATTAATTAGTATTAATATTTATTTTCTAAATGCCTTTGAAATAAATTTATGGTCCAATCAATGGTACAGATTCTTTATACACAGAGTTACGACAATCTAGGGTGGCAACAATAATTATTACCATGCCCTGAGAACTATTATTTGATGCTGTTAAAGTGGAGGAACCTGAGCATAATTAATTATTGTCTTGGGAGAAATAAGAGTTATTTTACTTTTGATGTACGCATTGGTAAATACCTTTAATTGGGAGTTAAAGACATTATCCAATGTTATATTGGAAGTAGACATGTCAATGGGATCCTACCTCTTCCCTATTTTAGCAACCTAGGACTCTTTAGTAGCATTAAGTTTAATTAGGATTATGTTGATAATTCAAGAGGGATGAAGGAGATAATAGATATATTATTTTATTTGAGAGAAAGCACTTGATGCAATTTTGAAAATCAATTTTTTAAGTGGTAATCAAATTTATTAGAAACAAAGAGAAAACATATAAATATGGAGAAAGTTTATGCGTTGGTAGGCTTTCGACTCAATCTAATAGCCGGGCGCCAATAAAAGAGAAAGTTTTCGCATGGGCTCATCATCTGATGCAGAACCGATGCGCGAGGGATAATAAATATGGGAGAAGCGGGGATGGATCCCGAAGACATCAACAAACAAGCAACCCAACACCTTACTGAGGAGAAAACAAAACAACAAATATATGCGCTATCAGAAATCACTTTTTAATTTCCTTTATATTAAAATCGTGGATGGGGGAGGAGAATTCATTGCTTTTCTTTTTCCCTCCCTACCATCTTATCTCTCCTCTCTCATTCATTGTGATTAGGGTTTATACTCTAATTCTTGAGATTGAATCAGGGTTGAAAACCCTTGTAGTAATTGTGAGAGAGATCTCCCTCCTGTGTTTGTTCGACAATCGTTGCGAAAGTATTTGCTATAGAGGTTTCCCTATGTTGCTAGATAGAGGAAGAGCTAAGTTTCTAGACGGTATTGCACATGTGATACTGAAGGTAACTGTTCTCCCCTTCCAATGGTTGGAAAATTTTGATTGTACTCTATACCAACATGAGGATTGATCATAGGGGATTAATTGCATTAAATTTAATATTTCCATTGCATTCTAGAACCTACTCCAGCAATTGGTATCAGAGCCTCCCTTATGTTGGGTAGGGTTTTTCAAATTTTAGTATCTTGCATTAGATTAATTAATGTCGAGCCAAGTCACAAGTGACTTAACCCAGAAGAGTATCTTAATTACAATCAAATCAGACACTGATATTATTCTCAGCAACAGTACACCTAACAACCAGCAACAGCAACTAACAACTCTAACAAACTCTAACAAGGGTTTAGAATAAACCCAACCAAAGGTCAGGGTCAACAGCAACTAAAAGTAGCCTATCACAGGGTATTAACAAGGCCCAAATAACCAGAAAACAAACAATATTCAGTACAGCCTTCACAAAAATTTGGATGGGGGCCAAGTTTCCTATTGAAGGGACACCCAGTAGGTATGAACAATCCCTCCAAATCTTAGCTGAATGTGATGGGCAGTTACTGATATATGGGTCAAGTTATGAAATTATAAGGTAAGCTCAGAAATTACAAAGCATATGACATAGGGAGAGGGGAAATCTGAGAAGAAATCAGAAGAGGGGGGGGGGAGAAGAAGCCGTGAGAAGAAGAAGATGAAAGGGGGGGGGTGTGCACACCCACAAACTCAATTTTCTATTAATTCATTCTTGCATAATCTCAATACGTTGGTTACACATCTATTTATAAAACCCAAAAATAAAGACTCCTAATTACTTACTAAAACCAGGCTAACTAAAATAGAAACCCAATAAAACTCAAATTGAAAATTTCCCTACGTGTCTAATAACTACCTTAAAATAAAAGATTACATAATACTTTCTCAAATAAAATAAACTTCCTAAAATCCTACTAGATCCAAACACTCAACTGGACCCGGTTCAACTAGGTTTGGGTCGGTCCAAGGTAGTACACCAGTTGGGTCGGTCCGGTCCAAGATTGTCCTGCATCATTGTGTTAATGTTGTCTCACAAACTTTTATTGCAAAGGTCAACCTCCAAGCCGAGAAACATCCTCAACCAGGTAAGGTATTCCTCCTCAATGGTAACTCTATAGTGGTTAATCAAAGATGTTCGGTTCTCCTTAAGTTGGGTCCTATGAAGAAGAAATCTAGTGTGATGGCATTTCTATGAGTATGACCGATATTCTACTTGGTAGACCATGGATTTACGACAATGATGTAGCACTTGGCGGTAAGAAGAACCTTTGTTCTTTCGTTTTCAAAGGAAAGAAGATCATCTTCAATCCTATCAACTTGCAAAATCCAAAGCCACAGAACCAACCAGCCAGCAATACACCAGCTCAAAAGTTCAACAAGAAGCTGGAAAAAGGTGCCTCTGGTGGTGTTAAGCTTCTAGCTATACCATGCCGCGAGTTTGTAAAAACAAGTGCTGAAACAGGCTTTGTCATGGCTTTGGTTACAAAAGCAAATACCCCCATCCCCAAAGTTACTTATCCCAAGCCTATCCAGGCTCTTTTAAATGATTTTGCAGATCTTATCCCGGAGGAACTTCCAGATGAGTTACCCCCAATGAGGGACATTCAGAATGCTATCGACCTTGTGCCAGGGTTTATCTTATTAAATCTGCCCCCGTACCGTTTGAGTCCAACGGAGCATGCGGAGTTAAGGAGGCAAGTTGAAGAATTATTGAAGAAAGGCTTTCTTCAAGAAAGCATGAGTCATTGTGTTGTACCAGCCCTTCTCATCCCAAAGAAAGACGGTTCATGGTGAATGTGTATCGATAGCCGCGCTATCAACAAGATCACTGTGAAGCACAGATTTCCAATTCCTCGGCTCGATGACATATTGGACATGCTTTCCAACTCCACTGTCTTTTCAAGGATAGATCTAAGGAGCGGGTATCACCAAATCCGCATCCGGCCCAGAGATGAATGGAAAATGGCTTTCAAAACTAAAGAGGGACTCTATGAATGGAAAGTCATGCCTTTTGGATTTACCAATGCTCCTAGTACTTTCATGAGGGTGATAGCTCAGGTATTGCGCCCATTTATTGGTAAATTTCTGGTTGTGTATTTTGCCGACATCTTGATTTATAGCAAGGACACAATTGATCACTTAGAGCATTTACGCCGTGTGATGTGAGTTCTCCATTCAAAGAAGCTATATATCAACTTGAAGAAATGTTCTTTCATGCTGCCCAAAGTTCTTTTCCTTGGATTCACTTTCTCTTCCAAAGGCGTTGAAGTTGATCCAGAGAAGGTTCAAAGCATCGTCGATTGGCCAATTCCAAAGACCATCACCGAAGTTCGGAGTTTCCATGGCTAGGCCTCTTTTTATTGACGCTTCATCAAAGGATTCAGCACCATCATGACTCCTATAACAAAGTGTCTCAAAGACAAAGGAAAATTTGAATGGACACCTGCTGCTACTAAAGCCCTCACTCAAATTAAGAAATGTATGACAGAGGCGCCTGTCCTAGGACTTCCCAAATTTGACATCATCTTTGAAGTGTCTACTGATGCTTCCCATGTTGGTATTGGTGGCGTTCTTATGCAAGCTGGACATCCAATCACATTCTATAGTGAGAAGCTCAATGATGCAAAACAACGTTACTCCACTTATGACATGGAGTTGTATGCTATGGTCCAAGTCTTGAAGCATTGGTTCCATTATTTGATTGGCAAAGAATTTATCTTATTTACCGACCATGAGGCCCTCAAGCATTTGCATTCACAAAAGTCGGTTAGCCAAAAACATGTCAAGTGGGTAGCCTATTTGCAAGAGTTTGTCTTTGCTCTAAAATACAAGGCAGGCAAGGAGAACATGGTGGCCGATGCCCTCAGCCAAAAGTATTGATGCTTAATACTTTTTCAGCCTGTGCCATGAACATTGTTCATGTAAAGACCGAGTATCCCACAGACAAGGATTTTTATGAGGCCTATAACACCTTGCAGCAAGGTGAGACAGATTTCAAATACTCACTGCATGATGGCTATTTGTTTATGGGCACTCGTTTATGTATTCCCGCATCTTCCCTAAGGCAGCACCTTATTTGGGAACTACATGGAGGAGGGTTAGGTGGACATTTTGGGCGTGATAAGACTCTCCTACAAGTTGCTGATCGTTATTATTGGCCTCACCTTCTCAAGGATGTTGAGCATGAGATCAAACAATGTCGTACGTGTGAACTGGCGAAAGTAACCAAGCAAAATACTGGTTTGTACTCCTCGCTGCCCGTTCCACATGGGCCATGGGTTCACATAAGTATGGATTTTGTGCTTGGTCTTCCTCCTACTCAAGACAAGCATGATTCTATATTTGTGGTTGTTGATTGTTTCTCCAAAATGACCAATTTTATCCCATGCCGTAAGAAATCTGATGTACATCACATTGCTATACTCTTCTTCAAAGAAGTTGTTTGCCTTCATGAGTCTATTGTTTCGGATCGTGATGTCAAGTTCATGAGCTACTTTTGGAAAACTCTATGGCTGAAAACCAATACCCAATTGAAGTTCTCCACGGCATTATTGGCAAACAGAAGTTGTCAACCGGAGCTTAGGTAATCTCCTTCGTTGTTTGGTAAGGTATTACGAGAAGACTTGGCCATCTATTTTTGACATAGTCGAGTTTGCCTATAGTAGCTCGGTTAACCGCACCACAAGTCGCACCCCTTTTGAGATAGTGCTTGGAGTCCAACCCCGACGTCCAATAGACTTGGTTCCACTCCCTCCTGATGCTCGGATCAGCATTGAGGGGGACGAGTTTATTAGGCACATCACTGAGGTACATGTAGATGTACGTCGACGTATTGCCCTTAGCAATGATTCTTATGCTGCAAATGCTAACCGACACTGGCTTTTAGTCACCTTTTCACCCGGTGACATGGTTATGGTTCGTATTCCTGCTGAGAGGATTACTTCTGGAACCAACCACAAGTTGCACTCGCGGAAGATGGGTCCCTACAAAGTGCTCAAGCAAATTGGTCTTAATGCTTATCTCTTGGAGTTGCCACCCAGCATGAATATTACCAATGTATTCAATGTGTCTGATCTCACTCTTTACACCGGTCATCATTCCGATGGTGGCGATACCAGCACTCCCTTCGTCTTCCCTAATTCAAGGTTGCCCCGAAGGATACCATTGAAGACGTGCTTGATGACCATTATGTTGCAACTCGTAATGGGGGGGGTATCACAAGTTTATCGTGAAATGGAAAGGACACCCAAGAACTGCTCTTACTTTGATCCATGCCGATGATTTCAAACGCCTTGACCTGGATCTCTATGAAGAGTACATGACTATCCAGCATTCATCAGGGATGAATGATTTCGACATGGGGAGAGTTGATGCAGAGCATCCAGCTGATCTAGCCAACAACTCACCATCAAGAAGGCCTGATCACTATTTTGTTAAGAAGTATACTCGGCTAAAAGCCCAGTCCAAGCCTACAGCCCAACAATAGCCAAAGGGCCAGCCCAGCTAAGAACTTATGTGTGTGGGCCCAAGCCTGGCCAGTAGCAGCAAGCCTAGCCCATGGCTAGTCCTCTTGGGCCTAGGACCAAATTATACCATTCTTGATTCACCTTCCTTAGTCCTCTTTATTATTGTCTTTTGAGTTTCCCTAAAGTCATTGGTGGTAGGTTACTATAGTCATGGTTGTAACCTAAAGTCATTGGTGATAGGTTACTAAAGTCATGTTTGTAACCTAAAGTCATTGGTGGTAGGTAACTAAAGTCATGGTTATAACCTAAAGTCATTGGTGGTAGGTTACTAAAGTCTTGGTTGTAACTTAAAGTCATTTGAGACATTTATGGTTGTAACCTAAAGTCATTGGTGGTTGTAACCTATAATGCCTCTATCCTCATGCTATATAAAGAGACAATGACTGTTCATTGCAACCATGAATTACAACCAACAAAATCAATCTCCTTGTGAGTTCATTACTTGTTAGCAAGTGGCGTTGGGTGGATTTCTCTTGGTGGATCTCCAAAAGTCAGGTTATCTTATATTTCCTGTTTCCTTCTTCCTCCATCGATCTTTACTAATTTTTCACTGTTATTTTCTGTTGCTACCAATTGTTGCTCACCATAAATCCACCTTTAAAGCCCTCCCCATCATCCATATAAGTCATAGCCGACAACACTTAACAACTCTCCATCAAATCGCATCGATTCTCTTTCATCACCACTAAAACCAGCCCCTAACCGTTTCATTGGAACCTATTGTCGAAACCACAAAACCCACTGTCACTTACCTAAGCCTCATTGCCATTAGTATTTAGACTACACCACGAAATCTGCACCAAAAACTATTTTCATTTTGACTACACCAACCCTAGTCGCTACTAGTTTTCGATTTTGGCATGCCAACCATTTTAGGTCTACACCAAAAACTATTTTCATTCATTAATTCATGGGGAGAGCTCTATGGCTCATTCAATTAAATGGCTTGCTGAAAATACAAAAATAAAAGGTGTTAGAAAAGGAAAAGAATCCGTGCGCAAGCTAGGGAATTCCTTGTACAATAAGCAAAGATAAAAGTGAAAACAAATCTCCACTTGACTAGTACTTGCCTAAGTTAAACTTGGAAACAAATAACTAACAAAATATCAACTACATCTATGCTAAAATAGAAGGTAAATATACAAAGAATCTAAACAGGAACTCCTATTCTCCTCCACGTAATCTGGCTATGGGACCTACATATATCTTCTTAGAATCATTCCCATAAGGCAAATTTGGGCTCATACCATTGTTCATGTGAACAACAACAATTGAACAACGTTCTGTGAATAGTGTCGTGTGAAAAATATTTTCCTAAATTCTTTTTTTTTGGGTCCTTTTCCTCTTCATGCTTTGATCTTCGTCAACTCTCCCCCACTTAAAAGAAACTCAATAATGTAGTCCTAGATTGGTAGAGGACCAACTATGAGCCAGACAACCGGGATCTGTTATGAATAGGTGAATTGGCTAGGTCAAAATAGGGTTTTTGGTGAAATTAGGGTTAGGGTTTGGTTAGGGACATAGTTGTCAAGGTGGTGGAGGGGTGTCTAAGCGCTTAGGCGACAAGGTACCCGCCTAGACGTTGCCTAGGTGACCAAGGCGCCCCAAGTGTTATTTTTTATTCCCCCCTTTTCTAACATTATTTAGTATGCTACAATATTTAGTATGTTACTATGTATCTTATATTATTAAAAATCAACATAGTACTAGAAGACAACAGAACTAAAGAAGCAAGTTATTGGAAGTTTGAAACAATCAAACATACATTTGGTTTATACTAGTCTCGCATTTGGTTTATATTGTTCTTAAAAAATATGATCTTATCTATAAGTAATTAAATTGCTCTCGATGTAGAGAAATATTCTTGTTCTCTAAGAAGTTTGACTAGTTAAACGATTTTATTTTTGCATGAGACTTTTAGTATTAGGTAGAACACAAAATCAGCTTTCCAACAAATCCAAAATTGCTTAAATCTGATTTATATAGAAGAAGTTATGTTCCGGTCAAACCTTTTTTGGTATACGCGAATGCTGTCAAAATTTCTCTGAATGAAAATATTTTTTTAGATGTCAAAACAAATGAATATTTTACTGCACTTTTGGTTTTTAACAATGTTTTACCATATAAGATTTATAGAATTTTTAAATTTGACTAAAACCCCAGTATTAGAAAGTTGAAAATTTCACCTACCGTTGAAAATCCAAATTTTGTTTTTGAACTGGGGGTTGACTTGTTATCCTTTTGGAATTTTATTTTTTAACTATTTTTATTGGATTCAAATAGGGGGTATTTGCCTACTTTTGAATAATATCTCAAGTAAATAAAATCATTTACTTAAATGGTATTTGACATAAATAAGTGCTAGAATTGGGTTCAATACCAATAAAACCAGTGCAAGGTGCCTTGCAATAAGGCTACAGTCGCCTAGATCCCTACAAAACCGCATAAATGCCAAGGTGGCGTCTTGACAACTATGGTTAGGGTTAAGGTTTGGTGTTAGGGTTAGGTCAAGTTGAGGTAGGGGAGTCTATCAGTGAAGGTCTTGAGATGTTTTGAAGGGTGGAAGTGTGTAAACTTGAATAGGAAGCAAGTTAGGGTTAGGGTTTTGGAAAAGAGGAAAAGATGGATTTCTAGGGTTTGGCTGGATAGAAGTTAACCAAACTTGAATGGTTTTCTTTGGAGGGTATGAGGAATAAAAGGTCAGATTTGTAGACTGTTCTGATGGTTGGTTTGGGCTGAGCAGAAATAGGGTTTTGGGTTTTGATTTGAGATGGGGGAAATTAGGGTTTCAGTGGTTGGAATGTGCAGCAAGGGAGATCGAGTTCTCCTTATAGGCAAGGGGTGTTGTGGCTGAAGTTTGATGAAGTTCTGATGGCTGGTTAGGTCTGTGGGGAATTTAGGGTATGGGAAACCTTAAAATTAAAAAAGGGGAATAATTAGGGTTGGGATGTGAGAGGATTAGAAGAAGAATTGTTGGGGATGGGGAATATTTCAAACTTACTATGGTTGCAGAATTATCCTGGGAGCAGCTTGTTTGAAGGTAGAACTTGAATAAAAATTGAGTCTTGAACTTGAACGTGGAGAAGAACTTCACTAGAACCACCCGGGCTTTCACACTGTAAGGTGTTTATTGGATCACACACCAATCCCACCAATGAACCATCTGGGCTTCCCACCGCAAGGTGTCTATTGGATCACACACCAATCCCACCAATGAACTACCTGGGCTTCACACCCAAGACAATCTTCAACAATGAAGAACAACAGCTCAAAAGAGAGATTTTTCAAAATTCAAAGCAAAGAATAACCCCTCACCGAATTGTTTTATTTATAATGGCCATAAGCCATATTCCTAATCAGCCTAGGAGTGTAAAAGCTCCTAGCCGACTCTAATTACACTTCACAACCTCTCTCAAATTCGTGGAGAGGAGTGGACCCAACTTATAATGAAAGCAAATAAAAGGAAGGTGACTCAAGTCACTTAAATTGAACCACTGGTTCGAACTAGTTTTGGACTGCTTCAATTTAAAACACTAAAACATGAAAATAAACTAAGCATAGAAGCTAATCCCGTATGCAATCTATATGCCCCTACTTTAGGTCCATAAAAGTGACCTATTACATTGAAAACCCATGGGACCAAAGGCCCAACAAGTATAGAACCCAATCCTAGACTTGTTCCTAATAAAACAATCCTATTTTGGTGATAAATTCTGGATCACTCGATATAGAGTTTTATTAAGTTTAGGGATAAGTTTTGTTTGATCGATGTCTTGTTTAAGCCTATAGCAGAATTTTGGTAGCTCACAGATGTTTGGAATATAGTCTTCTAGGCGGTGAGTTTTCTCTTTGAAGAACTTCGGTGGCTCGATGAATTCTATGTGCTCAACCTCTGAATCAATATCAACTATGAATGTCATAGCCTTAAAGTTTTCAACTTTTGAAACTTGCTCATCAAAGACTTGAGATTCGTACTCCATCTCTTCAAGGACTGTAACATGCTTGTTCTTGATTTCTTGTGGAGTGTTCTTGACTGCTACATTATCTATCACCACTTTAGTTGTCTACTTTGATCCCTTCGACATAGACCTCTTTAGTAGGACCTTCTTTGCTAGTTGTTTCTTAGCTACAGATTGTAAAATATGTTGGAGCTTGGCTTGGGCAGCTCTAAGGCTTTGTCTTCATCATCAATATGTTGAGTGGATTACGCGTTAAAGGCTTGCTCTTAAAGTCAAAGAAACATTGATTTTTGGTGCCTTCCAACAACACGTTGTTGTCGTACATCCAAGGCCGTCCAAGCAAAATATCTGTCAACACCATGGGTATGGCGTCACACCATACATCCTCCTCATAATCACCCAACTTCATTGGTACTGAACACCGTTGATCGACTTCCACTGTGTTGTTGAGAATTGAAACTTTGTCAGGTTGTGGATGAGGCTCTGATTTCAGTTTTTCCTCCATGACAAAAGCATGCGAGACAATGTTTACACAACTCCTGCTGTCCACTATAACCTGCGATGTCATCGGTCCACTAGTCATTAGAGTGTAGAAAATGCAATGACATCGCTAATCTTGACCCTTTGCCTCAGCAACCAGAATTTGGTTCACAACATTAACCTCATAGATATCTTCATTATTGTCATCATCTAGAGTAGTGTCGTATTCCTCACCGTCGACGGATGCATTAATAGCCCAATCATCATCTACTTGAGGTTCACCAACTTGCTTTTCAGGGTTGGATTCAATGGCTGCAATGACAATTAGTTTTGCGATGTTGCTCCATATTGGACATTCTTTCAGGCAACTATCATATCATCGCAATGAGAGGAAGATCAGTTTTTCCAAAAGCCAGGTTTCGGGAGTTGGAAGTCTCCTCAGCCAGGGCTCTGATACCAAATAATGTAGAGCCACAAGTGACTTAACCCCAAAATAGGATCTTAATTACAACCCAATCAGACATTGATACAAGTCTCAGCAACAGTACACGTAACATAAGTGAATAATAGGGTAAGACAGCCCTTGCAACTTTAGCAAACTCTATGGTGCGGAATATTGGTTAGTTAAGAAGCATCATATAGATAAACTCACTGTAGCAGAGATGAGGATGTTGAGATAGATGAATGGCAAAACTAGGAAGGATGAAGAAAGGACTGATCATATTAGAGCTGATTTGGGAGTAGCTTCGATACATGATAAGCTGCGAGAAAGTCATTTTAAGGTGGATTGGCCATGTCCAACGAAGGCCTTTGGATGCTCCAGTACGGAGGAGTGATTTTCAGATTGAAGGAATTAAAAGATCTAGGGGCAGACCTAAAATTACCTTTGGAGAAGTGGTGAGGAAAGACATGCATAGCGATATACCAAGAGTAATTTGGGCTATGGATGATAGACACGTGGTAGGGATAAGGCAAACCATGATATTTATAGCCCTTCCCTCACTGTCTCCGAGATATTCTCGTCATTACGGGCCTGCCATCCTAAGTTTCACAGGCCTATGCCTATAAGAAAAGCTGAGACATGACCGACTTGCACATTTAAGGTGAATGGCTTGGGAGCCAAGCCACACTGTTTGCATCCCATGCACATCCCGTCTCTTTGAAGGCAGGGCCGAATTATACGACTCGATATGATGACGTAGGGTGCTGGTTCAAATATGTCCGATTCGGTACCCGTCGAAAGTCATAATCGCTTGACTGTCGGGCCATATCAAGCATTTATTATGGACATCCATTTATCCGGATCAGCTTAAGCATTCAATACTGATTTGACAGGCTATCCATCCCTATGCTGAGATATTTCAGCACTGTTACCGCCATGCCAAACCAGATCTTTTCACCAATCCTACTATAAATACAGGACAAGTATCTTAGGTAAAGGATGGGATACTATTCGATCCAAACTACTGTCCTTTCTCACTTTCCTTTGGTCTATCACCTTTGACTGGTTGCTCGGAGAACTTTGGGATCGGAGGATCCCTCCGGAGTCTTCTCTGGCCCCCTCTTAAGCCTTTCTTGGTGTATGCAGGTGCATCAATCCGACTGGCAAGATCTTCTGACAGTTTTCACATGCATCACATAGCTTAGGCCTTGTAAGAAGTATGACCTTGAATAGAGCTTATTGGAGGGCAAGGATCCATGTTGCTGATCCCATTTAGTTGGGATAAGGCTGGGTTGTTGTTGTTTTGTAATGGGCCGATCCTATAAGCCTAAATATTAGGGATTTAAGTCCTATACGAGATTATGTAGTTAGTTTCTATTTTTTGTTTCTTAGTCATTAAGAATATTAAAGATGGCGGGCCTTGGTGAATTGGTGGAACAATTAAGGCTGCTCCATTGTGACCAAGTGGTCATGGGTTTGAGTTTGGAAACAGACTCTGTGCGAAAGCAGGGGTAAGGCTGCCTACTTGATGACCCTCCCCAAACCCCGCAGTGGCCGGAGCCATGTGCACTGGGTATGCTCTTTTTAGTCATTAAGAATACTAGGTTTCTATATTTTGGAGTTTTTATTTCCTTATAAGCTTTATTTAGTTGCTATTTTGTACATCTCTCCATTAGCCAAGGATCGTTTCTTTTGTAACAGGGCAATTTATAAATGGAGGTAGTTCCTATCCTCCAATGGTTTTGATATCAAATTTTGAGTGCTATGTGCATTTTGTTAGTGTGAGAAACACCTATGCTGTGAGAGACTGCAAACCTTGGTGAGAGGCCATCTCCTAGTTGGTGGGAGACCAACATATCCTTCGTCTTCTCTTCTTGTTCTTTCATTAATTTGTTCTGTTCTGCTATTTGAATCACATACTTCCATTCCATTGGCTTGCGCAATAGTAAGGTTGCTCCATTGTGACCAAGTGGTTGCAGGTTCAAGTCTGGAAACAGTCTCCCTATGAAAGTAGGGTAAGGCTGCATACATTATGATCCTCCCCAAACCCTGTAGTGGCGGGATACTTGTGCACTGGGTACACCCTTTTTATTTTTTTACTTTCTGTTCTGGTTTGGAGGATTTCTGTTAGTTATTCAAGTGTTTTCAAAGTCCAAGTTATTACTCACTGTTTCTAATTCTTGTTTTAGCAATTTGCGAGTTCTGTGACAGTTCCATAGCTTCACATCTAACCACTTTTTTATCAAATTTTGAGGTGTTCTCCACCCAATTAGGTACACTCGACCATAGTTCTACTAAATCAGACTGACCTGTTGTGAGTTACAGAGATTCTCTTATTTCTGATTTAATATCCTGTCCTGCGATTCTAGTTTTTTTGGTTCCCTGGTCATTAATGGTTCGGTTATCAGGATCCATCAAATTTTCTTCGACATATTGATTAATCTACAAACATGTACATGTGCAAATTAGATTGCATGGAAAAAAAAATCCATTGAATTCAAGTGGGCAGGTCTAAATCAATGGTCTTTCACATTATAAGATTTCCTCATAGCTCATTAATGTGAATTGGAACACCTCAATCCTTGCATGCACAACTTACCCTACCGGGAATCATCGAAAAATGTGTTGATTGATGCTGACGCTGTACGTCATTGCTCATATAGGAGGTTGGACTTCCAATAACTTTAGCTTCTTGAGTGATTATTATAATGTCCCAGATTTTAAGTGGAACATCATTTCAGTTTCAAAGTTAATTTTAGAATGATATCTATTTCAGTTAAGTTCAACACATTATTTGTAATTATGCAAGATCATGCTTCTGGTATTTTAGAAAATGGTTTATATTTTTCTAAATTCTGTTTTAAAAATAAATGAGGTTTCAAATGTGGATTGGAAAAGAAAACATGCTCCTGTAAACTCCACTTATCTATGGCACCTTAGGTTAGGGCATACTGGAGTAAAAAGCATTAACAGGTTAATTAATGACGGACCTTGAGAAAGTCTCTAGGTGGAAACTTACCCGGACCAATGAATCTTGTCTACAAGGAAAAACTGGCCAAGAAACCCTTTTCCAATAAGGGTAAAGGGCTGATGATTTGTACTAGTTAATCCACTCTAACATTTGTGGCCCAATTAATATTCAAGCCTGACATGGATCAGAATATTTTGTAACTTTTACTAATGATAATTCTCGTTATGAGTACATGTACCTAATGCATTGGAAAACAAAAACCTTTTGAAAAGTTCAAAGAGTTCCGTTGCGAGGCTGAGAACCTATTAGGTAAGTATATTAAATCTCTTAGATCAGATCGATGAGGAGAGTATTTGTCTGATGAGTTTGGGACCATCTCAAACGGGAAGGGATTGTGTCACAATTGACACCTAATGTAGTTCTAGATTGGAAGGGACCAACTAGAAGCCAATAACCAGGATCTGCTATGAACTAGTAAGTTCGGCTAGGTCAAAATAGGGTTTTTAGGTCAAATTAGGGTTAGGGTTTGGTAGGACCTAGGGTTTGATGGTAGGGTTAGGTTATGTTGTTGTAGGGGAGTCTATCATTGAAGGTTACGCTAAGTTTTAATGGTGGAAAGTGTGCTGGAATTGAATTAGCAGCAAGTTAGGGTTAGGTTTCTGGGTTTTTGAAAAGAAGAAGATGAAGGAATCTAGGGTTTGGGTCTATGGAGGATTAGAAGAAGAATGGCTAAGGTTAGGGATGATTCAAACTTACTGTTGTTGAAGAGTTTCCTTGGCAGCAGCTTGTTTGAATGTAGATCCTTGAATAAAAGTTAAAACTTGAACTAGAATTTGAATGAGAGCTTCAAGAGATCGAATAGGGCAGAACTAGGGTTGTTGAAGAATTCGATAGAAAGCCAGAAAGGGGACAGAGAAAAGAGATGAGATTGATCTTCGTGGGAGGAAGAAGAGAGAAGAAGAGGACAAAAGGGAGGAGAAGAAATCAGGTTTGGGATGTCAATCCCGTACGCATTTCTCAACAACACCAAAACTCTTAGAAAAAACTCATATTCTTTATTCAAATCATCTGTAATTGATGGGGGGGAGGTATTACATGTATATAAACCTTCTAAAATTCCTAATTTGACTCATGAAAGGACTCCTAATCACTCTAATACACTCAATATGGTAATAAACTCAAAACAAAATTCTATCTAGCTATTAAGTATCTTAATCAAAATCAAACACTCAATTTAACTACTAATCCCGTGCACTAACATTACCCCCACTTTATGGGCTTATATATTAAGCCCATTACATCAATAAACCTAAAAATAAGAAGCTTTCTTTTTTGATGAATATAATCTATTACCGAACCCCAGGAGGGGGCAGGAAAAAAAAAGTGGGGAAGGGGATATACAAAGAGGAAAGGGGGAGAGAGAGAGAGAGAGAGGGGGGGGGGGGCAGCTAAGAGCCAACCTACGCAGAGGTGGGGGCCTGCAAAAGAGAAAAATCAAGACCTCAGGATACAACAATATTCCTGTTCCTTAGGGTATCAATAATGGATCTATGAGGGATAAAACTGAGCTTGGAGGAGACATCGAAGGAGATGGCTTTCCAAACCATATCAAAAGATCTAGAGTTGGAAGTCCATCTCCTAAGATTCATTTCCATCCAAATGTGGTAGATAGCAGAGCCAAAAACTAGCTTTCCGACATTTTCACATATAGTGTCTCCAGTAAGGGTCATATCCAACCAGAGCCATTCCCTATCAAAGGCGAGGGGTCTCCTGCTGCATAACCAAATGGTTGTGAGGGCTTTTTTCCAGATGGTGGAGGTAAATGGGCAACCAAAGAAGAGATGGGCTATATCTTCGGAGCCATTCCAACAAAAGATGCAAAATGGGGAGACAAGGATGTGATGGTGGAGGAGGAAGGCTTGGGTTGGGAGGCAAAGGCTAAGGGATCTCCAAATAGTGAAGTTACAGTTGAACCATGTAATTTATTAAACCCTAGGATACTAATTAGGGTTAATTGGCCAAAACCCCCAAATTAATTATGGTTTTTAGAATTAAACTATGAAATTATGTTGACCCACCTTAGATTAGGATCAAAACCTGAAATTGGGTCCATGCATGTGAGGATCCATGCATTTGGAGCAAAAGCCCCAATTTTGACTTGGCAGCCGGATGGAGTTACAGGCCTAGGGGCGGTTGTCCGGCCCTCTGGCAGTCTGAATCCGGCTGCCCATTTTGGTGTGTTGGTTGGACTGATTCCTTAGGGTTTGACCTAGGACTCTTCCTAAGCCTAATTTGTGATGTTTGTGTGTTAATTAGGGCTGTGTAACCTGTCCTTTGTGTGATTGGTCTGGACTATTGGAGTTTTGCTGGCCTAGACTAATCTATCATATCAGGTAAGGGAATTTTGACTTAATTTTGTGTGTTTATTAACTTAATTGTATCTTTGTTGAGTATGCCATGTCATGCATCATGAATATAACTCAGATTCATGTAGTTTTATAGCTTTTGATTCGTCGCATTAGTTGCACGTGAAGTAGGATGCATTGACATGTTGCATTGCATTGATATTCTATTTGGAACTGTATAAATGATGATGATGTGCTGGTTAACTTACAATTACTCTATTTTGATTCATATGCCATCATGTTAGACTGCATATGGTTAGGATTTACATAGCCCAGTACTACGTCCCTTACCAACAGGGGAAAGGTGTTGGATAACCCGTGGTAGGTCCGAAAGGATGATTCCGGAATGCCATTCACTGTCCCATTATCGAAGAACACTACAGGTGTGGGAACAAACAGTAGGGTTAGTTACTGGGGGTTTGTTAGCGTCAGATGTATGATGCCTGAGCTGCCGGGTCTCCACCGTAGTAGAATGGTTTTGCTCGGGTGACCGACATCTGGTTATGTGTTTCTAGGACTGAGGCTAGCATTCTATTACAATAGTACATATACCTCATGTGACCTAGTATCCATGTTAGGTGCATGCTTATTTTAGGACATTCATCATGGACTATTTGTATGTGTGTGCATGTTTTTCCTTTCTGGGCTCAGTGGAGCTCACCCCTGTGGATCCTCATATTTTTCAGATGATATTGTTGTTGGTTCTGTGGGAGTCTCTTATGCTCAGGACACTCCTTTAGCTCTTGGAGTTGATACTCCTTTTGTGGTGGAGCACGATGCTTCATGCTCATGTGATGACTGCGCGTTCTCTTGAGCTGCCTGACAGACATGCTACTTCCTTCCCTTTTTGTTATAACACTTCTGTATAGAGACTACTGTAAATAAGTCTTTTGGGTTTTGGGTTACTATATGAGAACTGCCTTGTAACTCAACTTCACTTTTATATATATAACAGCTTTATCACTAGCTTTCCTTATTACTGAGTTAATTCTATATTTAAATTGCTTCCGCTGCATTTAAATTATGTATTTGTGAATATGATTGTGAATAGGGTACTGCACTTGCGATCCTAGTGGGTTGGTTTGATGTCAGAGACATCTAGATTGATCTAGTCACACTTGGCCCTTATAAACCGGGCCGGGGTGTGACATAAAGCTATGGCGAGGTATATGGCCTTTGAACCAAACTAGCTTGTGCCAAGGAACAGAGGGGCCAGGGTTCCTAAAAAAGTTCCAAGCCGAACTGGAGCTAAAGAGGTCGTTGGAGGAGGGATGCCAAATTACCTTATCCGCATGAGCCGGGGGAGGAGGGGGAGAGGGGGGGAAGCGACGGCCAGATCTGAGAAAGGATGATGGGGAGGGAGGAGGGAGGGGACCAAGAGCCTTGAGAAATAATGACTGAAAGAGGGGCAGATTTAGGAATGCCAGAGCAGTAGATCAACCTTGGCCCAAAGACGTTGTAAAGAACTCTGAGAGGATGCCAAGGATCAAGCCAAAGGGAGGTGAAGGATCTGTTGACAATGGAGGAGGGGATGACTCTAAGGGCGAGGGGGCGAAGGAGGAGAATCTTGCGCCAGATCCAAGATGAGTCAGAGGGGGTGGGGACAGTCCAAAAGGAGTCCTTTTTGAGAAGATGGGAGTGAACCCAATTAACCCAGATGGAGTCATGTTTGGAGGAAATTTTCCAAATGAGCTTAAGGATGCCCGCGGTATTGGAGTCGCCGATGCGACGAATTCCCAGGCCTCCTTCAGCTTTGTGAAGGCAAATGGATTTCCAACTGATTGGGTGGAGAAAATTGGAAGTTTCTTTTCCTTTCCCGAGGAAGGCACAGAGAAGGTGTTCCATAGCCTTGATGGGGCTTTAGGAATACCGTAGATACCACATTAGTAAATGTAAGAAGCTTGGAGGATTGATCTAATGCACTCAAGTCTACCAGCATAGGATAGAAGTTTGCCTTTCCAGAGCTGGAGATGTTAGGTTTTAGAGTAGATGAAGAAGGAAGAAAAAAGCTCCAAGAGAGCCAAGAGTTCAAACACGATTCTTTGGGGTAAATCTATTATGTCTCTAAACTAGAGACAAACAAGCTTATATTGAAAAGAATGTATAATTACACTGAGGCCCTTGGCCTTATACAAATGAAATATAGAGTACATGAAGTATGGGTTATGTACATATATATACCCCTGATACAACTATTCTTAACACTCCCCCTCAAATTGGGTGGTATATGTCATACATACCCAGCTTGTCTAACATAAAACTGAAGTGATGAGAACCAAGTCCTTTGGTGAAGATGTCTGTCACTTGTTCATTTGTCTTCACAAAAGGAGTACAAATAGTCTTAGATTCTATCTTTTCCTTGATAAAGTGTCTGTCAACCTCAACATGTTTTGTCCGGTCATATTGAACCGGATTGTGAGCAGTACTGATGGCTGCCTTGTTATCACAGTATAGACTCATAGGCTCAGTTCTCAAACCCCAATTCTTGAACAAGTTTCTTCAACCACAAGATTTCACACACACCATGAGCCATGACTCTAAACTCTGCTTCAGCACTTGACCTTGCTACCACAGGTTGCTTCTTACTTCTCCAGGTAACTAAGTTTCCCCCAACAAAAGCACAGTATCCAGAAGTGGACCTTCTATCAGAAATAGACCCGGCCCAATCAGCATCTGTATAAACTTCGATTCTTAAGTGATCATTCCTAGAGAAGAGAAGACCTTTTCCAGGACATGACTTCAAATACCTGAGGATCCTATAAAGTATAAACTGCATCAAGATGTCCCATCTTGGGTGCATGCATAAACTGACTCACCACTCCAACAACATAGGTTATGTCAGGTCTGGTGAGGGAGAGATAGATTAGCTTGCCTACCAATCTTTGATATTTTTCAGCATCCACAAGAGGTTCACCACAATCTTCCCCTAGTTTGTGGTTCTGCTCAATAGGGGAGGAGATTGGTTTGCATCCTAAGTAGCCTGTTTCTGTAAGTAGATCAAGAACAAACTTCCTTTGGCAAACATTGATCCCTTGCTTGGATCGTGAAACTTCAGTCCCCAAAAAATACTTCAATGGACCGAGATCTTTGATCTCAAACTGCCGAGCCAAATAAAGCTTAAGTTTTGAGATTTAAGCTTCATTGTTTCCCGTGACCACAATGTCATCAACATAAACAATGAGAGCTGTAGTTGTGCTGCCCTTCCTTTGTATAAACAATGTGTGATCAGTTTGACTTTGAGTATACCCATTTTGAAGGAGGGCTTGTCTAAACCTCTCAAACCAAGCCTTAGGAGACTGTTTGAGTCCATAAAGAGCCTTCCTAAGACGACAAACTTTCCCATTGTCACCAGTGTGCTTGAACCCGGGAGGATGATGCATATATACCTCTTCTTCTAGGTCACCATGTAAGAATGCATTCTTCACATCAAGCTGGTACAATGGCCAATCAAGATTTGCAGCCACTGAGAGGAGTATACGGATGGAGTTGTGCTTGGCCACTGGAGCAAAGGTCTCCTGATAGTCAATGCCATACACCTGTGTATAACCCTTGGCGAAAAGTCCTGCCTTATACCTCTCCACAGTAGCATCAGACTTGAACTTGATCGTGAAAACCCATCTGCATCCAACAAGGAATCTCCCTTTGGGGAGCTCAACAAGGTCCCAAGTGTGATTCTTCTCAAGGGCCAACATCTCTGTGTTCATCGTTTCTCTCCATTTTGGATTTGCCATAGCCTCTGCTACATTCTTGGGAATAGATATGGAAGAGATAGCCACAGAAAAGGCTATACCTGTAAGGGAGATAGAATCATAGGAAACAAACTTTGCAATGGGATTAGTACATGCCCGAGTTCCTTTGCGGTGGGCAATAGGAAGATCTAAGTCTGAGGATATAGAAGTAGAAGAAGGTATACCTGTCTCGATGGATGGAGGTTCAGGATGAGGAGACGAAGGAGGGTTTTGGCAGGTCTTCTTTATAGGAAGCCATGTAGCCGGATTTCTCCTGTCCTTCATATACACTAGTAGCTCCCCCTGTTCTCTGTTCACCTGTGCACTAGGAAGCTCCCCCTCAACAACAGTATCCACAGAACCTTTCTTTCCCTTGTCAATCTGAAAAGGAGAAATAGGAACAGGAGAGGAGAGAGGAACATAAACAAACTCTGGAACCTCTTCACCCTCCACAGTGAAAAACATGAGTGACAGGAAAAGAAGAATATAAGTGAGGCAACAGTTTCCTCATAACAGAAAAAGAGGGGTGGCCCAAATGACGATGCCAAAGCAAAATATCCTCCTGAGTACGTCCACCTCCTTGCCCACAAACATATGACTGAGCTTGCACAACAGGGGAAGCACCAATCTCCAAAACATAAAAGCCATTAGTTTCACGACCATTGGCAATCACCCTCCTTGTCGCCAAATCCTGAAAAAGACAATGAGTAGGGAAGAAGGTGACAAAGCAGTTCAAAGATTTAGTCAATTGGCTAACTGAAAGAAGGTTAGTAGAAAAGTTGGGAACATGAAAGACTGACTTCAAGGGTAAAAGTGGTGTAATCTGGATATCTCCCTTATCAGAGATGGAGGAGAAGAACCATCATCAATTTTTACCTTATCTTTCCCAGAATAGACAGAATAGGAATTATACAGCTGAGACCTACCAGTCATATGATCCGTGGCACCCGAGTCAATGACCCAAGGTATGGTGCCGGAAGAGGAAGAGGCTTGCAGTGCTGTGGAAGTGGGAGTAGCAGAGGACCCATCTAGGTGAGCTACAATGCGACGAAAGGCTGCAATGTCTTCTTTGGAGAGAGATGATGAATCAGCCTCAGTGACCCCAACATGAGCCTTAGGCCCCTTCTTCCGCTGTCCCTTCAGTCCCCCTGAAGAACCAGGAGGGGGCTTCCCATGGAGATCCCAACAAAAATCCTTCGTATGTCCAAATTTGCCACAATGGTCACAGAGGAATCGGCCCTTTGTAGATCCCTTAGCAGCCCCCTTATCAGCTCCCTTAGTGGAGTCCTGAGGGGTGGAAGAAACAAGAGCAGAACGTTCAACAGTGGGGTTAGAAGTAGTCCCCATGGCACCCCTATGGGTCTCCTCACTCTATAGATATCCACACACCTCCTCCAGTGAGGGGAGACTTGTTCGGCCAAGAATTTGTACCCTAAAAGGATTCAAATTTAGAGATAAGGCTGCCAAGAAGAAATATGACCCTCTCTTTCTCAAACAACCGTTGCACCTTGACCTCATCCTTAGGACACAACTGAAGATCTCTATAATGATCATACTCCTCCCACAGGCCCACGACAAGACTATAGTAATCAGAGATGCTTCTATCACCCTGATGCAGGCTAACAATCTGTTGTAGAAGTTGGTACACCTTTGTAGAGTCCCCAACTCTATCAAAGATACGAGCCACACTATCCCAAATGTCTTTGGCAGTCTCTTTGCCCATAAACCTCCTGGCAATCTCAGGCTTCATTGAGAAAAGAAGCCAAGCCATCACAAGGGAATTCTTAGTGTCCCATTTGGGGTACCCTTGCTCGGTAGGAAGGGGAACTTTGATGTTGCCATTTATGTACCTCATCTTCCCCCTACAACGAAGAATCAATTTCATAGATCGGGACCAATCAAGGTAATTGGAATTGTCCAACTTGACAATAGGAAGCTGCACATTTGGGTTCCCATATGAGGGAACTGGGGAGGATGCAGCAGTAGGGTCTGGTTCAACATTCTTTTCACCCATTTTGACCTCAAATCAAACACTTGAAAGGTCCAAACAACAGTACTTCAAGCACAACAACTTCTCCTCAAACACAGCAGTCAAAAACAAAGGAAAAACAGAGGCAAGAACTGAAAAAAAAGCCTGTAAAACTTCAAACAACCATCAAACTGCAGCGGGGTGACAAAGACAAACCTTTTCAGCAAAAAACGATTCCAAGTAGCCCAGAAAAAACAACCAACAAAGCTCTACTGATGAGCTTTGTCACTTCAAGAACCCAAGCTGGCGGAAAAAGGAGCGGAACAGGTCTGGCCGAACTTCAGATTCTACCCTGTGATGCTTCCAATAGGCTTGAGATGATCCAAAGAGAAGAAAAGAGACTTCCAAACGAAGCTACAGCCTCTGGTTGCTCTCCATTTGGATGCCAAACAAGTGAGAAACAGCTGTGTGAAGATACCATAAGGTTACCTTCGAGTACCAGCAGAAACCAAGAGATGAAGGCTAGCCCTAGCCTTCCAAACAACCTTCAAACACCTTTAAACTCTAGGAACAAACTGCTCTGATACCATGTTAGGTTTTAGAGTAGATGAAGAAGGAAGAAAAAAGCTCCAAGAGAGCCAAGAGTTCAAACACGATTCTTTGGGGTAAATCTGTTATGTCTCTAAACTAGAGACAAGCAAGCTTATATTGAAAAGAATGTATAATTACACTGAGGCCCTTGGCCTTATACAAATGAAACATAGAGTACATAACGTATGGGTTATGTACATATATACCCCTGATACAACTATTCTTAACAGGAGATGCTTATGGATGTTGTCGAGCATGGGAGTGCAGTGATGACTAGAAAGACTAGCAGGGATAAGAGGAAGGCCAAGATATTTGACAGGGAGGGTTCCGATGGAGAAGCCAGTCAGACTCCGGAGGGTCTCTTTGTCAGACTCAGGGATACCAGAAAGAAAGATTTTAGATTTGAGGAGATTAATGCGGAGACCAGAGAGTCTCGAAGAGATGGTGCGAAGACATGATGGCAGAGATGGAGGAGTAGGAGGCCTTTGAGAAAATCATCATGTTGGCGGCAAGATGGGTAAGGTTGAGGTGTTTGCATTTGGGGATGGGGGAGATAAGGTAAAGGTCCGTTTTGGTTTGGAGACTCCTAGAAAGGACTTCCTAAGCCAAAGAGAAGAGGAAGGGGGAGAGAGGGCATCCTTGACGAATGCCGACTTTGGAGTTAAAGAAACTGGTGGGGGAGCCATTAACAAGGACCGAGAAGGAAGGAGAGGAGATACAAGCGAAAATCCAGCGGACGAAAGCAGGGGGAAAGCCCATTTGGGAAAGAACATCACAGATGAAGTCCCAACAAAGGGAGTCAAAAGCCTTTTGAAGATTGATTCTCATAAGGGCTGCAGGAGAATGGGATTTGCGATCAAAGCCTCGCACTACCTCAGAGCAGAGGATAATGTTGTCTGCAATACTCCTGCCAAAGATGAAGGCAGATTGATTAGGACTGACGAGGGAAGGGATGACAACTTGGATCCGGTTGGCAAGGATCTTAGCAATGAATTTGTAAAGAAGATTACAGAGAGAGATGGGTTTGAAATCAGACAGGGAGGAGGCTCCAGATATCTTAGGGATAAGGCAGATGAAGATTTGATTGATCTGGGCAAGTTGGTTGGGTTTAAAGAAGAAGCTACAGTTGAAGAGGTCTCCCTTAATAGAGTCCCAGCTACTAAGGAAAAAGCCCATACTGAAGCCATCAGGCCCAAAGGCCTTGTTGGATTTGTGGGAGAGGATCGCCTTTGAGATTTCCTCATTAGAGGGCAAGGCAAGGAGGGAGTTCACCAAGAGGGGGGGGGGACAAACTTATCAATGAGGCTAGGGGGAAAGGGGAAAGGGGAAAGGGGAGGGGGGGAGGGGGGAGGGGGGAGGGGAGGGAGGGGTTGGAGAGGGAGGAAAAGGAGGAGATGGTTTCAGACTTAATGTCTTGGGCAGAGGTAAGAGGAGACCCGTCAGGAGCGAGGAGCATGGTGATGGAGTTAGAATTAAGCCTAGCTCTCAAGGAGCGATGAAAGTAAGCCATGTTGGAGTCTCTAAGCTCCAACCATCGAAAGCGGGATTTTTGACGTAGGAAACTTTCTTCTTGGATGGAAAGAGAGGAGAGCTCCTCAGAAAAGTTGTTTTTCCTCAAGGGTAAGCTCGGGGTTGATCGAGTCCAATTGGAGCTGGGATTGGACAAGGGTGAGGTCAGCTCGACAAGAGGAGACACAAGAGGGGATGTCGCCAAAGGTAGAAAGGTTCCACCTTTTAAGGGCGGACTTGTATGGCGAAGCTTCCGAGCCAAGGCAATAAGAGGGAGGGAATGGCAGGAAACCGGAGAGCGCCAAGCTTTTAGGATGGTAGGGGAGAATTGATGATGGAAGGTCCATATATCGAAGAATTTGAAGGGCTTGGGGCCGAAGGAGGAGTAGGGTTGGATGAGGAGGTGGCAAAGGCTGTGATCAGATAAACCTTGAAGATGGAAATTTGCAAGGGAATGGGGAAAGGAGGAGAGCCAAGTCTTATTGGAGAGGAAGTAATTGAGCTTGCAAGCAATGCGATCGGAGCCCACTCTATGGTCGTGCCAAGTGGGAGAAGAGCCAGTCCATCGAAGGTCCTCGAGGCCAAGTTCCTCAATGCAATCATTGAAAGCATGAACTGAAGGGAGGTCAATGGGACAACCTCCAATTTTCTCAGATTGGGATCTGGCAACATTGAAATCGCCTTCCACACCCCAAGGGAGGGAGTCCATCCCCGATTTAAGGAGGGAGAGGTCAGCCCAAAGGGAAACACGGTCAGCTGCTTGGTTACAAGTGTAGACCACTGAAATGAAGAAGGATAGAGGAGAGTTGGGGATAGACAGGCAGAGATGGAGAAGTTGGGAGGAGTGTGAAATGGAGATATGGATTTTGGAGGGAACCCAAAGGATCCAAATGCGGCCGTTAGGGGAGTAGTTATAGTTAGAGAGGAAAGACTAAGAGGGGGCGATAGCGGCGGCAATACGAGGAGCATTCTCTTGAAGGACCCTGGTTTCGAGAAGAGCACAAAAGGATGAGTGGGTGGATTTGATGAGAGACCTAATGTCATGGTGCTTTGCCAGGGAATTGAGGCCCCTGACATTCCAAATGAAGCCAGTAGACATGAGAGCTAGAAGGAAGGGGCAGGGGTTTCCTAGAGGGGGCGCTTCTGTACCTCTGACAGAAATAAGCAACGGCCGGGCTGCTGACAAAAGGACGACGAGGGGGAAGAGGCCAAGCCAAGCCGAAGGGAGGGGTGGGATACTTAACGGATAAGATTGCAACACAAGGGGAGAAGGGGAAGGGGGGAGGGAAGGTGTATGTCGGGAGAAGGGGTATCGATGGTGGAACGTAAATTGGAGTCAGAATTGAATCGGGCCAGGTGGTTGGGGGGGGAGAGCAGGTTGGGGTATTGTTTACGGTAGAGGTGGGCTAGGGGGGTTTAATAATGGGTAGGTTATAAGAGAAAAAGGAGTGGGCCTGGGCCTGAGTGGGGGGTAAGGGGTTTGGGTTGGGAGACGGATGGGCTTGGGGATTTAGGATGGTAACGTTGGTAGGCCTGGAGGTTAAGGGGTGGGTAAGAGGAGGGGCGATTAAAGAGGGGGGGTTAAGGGCTTGGAAGGGATGGGGCCTACAGGGGGGATAGAGGGGTGAAAAGGTGGAAAGGTTGGGAGGGCACGTGGCATGGGGGTGAGGAGAAAGGGTGGTAGGTGGAATGGAACCGAGGAAAAGGGGCATCGCGGGGATCGAGGGGGGGGTTGGGCAAAAGGGGGGGTAAAAGGGTTTGGGAATAAGGGGGGATTAGGCAAAGAGAAGATAAACCTTTGCACAGGAGAGAGCCGCTTTGCACGAGAATGGCAACTGTGGACCAACTGAGACTGATCCACCACAGGAGCAAGGTCAGGGGAAGCCTGAAGAGACTGCGGCCAGCTATTCGACACACCAAGGGATGGAGAGGAATCAAGAGATCTTCTAGGCACAGCGATGGTAGCATCACGATTCATTAGGAGCAGCTGCAAAGCCCTATCAGTCTGCAAAGCCCTAACAGGGCAGACTAACGGGGAGCCTGACTTACCAATGGGAGCCACGATGTTCAAAATGTTCTTGTCAAGTGGTCTTTGGTCATTGAAGCTGACGGTGGCCTGATTTATCAGGGAAGCTGATGGAGGTGGAACTAGAGTAGGAGAGGCCAGTAGGGGAACCAGAGGCGGAGAGGCCACGTCGATGGTGAATATTGTGGCGACGATCGGAGCTTCTTCCACGGCTAGGAGAAATGGAGGGGCCAGAGACTGTGGACACGGTGGTGATGACTATGGAGGCGGCGGGCACAGCTTCTTCCACAGACAGGAGGTCTGGAGGAGCCAGAAAGGGGCAAGGGAGCATGAAGACTACTCGAACCCGAGCGATGCTCAGATCAAGGAGAAGAGTGAGCAGAACCACGGTTACTCAGGGGAGCAACAAAATCAAAAGGAGAATCCATGTCTATTGTAGGCGCTGCAAGGCAAGCTGTAGACATCGAAGGGTGGGGAGCTTTGCTGGAGCAATCTTTCGAATGGTGCCCAAAAACCTTGCAATGCAAGCAGTGAAGGGGGATCCAATCATAATGAACTGGTTGCTCGAAGCTAAAGCCGTCATCTTCAACAATGGTGATGGAAGAAGGTAGGGGACTGGCTGCAGAGACGTCGATGCAAATCCTTGCGAAAGATAGCCTATCCATCTTCAGAGTTCGGGCATCAGTGTACAAAGGGTAGCCCACGACTGAGCCAATCCTGCTGGGGCATTCTTGATTCTAATACTAAAAGGGGAGACCTGGGAGTGCAATCCACAAGGAATGGTGCTGAGGTCGACCTTGTGGAGCTGGATGTAGGGGTCCACTGGCGGAGGAAGATTGGTTTGGTACCCACGAGCGAAGGGGCACCATTCAGAGCACGAGCCTTGGATTCTTCCGAGAAGAACTTGAAAATGAACACTCCGTTGTCTAGGAGGAAGATTTCCAAGGTTCCATGAGCTTTCCATTGCTTGGAGAGGGATGCTTTGACTTTGTTGAAAGAGGGTGTTGAACCAAGAAAGTGGCCTACCAGGCACGATTGCCATCTGGGGATTTCAGGAGTGAGGAGGTTACTGGGGCAGAGTGCAAAGGAAGAACCATTGTCGGAAGATGGTTTCACATAGTGGAGAGCGAGACCAGCAGTAGAGGGAGAAGGCTTCTGAGAGAGAAGAGAGGCCCGGGCCAGTAGGGGTTGTGGGAGTGGTGGTGGTGGGGATTGTCGAGGAGGTGGTGATGGCGTGCGTGGTGGAATTGGTGGTGGGGATAGTGAAGGAGGGGATGGTGGTGGCGGGGGTGGCGGCGGAAGGGGAGGAGGGCGGAGGAGAGTTCATTGTTGATGGGTTTCTTAAAATAAGAATCTTAAGGTCTATAGAACCCAATCATAGGCCAAAATAAAGTCTTCTGAAGCCCAATTGATCCAATTGGACAATCTTAGCTACATTAATTTCCCGGTGTTGAGAAAAACTCGACCTTGAGTTTTGTTAAACAATAGAATCAGCACTACTCGATTGGCATCCACAAACATTTGCTTTGATGGGGGGTGATGATCCAATGCATCTCACAATCAACTGTAATGATCTTTTGATGGCCAGTAGCTTACGACATCTTTTCGATGGGAATCTGAATGTGAGGTTTCACAATTGAAATCGTGCAGTTGATCAATTCTTCAACTATAATCTTGATCAAACCGTTCACTTCCGCTTGATTGGCATTTGCATTGTCCACGTTATCTATCACCACTGACTCATCCTCTAAGACTTCTAGCACGCTGCACACTTTATCACAGAAGCGGTTGGTACTATCTGTAAGCTCGTGAAAACTCAACCGAAGATCTTAGAAATCCGATTAAATTTCGGACTTGATATCAGACAATCCATCCCGATATTCCTTTGCGAAACGTTCCAAAAGAGTAATAAATTCATGGTTGATTGTTATCGAAATTAAAGGATTTCAGCTCTGATACCAATTAATGCAGATCTGGGGTTCAGAAACCCTAATTGGATCGCTTATGGGCCCACCTGAATAATAGAAGGTTTAAATAAAAGGGTTGATGGCAGAATCTGTAAATAATTTGAAGTTTATAACAATGGTGTCAATACTGTAAATAATGGGAAACTAAGAAGTGGGGTAACACATGATGGGCAAAGGGTATACTTGGAACTAAGGGTAAAATAAGGACATGAAGGATTAAAGGACTAAGGGAAGGGGTATTATTGGAAAGGTTGGGTAATAAAATCAAAGCAACAAGAATCGTAGGAAAGGAGGTGTCGTCAGCCTTTGGAGAGAAAAGAGGGTTGAGTAGGACAGAAGATAATCATAAATAAGGGTTAAATATGGAATTACAACAGCGGCTTAGTAAAGTAAAACAAAAAAATAAACATAAGGGTTTAAAGAATCGTGGAAGGGTTGTCTTCTTCAACCTTGCACTGGATATTACTATGACTATGGCGGTAAGGCAGCAGCAGTATTTTTGGAAGAACCTCCACATGACAAGCCCAAACAAGCCAATATTCTGGGAACTGAGTCGTGTTGCATCTCTCTATGAAGTCCAAGTATTACCTCAAGGATAAAACCTTGACTCATTAAGCAAAACTTATCTGAGTTATTTCTGGCGGTAACTTGAGCCAATCTGAGTTGCAGACCTCGGTTCTCACAGCAAGAAGGAATTTTCCCGAGAGGCTGTAAGGGTTTGGTCGCCCAAGGGAAGGGGTTCCTTCGATCCTAATCTTAGGGAGAAAGAGAAGAACAGAGGAAGGAGATCGATTCCCGTATTGTGGAACTTTTAGCACTGCTGAAACAGGGGATGGAGACTTGGGTTTAAGAAACTCCAGTAGTAGAAGAATAAGAAGAAAGAACAGTCCCATTTTTTGGGGGGGGGGTCACATGACCTTGCTAGTACCAATCTGGTAACTAAACCAAAAATACTTTTTCATTCAAATCTGAAAATAAACCGTGATTACAAGAGTATTTAAAGATAAAATAAAGACTCCTAATTAAACTCTGAAACTGAAATTAACCTAAACTCTAAGGGACTCATAACTTCAAAAAAATCCTAGATAGGCTCTACCACTAAATAACCTATTAAAGCTAAAACAGAAAATTAAATGATAAACTCACTAATAAAAGCCCTATTAAAGAAATAAATTAAATATCCCACTGAACCCACGGACCCAGTTGGACCTGATTCTTCACATGGATACCCAAATGGGTTTGGGTTGGTCCAAGGCAGTGCACTTGCATCAACTCTCCCGGTGTTGGGAAAAACTCGACCACGAGTTTTATAAAAATGAGAGGATCAACACCACTCGATCGGCATCCACAAACATCGACTTTGATGGGTTGATGATTCAGTGCATCTCATAATCAACCGTCACGATCTTTTGATGGCCAGTAGTAAACGACATCTCTTCGATGGGAGTCTGATCATGGGGTTTCACAACTAAAATCGGACTGATGATCAATTCTTCAACTGCAATCTTGGTTGAACCGTTCGAACCGTTCACTTCTGTTTGATCTCCACTCTCATTGTCCACTTTTTCTATTACCACTGTTTTTTCCTCTAAAGCTTCTAACACGCTGCACACTTTATCACAGAAGCAGTTGGTAATATCTGTAAGTTCTCGAAAACTCAACCGATGATCCTGGAAATCCGATTTGTTTTCGAACTTGATAGCGGACAATCCATTTCGATATTCCTTTGCGACTCCAAAAGAGTAATAGATTCGACCCTAAATTCAGGGTCGAAGGCCATCGTAAATAGGGAATTTCTGATCTGGTACCACTTAATGTAGTTCTAGATTGGAAGGGATCCAACTAGAAGCCAATAACCAGGATCTGCTATGAACTAGTAAGTTTGGCTGGGTTAGGGTTTTTTGGTCAAATTAAGGTTAGCATTTGGTAGGACCTAGGGTTTGGTTATGTTGATGTAGGAGAGTCTATCATTGAAGGTTACATTAAGTTTTAATGGTGGAAAGTATGCTGGAATTGAATTGGCAGCAAGTTAGGGTTAGGTTTCTGGTTTTTTGAAAAGAAGAAGATGAAGGAATCTAGGGCTTGGGTGTATGGAGGATTAGAAGAAGAATGGCTAAGGTTAGGGATGATTCAAACTTATTGTTGTTGAAGAGTTTCCTTGACCGCAGCTTGTTTGAATGCAGATCCTTGAATAAAAGTTAAAACTTGAACTAGTACTTGAATGAGAGCTGCTAGAGATCAAATAGTGCAGAACTAGGGTGGTTGAAGAATTCGATAGAAAGCTGGAAAGGGGACGGGGAAGAGAGATGAGATCAATATTCTTGGGTAGAAGAAGAGAGAAGAGGACAAAAGAGGAGGAGAAATCAGGTTTGGGATGTCAATCCCGTATGCATTTCTCGACTAAAACTCTTAGAAAAAACTCATTCTTTATTCAAATAATCTCTAATTGATAGGGGATGTATTACATATATATATATATACCTTCTAAAATTCCTAATTTGACTCATTCAAGGACTCCTAATCACTCTAATACTCTTAATAAATTAAATAAACTCAACAGAATTCTATCTAGCTATTAAGTATCCTAGTCTAACTCAAGCACTCAATTTAACTAGTAATCCTGTGTGCTAACATTACCCCCATTTTATGGGCTTATATATTAGGCCCATTACATCAATAAACCCAAAAATATGAACCCTACGGTCTATAGAACCCAACCATGGGCCAAAATAAAGTCTTCCGAGGCCCAATTGACCCCAATTGACCCAATTGGACAATCTTAGTTGCATCAACACCCCTAGGGATACCACAATAAAACAGTGTCTCAAAGAGATGTAATTGAACATTATTAGAAATGTTTGTTCAATGCTTAGCTACTGCGAGTTACCTTTATTCTTTTGGGGATTTGCCTTAGAAACTGCCATGCACATGGTTCCTAAATCTATACCAAAAACACTTTATGAGTTGGGTTATAGACGAAAGCATAGCCTACGACATTTTAGGGTTTGGGGCTGCATTGTTCGTAAGCAGCAAACAGACAAGTTGGAATCCCAAACAGTCAGATGGTTACTATATGTTTTACCCTTTACACTGATAAAGAAAACTTAGAACAGTTCCACATGGTATCTAATAGATGTTATGCGGAGAAGAAGGATTAATGTTGCATGTATTCTAGAAACGAGATGGAAGCGTTACAAAGCCAAGGTGTTAGATGTCTTCAAACTATGGTACTTGGGAGACGAAAGCGGGAGAGGTGGAGTGGGCATAGTCATGGACGATGACCTTAAGAACGAAGTGGTGGACGTTAAAAGAGTTGGAGATAGGATCCTATCTATCAAGATGGTGTACTAGACAATGAGGTTATCGACATAGTTAGTGCGTACGTGCCCCAGGCAGGATTAGATGAGAGTATTAATTACAATTCTAGGAATACTTGGATGGTTTGGCGCAAGGTTTTGGCCAGGGAGAGAAAATTATTATCGGAGGTGACCTTAATGGACATGTGGGCAGAGATCGTAGAGGCTATGAAGAGGTTCATGGAGGATATGGAGTTGGGGAGAGGAATGAAGAGGAGATATCAGTGCTAGACTTTGCGATAGCGTCTGACCTGTGCATTGCAAATCCCTTTTTTAAAATGAGAGAGGAAGATTTAGTTACCTACAAGAGTGGGCAACATTCAAGCCAAATAGATTTCTTCCTAACTAAAAGGTCTACAGACTATTATGTAAGGATTGTAAGGTTGTACCCGGAGAGAGCTTAACCACCCAACATAGACTGGTGGTCTTGGCCATGTACCTCGTATAAGGCAACATAAGAAGGCAAAACAGGTTTGTCCTAAGATAAGTTGGGGCTGAATACAAGGAGGTCTCCAAGAATCATTACTGATAAATTGGCCCTACAAGGAAGGTGGGATTTTGAGGGAGATACCAACGAGATTTGGGGTGATATGACGACTTGCATAAAAAAGGTTGCTAAGGAAGTCTTAGGGATTTCAAAGGGTATGCATCTGGGCCCTAGAGAGACTTGGTGGTGGGATGAAGAGGTCTAATCAGCCATTAAGACTAAGAACGATCGTTTTAAGACCTGGCAGGGACTAACAAGGCAGATGATAAAGTGAGATATTGTGCGGCTATAAAAGAAGCTCAGAAGATTATGGGGAAAGCAAGAGCAAAGAAATATGATGACTTTTATGAAAAGCTTTATACAAAGGAAGGGGAAAATACGATGTATCGGATAGTTAAAATAAGAGAAAGGAAGAGCAGAGATTTGGACCATGTTAAATGCATTAAGAGTGAGGTTGGTAGAGTACTAATACATGATGCGGACATTATGGAGAGATGGGGTGAATATTTTTACAACCTACTAAATGGAGCTGCCTTGACTGATAGGATGGATTCGAATGTAGAGAGGAATAATCTTGAAGACGACACCATGGACTCCTACAACGAGTTGCAAGGCCGAATTTAAAGAGGCCCTATGAAAGATGAAGGTGGGTAAAACATCGGGACCGGATGACATCCCAATTGATGTGTGGAAGAGCTAAAGAGTACGGGGGGTATCTTGGCTAACCAAGCTGTTTAACAAGATTTTGAGTTCAAAGAAAATGCCAGATGATTGGAGGAGAAGCATTGTAGTTCCGATTTATAAGAACAAAGGTGATATCCAGAACTGCAATAACTGTAGAGGCATTAAACTTATGAGTCATACCATGAAACTATGCGAGAAAATCATTGAAGCCCACCTAAGAAGAGAGTTTGATATATTGGATAACCAATTTGGTTTTATTCTAGAGATCCACGACAGAAGCTATTTACCTTCTAAGGAGGCTAATGGAAATTTTTAGAGCTTACAAAAAGAATCTCCATATGGTCTTTATCGACCTAGAAAAGGCCTATGATAGAGTTCCTAGAGAGCTCATTTGGCATGTCCTAGGGAAGAGAAGGAGCTCGAGTAACTATGTGGATATAATTAAGGACATGTATGCGGGCGTGGTGACAAGTGTAAAAAATGTAGAGGGACAAAGTAGTGAATTCCCAATTACAATTGGGTTACACCAAGGATCAGCTCTAAGCCCCTATATTTCGAATTCATCATGGATGATTTAACCAGGCACATTCAAGATGAAGTCCCTTAGTGTATGCTATTCGCTGATGATATTGTTTTGATAGATGAGACAGTAGAAGGGATTAATGCGAAGCTGGAGTTATGGAGATCATGCTTGGAATCAAGAGGGTTTTAAGTTAAGCAGAACAAAGACATAATATATGATGTTTAACTTTAGTGAACCAGGAGAGGTGATGAAGTGGTGAAAGTTGAGGAGCCAGAGCTACCGCAAACTGAATGCTTTAGATACCTTGGGTTAACCATTAACAAAGAGGGTGATATAGAGGATGATGTTTCCCACAGAATTAAAGTAGTATGGATGAAGTGGAGAGGTGCATCAGGAATATTACGTGACATACGCATGCCTATTAAGCTTAAGGGGAAATTCTGCAGGACAGTAATAAGACCAACGATGACATATGGGGCAGAATGTTGGGCAGTTAAGAAGAGTAATATAGATAAAATGAGTGCAACAGAGATGAGGATGTTGGGAGTTGCACTAATCCAGGACAAGCTTCGTGAGAGCTGCTTGAGGTGGTTTGGTCATGTTCAACAGAGATCCGTAGATGCACCAGTAAGGAAGAGTGACCAGATTCAGTTTGAAGGAGCTAAAAGAGGTAGGGGCAGACCTAAAATGACTATTGCCGAAGTGGTAAGAAAGGATATGCATATAGTAGGGCTCGATCCTAGTATGACCGCGGATAGAGTTGTTTAGAGGACAAGGACCCGTGTAGCCGACCCCTCGTAGGGGGATGTTCCTGAGATGTTGCTTTGACTATTGTTTAGACTTTTTCCTTTAGTAATTTTATTTAATTTATTTATTTTACTTCCTTTTATCCCTTACTTTTTTTTACTTCCTTCTACTTCTCTTATTTTTCTTACTTTATTGACCTCTTTGGATCCATGTAGCTGACCCCATTTAGTTGGGATAAGTTTATGGTGGTTGTTGTTATTGTTCTTACTCAGAGGCTTTGAAGGATGTAGACGCAGATAAATGGATGGAAGCCATGTGTTCTGAAATGGACTCTATGTATTACAACCATGTCCGGACTCTAGTAGGTCCACCTCATGGCGTAAAACCTATTAGATAAAAGTGGATCTATCAGAGAAAGAAAGGTGTGGATGGAAAGTAGTGACATTCAAGGCAAGAATGCTTGCAAAAGGTTACAACCAAAAGGAAGCGGTGGGTTACAATGAGATCATTTCACCATCGACGATTAAATCCATTTGTAATTTATTATCGATTGTTGCACACTATGACTTTGAGATTTGGGAAATGGACGTATAACTACCTCCCGTAATGGATATTTTGATGAAGATATCTATATGCAACAACTAGAGGGGTTCTCTCTCTAGGAGAAGAAACCAACTGGTAAAAGTTACTGAGAACAATATATGGTTTCATGTAGGCTTCTAGGAGCTAGAACATCCGTTTTGATTAGACTGTCAAAAGTTTTGGGTTTGTACAAATATAGATGAACAATGCGTTTATAAAAATATAGTGGGAGTGTAGTTTATTTTCTAGCTTTATTTATGGACAATATATTGCTTATTGAGAATGATATGGGCATGTTATCATCTGTAAAGGTATGACTGTCTACAAACTTCTCAATATAAGATCTTGATGAAGCCAATTACATCCTAGATATAAAATTTGTGAGAGATAGCAATGGTAGGATGTTAGGCTTTTCACAATTTAACTATATAGAGGTAATTATGGATTAGGGTTCAACATATAGGATGTCAAGAAAGGCAACTTTCTTTTCAGGCATGGAATAACTCTTTCTAAGTCACAATGCCCTCAATTTATTGAAGATATTGATGCTATTAAGAGAATTCCTTATGCTTCAGCAGTGGGAAATGTACATAACTAGTGTACCAGGCTAGATATTTGCTATGAAGCAGTGATTGTGAGTCGGTATTAGTCCAACCCAAGAGCAAGGTAACACGTGCTGTTTCGTTCATTAGCGAGGGCTTTGCGTGCTCATGTCCCCCTCTTCTCTTGAGTTAATGCCTATAACACTAGCTGTGCTGTTTGCTTCTCCCCTCTCACTTCTTACTTACTACCCAATCTCCAGTCCTCGTTTAAAAGCTTCTTATTATACATTGTTTTCTCAATTCCATTTCCCTTCCTCGTTATAAAGAGAAAGTCATTTGGCATACTTACATGGATTAGATGTCCGGATACCCTCCCTCCCTTCAATAATGTCGAAGGATCACAAGAGTCGCCTTTCTCCCAACAAAATTCTCTAACAGGGAAAGAGTATATATGAAAGTACTCAAAGCCTTGAGTGATGGCTTCTGGACATGAACGCTGGTTGTTGTCAAGAGTATCCTCAAATATTTGTAGACCAAGGATTACTTCTTGGTTTATGGCTTTGACCAGTTGTCAATCATGGATTTCATGGACCAGATTTTTAGATTGACAAAGAAGACATGAAATCCAAGTCTGGGATGGTGTTTACTTTAGGTGGTGGGGCCCTTATATGGAAGAGTGCTAAATAGAAGTCAACAGTTGATTCCATGACGTAGACTGTGTATTTGGTAATTGGAGAAGCAGCCAAAGAAGGTGTTTGGCTGAAAATGTTCTTGACTGACTGGGAGTTGTACCTTAGCTTGTCGAGCACCCCATCCCGTTATATGGAAGAGTGCCAAATAGAAGTCAACAGTTGATTCCACGACATAGACTGCATATCTGGTAGCTGGAGAAGCAGCCAAATAAGGTGTTTGGTTGAAAATGTTCTTGCCTGACTGGGAGTTGTACCTGAGCTTGCCGAGCACCCCATCCCATTATATTGTGATAACAAGGGAGCTATTGCACAAGCGAAAGAACTTAGAGTTCATCAAAAGAAGAAGCATGTGGAGCGAAAGCACCATCTCATGTGAGAGATTATCTAACATGGTGATGTAGCCATTGCTAAAGTTGATAAGGTTTGTTGCAAAATGTATTCGGAAAAAATGGTATTTATAACAATCTGAGCACAAAGGAAGGGAAAAAAGCCTATCTATAAGATAGCTAAAGTCAGGGAAACGAGCTAGAGATCTCGACTATGTTAGATATATCAAAAGTGAAGAAGGTGATATAGAGGATGTTGTTTCACAGTGAGTTAAAATAGGGTGTATGAAGTAGAGCTTCATCCAAATTGTTGTCTGATTGGCGTATCCGTTTAAAACTTAAAGGAAAATATTATAGGACAGTCCTACGACCGGCTATGATGTATGGTGCAGAATGTTGGGCCGTTAAGAAGCATCATATAGAATTCAGTGTAGTGGAGATGAGGATGTTGAGATGGATGAGTGGCAAAACTAGGAAGGATAAAGCAAGGAATGATCATATAAGAGCTGATTTGGGAGTTGCTCTAATACATGATAAGCAATGAGAAAGTTGTTTGAGGTGGCATGGCCATGTTCAACGGAGGCCTTTTGATGCTCTAGTACGAAAGAGTGATTTGATTCAGGTTGAAGGTTCTAAAAGAGCCAGTGGCAGACCTAAAATGACGTTAGGAGAAGTGATGAGGAAAGACGTGCATAGCTTCGGCCTTGTATCAAGTATGACCACGAATAGAGCGGATTGGAGGGCAAGGATCCATGTAGCCGACCTCATTTAGGTGAGATAAGGCTGAGTTGTTGTTGTTGTAGTACTTCTTTTCTTAGATTTCCGGATTCTGATATTTGCTGGAGTGTAGACATTAGCTCATCTGAAGCACAGTTGACTTTCGGCTTCATCTAGGGCTGCCTCGAGTTCCGCCTTCTGGAGCTTGACTTGCCAACGCCGAGAAATAGTTTTATGCTTTTTTCTTAGTGCAGAATGAATGTTCTTTCTTCACCATTTCCAATTCCAGCGAGCTTCAATGGGTGTGACATTAAAGTTCGTACATAAGCCAGATTAGAAGCCCAGATATTTCCATTTCTTTTTGTAACTGCATCCTCAGCAGCTGTCTCTACAAAGCTTCCCTTCAAGATGCCCAATAACTTAAGGATCAAACTCTTTCTTCAGAGATGCAGCTTCTTCTCTATTTGTTCAAGGATGGCTCTGTGGGGCTACCGTTTCGCATTTCCCCCCTCTAGAATCCTTTCTTGCTCCTGCTGGGCTTTCCTATGACGCAACTTTCATGTGCCCAAGTGATTTTGGGGTAGCCACATTCTCTTTTGACTGCTTAACAGCCCTCTTGCATGAACCTTGGCTGCAGGTTTATTTTCTGCTGTTTACTGGAATGCAGCATTTCTTCCTCTGCCCTTGGTTGGTTTAATCATGATATAATTTCCTGCGTTCTAGTTTGGCAGCATCAAGTTTAGAAATGGTTACTGCATATGGTTCTCTTGCATTGTTCAACTCCTGTTTCCAAGCACCAGCATTTTCATCAGGGCCACTGAGTTCAAATATTTGGGTTGGTTTACTTGATTCTTTTCCTCTTATGTTGCCTTAATTGCCTATTCCTTGCACTTGTTTACACTTCTACTTGTTGGTTGGAATCCTCAATGTTTAGAGAGTCCAATCTTATGATCGTGATGGGATTACCTAGGGGTAATATTATTATCCACATGATATGCAGAGTACAGCAAGAGATAACCTATGAGATTAGAAAGAGAACAAAAGAGTAAAAAACAAAAGTTATCACAGGAAAGAGAACAAAAATTAGAAAGATCAGGAAGCGAGATCAGAGCTGAGATGCAAATTAATCTGCTTCTGCCTGTATGATTGAAGAACTGATGCTGCTTTCTTAACCATGTGGTGATGTGGACCAGAACTTGTATTAATAGCAGAGAAAAGTAATAGTAGAAGTTAGAGAAAGCAACAGTATTCAATACAAGATAAATCATGAAAAGGAAAAGTGATGGGTTTCTGGAAGTCTATGGTTACTATGTTTAGAAATCCAATGAAACCAGAACGCAGTAATAGGTTTAGAAACCAGATTTCAGGAAAATTTAACAAAAGATCATAGGATCTGATTTAGTTGAAAGTTGAAACTCACATTGAGTGCTGTGTAGGTAGGAGAATATGTAATTAAATTTCAAGCCCAATCCAATGGTTAGATTCTTAAGATCTGAAGATTCATACTTGAAGAAGGAATTCTCAAATCTGACAATCGATAGGAAACTTTGACAACCCAATTCAGGAATCAGATTTAGCACAATAAAACAGATGCATTGATATACAGAAATCTGAAATCAGGAGTAGAAAGAGATCCTGAACTTGAAATCCAACTCGAATCAGGAAAACCAGAAAACAATTCAAAGATAAAATTTTTGGATCCATAGGACTGTTCAGAATAGTAACCCTTTGGTATGTATAGAAGCAGAATTGAAATCGAGAGGTTAGAAGTTAACTTTGAAAGAACTCTTTGTGAAGTAGGATAAAAAACAGAAACAGACTGGAATTTTATGCTGAAATCATATCTAGAGTCTTAGGAGAATGTTAGACAGTAATGCAGCAACTCAGATTAACCATCAAGCATCAAGAATTAGGCCAAAAGCATGGTGCACAGAAAATAGAAAGTATTGACATGGGTTTTGATTGATTGGGAAAGGAGAAAAGGATAGAAGAATGATAGATATGATATGTGCATCAGGAAAAGTACTGTCATGGGTTTGGATTCACTGATAAATGATAGAATAGAAGAATGATGGATATAATATGTGCTTCAGGAATCCTACCTTAATCACGAATTTGGCATCCCACCAAGCCTACCTTGACATCCCACCAAGGGCTTCACTGCATCTCACAGCAAATAGGTGATGTGGATCCAGGGTCTGAAAGCCCGATTCGGATCGCTTACGGGCCCACCCAAGTGTTAGATAACTCAAATCATAAGCACCAGTGGGAAAATAGTAAATATTTGAAGTTTATAAGAGTAATGGCAGATGGGTAATAACTGAAAGTTGTAATGGAATGGCAGGATTGTAATTAAAGGAAGTCTACTAACAAAAGCAAGGCACCATATGTGAGTGGAGAGGAATTATAAGTGATAGGGCAATCTTGGAATGAACTAAAAGATGAGGGCAAGACGTAATAAAGAAAGGGTGTGTTGCCATATGGAAAGTGGGGTAATAATGAGGGCTAGTGAATAAAACAGAGGACATTATCATCTATCACCAACAACTACCTAGCTCAGTTGGTGAGCCGTGGTGCGCTTCATGCCCATGCTCACCAGGAGGTCTCGAGTTCGAGTCTCCTGGCTGGCACCTTATCCCCTCCCCGGTGTGATCCCCCCCCTCTCTCTATACAAAAAATATATATAAAGCTCCCAATTCCAAAAAAAAAAGTTATCATCTATCACGGAGAGAAGAAGTAACCGTCTTCAACCTCTCAACAACAACCAGCGGAAGAAGAGGGATGTGATTCGAGATGGGATCTCCCTCTAGACGTACTCAATCGATGTGGGTTTTCAGGCAGTGAATCGCAACTACCAATCCTCCCAGCAGTGCTACAAAATCGAGAAACCTGCAATAAGAAAGATTGGTGGATAAGAACCTAGGTGTGGTGGAAGGGTCTCAGACCAGATCTGATTTCTTGTTAGAACTTCCAACATAGAGCAAAGATCGACTCAAGGTTGGGTAGGGTGAATTGTTTCTATTGCAGGGATGTTTCTTTACAATCTCAAACTGTTCTGAAGAGAAGCAGTATTGATCGATACCAACACCTGGGCTGCAGAGGCAGAATAGGATATCTGTAATGCTGGTAAATAAGAGGAAAGAAGAAGATAATAATAAGAGAGAAGAGGAAGAGAAAAAAGAAGAGATTTCAAAGGAGGGGAGAGAGAGGTCACACGACCATTGCTATTGCACTACACCGGTACCATAAACAACTCAACTAAATCAATTCATCAAATCTGAAAAATTACGATTATAAAAGTATTTAAAGATATTAATTAAAGATTCCTAATTAAACTCTAAAGCTGAAACTAGCCTTAACTCTAATGGGACTCGTATCTAAAATAAAATCCTAAGTAGACTCTACCACTAAATAGCCTATTAAAACTAAAACAGAAGGTTACATTATAAACTCAAATAATAAAAACCCTGCTAAATAAATAAATTTAATATCCTACTATAACCCAAGGATCCAATGGAACCCGGTTTGTCTTTCATATGGGTTCCCCAACGGGTTTAGCAGAGTCCAAGGAATTGCTCCTGCATCAATAGGTGTTCGGAATTTCACAGAACTGAGGGATGAAAGCCAATTCCATTCATTACATTCGTGTCTTATGGTTGGTTACATAAATATATGGGAGACTGATGAGCACACCGCCCATGTTCGGTAAGATAGTGGGCTGCACCAATGGAGGCACGGGATGATATATCATACATGAGGGGCAGGGGGATTCATTTCAAAGGGTGAAGAGTGAGATAGACACAACAGACGGTAGCTTGCGGTACATAGGTGGAATGCCCAGTCTTCCCTAAATATATTTAGATTCAAAATATGACTCCTAACTTGACTGGCATTTGCGTAAAGCAACTAGTCATCATACTACTTCATATAAAAAAGAAGAAGCAAACTAGTCATCATACTAGCTATAATAGATGAATAAAAGACTTGAAACAACTCTAAACCCGACTTAAAAACCTCCAGCTGTGTTGGGAGTTCCTAAACCAACTAGGACATGACAATGGAAGTAAAACAATCCATAACAGGACCAGGCTTATTGATTCCTAATCCAGCTTGAACTAGGATACAAAAATAATCAAAATATGAAAAGAAACTGAAAACAGAACTCGATAGTGGGCTAGGTTTAAGATTCCCAATGGTTACTAGGATTTCTAGAGAAACTACAAATTCTGAAATTCCGGAACTACAAGCTATTCTTCTGGCATTGCCACTGGTGCCTCGATATTTCATCAATAAGACAACAAAGATCAGGAATCTAGGAAACAGAAGAGGAGAAGGGATAGGGGTAATGTTATGGTTCTGTGAACGGCACCCTTGAACGGTAACGTTTAGAAAGAGGTAACCTCCTTATGGGCGTATTTAAAAGCATCTTTAGAAAGTATTTTTCCTCCCCCTGATTCCATCTTCAAAGAGTTTTACGTCCTTGTATGACAAGAAGTTGTTTGGTAAAGAAGCTAGAGATTGCTTGCTCAAGAATCCAAGAAATTGTTTACTTAAGAAGCTTTAGGGTGCCTTATTCAAGGGAGCTAAGAGTTAGGTAAGATATTTAACCTTTTAAGGTTTTTAATCCCAAAGTATACAAATACGAATTACAAAAAATCCCACAAGAGTACACAATTCTATAGTTATCCCCATATTGTCAGAAGTGGAAACAACCCAAAAATACAAAAAAAAGTTTTTTAGACTTCATAACCGTTTGTATTTTATCCAAATAAACATTCCGAAGTTTTCACACAGACATAATTGTAAATATATGAAAGCTATTACATCTCAAGGCAAGATTGGAAAGTAAGTTTGGGGCAAGCCTACCAAATACATCTCAAAACAAGATAAAGGTAAAGGTAAAGAGTTCATGAGGAATGCATCCTTGATCATATCACTGAGTCTCGTAGGCACAATCATTACATCCACGATCGGCTATGTCTGTCTGACTCGGGAACCAACCAATCATTTCCGTAATCCATCATATCAATAGTATCGTTAATTCTCTTTGGCATAGCATAATCTGCATCAACATCAAAAAAGAAGGTATATACGTGGTATGAGCTTCACTAAGCCCAGTAAGAGAATCAAACCCCACAAGTATACGCAACAACTCATGAATGATAGCACATGATGCATGGATTCATTTTATTTAATAATCACCTAGCAACAATACTAAGTCGAGGGTATAATGCTACTACAACACCTTTGGCAACATCCTTGGTCTGAGAATAGAGGAATCCAATGATGTCAAACCCAAGTTGCGGGTGGGAGTCTGTAGTATCGGATTCCTCAGGAGATTGTTTGCAAACTCCCTAGTCAAATCCCATACTAGCGTTCGGTCTCGAAGATACAGTCAAAACCCAAACTATGTCTATTTTTGGAAGAAATTATCATACAACGAATGTGGTACCTCGGCAAAGCTCATCAAACTTACCACTTATGGCTGTCTAATACATAAACCCTGTTGAAAAGGGTTGTAGCTTAGGGTTGTTTCAATTTAACCATTATGCAGCTAATATGAAATGAGTAGCATGCATACATATATGCATAGGGGCCGAGATCATGGTATCGGAATCACTCATTGACCACACCATCCTCTTGTCTCCTCTATCATAGACATACCAAAAGTATGGCAACTACAATATCAAAATTCACATCGGCCACATTGTAATACCATTTCCATCCTAGTGCGATATGCACATCTAATATCTACTTGACAATCACGGGCCCAACATTACCCTTGGCTCCCGGATCCCAATCCACATGCATGATGCTTTACTGGCAACGATACCATCAAACAATATGCAAAACAACCAATGAAATCCATCCATATGGCTCGAACAAGAGTTTAAAATAAAGTACATCAATGATATACAATAAATAATACATGATGCCTGTTCAATCAAATAACCCTATTGTGCATGATGACGAAATTTGACGAACACTATGCAAGCATGTAACAAACATAATTAAAATAGCATAAACATTCCATAAACTAAGTCAATGTCTAAATCACTTACAATGTCCTTAACTTTGGTGGTTTAATCCCGCACTTCACCTCCCAATGGCACCTGCTAGGCTTCATCGAAAGTTGAATCAAACCTTAAATAATAATTTTAGAAGAAACATTTAATTAACAACATTTTCAATCAAATAACTCAAGATCATGCCTCAAGAAGTCCTAATATTGATCTAGGGTTTGGTCCCCAAGATGTGGAGATTATCATGGGCACAAAGGGCATTACATATATGTAGCAATGCACTAAAAATAGGGGAGGCAGTAGATGGGCAGCTGATGGCCATTTGCCTCCAAAATCAGAGTACCATGCGCCAGCTTTGCTGTATTTTTTAGACTAGCTTGGTTGTAGGCCAATCCAAGCTTCATGAAAGCTCTAATTATGATTCCTACACCTTCTATTGGGTTTAGGTACATCTGAGAACTAAACCAATTGATGGGAGAAGGTTCAAGTGAAGGGTTTAAGGCTTAGAATCCCCAAATAGGTAGAGAATCTCAATTGGTTTATAGATGAGGTATTCCTACAGTTAGAAGAAGTAGAGTGGAGTCTAAATCTTAAATTAGATTACTAATGGAAGTAATCAAGATAATCTTCATCAAATCTCCAATTAAAAACCCTAACTCAAGAGCTAACAATAGAAGAATTGAAAAGAGTAGGCTGAATCTAGCAAATTTTGGAGTTCTAGGTCAAGAGAAGATGGTCCAATTGAGTTTCCAAGCTTCTCCTCCCTTCTCCTGCTCCTTTCTCTCCTTCCTTATCCTCCCTTAGTTTATCTCCACGAATTTGGCAAGAAAGCTGAGCAATTAGGGATTTTAGAAGCTCATTTCCATAAATAGACAGTTTAAACTAAGGTCCGTTTGGTTGGGCTATGAAAACCCATTTTAAAACTATATTATTCCATCATTTTGACCAAGCATACCCCTCACCATGGTCCCACAATGTAAGAGAGGGTTTATAAGGGTCCCACATTCCTTAGGGTAGCCACAAATTAGGTAGCATTATGTCTAGGTGGGTCCCACAGCAAAATAATGTTGTTTAATCAAATCTGGGCATAAGTGGCAGATAGGCGGCTGATGGGGAGCTACCACTTATCTAGGCTGTTGATGGACTTGTAAGGGCTCACAAGGTTCCCCAAAGGCTCTAGTGAACCCAGCTTCGGCCCAGTGAGGGTTTGGGTTCCCAACAAGGTAGTGACACCTCCCAAAACATGCAATGGGCTGCCAAAATAGGTCAATGGCTTCTCCCAATGGTTGGACCAATGGCTTGAGTCACTTACAAATTGTTTAGGGTAGGTCCAAGTAGGGGGTGGGTGTTACACTTCTAGCTTCAACTGCTCATCATTGGGAACACACAACCTGTCCTTGAACATGAGGACACCATCCTCTGTCAATGTGAAATCCAATTTCCGCTGTATTCCTTCTTGAATTGCCTCAATCACCTTCTGAAATGCATCATCGGAAGATTGAGCTGCCTTGACTTTCCTCACAAGAGATGATTGTATGGTTAGGGTTGCTAGTGACATAGTAGCATCCTTTATTAGTAACTCCAAGTTCATCCTCCTTGTCTCTTTTATAAGTTGTTCGCTGATGGCCAAAGATGCGAAAGATAAGGATTGTGACTTCTGACTGTGCGTGTCCGCCACGACATTGGCTTTACCCGGGTGGTAATGAACGGTGCAATCATAATCTTTTATCAACTCCAATCATGGCCTTTGTCTCCTATTGACCTCCTTCTGTGTGAAGAAGTACTTGGGGCTCTTGTGGTCGTTATATATTTTGCTCTTTTCCCCATATAGGTAATGCCACCAGATCTTCAAGGAAAATACAACTACCGCTAACTCCAAGTCATGGGTCAGGTAGTTCTTTTCATAATCCTTCAGCTACTAAGAGGTGTAGGCAATCACCTCCCGTCTTGCATCAACACATAACCCAGTCCCATCTTGGACGCATCACTGTAAACTACCATCGCTTTGGAGCCATTAGGAATGGTAAGCACTGGGGCTGAAATCAACTTCCACTTCAATTCCTAGAAACTCTTCTCACACTCCTCGGACTATTAAAATTTCACTCCCTTCATGGTCAATTGAGTCATAGGAGCCGAGATTCGTGAAAAATTCTTTATAAACCTTCGATAGTACCCGTGGCTAATCCCAGTAAACTATGGATGGTTACCACACTCTTGGGAGTGTCCCAATCTACCACTACCTTTACCTTGCCTAGGTCAACCTCTATACCCTTGGCGGAGACGATGTGTCCCAAGAATGCCACTTAATGTAGCCAAAATTCACATTTACTAAACTTGGCATACAATTTCTTCTCTCTCAAACGCTGCAATACCAGTTGAAGGTGCTTGACATGTTCCACTTTATTCTTCGAATAGACCAAGATGTCGTCGATGAAGACAATGACATACTTGTCCAACACATCATGGAACACCCGGTTCATCAATTCCATGAACACAGTCGGCGCATTGGTCAACCTGAAGGACATGACCAAGAACTCATAATGATTACAGTGAGATCCGAAGGCCGTCTTACTTATGTCACTGTTTCTGATCTTTAGTTTGTGATACCCCATTCGGAGATCGATCTTAGAGAATACTCTAGCACCCTACAGTTGGTCGAACAAGTCATCGATTCTGGACAACGGGTATTGGTTCTTGGTCGTCAACTTGTTGAGCTAACGGTAGTCGGTGCACATTCTCATACTATCGTGCTTGTTGTCACAAACAACACTGGCACTCCCCATGAAGATATACTTTGCCTATTGAATCCATTCTTCAATAGGTCTTGAAGTTGTACTTGTAACTCCTTAAATTCTGTAGGTGCCATCCTATAGGGTTCCTTGGACACTGGGGTTGGAGCTGGGATCAAGTGGATCATAAACTCTGTCTCACGATCCGGTGGCAACCTTGTCAGATCTTCCGGAAAAAGACATATGGGAACTCCTTCACCACATTGATTTCCTCAAGTGGTCTAACCTTAGCCTCAACATCCATTATCGATGCTAAGTAACACTGACACCCTTCTTCCATTTGCTTCTTAACTTGTAAAGCTGAAATGAGGACTTTCTTGGGCTTCTTCCACTTGTTGCTTTCAAACATGAACTCTACATCTTCATCCAGATTAAGCCGTATCTTCTTCTTTGCACATATCAGGTAAGCTCTTTAAGTGGATAACTAATCCCTGCCTAACATCATGTCGAAGTCTTTCATATTCAACTCAATGAAATGAGCTACAAGCTTCTTATCATTGATTCCTGCATTGGGCAGGGTTCATACAATGAATCAAGTTCAATTGCCCCGCCAGTTGGTGTACTAACCATCAGATTTTGGGTCAGCCGTTTTGGTTTGATTCCTAGCCTTTTAGCAAACGAGAGAGATACAAACGAATGCGGAAGCTCCCGAATCAAACAATACATATGCAGGTTGTGAACATATACAAACCATACCTGACAAGACACTAATAAGTTTCTATTATACTAACATAAACCCTACATGAATGCACAAGTTCAATTCTTTAGGTATGATACTTGTGATCACACTAGGGTCAGCCTGTGCCTCCTCATTGGTGATTGCGAAGATACGTCCTTATTGTCTATTGCCTGGTGGGGCTGAATTAGGCGACCGGTGGGTTGTGGCTGAGGTGCTCTAGGAGGTAGCACAGTTGGAGGACCTCCCTGTCTAGGATTTGGGCACTCTCTAGACATGCGCTTGATCCCTTGGCAGTTGTAGCATCGAACTGACTGCCCAGTAAGCTGAGGTGCCACATATGGCCTGGGTGTTTGAGTCCCATCTGGCCTCCTATACTAAATTGGTGTTGGGTTGGGATATGGCCCCCTCTGAGTCTTGCTCGGTCCTCTACGATCCAGGAATGTAATGGGTCTCTTGCCGGCCTGAATGGCATTGTAGTTCTCCCTCTACCTATCTTCAATAGACTTGGAGGCCTGAACCACACGAGCGTAGGTAGGAAGCTTGTGCACCACCAATGCAGAACTAATATTGGGTCTAATCCGTTTCTCGAACCTCCTCGCCTTTACGGTGTCTGCCTTCATATGCTCGAGAGGGAAGTAGAAGAGCTCCTCGAACTTCTACTGATATTCCAAGACTGGCTTGGGCCCTTGAGTCAAACTCATGAACTCAGCTTCCTTCTTGTCATAGAAGCTCTGAGGAAAATAGTTCCCCAAGAAAGTCTCCTAGAACTGATCCCAAGTGGGGTTGGGATGCGTCGCCCGAAAGTTATCTCGGGTGGCTCTCCACTAAGAATCCACCTCACTTCTCAGTTGATTGCCAGCACAAATAATCTTGTCCTCGTTAGCATATCGAAGCACCTCAAAGATCCTTTCCATGTCTCTTATCCATTGAGCCGGATAGAGAGGGTAAGTGCCCATCTTGGTGAAGCATATGGGCCTATGCTTTTGGAACTTCTCGATCAACTTGGATGCTTCCATCCATGTGGGTGCCGCTGTCGGGGCTGGTAGTGTAGCTGGTGCCATTGGTGCTACAAGTAGCACTTGTGCCAAAGGTGCACCAGAGGATGTACCGGTTGTGGCAGTAGCAGCAAGTGCTGGGGGTAGCATGCCTAGTGCACCGGTAGCAGCAGGTGCAGGAGGTAGCACATGCAGAGGGGGCACTGGTTACCTTTCCCTTTCCCTTATTATTGCCTAGAGTTGGGTATTCATTGTTTGCATGAAGGTCCTTCGTATTTGTTGCATTGCCTGCAACATATTCCCCAATAGCGCTGCAACATCCGTAGTGTTTTGGATAGGAGGGGTAGTTGGTAGAGCTGTATTTGAGGCAGCTGCGGCCTCATCATGGGGAGGGGAGGAATTCCCACCTGAGTGGGTGCGGACCATTTCAAGTACCTGCTCACAATTTCAACCAATCACGCACATTTCATAGATTTTATAGCAAAATGGAGAAATCCAAGGTAATAGAGTTCTCGCACATTTATACATGCATGACATGTCATAGGCAATGATGGGAGTCATAAAGAATAAGTACTATGGGCTAAGAATGGGTTGGCCAAGAGAAACTGGTCAAAATTCCCTTTTTGGCCTGGACGGTTTCGGGTAGGAGTGCAACCGGTCATGCTACCGCTCAGGAAAATCCTAAAATTTCTTCCTGTATTGGGCGGTTGCACGGGCGATTTCTTGTAGGCTTGCAATCGGTCGTGCTACCATCGCGGGATTTTCATAAAAAGGGGGGTCTGCGATTTAAAAAATCACACTTTACTTCATCCACGTCCTAATCCTCTGGAGAAACCTTGGCTGAGATTGCTCTTGCTTCTCTCTTGCTTCCTTTGTGGATTTTGGTGCCCAAATCCGCGGTTTTTCACTCCAAATCATTGCTAGGTAAGGTTCTTCTCACCCAACTTGATTTTTTTTCCAGAAATTCATACATTTTACAAACCTAGGTTTGAGATCTTGCTATTTTTGCTCCCTTTGCACTATGGTACTTGTTTGTATATTAATTTTCAACCTATTTGCATCATGTATGGCATGTGTAAACACCCCATTAATACTTTTGCCTTCCGACTATGGATTCAAGCTTGAAATTTGAGAAATGGTAAACCCTAGGTCGAATTTTCCATTTCTATTTGGCATATTTGAAATGAATCATTATATATGACTTTGTTGATGCCATTTGCAACTTGTATAAGTGATGTAAATATGCATCCCATGGTTTCACCATCCCATCAAGCATTCTTGCAAAAATTTGGAATCTTTGATTGCCCTAGGATGATTTTTCCCATTTTCTTTGGGGTTCTTCATGACTAAACACAATGTAATGGGTTTTTAAACATGTATAGGCTTGTGCAACCTGGTCTATGTTGTCCACTTAGGTCATGATGCATACCTTACACATTTTCCCCCAATTTCCTAGGCTTTTTTCCCCATGTAGCCAAGGAGTAAAACCCTAAATTTTGCTTTATTCTGGGAGGGGAATGGGATTTATGCCGTTAGGCCCTTTTTTTTATTTAGTTTCCCTAATGCAGAAATGTTTTTCCCCTTGTTTGCAAATTTGCCTTGTGCTTCCCAATGTTTATGGTTCTCTCTTGTTCTTGTTTTGTAGATACCATCAAGCAATGGCTACTAGACCATGGATAACCGTTGCTCGTCGTCCTGCCTCGATTATCAACAACCCTTTATGGTTCCGGTTCTAAAAGCGGGACCTCTACCGTGACCACTTCCTCTCCAAGAAGATTCTAGAGGGCCAGGATATCATAGCAGATGACCTTATATGTCACACCCCAAACCACCCCTTAGGAGGATTGGGTAGGTGACCCGAATTGCATAACAGCAATCCGCCAAATCCCACGGATCTAGAAGCAGTGCTTACATTCACGGAACCACATTCATTTACTTTACCAAGGGCAAGATCAAAGTGCCGCAGATAAACTACAATTTCAATAAGTAAAGGAAGCATAGTGATACGGGGGAATGATGATGATATATACATAAGTAAGTTTGTACATCTCCCAACAACCCACAAACATAAAGACAAAGCTGACAGGACCAAAGCTAAAGCTACTAAATACACACATATATACAGGGTGAGCATACTCAACCCCAAAAAGAAAAAGAAAGAACTACAACAGTACTACAATCAGCACGGGGAAGAACTCCTGACAACTCAAAAAGGATTTCCCAAAACAAAAAGCATCAAAAGTACTCCTCAACGGTCTTCATCAATGACCATCGAGAAAGTACGTAGGATCGTTATGACCTCTATCGGGGTCCACACCAACATCATCGTAACAACCAGGACTCTCCTCCGCGAGATAGCCCTCCAAGCCACACTGACATCGATCTGCAAAATCATCTAAGAAAACATTGTATAACAGAGTGTGAGCCCCACCGAGCTCGTGAGCAAATAACATCAATTATGCATGCACATGCAATCACAATTCACAGTTCATATGTTCCTACATGATGTGCAAGTCCAGTTTATTATTAGCCACCTAACAATACAACTAAGTCAGGTCAGTGCTACTACAATCCCCAATACGTGTATCCCTAGTGCGGGCTTCTAACCCCTTCCCGCGATACACCCATTGAGTTGTCGGAGAGGACCAGTCAGCTCCCGCATCAATCACCAAGGTCAGCCCGACCAGCCCTCTGTGATTAACCTGTAGGGCAATCCATTTCTTTTCTCTTTTCTTTTCACCATTCCGGTGTTCTTTCTTTTGTTTTCATTCACCATTCCGGTGTTCTTTCTTTTCATTTTGTTTCTTTTCTCATATTCATATGGTCACCCTCACAGGCATCCAACACCTAAACCCCTGTTGGCAAGGGTGCGTAGCACGGGTGATGAAACTCTAGCCCCATGTCTATATGGCATCGTATGAGTTGGGTGGTGTCAATCGCATCCCATTCTACGAGCTATCACATGCCTCATTTCCAAGTTGACTACGACATCTAGTCTAGCATTCACAGTCATCATAGAAGAATTCACAGTGTTGATCAACAGACAGTCATTATGCAGTGATTTGAGTAGTTTGAACAGAAATAAATAACACAACATATATGATTCAAGTTTTATTAGCCGGCATAGCATCATAATTACATATGTACGCACAATAGAATTATTCACTCACCTGAGTTTGGTTCTAGATACTCGGTTGCAAACTCGGTTCCAATAGCAGTCTGGTTGTTGACCTCGAGCGCGGGATCAACTCCTAGATATAAATCAAAATTATCATATTAAGTTTTCAATCTATCACTGGTACTCCTAGGGTTAACCTAAACTTACTGGGTTGACCTGGTATTTGATTGGTACTCATTTGGGATCACTGGGCCTTAGGTCATGTCCCGGTGCATCACCCAGTGTCAGTGGCACATGGGTAAAATGGTCATTTTCATTAGCTGTACCTGACCCTAGGTCAAATCAGGTCCACAGTGTTGTCCACAGCTTACCTGTGCTGCAGGACCAACCACAACAGGCTTTCCTTCACTTGCGGGACCCACTAGGGTTCCAAAATGTCTTCCAATTAAGAACAGATGTGGGGAAGGGCTTTTTGGTCATTCCTCAACCTCCCACAGTGTCCAAAAGCCAAAGGGTGAGATTCCCCAAAGTTAGATCAGCAATACAACAACTTTCCCTTCACTGGGCAATGGCTCTGGGCGATGTTTGCATCGCCCAAAGGCTGCAATCGACATTTGGGCTGAGTTTCCAATGTTGGGCCCATAGGGTTGAGGTCAGACTTGATCCTCTGCATGTCAGGGGGGTTAGGTATCCCCTGGGATGACCTTCAATTTGATCCTAATGGATCCCCCACTGGGCCCACCATCAGGCTGCCAATGGCTGCCCAGACAACCCAGTAAATAGTGTCACAGGGTTTTTCTCAATCTTGGAATTCAATTCCAGCCACATGCAAGGCTGGGAATGGGTGCAAAACAAGGTTTCATGGCTGTGATTATCTAGGGTTAGGTCTGTGCAACCCTAGCTTGCACCCAGGGTTCCAAATCACAGTGTAACAGGGCAATCTGGCAGTGCAGCTGTGCACAATCAGTTTCGGTTCCCATAAACAACATATCTGCCCACTAAAATCACTCATAGGTCACAGATCTTCCATGCACAAGGCTAGCATGGCAGATCTGGAGCTGATCTGGGCAAACCCTCGCTATTCAGGGCTGCCCAGGGAGCAGAAATACATCCAACATAGAGAAGAGATGAGGACAGCAGGTATAGGCATACACGTTTATACCTGAGATGGCTGAGAGAGAGCTCGGTTCCAGCTGTGATGGGTGGCAGTACCTCCCCCTTCCTTCTTCTTGCTTCTTCCTTCTCCTTCTCCTTTTTCTCCTTTCTTCCCTCTCTTCTCTCCCACGGATTTCAGATCTGTCAAGGGCTCTAAAATGAGCCCAAGACCTTCCTATTTATAGGCCCAGCCCTCACTGAGGCTTGTTTGCCTGGGAAGGCCTCTTTTGAAAATCAGTTTTTAAACTGATTCTGACTGATTCTGGGCACACTGGTGGGGTTCACAGTGAACCAAGAGTATGAGGTGGTCCCTCAGACTTCCCTCTATCCATGGAGGGTGCCCATGTCCATATTGGGTGGTCCCCACAATTAAAATCCAATAAAATATTCAGTAACACCCACTGGGCGATGTCACTGGGCCTTGCTGCATCGCCCAGTGCCATCGCCCAGAGAATTCCAGCAAGTTGAAATTCAATGGGCTTGCACAGGGGTTTGACCCTTGGTCAGGGTATTGTCCCCAAATGCCCCATAGGGAATTTTACACACTTTTACAGATGTGGGTCCCACCATTATAAGGAGGCGAGAGGTTACCTGGGATCCAAACCATATATCAGGCAATGAGCTGTACATTTGCAGGGGTCTGCTGTCCACCTATTGACATGCATGTAGGATGATCCACACAGGGTTTCTTCATCAATCCAAGTCACTGGGGTGATGCTCCACAGTGATCCTGGTTGCCTGATCAGGGGTTCCTGCCCTTCAATCAAAATTTCCAGTCAGCCAGGGGTAGGGTTTGACATTATAGCTGTTAGGGTCGCCACAAGGTTTGAAGCCTTGGGATGGGTCTCTATGCTCGATCCCCCCTAAGTTGTACTACCCAAAGCTCATCCGTCACTTCTACACAAACCTAGAGACGAAGTTCGAGAACACGCCCAACTATTGGGCCACATCATATGTGAAGGGAGCGACTATCTCCTTTGATTTTAGGCAATTAGCTGGCATCCTTGGAGTGTCCGCGGTGGGGGAGAAGATGTACTGTCCTCCTAGGAAGGACTCTTATACTTTCAGAGTTATACCTCACCTTCATAAATGAGCCTCAGAGCTCGCTCCCAAACTATCATCTGCAATCACATCTAAAAACTGTGCACAAATGGGGGTAAGCTCCACTGAGCCCAGTGAGGGGATGGGGAACACAAGCAATAACAAATAGTCCATAATACATGAGTCCAATTCTTATTTAACCACCTAGCAATCAAGACTAAGTCACTAGGTCCATTACAACAACTCGGGAAGTACCCACGGGTCACTTAAGATTATCATCGCAGAGCAGCCTCAACTGTTACCTTGGTGCCCGTGTCAGTAATGGCTCCGCATAATACTACTTAGTGGCAAACCCTCGATAACAAGTGATCAGCTCTGGCCTGGCCTCTCTCACCTCCACAGGCAAGCTGGGAAGCCCTGAATTACCCAACACCTAAACCCATGTTGGTAAGGGTCGTAGCAAGGGAAATGTAACCTAACCGCATGATACTATATGATATTATATGATACTATCGTGTCGAAAGATATTTTGCATCCCATACCATCTAGTACCTGGGTACCAGCACAACACGGCACATGGCAGACCAATTATATACATGATAGTAAAATATAACATTTCACATGATCCAGGTCTTGGCATACTCCGACCATCGTATCCCATTCCACATAATACTAACCACAAGCGCATCACATAATCATCAACAATATACACAAGAGCACTAACACAGTTTAATAATGCAAGCATGAACTTATGCATGAAATATAACATACAATTCATAGGTGTTAATGCTAAACATTCCCAAATTAATTCACTCCCAAACCCACTCACCTAGTATATATCAAGATTCGGAGTCACAGTTCGTCACCCCAAGTCGTTACCCAATACGCCTCACCGAAGGTGTGATGTTGCCTATAGAGGTGTGAGAATATGAGTTACAAGATGTAGAAGAGGTCCCAAAAAGTTCCCCTCAAACTTCCTAGGGATAACCCACTTTAGAACAGGGGCAGTTGCACGGGCAGTTTCACATAGGGGGTGCAACCAGCCTTGCTACCACCCTCAACAGGAGCTTTTGGAGCCTAGCGGTAGCATGGGCGGTTTTACATAGGGAGTGATATTGCATGTTCTACCGCTCTCACTAGGGACCTTTGGGATCATGCGGTTGCACAGGCAGTTGCAACCAGGACTTGCAACCGATTGTGCTACCTGTAGACATTGAATTTTGTCACCCCCTAGCGATGACGATGATCGGTCGCAGATGACTGGCAATGTTCCCGAAAACCAACACTGTATCAGAAAACATCTCCACTCTCCCTATAAAGCGTACATCGTGTGCACGACCCCCCCAGGTGGCGCCGGTGAACCCAAAATTTACCTATAAAAAGGGGGATACCCCCCTCAATTTCATAATCCAAGTTTGTGGGAGAGGGGGCACTCCCAGAGCTCTAATTTTCCAGTTTGTTTTCTTGTTTCAGGGCTCCTCCCCAATCCAATTTTGAGCCTTTGAGCCTCGTCCCTTTGTCCGAAGTCTGGGCTATTTAAGTTCGGCTTCCTCGACCCCTTTTTGCCCAAATCTAGGAACCTCCCGTGGCATAGCCCCTTTGTCTGGTCTTTGAGCCTCTAGTTTCCAAAGCCTTAGAATGCCGTTATTTTGCCCGAGATCTTGAGATTCGACACTCATAAGCCGTTACTCTATCCGACAAAGGGACAAAACCAGTCTTTTGCCTCCACCTAAGCTGGGGGATGCTGTCCATCTTGCATAATTGCATTTAATTAAAATGTATAGGTATATGTTTCTTCCGTTAACTTTTTAATTTCAGTACGATGTAGTAATTTCAAGTATTCTCGTGTAGTGTACAGTAGTGAGCGCAACATAGTTTAATTTAATTAAATAGTTTGTACATCATTATTTAGACATACATATGGGAATAGGACATTCATAAAAGGAAAAATATTCGAAAACAAACATCTAGTAGGAAGACCGATTTATCCGAGCGAGGTGGGTGCCTAACTCCTTTCCACTCTCGTAACCTGACCACTTACCCTGAATCTCTGACCAGACAAACCAAATTCTCGTAGGCTCTTCTAGGGCTACACCAATGAGTCCTAGGCCCTAAACCTAGGTGGCGACTCCATTTCATTTTATTGTATGACCTCCATCCCCTGATATAGTGAACCATACCTCTAAGAAGACGTATTCCTTCTCTCCCTCCAACCGAGGAGTAACATAAAACCATCCGTGCACCATTCGAGCGCCCTGGGAAAATAACGGATCCTCACAGTGGCGACTTCACTGGGGTCTGATGGACAAACTTTTAGTACTAGATGTTACCATTGAACACAAGAATTTTCTCCCTTCTGCATTGATTGATTGAAACATGTTTGGCTAACCCCTTTTGTTGTACTGACTGCATCATACATCGTGTTCGAAGTGAAATCAAATGACGATGGTACTCCCTGTTGTGCCTATACCCCCGGGGAGGTGGGGCACATCATACTATGTACTCTGAGATCGGATGATACCCTCTTCCTGCACCACTATCTTGCACACGCAATACTTCATGGGAACACATAGCCCCGTGGTTAGTCGTTGAACCCCATGTGTAATCATGGGTAATTCACGATCGAAGCCACAACCCTTGATATTTACTATACGGGTCTAGAATTACTGACGAGGGTATTCGCTAGTGTACCATGGGGTACCCCACTACTAAAAAAGGGCACTAGTTTGATTACTCTGAGATCGCATGATCTATCCCTCAGGTATATCAAAAGAACCATGTACCTGCAATTTGCTATCACGAGCGATAGGTATATCGGTCCTGTCAAGGGTGACCTTGTTCTGTCCTATCAACCTACCTATTCCATGCATCATGTAAGAAAGTAGACCATATATGACTAGGATACACCACAAACTAACCTCGTAGTTTTTCGAGGTCGAAAGTGGAAATATCAGCGGCGTACTTTCTCTTGATGTAGAATACCAATCAGGGGAGGAATTCTATTTGTCCCTCGAATGTCCCTTGAATGTCCTGTGTACACGTTGTATGTCCATTAGGGTCAGTTTATCGAAAAAAAATGTAGACTCTATTGTCCCTTGAAGAAAGATACACTGTCTAAATAATGCGACAATGATAGAATTCTGATGAGAGGTGCTCTGTATTAGGAAAAGGTAGATCATTGAGAAGTCCTCGATTAGATCTCCTTGTGATAATTCAAATTTGATCTCCAAGAACTATTAAGCGATGAAGGATCTATGGTAAACTTGCATTATATACAAGATCGAAAGGGTTATTCCCGAGCAGGCTTGAATACCATCGACTACCCTAGTAAAATAGAATCAAGAGAGTAAAAGCGAATTGTCACTTTGTTTGTATATATATGATGAGCACATTTATGTGTGAAATCTTAGGGCATAAAGTATACATTTTACCACATTGGACAGAGTTACTCGGTGCTTTCTTGTGCTTTTCAGGTTTTAGGTGAATTCTTGCAAAAATGGAGGAGATGATGTTAAGAAAATGTTTTTAAGCTGTTTAGAGGTGTTAATGACTTGGATGCGTAGCCCATCGAGTTAGCTTCGCAACGGTTCAAACGACACTTGATTCCGAGTTGAAGCGAAGAAGTTACGTCCGTTTCCATAACGAAGCGCAAAAATGGTCTATAGGGGTTTATTTATAATTATTGACAGTCGGCTGGGGACAAAGTGAAGCAAAAGTTTAGATTCTAGGGGCTTTCACGTAATAACCAAAAGTTATATTTTCTGTACCCGAAAGATTCCATTTTGAGGGCTCTGGACAATCCAACTTCAACTTGAGATATCTTGGGCTCCCGAACTCCAAATTGGACGAAATTTGGGTCTATTTTGGGTGATTTTTTACAAGGAACACAATGGTGAGGACTACATAAGCACCCCATGCTCCACGTTTTCTGAAAAATAGAATGGGTATTTTATTTATTCTTGAAGGAATCCTAGTCATCACCCTTACTCTCTCTCTCTCCTCCAACTTCTCAAGGGCACTTATGGAATTCTACTTAGGATAGATTTATTTTGAAAGATATTCTCTCACCTATGGAAGTTGAAAAGTCATAGATGCTTTGATTTTATTGCTTGGAGAAGATATCTACAAAGAAAAGGAAGCACTTGTTAGAATTGGAAGGTTACTTTTCTAGAAATAGAAGGTCTATGTAAACAATCTTCTCTTCTTCTTCTTTCTATTTTTTTCTTTTTTCTTAGGATTCAAGGCATTGTAAAAGAGGAAGGAGAAGAGAATATTCTCTTTTCTCAGGAAATATTTCTCCTACACTTCCCTCTTCTCTCTTCTCCTCTCTTCCCCCTATAAATACCCCTTGCCCTTTGGCTTGTAACAAGTTAGTTTTTTAGTTCAGTTTTTAGTTAGTTTCTAGTTCAATTTTAATTCAGTTTTTAGTGTAATTTTTAGTTCATTCACTTAGTGAAATTTTCTCTTTTTCTCATATTTTTGGCTTTAGTTCTTAGTTTGATTTCATAAGACTAGTTCTTTCAAATTCTTAATTTTGCTTTCATAAGATTAGTTAATGGTTGTAATAGGATTAGTTTATGCTTTAATGTCTTCAATATGGTTGTAATAGTTTTAGTTTAAAGCTTCGTAGTCTAAGCTCCTATGTTGATGACAAGACTTGGAGATTTAGAAGAGGAGGCCATGGTAAGTTCGTGCAAGTATTCATTCAAGCTTCTTTAATTAATCCAGTTCAAGCACATCTAGGTTTGCATTCTCTAAACTCTCAATCTCTTTCTCCCTCTCCTCTATCTCATTCTTTCTTTCTTCTTCTTCTTCTCCCTCTATTTCTTTTATTTCTTTTTTTTATGTGATTATTTTGTTTATGTGGTTGTGGATGTGTGGCTGCACTTTCATTACTTTCAATTTGCGTTAGTTTTATAGTTTGTTTTTATTCCTTCCAATTTGCTTTAGTTTGATAGGTTAGATGCTCATGTGTTAGGACGTCAATTTAATCCCTTAATTTTGTTAGATGCTTATGAGTTAGGATGCATTAATTTTTATTAGTTTAATTAGTTTAATTTAACACTTTAATTTGGTTCACTTTGCATTACTTTTAAGTTAGTTAAATAGAGTGGCGTATATCTCCTTGTGTTCGACCCGTAGCTACGATTGACCCGTACGCTTGCGGTAATTTTTAAACTCAAACAAGTTTTTGGCGCTGTTGCCGGGGAGATTATTGACCACTTTATTTTTTTGATTTTTAAGTAATTCGAAGTGCTTTAGTTTCTTTTCTTTCTCCTCTTTCTTTAAAAAAAAATAAAAAAAAAATAAATTTTGAAAGCCTCCTCTTGTTTCTCTTCTGTTTCAAATAGTGTGCGCCCAATCTAAAGTGCTTCATATGCCCAAACCCAGCCAATCTTGATGCCCCTTGATTCGTTGGGTGGTTTGGATTAGCATGTGACTTATCTTTGGAGGTGACCACTCTTGATAACAGGAAAGCGACATAGTGAGAGTGTTGGAAATATAAATGTATAGTAGTCCTTCACCCAACATCAGAATCCATTTAGAGTCGCCCGTAGGTGGCTCGTGAAGACTATACGGGTTCCCTTGCTGTCAACCTATATGACAACCTTACAGTTTTGGAACCATTGTTTCGATTTCTGAGGGATAGATACACTATCTACCTTGGGCTCCCTCTTATTTTTAGTATTTTTTTTTCTAGTCTTTTATTTTTCTTTAAATTTTTTTTTATGGGAGACCTCAATTTGGGATAGGTGGTTAATTTAGAATAATGGGAGATACACTTCCTATAAGGGGAAAGATGGACCTATGCTAAGGCGACCATGATTTTGGAGGAAATGTTTAAACAGGTTAGGGAAGCCAAAAGTAGTGAGATAGAGAACAATTTTGCACCACTCCAGTACAATTTTGCTCCCCAACCCCACTATGGGCTTTCGGAAAATTTTGATTGGTCACATCCCCAGACAATCCATGTTATGGAAGGATGCCCTAATCTTTATGGGGGTAGCAATGGTGAAGAGAATGTGAGTCCTCAATTTCAATACAATTCTTTTGGCACTTACAATCACGGGTGGAGTGATCACCCCTATTTCTCGTGGGATCAATGGAATAACCAAGTTGGACCACCCAATTTCCAATATCATGGTCAGTTTGGTCCTCCAATGCCCAACCCTCCATTGAATCTCAATGAGCCACCTCTCCTTGAACCATACCACCAACCCCCTGAATTTCAGAACATGGGTGAGGAGGCCAGACTGAGTGAGCTTGAAAAATACATAGACCTTCTCACAACAAGCCAAAATACCATGGAGAAGCAACTCTCTCAACTGATAACCATGGTGCAAGAGGAGGAAACGGATACATTACCTAGTCAGCCTGAACCGCCCCATCCCCAGTTTAATGATATTGAAAGTCCACCACCCCAATTTGAGGTTAATGAGAGTCACTCCCAACAAGATGCTTTTCATGACAATTTATTTATTGAGATTGAGTCTCCTAAAGATATTAGTGAAGCGAGGTTTGATGAGCTACCTGGGGAAGTCCACCTTTTGCCTGAAATTTCTGATTTTAGTGAGTCTAGTGAATTTATTGATTTAGAATCAAATTTTCATGATAACATAGAAAGCCAGAAAATTCGATCTCCCCCTCTCTCTTTGGAAAACTTAGATAATTGTCATTTTGAGGATTTTATTCTCACATGTTGATTTGTCCAAACCTCCTAGGTTTGATGATTTTATTGAGGAGGACAATGTTAGTCATAATGCCTTTCAAGCATATTTCTATGATCCTTATTTGGCAAACCAAGTTATGCAAAGAACGGATAGTTGTATTGCTAGGATTGATTTGAGTAAACCTCCAATTTTTGATGATTATTTAGATGAGGTTATTCATAATCCTTTTTATGCTTATTGTGATCCGTTTTTGATTGGTTTTTCAAAGAATGATAGGTGTTCTACATTGCAAATGGAAGAGGAGGGACGGATTTATGGCCTGAGTTTTAATGCCTTCATTTTCCACTGTCCCATGAGGATAGATTTTTCTATTGGATATTTCTCAGTTGTGCTTAACTTCCATATTATTTCTCGCTTTACTAAAATTCATGGTCGAGTGTTTTAAGGTCCAAGCTATTTCTCCATTTTGGCCATGGATTGAGATTTCTGTTGCTGCTCTTAGCACTTTTTGTAGAGCTCATGACTCTTCATGATCCTCTTTGTTGATTATATCTGGTAAGCCCCTTCATCTCCTCCCTTGTCCTTATTCTTTATTTTATGCATGTATTGAGGACACTGCATGAATTAAGTGTGGGGGGGATGTAAGGCTTAATTGGTGAATTTTGATTGTGACAATAGTTTGGTTTTGTGCATATGTCTCTTTGATTGCAAAGCGAGAGAAAGAGGAAATTAGGTGTCCTAGCATGCGAAATAATAAAAAATCCCTTTTCAAGGATGGTAATTGGTTTGCATCCGGTGAGAGGGATTGAATTGAAAAATATGAGCGTTATTTCATTTTATGGCTAGATTTCTCTGTGTTTTATGGACCCTTTGATCTTTTGGCTAGTAGTTGAGACAAATTTGTTTGTGGCAAGGCAAGACATGAAAGTGGAAGTGAATGAAAAAAAGAAAAAGAAAAAAAACAAGGAATAGAAAAGAAAAGTGGAATTCCTTGGGACTAGACAGGGCACTGTGCCTCATGAAGCAGGGTGACTTGATCGAAATTCCTTGGAAGGAAACTCAAAAAAAACTCTTGCATCAATGTCTCAATGTCTTTATGGATATATGCAAAAACCGAAGCTACCAAGTATTTGGGTGTCTGGTGTATGCTTCACCATGTCATTCAGAGAATAGTAGTGGAGTAGAAATAGAGTTTGTGGAAAAAGAAAGAAAAAAAAAAAAAGACAAGCTTTTGCCTTAATGCCTGAAAAGAAAGTATGGTCAACAATACTCAATGCCTAAGTCTTTGGTTCCATCGATGCTATCAGTGATTTACTTGAAGGTGAGTAGTGTTCAGAAAATATGAGGAGATCCTTTGACCTTGATGCATGCTTGTTACTTGAATTGATGTGGGGTGATAAAATTCAAGTGTGGGGGAACCTTTGGCCCCTTGATCTTTAATTGAGCACTTTTTGGGATTATGTGCACTGTCTTACTTATGCCATGATTAAAATTTGCAGCATTTATTTACAATTGAATTTTGAGTGTATATTCACTGCAAACACCCACGAGACACAACTCGTCCACTAGGGGTAACCTAGGGGTTTAAAGGCTTGTTGCACATGCTAAGTGCAACTGTGATTCCTACGAAAGTGAGTTAGGATTTTCTGCATTCTAGGTTAGTTTTTGTTTTTTCTTTACTTGAGGACAAGTAACGTTCAAGTGTGGGGGAATCTGATGAGCACATTTATGTGTGAAATCTTAGGGCATAAAGCATACATTTTACCACATTGGACAGAGTTACTCGGTGCTTTCTTGTGCTTTTCAGGTTTTAGGTGAATTCTTGTGAAAATGGAGGAGATGATGTTAATGAAATGTTTTTAAGCTGTTTAGAGGTGTTAATGACTTGGATGCGTAGCCCATCGAGTCAGCTTCGCAACGGTTCAAACGACACTTGATTCCGAGTTGAAGCGAAGAAGTTACGGCCGTTTCCATAACGAAGCGCAAAAATGGTCTATAGGGGTTTATTTGTAATTATTGATAGTCGACCGGGGATAAAGTGAAGCAAAAGTTTGGATTCTAGGGGCTTTAACATAATAACCAAAAGTTATATTTCCTGTACCCGAAAGATTCCATTTGGAGGGCTCTGGACAGTCCAACTTCAACTTGAGATATCTTGGGCTCCCGAACTCCAAATTGGACGAAATTTGGGTCTATTTTGGGTATTTTTTGCAAGGAACACAATGGTGAGGACTATATAAGCACCCCATGCTCCACGTTTTCTGAAAGACAGAATGGGTATTTTATTTACTCTTGAAGGAATCCTAGTCATCACCCTTACTCTCTCTCTCTCCTCCAACTTCTCAAGGGCACTTATGGAATTCTACTTAGGATAGATTTATTTTGAAAGATATTCTCTCACCTATGGAAGTTGAAAAGTCAAAGATGCTTTGATTTTATTGCTTGGAGAAGATATCTACAAAGAAAAGGAAGCACTTGTTAGAATTGGAAGTTTACTTTTCTAGAAATAGAAGGTCTATGTAAACAATCTTCTCTTCTTCTTCTTTCTATTTTTTTCTTTTTTCTTAGGATTCAAGGCATTGTAAAAGAGGAAGGAGAAGAGAATATTCTCTTTTCTTAGGGAATATTTCTCCTACACTTCCCTCTTCTCTCTTCTCCTTTCTTCCCCTTATAAATACCCCTTGCCCTTTGGCTTGTAACAAGTTAGTTTTTTAGTTCAGTTTTTAGTTAGTTTCTAGTTCAATTTTAATTCAGTTTTTAGTGTAATTTTTAGTTCATTCACTTAGTGAAATTTTCTCTTCTTCTCATATTTTTGGCTTTAGTTCTAAGTTTGATTTCATAAGATTAGTTCTTTCAAATTCTTAATTTTGCTTTCACAAGATTAGTTAATGATTGTAATCGGATTAGTTTATGCTTTAATGTCTTCAATATGATTGTAATAGTTTTAGTTTAAAGCTTCCTAGTCTAAGCTCCTATGTTGATGACAAGACTTGGAGATTTATAAGAGGAGGCCATGGTAAGTTCATGCAAGTATTCATTCAAGCTTCTTCAATTAATCTAGTTCAAGCACATCTAGGTTTGCATTCTCTAAACTTTCAATCTCTTTCTCCCTCTCCTCTATCTCATTCTTTCTTTCTTCTTCTTCTTCTCCCTCTATTTCTTGTATTTCTTTTTTTTATGTGATTATTTTGTTTATGTGGTTGTGGATGTGTGGCTGCACTTTCATTACTTTCAATTTGCGTTAGTTTTATAGTTTGTTTTTATTCCTTCCAATTTGCGTTAGTTTGATAGGTTAGATGCTCATGTGTTAGGACGTCAATTTAATCCCTTAATTTTGTTAGATGCTTATGAGTTAGGATGCATTAATTTTTATTAGTTTAATTAGTTTAATTTAACACTTTAATTTGGTTCACTTTGCATTACTTTTAAGTTAGTTAAATAGAGTGGCGTATATCTCCTCGTGTTCGACCCGTAGCTACGATTGACCCGTATGCTTGCGGTAATTTTTAAACTCAAACAATATATATGCATGTATATATTTGCTTGTAAACAAAAAAATATAAAATATAAAAAAAGATAAAAAATGAATTACTTGAGCCCTAAGTTTGTTCCCTTTTACCTTTGCAAGGCACAATTCTGCGACAAAGAAAGTCCTTGTTACCTGTGTGGAACTGTCATGACGGTCAATTGAACCGAGCCATTCTCCACCAGTTCCCACTTTCTACGCTTGTTGAAAATTCTGGTTCACCTCCCTTGACTTCTAGTCCCCCAACACAAAGTCCAACAAGGTCATCCCCTGTTACGAGCACCATGGATCTGCCAGAGGCTAATTCTTCAGAGGAAGCATTGAGTCAGGAAATGGTTAGCATGCGGAGGGAAATGACAGAGATGAAATAGCTAGTTACGCAGTTGGTCTAGTCAATGCAAGGTCAATCTCGATCAGATAATACACCAAACCTCGGAGAGCCAAGGGTTACCGCAACGATGTCTTGGGCACACCCCAGGATTATAATAGAAGAAGAGGATATAACCATTAATGCTCACCAAGACCCACCAGAAACAGAAAGGGAGAAGCAGATGAGGGAGAAAGTTGAGAAGCTGGAAGTAGCAATGAAAGAAAAGGCTGTTGAGAAATCAGGAGAAGACATGGTCTGCTTTGCTGGAGAAAGAATACCCGAAGATTTCAAATGGAAGCTCGACACGTTCGACGGGACAGGAGATCCCCAAGCTCACTTGACGATTTTTATTATAGTAGCCAAGTTGTGGAATCTCACAGAAAATCAAATGGGACAAGCATTCCTTTACTTGTTAGCAGGATCAGTTTTAAGGTGGCGAACCCAATTGGACCAAACTCAGACTCAAACTTGGTCTGCGATTGTGAAGGCGTTTACCAAATAGTACTATTACAACACTGAAGTGGACATGACCCAACATGAGTTGAAAACCCTGAGGCAAGGAGCCGACGAGGGATTTTCTAATTTCATCATGAGGTTCCGTGAAAAGCCGTCCAAGATGTGGAACCGCCTGAATGAATCAGAACAGGTTGAAATCATATTAGAAAACCTACATGGATAATACCATGATCGCCTCTACTTTCAGCACATTAAGACCTTCGAAGCACTCATAACCATTGGGAAGCGCATTGAGGACAAACACTTCAACGGGAAACCAGCCCAGACTTCAACCAAAGAGGCTTCCAGATCTTATTCTAGCAAGAACAACAAAGGAGGAAGAGGGAAAGGCCTTGAAGTGAATGTAGTTACTACCGTTCAGTGCATCGAGAAGCAAATTTCACTAACAGTTGCTCCTCCTTTGGTGATCTAGGCTAAGCAATCAACCCCATCCAGACAGTTTACCTTTAGCAGTATGACGCCTACTCGCCTTTTCTTCAAACTTAAGAGGGAAGGAGGGATGTTGGATGTTGTACCACCGCGGCTCGTGAATATGGCCAATCCACCTCCTGGATATAAGCCAGAGGGTATTGTTATTACCATAATCAGAAGGGTCATCAGACAAATAGATGCATACACCTCAAGCATGCAATCCAAGACTTGATAGATGCTGGGAAAATTGAATTGAAGATAGGTTAACAGCCCAATGTGACTACCAACCATCTGCCAGAGCATGGAGTGAACATGTTACAAGAGGATGCTCCTTTTAAGGAGCCGACAGTCTTGATTCAACCTGTGAAGCAAGAGCGAAAGCTGATGGACGTTCGAACCTATAACAGCCCAAACTGAGGAGAGTAAAAAGAAAAGAAAAGAATTGAAGGCACTAAAGCAAGAGCCGAATGAAGGATTCTTCGACTTAGTCAGAATGTTCCGTAAAGAAGCCAAAATGATACAACCCCCTCTAACGGAGGAAGAGCAAGTGGAGATAATCCTAGAGAATCTACATGGAGTGTATCATGAGTACCTATACCCTCAGCAGCGTGAGATACTGGAAACATTTGCCACCCTGAATGGTTTGCTTATGAAGATGAACTTGACTCCCTAAGATCATCCATGAGATCTGTGAATGCTTGAGAAGAAGGGACAATGGGTTTGGACCCCACCACTCTAAGCCGGCCTGTGAAAGCACCTTTGAGGGAATTGAGAACAGTATGGAGGGACAAAGTTTGCCTCATGTGGCAAATGGATCTCCCTATAGAAGCAAGAACCAATATCAACAACTTCCTGAAGGAAATGTACGAAGAAGAGATGATCAAAAGTCAGCCAATGCCATTTCATGGCCGAAGCATGTACGCTCAAAAAATTAGAGCGAGGAGAATGATGGTATGTGTTTTCTGTGCGGACAAACTGCAACGAAAAGTTCAGAGGAGGAGGATAGCATTGTGACCAAGGGAAAGGCCTAGACTCGAACCATCGAATGATGAAGCTTAAATTTCTAGAGAATGGACTTGATAGCCTCGGACCTAATGCGCAACTAAGAGCATTTGCGTTCACCGATTATGAGATCAATCACATGGCATATGTGGAAAATTCGGAAGATGAAGAAGATTTCACGGTTCACATTCAACCTATTGAGGAGGGGTCGTTTGAAGAGGTAGCACTAAGTCTGATTCAAGCTGTATCTGCACTAGCCATTAGTGAAACTCCATCTGGAGACACTTTCCTTATCCAGATGGGAGGAGGGACTGACGATAGTGAAAAAGAAGACTTTGAGCCACAATCTGAAGATGAGTTCTCCGTTGAAACCCTATAGTGGATAAATAGCATCGGAGTTGATGATGATGAAGTAGACCAAATAGACCTCATTCAGCCTATCCCTCAAGAAGATAGGGAAAGATGCGGTGATGAAGAAGTAGGGTCTCCAATAAATCGAAGAAGGGTGTGGTGTGTCAAAGGGGAGGACTTTGACAAATGGAATATGAGCATCTTCAACCAAGTGCAAGACATCCTTGAGCTAATGTCCACAACTCATGACATCCTGTATAAAACTACTTCTCACTTCCCAAACATTGTGTGCAAACACTTCGCGACACAATGCGAGAAGATAGAGTTGCCAGAAGAAGAAGACTTTCTCTAGAGAACATTACATGAGTTAATGAACATGACCTGGTTAAATCTCGCTTTGGCGAAAGATTTCTTTGGGAATCCTCCTCAAGATCCCATGTTGTACTCAGTCAATTGGTCATATTCTGGGCTCCCGAAGATGACGACAAAATGGGAAACTTGGATTGGTAACATCAATACCGCAGATCCATACTTCAACCCAATAGAAGGAATTCACCCTATTGACAGTAGTAGAGAAGAAGGGGATGATTCAAGTGATGAAGAAGCGTCCAACAAAAATTTGAATGAAGAAGTAATGGATGAAGATACGGGTGAAGAATTACCCGGTGAAGCATCTGAAATGGAGGTAGAACCTCCTATCAACCAGTATGAGGAAATTTGTGGACCAAGAGCTTGGTCCCTTCCATTCAAAGCAAGAGGGATCCTCAGAATGATTGAAAAGATTCATCAAATGCTTTTTAAAGTAGTACCTTCAGACAAAAAGTACCAAGAAGAACTGTGGCAACGACAACCAGTAAATGAAAAATGGCCATTGCCTCAAGTCATGAACGAATTGGAAGATGCTGTCACCCTGGTATTTGCTTTGACTAAAGATTTGTGTGGAAGTCCTCCAGCATATCTAAACCATGGAAGTGAGAAGTATCACGAATGGGCACGTACAAACGATAAGTTCTACCTCTACACCATTAATATGGAAGAGCCAATGAAAGATCCCATAGAAAACATTCATTTGGTCATATCCAGTGATGAAGAAGGCTCATCAGAAGAGGAAGAACATTTTGAATCTTTATCCGAACTAATGAGATTCCAAAAATCACCCAGCGAGATCTTTGAAATGATTCAACAGATGATGCCAGTAGGACCATGAAGGCGGGACCATGACCAGCTCATCAAGCACCTCTATGAAAAGCAAGAAGCCTTGTCCAAAATTCTATAGAAGGCTCGAAAGACGATTGCTGCCTTGAAAGCAGAATGCAGAGTCACTAGCCCAAGAAGGAGGAGTCCCATAGGGGGAACCCTTGTGATAACTGAAAGTGACTTGGAAGATGAAGAGCTGTGCCCAGTCGAACTCATCATAAAAGCGAAAGAGCCTGAGGTTTCGAAGACCCGAAGTGGAAAGAGCTTTAAAGATAAAGGATTGATTGTAGAAAAGCCCTATGCACCTGCTCCTAATCAAGCCAAGTATGAGCAAGAAAATCAGGTGTTGAGCCAGCTGAAAAAAGTACAAGCTAACATCTCTATCTGAGGATTATTGATGGCCTCCCCATTGCATTGGGAAACAGTTTTGAAAGCACTCAACAAGGTTCAAGTACCCATAGAAATGGGTCCGGAAGAACTCTTACACATTGTAGGAACCACCTATGCCATGCAGTCTCTCTCCTTCTCAAAAAATGATCTTCTGCCTAGAGGAAAGGACCATAATCGAGCTTTGCACATTACAATGGAGTGTAATGGGAATCAAGTCCCTTAAGTTCTAATTGACAACATGTCAGCTCTCAATGTCATACCTTTCAAGGCTACAAGTTATATAGGGTTGGATCTGACCCAAATGAAGCCCTCTACCTAGACAATCCGATCATATGATAACACAAGAAGAAAAGTGCTGGGGATTCTGTGTCACACCCCAAACCACCCCCTGGGAGGATTAGGTAGGTTACCTGAATTGCATTGCAGCAATCCGCCAAATCCCAAGGATCTAGAAGCAGTTAATCCATTCACAGACACACACATTCATCATAATACATAAGGTCAAACTCAAAGTGCTGCGGAAAGCTATATTTATAGTAAGCATTTTAAAAGTAAATTAAAATAAGAGAAATAAAATATTTACAATACAGTATTTGTTTATTCTCTCTCTCACTCCTAAAGAAACAATAGCTCCTAACTCTACCAAAAACAACTTTATACAAAAGAATATAAACAGGGCAAGGTAACCCGAGCCCCAAAAACCAAGTTGTAAAACAAAGAGAGAGACTCCAAAAAAAACAAAAGGAGCCTTAAGAACAAAGTAGAGTCAGCAACACCCCTCACGGGTCATCCTCAGCTATCACTAAAAACACACGCACCAGTGGTATGATCTCCATTTGGGTCCATACCAATACAGTCAAAACCACCATAGCTCGCCTCCGGGAGATAAGCCTCTCCGCCACAGTAACATCCACCTGTAGGATCATCTATTAGAAAAACATCTATAACAGAGTGTGAGCTCCACCAAGCCCGTGAGTGAAAACATCACCATGCACATGCAATCACAACCATATGAGTCCTATATGATGTGCAGTTCATTTTATTTATTAGCTACCTAACATCACAACTAAGCCGGGTTAGTGCTACTACAATCCCCAATACATGTATCCTTGCTTCGGGCTTTTAACCCCTTCCCACGATACACCCATTGAGTTATCGGACAACTAAGGCGGGTTAGTGCTACTACAATCCCCAATACATGTATTCCTGGTGTGGGCTTTTAACCCCTTCTCACGATACACCCATTGAGTTGTCAGAGAGGACCGATCAGCTCCCGCATCAGTCACCAAGGTTAGCCCGACCAACCCTTTGGGATTAACCTGTGAGGCATTCATCCTTTTTATCACTTTTCTTTTCTCTGGCTTATAGCCCATAATCATCTTTTCGGTGCAATACATTTCTTTCTTTTCTTTTTCTTTTTCATATGGTGACTCTCACAGGCATCCAACACCTTAACCCCTGTTGGCAAGGGTGCCCCTAAAACACAAGATAGTCTTTTAGATTTAAATGGGCTTTAAGTCCTGTTTGGCCAAGGTCATAATCTATTAAGTCTATTTAGTTAGGACATGTTTGGGTCTACCCTAAGTCCTATAAGACATATTAGTTCTTAAGGTTTGTTTGGTTCAAGTTAGAATAAAAAAACTCATTATTTATTTAAGTTCAGTCTTGTGGGCCCACTTTCATGGCCCAAATAGCCATAAGAAGGTAAGGGTGAGGGTTCATCTTGTCCGAGGGTCTAGTTATGGTGTCCGAGACACGGGGACGTGGGTCCCACAGGAAAATAAATCAAAAGGGCAAGTAACAACACGGGCTGATGCAAGAGCGAAACTAGTCGAGTGAGTCCGTTTGTGACTCCGTTGTTGTTGTTAGGGCCCAAACCTCGAGGAAAGTTGTGGGGCTTTGATCCGTACTCCCAGGACTTCGAGGGGACACTTATAATAGTAATTTAAAGTTCAAGGTCACATGTGTTGACCAGTGCCACATGGCATTACCCTTGGGTAAAAGTCTAATTTAGCCCGGGGTATTATGATATATTTCGGGTGCGGGTGTAACAGTAAGTGTCACGCCTCCATCCCAATAAAGGATAAAGTACAAGAAAAGGGGTGACAAGGACGACAAGTGTCATCCTAAAAACTACTAGGATCACAGATACAGTGTCCCAATCCACAGTCTAGAATCCCATAATAAAGATATGATAATATCAGGGTATGAAAACCATCGGAATGACACATTCCGAGATAGATTGAAGCCAGCGGAAGCGTAAATGAAATAGAATCAAATAGTTACAAGGTGTTCATTGGCTAATGATAGTATATACTGTAGTTACAATTTTCCTATAACCATCAAGTAATTACTCCAAAAGTATACACGGAGTTTGTACGTGACAAAAGATGATAACTCGGGAGACACCATCCTTGAATGTACACCAACATCCAAGTCCAAGCCACTAGCTCCACTCGATTCGCATCAAAGAAGCACATCAAGAGAATTACCTACATAACAACTAAAAGAGGTTGTACAATGGGGTTAGGTCCATGTTTGAGTTAAAATAATACCGCAAGCGTACGGGTCAATCGTAGCTACGGGTCGAACACGAGGAGATATATGCCACCCTATTTAATTAACTTAAAAGTAATGCAAAGTGAACCAAATTAAAATGTTAAATTAAACTAATTAAACTAATGAAAATTAATGCATCCTAACTCATAAGCATCTAACAAAATTAAAGGATTAAATTGGCGTCCTAACACATGAGCATCTAACCTATCAAACTAAAGCGAATTGAAAGGAATAACAAAAACGCAGCCACACTTCATAATCACATAAAAAGAAATAAGAGAATAAAAGTGCATCCACATACCACAACCATATAAAAAAAATAAAAGAAATAGAGGGAGAAGAAGAAGAAGATAGAGAGAGATAGAGGAAAGGGAGAATGAGATTAAGGGTTTAGAGAATGAGATACCTTGATGTGCTTGAATACTTGAATAAACTCATCATGGCTTCCTCTTCTAAATCTTCATGTCTTGTCATCAACATAGGAACTTAGACTAGGAAGCTTTAAACTAAAACTATTACAACCATTAAACTAGACTTATGAAATCAAAATTAAGAACTTGAAATCAAAACTAAGAACTTAAGCCAAAAATAGAAAAAGAAGAGAAAATTTCACTAAGTGAATGAAGTAAAAATTACACTAAAAAAACTGAATTAAAATTGAACTAAAAACTGAACTAAAAAACTGAACTAAAAAACTCCTTCTTACAACCCAAAGGGCAAGGGGTATTTATAGGGGAAGAGAGGAGAAGAGAGGAGGGGGAAGTGTAGGAGAAATATTCCCTAAGAAAAGAGAATATTCTCTTCTCCTTCCTCTTTTACAATGCCTTGAATCCTAAGAAAAAAAGAAAAAAATAGAAAGAAGAAGAAGAGAAGATTGTTTACATAGACCTTCTATTTCTAAAAAAATAAACTTCCAATTCTAACAAGTGCTTCCTTTTCTTTGTAGATATCTTCTCCAAGCAATAAAATTAAAGCATCTTTGATTTTTCAACCTTCCATAGATGAGAAAATATCTTTCAAAATAAATCTATCCCAAGTAGAGTTCCAGAAGTGCCCTTGAGAAGTTGAAGGAGAGAGAGAGTAAGGGTGATGACTAGGATTCCTTCAAGAATAAATAAAATACCCATTCTGTCCTTCAAAAAACGTGGAGCATGGGGTGCTTATATAGGTCTCACCATTGTGTTCCTTGCGAAAAATCACACAAAATAGACCCAAATTTCATCCAATTCGGAGTTGGGGAGCCCAAGATATCTCAAGTTGAAGTTGGACTGTCCAGAGCCTTCCAAATGGAATCTTTCGGGTACAGTAAAGTAACTTCTGATAATTGCATTAAGGCTCCTAAAATCCGAACTTCCGTTTCACTTTGTCCCCATCCGACTGTCAATAATTATAAATAAACCCCTACAGACCATTTTCATGCGTCGTTACGAAAACGGCCATAACTTCTTCGTTTCAACTCGGAATTAAGTGTCGTTTGAACCATTGCGAAGCTGACTCGATGGGCTATGCATCCATTTACACTTCTAAAAAGCTTAAAAACATCTCCTTAGCATCATCTCCTTCATTTTCACAAGAATTCACCTAAACCCTGAAAAGCACAAGAAAGCACCGAGTAACTCTGTTCAATGTGGTAAAATGTATAATTTATGCCCTAAAATTTCACACATAAATGTGCTCATCAGATTCCCCCACACTTGAACGTTACTTGTCCTCAAGTAAAGCAAAAACAACAACTAACCTAGAATGCAGAAAATCCTAACTCACTTTCGTAGGAATCACGGTTGCACTTAGCATGTGCAACAAGCCTTTAAACCCCTAGGTTACCCCTAGTGGATGAGTTTTGTCTCATGGGTGTTTGCAGTGAATATACACCCAAAATTCAATTGTAAATGAATGCTGCAAATTTTAATCATGGCATAAGTAGGACAGTGCACATAATCCCAAAAAGTGTTCAACTAAAGATCAAGGAGCCAAAGGTTCCCCCACACTTGAATTTTATCACCCCACATCAATTCAAGTAACAAGCATGCATTAAGTTCAAGGGATCTCCTCATATTTTCTGAACACTACTCACCTTCAAGTAAACCCCCCATAGCATCGATGGAACCAAAGACTTAGGCATTGAGTATTGTTGACCATACTTTTTTTTTTCAGGCAATAAGGCAAAAGTTTTTTTTTCTTTTTCAACCACAAACTCTATTTCTACTCCACTACTGTTCTCTGAATGACATGGTGGAGCATACACCAGACATCCAAATAATTGGTAGCTTCGCTTTTTGCATATATCCATAAGACATTGAGACATTGATGCAAGAGTTTTTTTTTTTTTTGAGTTTCCTTCCAAGGAATTTCGATCAAGTCACCCTGCTTCATGAGGCACAGTGCCCTGTCTAGTCCCAAGGAATTCCACTTTTTTTTCTATTCCTTATTTTTTTTCTTTTTCTTTTTTTCATTCACTTCCACTTTCATGCCTTGCCTTGCCACAAACAAATTGGTCTCAACTACTAGCCAAAAGATCAAAGGGTCCATAAAACACATAGAGGAATCTAGCCATCAAATGAAATAACGCTCATATTTTTCAATTCAATCCCTCTCACCGGATACAAACCAATTACCGTCCTTGAAAAGGGATTTTTTATTATTTCGCATGCTAGGATACCTAATTCCCTCTTTCTCTCGTTTTGCAATCAAAGAGACATATGCACAAAACCAAACTATTGTCACAATCAAAATTCACCAATTAAGCCCAACATCCCCCCCACACTTAATTCATGCAGTGTCCTCAATGCATGCATAAAAGAAAAAACATAAGGACAAGGGAGGAGATGAAGGGGCTTACCAGATATAATCAACAAAGAGAATCATGAAGAGTCATGAGCTCTACAAAAAATGCTAGGAGCAGAAGCAGAAATCTCAATCCATGGCCAGTAAATGGAGAAATAGCTTTAGAACCAGAAAACACTCGACCATGAATTTTAGTAAAGCGAGAAATAATACGGAAGTTAAGCACAACTGAGAAATATCCAATAGAAAAATCTGTCCTCATGGGACAGTGAAAAATGAAGGCAATAAAACTCAGGCCATAAATCCTCCCATTCTCTCCCGTTTGCAATGTAGAACACATGTCATTATTGTAAAAGCCAACCAAGAATGGATCACAATAAGCATAAAAAGGATTATGAATAACCTCATCAACATAATCATAAAAAATGGGAGGTTTACTCAAATCAATCCTAGCAATAAAACTATCCGCTCTTTGCAGAACTTGGTTTGCTAAATAAGGATCATAGAAATATGTTTGAAACGCATCTTGACTAACATTGTCTTCCTCAATAAAATCATCAAACCTAGGAAGTTTGGACAAATCAACAAACGGGACAATGGAATCCTCAAAATGACCATTATCCGGGTTTTCCAAAGAGAGAAGGGGAGATCGAATTTCCTGGGTTTCTATGTTATTATGAAAATCTGATTCTAAATCAATAAAAACACTAGGCTCACTAAAATCAGAAATTTCAGGAAAAAGTTGGACTTCCTCAGGTAGCTCATCAAATCTCGCTTCACTAATATCCTGAGGAGACTCAATCTCAACAAATAAATCATCATAAAAAACAGCTTGCTGGGAATGATTGTCATTAACCTCAAACTGGGGTGGTAGACTTTCAATATCATTAAATTGGGGATGGGGTGGTTCATTCTGAACAGGAATCTGGTAGCATAGACTAGGTTCAGGCTGACTAGGTAATGTACCCGTTTCCTCCTCTTGCACCATGATTATCAGTTGAGAGAGTTGTTTCTCCATGGTATTTTGGCTTATTGTGAGAAGGTCTATGTATTTCTCAAGCTCATTCAGTTTGGCCTCCACACCCATGTTTTGAAACTCAAGGGGTTGGTGATATGGTTTAAGGAGAGGTGGCCCATTGAGATTTAATGGAGGGTTGGGCATTGGAGGACCAAATTGACCATGATATTGGAAATTGGGTGGTCCAGCTTGGTTATTCCATTGATCCCACAAAAAATTGGGATGATCACTCCACCCCTGATTGTAAGTGCCAAAAGAATTGTATTGAAATTGAGGACTCACATTCTCATCACCATAGCTACCCCCATAAAGATTAGGGCATCCTTCCATAACATGGATTGTCTGGGGAAGTGACCAATCAAAATTTCCCGAAAGCCCATAGTTGGGTTGGGGAGCAAAATTGTATTGGGGTGGTGCAAAATTGTTCTCTATCTCACTACTTTTGGCTTCCCTAACCTGTTTAAACATTTTCTCCAAAATCATGGTTGCCTTAGCATAGGTCCATCTTTCCCCTAAAGTCTTATATGGAAGTGTATCTCCCATTATTCTAAATTAACCACCTATCCCAAATTGAGGTCTCCCATAAAAAAAAGTTTAAAGAAAAATAAAAGACTAGAAAAAAAAATACTAAAAACAAGAGGGAGCCCAAGGTAGATAATGCATCTATCCCTCAGAAATCGAAACAATGGTTCCAAAGCTGTAAGGTTGCCATATAGGTTGACAGCAAGGGAACCCGTATAGTCTTCACGAGCCACCTACGGGCGACTCCAAATGGATTCTGATGTAGGGTGGAGGACTACTATACGTTTATGTTTCCAACGCTCTCACTATGTCGCTTTCCTGTTATCAAGAGTGGTCACCTCCAAAGATAAGTCACATGCCAATCCAAACCACCCAACGAATCAAGGGGTACCAAGATTGGCTGGGTTTGGGCATATGAAGGACTTTAGATTGGGCGCACACTATTTGAAACAAAAGAGAAACAAGAAGAGGTTTTCAAAAAACTTTTTTTTTTTTTTTTTTTTTTTTTTTTTAAAGAAAGAGGAGAAAGAGAAGAAACTAAAACACTTCGAATTACTTAAAAATCAAAAAAAAAAAAAGTGGTTAATAATCTCCCCGGCAACGGCGCCAAAAACTTGTTTGAGTTAAAATAATACCGCAAGCGTACGGGTCAATCGTAGCTACGGGTCGAACACGAGGAGATATATGCCACCCTATTTAATTAACTTAAAAGTAATGCAAAGTGAACCAAATTAAAATGTTAAATTAAACTAATTAAACTAATGAAAATTAATGCATCCTAACTCATAAGCATCTAACAAAATTAAAGGATTAAATTGGCGTCCTAACACATGAGCATCTAACCTATCAAACTAAAGCGAATTGAAAGGAATAACAAAAACGCAGCCACACTTCATAATCACATAAAAAGAAATAAGAGAATAAAAGTGCATCCACATACCACAACCATATAAAAAAAATAAAAGAAATAGAGGGAGAAGAAGAAGAAGATAGAGAGAGATAGAGGAAAGGGAGAATGAGATTAAGGGTTTAGAGAATGAGATACCTTGATGTGATTGAATACTTGAATAAACTCATCATGGCTTCCTCTTCTAAATCTTCATGTCTTGTCATCAACATAGGAACTTAGACTAGGAAGCTTTAAACTAAAACTATTACAACCATTAAACTAGACTTATGAAATCAAAATTAAGAACTTGAAATCAAAACTAAGAACTTAAGCCAAAAATAGAAAAAGAAGAGAAAATTTCACTAAGTGAATGAAGTAAAAATTACACTAAAAAAACTGAATTAAAATTGAACTAAAAACTGAACTAAAAAACTGAACTAAAAAACTCCTTCTTACAACCCAAAGGGCAAGGGGTATTTATAGGGGAAGAGAGGAGAAGAGAGGAGGGGGAAGTGTAGGAGAAATATTCCCTAAGAAAAGAGAATATTCTCTTCTCCTTCCTCTTTTACAATGCCTTGAATCCTAAGAAAAAAAGAAAAAAATAGAAAGAAGAAGAAGAGAAGATTGTTTACATAGACCTTCTATTTCTAAAAAAATAAACTTCCAATTCTAACAAGTGCTTCCTTTTCTTTGTAGATATCTTCTCCAAGCAATAAAATTAAAGCATCTTTGATTTTTCAACCTTCCATAGATGAGAAAATATCTTTCAAAATAAATCTATCCCAAGTAGAGTTCCAGAAGTGCCCTTGAGAAGTTGAAGGAGAGAGAGAGTAAGGGTGATGACTAGGATTCCTTCAAGAATAAATAAAATACCCATTCTGTCCTTCAAAAAACGTGGAGCATGGGGTGCTTATATAGGTCTCACCATTGTGTTCCTTGCGAAAAATCACACAAAATAGACCCAAATTTCATCCAATTCGGAGTTGGGGAGCCCAAGATATCTCAAGTTGAAGTTGGACTGTCCAGAGCCTTCCAAATGGAATCTTTCGGGTACAGTAAAGTAACTTCTGATAATTGCATTAAGGCTCCTAAAATCCGAACTTCCGTTTCACTTTGTCCCCATCCGACTGTCAATAATTATAAATAAACCCCTACAGACCATTTTCATGCGTCGTTACGAAAACGGCCATAACTTCTTCGTTTCAACTCAGAATTAAGTGTCGTTTGAACCATTGCGAAGCTGACTCGATGGGCTATGCATCCATTTACACTTCTAAAAAGCTTAAAAACATCTCCTTAGCATCATCTCCTTCATTTTCACAAGAATTCACCTAAACCCTGAAAAGCACAAGAAAGCACCGAGTAACTCTGTTCAATGTGGTAAAATGTATAATTTATGCCCTAAAATTTCACACATAAATGTGCTCATCAGTCCACAAGCTAGTCAGAGAGCAATGGTTAATGCACATCCATACAAACACACAATTACAAACAGTTCATGATGCATGCACATGTTAGATTCATTTTCCACCTAGCACACAAATCTAAGTCAGGTATATGCTACTATGATAACTCGGGAGACACAGTGGGTCACTTAACTTATCGCCACAATGAAACCTTAATTATCACAAGGGAGCCTACATCGGCCGTGGGCTTTTTCACCCAGTGGTAGACCTTGATAGCCATTATTACCCCTGGCATGGCCTCTCTTCCCCATAGGCAACAGGTGCTATGACTACCCAACACATAAACCCCTGTTGGTAAGGGTCGTAGCATAAGGGAACAAGAATCCTAATCATAGATATACTACATGTAAGTCCTATCATCCCGAGAGGTATTTCGGATGCATCAATGTCCTATTCCATTTAGTACCTGGGTACCAACACGGCACGACACATACAGGATAGGATGACAGTCAATGAATTTCATAAACATTCCTCGGGTTCCGGTACCTGTATAGCCGACACCATAACCCGATACAATAATGAAACAATTCACATCCACATTCGAATTAGTTCACAATAAGATAAATAATGCAAACAATGCAACATGCTTATTAATCATACAAGTAGCATGGCACATGAATATTTAATAATAAGCAAATCCAAACTATCACCACCTCGTAATAGTGGATGTTAGTGGCATCTTCTTAATTTTGCACTACTTTTAATGTACTTTTAACTCATAGAATGCTCATTTTGGGGGAGCTTTTGATTTCCTTGTGAATGAGGGGGTTCGCACGTTAGGCTCTGGTGGCGCATCCTAGGGTTTGTCGTTTGGCAATGGCGGGTCCTCCCTCTCGGGAGAAGGGACCCCCTGACCCTCCTCGCCATGGTGCTCTCGCTGGTGGGGCCTCTGCCTCGTTCGCTTCAGTGGTGTCTCGATCATTGGCTCCTCCTCATGTGGCTGTAGAGGTCAAGTTGCCTTCCTCCCATTTTGGTGACCCTGCTGTTTTCTTCACCAGGGAAGAGGTCGAGCGATCGGAGAAAGCTTTTGAGACTGCGTTGATTGCTAAATGCAGCCATGGCAGACCGTCCCTCTACGCGATCAAGGCCTATGTCATGAAGAACCTTTTTCTGCAGGGAGATGTCGCCATTTTGACTTTGGATCCTCGCCATGTCCTTCTGCGATTCTCGACACCATCTGATTTTGTCAAGGTGTGGCTGAAAGGACAATTGGTTATTCAAGGCTTTCTTTTGCGACTCAGGTCTTCTGGGTTTATCTCTAGTTGGGAGTCGCCTCTCGCTCCTGTCTGGGTGTCGTTGCCTGGGCTGCCTATCAATTTCTACCAAGGAAATTTTCTGGTATCCATTGCTGGAGCGATTGGTAGGTTTCTTAAAGTCGATGGGGCTACAGCAAATTGCTCTCGCACTGTGGAAACCAGATTTTGTGTTGAAGTTGATTTGAGAGAGGCGCTGCCGTCAAGGGTGTGGGTCTGAAGGTTTTCACCAAAAGGTGGTGTATGAGAGGTTGCCTTCTTACTGTGTCTCATGCTTGAAGCTAGGCCATTCCAAGGAGATCTGTAGGAAACAGTTGAGGAGGAAAGGAGGCGCTGAGTTTCATGATGCTGCCGGAGGGCCTGCGGCTCCGGCTCAAGCTTGGCCAGTGGCAAAGGGTACTGACGGGGAGCCTGGTGTTGAAGGCAGAAATGGCGATGGTGTTTACATTCCTAGAGGTGAAGGAACCTCGTGGGGTGCTGGATTGGTGGCGGCAGATCGTGTGCAGCCTGTGGCTCGTCGTCGAGGGCGATGGAGACCTTCAGGGAGGCAGGGTGTGGAGGAGGGTGTGCAGGGGACTGGTCAGGGCTCGATCGAAGGGCTGCGGGCAGGTCTGTTGGAGCAGGGTTGCCGGTGCAGGCTGCAGCCGTGGTTAGCAAGGGTGGGTGCGCAAATGTTGCTGCGGAGGACATGAGTTTGGTTGACACTTCGGCACAGCTGCGAGACTTGTCAGATGGGTTGGAACTTGAGGGGTCTCAGACTGTAGTCCTCTCGCATACCGAGGATCTTTCGCAGGTCTTGGTGGAGGGTGAAGTTTCCTCTGGGAGAATTATGGCCACAGATCAGGCTGAAGCCGGTAGGGATGATGCGCATGACACACCAGGTGCTCAAGGGTGGGAAGTGGTTGTTTTTGAGGGTGCTGCAGGTGCTGCTAGGGGTGCTTTACCTGATGGTTGTTCGCAATCTCTGACCGATGGTCATTCCCCGTTCTTTGAAGGCGCTGCCAATGTTGTTAGAGCTAAGGATGATTTCCATGTGCCCAGTCAGGCTGAGACGCCTTCTTTAAGCCACGAAGCACTGTTAGAAAGCTTCAAGTTATTTAATGCAGCCATTGAAGGTCGGATTCGGAAAACTCTGGATAGGCTAAGGGAGGAAGCTCCTGCTTCGGACCCGGTAGGCCACCGTGGAGGGAGGCAGCAGTCTTCTCAGGCACTTTTTCTAGGTGCTGCCCAGGTATACAAAAGAAAGAAAATAAGGAAGAGCAAAAGGGGGTGACCGGCTAAGGAGGGACCCTTGCGGCGTGTGACAAGATCGATGAGATCCCTGGCATCTCCTGGGCACGCCCCTTAATGAGCTGCTTGTTTTGGAACGCCTGTGGCATTGGGAATAAGCCTACTTGTAGGCGGTTGAAAACTTTAATAAACATGCACAAGGTGGACATAGTGGCTATTGCGGAACCAAAAGCACAAGCCTCTGAGGCTCGGGTGGTGTCAGGGCGAATTGGGCTGGATTCGAGGCACACTGGTGAGCGTATCTGGGTGTTTTGGAGTTCTTTGATGGAGATCACTATGTTGGAGGAGCATCGTCAGTTTGTGACACTGAAGTGCGTGGATGTTAGTGCAGGGGTTTTTATCCTCACTTTCGTCCATGGTCTCTGCTCCGTGGTGGAAAGGAGGGAGGTGTGGGAAAGCCTTGTTAGGTTCTCTTGCTCTACCACTCTCCCATGGGCGGTGGGAGGGGACTTCAACGCTGTGGCGTCCCCCTTGGAGAAAATTGGTGGCAGCCCTGCTTACTCTTTATCTCTGGAAGAGTTTGGCAGCTTTGTGAGTGGTACGGGCCTGGTCGATGCAGGCTATGCAGGGAGTATCTTCACTGGGACAAACAGTCGCCCGGGTGCGAGTAGGGTCATGGCCAGATTGGATCGGCTCTTGGTGAATCCAGCTTGGTTAGGAGCCTTCCCCAGGAGCGAGGTGGTGCACCTTAATAGGACTTGTTCTGACCACTCCCCTCTATGGCTCTCTTTTTCAGCAGCTTGCAACTGCTCAGTCTTTGCATTTAAATTCCAGCAAATGTGGTTGCTCCACCTAGGTTTCATGGAGCTTGTCAAGGGAGGGTGGGATGATCCGGTGGCTGGCCCGCCCCTTCTTGTCTTGTTCTTGAAATTAAAAAGGCTTCGGGGTGCGCTCCGGAGGTGGAATAGGGAGGTTTTTGGGAATGTACACCAGAAGGTAAAGGACTCTGAAGATTGTGTTTGCAGAATGGAAGTGGCCTATGACCAGAGGCCTAGTTAGGGGGCTAAGGAGGAACTCGAGGAGGCCAGGAAAGTCTTGGAAGGGGTGCTACTCCAGGTGGAAATTTTCTGGAAACAAAAATCCAGGGTCTCCTGGCTTAAAGAGGGGGATTGTAACACTAAGTTTTTCCACTCTATGGTTAATATCAGAAGCAGACTGGCCAGAGTAGACAAGATTAAAGGGGCGGATGGGGAGTGGATTTGTGACCCTGAAGGTGTACAAGTTGAGGCGGTGCGTCATTTCTCAGATATCTTTGCTTCTTAGGGCAGTGTGGTTGACGAGGATCTTTTAGCGCTGATTCCCACTGTAGTAACGGCAAAGGAGAATGCTGGTCTTTGACTCCCGCCTTCCTTGGAGGAGGTAAAACAGGCTGTTCATTCTTTTTCTTGTGACAGTGCGCCAGGCCCGAATGGCTTCTCGGGTTATTTTTTCACAGCTTACTGGGAGGTGGTTGGTGCTAATGTCTGGGCTGCAGTTGTTGATTTTTTGAAGGGGTGCCCTCCCTAGAAGTTACACCTCTGCGAACCTTGTGTTTGTCCCCAAGAAGGAGAACCCTGAGGTAATTGCTGATCTCCGTCCTACAAGTCTTTGCAATTTTTCTTACAACATTATTGCCAAGATCATTGTTTCCAGGTTGGCGGGCTTGCTTCCGTCTCTTGTGGAAGAGGAACAGGGTGCTTTTGTGCAGGGCAGGTGCATCCATGACAATATCTCCATTGTCCAGGAGGTTGCTCAGGACCTAAATAGGAAAATTCGCGGGGGAATTGTGATACTAAAGCTTGATATGGCCAAGGCATATGACCGGCTTGAATGGCAGTTTCTTTGGCTCGTTCTCTCCAAATTTGGTTTTAGTGAGGCCTGGATTGACTTGATCAGGAAAGCGGTGGAGAACTGTTGGTTCTCAATTGTGTTAGGTGGCAGCCAGACAAGTTTTTTCAAATCCTCTAGGGGGGGTGAGCTAGGAGGATCCTCTATCCCCAACTCTGTTTATTTTGGCTGAGGAGGTACTAAGCAGGGGCATAAAAAACCTTTTTGTGGAGGGCCATACTTCTTACTACAGGTTACCTCGGGGATGCCCTGGAATCTCTCGCAGGCTTTTTACGGATGAAACCATTATCTTCACCAGGGGCTTGAAGAATTCGCTCAAGCAGATTATGGGGTTCATCGGCAGGTATGAAGGTTTCTCAGGGCAGCTGGTCAACAGGCAAAAAAGCTGCTTTGTGGTGGGCAGGAGGGCCTCCTCGGCGAGGGCCCATATGATCGGAGCGGTGACTAGTTTTACTAGAAAGACTTTGCCAATTACATATTTGGGTGCTCCTCTTTATTTGGGCAGGCTCAAGATTTGTTTCTTTGACGAGCTTATTGGAAAATAAGAAACAAAGTGGCGGGTTGGAAGGGAAGGCTGCTTTCATCTGGGGTCATCCTATGTTGCTAAAGTATGTCCTCTCCTCTATCCTTATTCATGTGCTTGCTACTCTGGTTCCTCCTAAGGCTGTCATCAGAGGACTTTACGGGATATTTGCTGATTTCCTATGGGGTTGTTCTGAACGGGGAAGCAAAGACATTGGGTGTGCTGGCGCAAGGTCTGTAGGCCCCTCAATGAAGGGGGCTTGGGGGTTCGGCTGGTGGAAGATGTAGGGCTCTCTCTCCGGCTTAAGGGGCTTTGGAAAGTGTTCACTGAGGACTCTCTATGGAGTGGGTTTTTCAAGGCAAAATATTTTAGACACTCACATGCTGTGCTGGCCGGGGTACAGGGCGGGGGTTCGGCGTAGTACTCTGGCCTTCAAAGAGTTTATGCTGAACAGGTCAAGATGGCTGCTTGGTTCTGGCAATACTTTTTTTCTGGCTGGATAACTGGACGGGTGCTGGTCCACTTTTAGATCATGTCGACAATCTGCTGCAAATTGATCTGAACCTGAAGGTCAAGGATGCCTTGGATGAGGGCGGAGCGTGGAGGCAGGAAATAATAGATGCCATTGACTCAAAAGTTGCCAGTGATAGTCTCCCCCTGTGTAGGAACCTCTCCCCCTAAGGCAGAGGGAGGACTAAGAGTAGGGGAAATAGGAACAGACTTATTGGGGACATACGGAAGGGGAGGTTCTATAGTCAACACATCTTCACTAATACTCTCCCCTTGAAGAATTGGGGACGAATAATATGAGAGATTCTCATGGAAAACAACATCTATACTAACCATGGTACGACGTGCAGGAGGATAATAGTACTTGTTCCCCTTTTGGGTGGCAGTGTAGCCCAAAAAACAGCAGCGGAGACCATGGGGCTCAAGTTTACTAGGGGATCTAGTATCCCTCGCATAACAAACACAACCAAAAACCCTAGGGGGAACAATGAAAGTATGAGAGCCGTGTAAGAGCTCAATAAGGGACTTGGAGTCAAGAACCCGAGAAGGCAGCCTATTAATCAAATAGGTTGCAGTGAGGACAGCATCACTCCAATAAAAAGAAGGGACATTTTGAGCAAACATAATTACTCTAGCCACCTCCAAAAGATGGCGATTCTTTCTCTCACCCACACCATTCTGGGCTGGAATGTCAACATAGCTAGTCTGATGTAAAATTCACAGAGATATTTTTGGAACTGACCTTCCATATACTCTGTCCCATTGTCACTCCTCAGAATCTTGAGTGTGGCATTAAACTGAGTCTGAATCATTGTGTGGAAATGCTGAAAACAAGAAAAACCTCATTTTTAGTATGCATCAGTTAAACCCAAGTTGAACGAGAATAACAATCAATAAATGTAAGAAACCATCGATGATCAGACAAAGACACTTTACGACTAGGACCCCACATATCAGAATGAACCAATTGAAATAAGGAAGAACATCTTTTATTAGAAATAGGATAGTTGGAAGTGTCTATTTGGCCAAGACATAAGCCTCACAATAAAAAAAATCTTCCTCATTACAACTGTTAACTAAAGCTAGTAATAAATGGGACAAAGTTCCTAAAGGGGGGTGTCCTAATCTAGAATGCCATTGGCGAAGTTCAAAGGAGAAAGATGAAGGTTGACATAACGTGGAAGGCAATGCTCGTGAAGGAAGGTGGCCTTCATCAAGCAGGTACAATCCATCATGCACTTTACCCGATCCGATTGTCCTCCCCGAGTCCAGTTCCTGAAAAACACAATGAGTTGGTAAAAAAGTCACTTTGCAATTCAAATCCTTTGTAAGACTATTAATAGAGAGAAGATTAGTATTGAAATTTTGTATATGCAAAACAGAAGACAAGTTAAGAGAAGGGGAGCAACTAATGGATCTTTTCCCGGAAATAGATGAGAGGGAACCATAAGCCACTTTCACCTTATCCTTGCCAGAAGTGGGGGAATAAGTATGGAAAAGGCTAGAGGAGCCTGTCATGTGGTTAGTGGCACCGGAGTCTATGATCCATGGAGTAGAGGCAACCGATGCACAATAACCAGCAAAGAAAATACCTGAACGGGCAAAGTGGGAACCTGATGGAGAAGAGTAACTGGCAGGAAGAGATGTAGTAGGGGCAGCGGAAGTCTGTAACATACGCCTGAAAGCTTATAATTCTTCCTGGGAGAGACCATTGTCAGGAATGGGAGCTGCAACTACACTTTCAGTGTGATTGACTTTGTTTTTAGTTTTACCAAGACCACGTTTGGCTTCAAAATCTGCAGGCTTCCCATGTAATTTCCAGCAAGTAGCCTTAGTGTGATAAGGTTTGTTGCAGTGCTCACACTTAAAAGGCTCCTTGGTGGAAGTAGCAGCAGTGGGAGAAGCATCTGTAGGTGTAGGGTTGGAACCAGCCTAGAGGGCAGACCTATCAACAGGAGTCTGATGAAGCATATCAGCTCCCCGAGATTCTTCAATATGAACCAAGGCAAAAGATTGCTCCAGAGCAGGGAGAAGGGAACCCTACTAAGAACCTGCTGACGAATAAGATCATACTCAATGTTCAGACCTGCCAGAAAGTCATAGACCCGAATTTTGCCCACATGTTTCTTATAGGCTACAATATCTGTAGGAGTGGAAGGCTGAAAAGCAGAGTAATGATCCAATTGCTGCCAAAGACCCTTCAGGGCAGCATAGTATTTTGAGACAGGTAACTCCTTTTGTGTAGTGTCATGAATTTTCTTTCGAATTTCATACACTTGAGCATTGTTCCCTGCCTGTCCATAGGTCTCCTTGGCAGCACTCCATATGTGGTGGGCAGTCTCCAATAAAAGATAATTGCTGGAGATGTCAGTTTGCATAGAGTGGATCAGATATGCCATAATCATAGCATCATTAGACATCCATCGACCACGAAGATGACCAGGTTCAGAAGGTGCAGCAGAAGTGCCAAGGAGATGCCCAGTAAGGCCACGGCCAGCAATAGTTAAGTAAGTAGAACGGGACCACATCAGATAATTTGTCCCATCAAGTTTGATGGCTGAAGCATATGGAAGATAATCAGGTTTAGGTTGTCCTTCAACACCAGAAGTAGCAGATGTAACATGAGACCCATCCATTGCAGCCTTTTATCAAACACAATGCAGCAGCCGAGAGTAAAAAAAAAAACAGCAAAACCTGAATTCGATCCAAGGATGTGCAATATTTGAAGTCTGGAAAAAACTTCAGGAGAAGAGGGCACCAATAGTGTCGAGTGAGCGTTGATGTAATATGAATCAGATCTCCAAAGCTCAGCCAATCAGAAAAGAGAAAACTCAAAAATTGATAAAAATCAGGGTTTTGCCCTGAAGGGAGATCAATATTGAGTAAGGGCTTCAAAAAACTTGAGATGTCTGTGATAGATGCTGTCCAATACTGCTATGGTGGATCTCCAATAGGGAAAATCAGTTTCCAGTCATAAAAAAGGGCTCGATCTTCAAAAGGGGAGAATCCCAAAAATCGCAGAGACAGAGCAGCAGCTATCGAACTTGAGGATTGATTAAACCATCTATTGAAGAGGTGAAAGTGAAGGCAGCATCTAGATCGTATGATCACCTCATTAGTGCTGCCCTAGTGAGTGAAGAGAACCAAAGGAGGAGGAAGAGAAAAGAAGCAGATCGAGTGGAAGGGGATGGAAGAGAAAAACGATGGAGGGGATGGGGTTTTGAAAACCTAAATCAGAGAAGTTGGCTCTGATGCCATGTTTGTAAAACAGGAAATTTGGGGAATGCTTGAATGATCGAATTGATCAATCAAGCCTTGTATTAATAGCTTTAAGAATTACAACTTAATGACCAAAAAACCCCTTACTTAGCCGACTTAGCTAAGTAATACATAGAACATAAAAATAAAACCCAAAAGACCAGAATACCCCCATGGTATTCTGGTTTACATTATTCAACATATATGTTGAAGCTAAATTCTGTCAGTTTGAAAATTTGTTGGGATCAATTGTGTGCTGTAAACTCTACTCCATTGTATGGAGTTTTTCAAGGAATTTTTTGGTATTAGAGACCCAAATTTCTAGTCTGGGTTTGTTCACAATTTAGATGTATTAATAGGTCTAGCTGTTGCTGTCTTTTGATGGTTCTAAGAGGCAATGCATTTGGTGACCATCGGTTTAGCTGGTTGGATCAAACTAGCCAGATTATTGTACTGATTTCAGATTTGGATTACTTCATGACTTGAGATGGCATCATAACAAATCAAAAAACCTTGCTGCATGAAAATGGCTAAAGATGGGCTTTGAAGATGTTGCATTCAACACCATATTTTCCAATCAATTTTCTCACCAAGTGTCATTTCCCTCTTTGTATTATGCATTGGATGACCAGCAAATATCGCATATAGCTTTTACTTGTTTGGATCAATATTGGCCTGAGTTACAGATACCTTTGTGTGTGTGGTTATTTTTGTTGTTCGGATAGAGGAAATGGCAAAGAAAATTTAGAGTATGGAGGTAATTTAAAAGAGAGAATGTAAAGTGCCATTCTGCATATGCCATTTGGTTGGCCTAGGAATGTGCTTTTGATTTTTCTGCAGATTCCCGAGTATCAAACCTAATCGTTGGTTGAATACGGAAAGTTGGATGAGTTGGGAAAGATGTTGAAAACCGAGGCATCATTTTCTTGAGCAATTAATGTTATGAAATAGGAAAACATGTGAAAGTGGTACATTTTTCCCTTTTTCACTACATTTGTGCTTTCTCCTTGTCAGACTAACCAAACACCATCCGAAGAGAAGTACTGGACTCACTCCAGATAGTGGTCACTCCAGATAGTGGTTATTTTCAGATAATTTCCTTCCTTCTCTCTTATACAACAATGTACCTTTTGAGTTCCTCCGGTCTTTGCTCTGTTCCTGAAGGTTCGGGTAGCGGGGTGTGTGTGTGTGCACGTGCGCCAGTATTTCAATTTTTAACCTTTTATTTTTTTTTGCAGATAAAATGTCTTTTGGGGACAAAAGTAGAATGGCTATACTATATTCTACAGGCATTCAACTCTGGTGATTTAGTTTGCTATCAAGAACTCTGTTATGTTCATAAAGCTGCGCTGAGCGCTCAGCCAGCATTAGTACAGAATGAGAAGAAGCTATTGGAAAAGATCAACATTCTTTGCTTGATGGAAATAATATTCAGGTGTGCGTTGGTTAGAAATTATATACTTTATCGAGGATGGATTATTAATTCATATTGTTTCCACCATTGTGTATTGCTGAATTTAATCAATTGCCACAGTTGTCCTTCAGAAGATCGAACTATTCCATTAAGTGTCATCGCAGAGCGTACAAAACTTTCCATTGAGGATGTGGAGTATCTTCTCATGAAGAGCCTCTCTGTAAGTCCATTCAATTCTGTTAATTGTTTGTAATTATATATTATTGTCTCCTTTGTAAGTGTCTTCTCATACCAAACTTGTACTATTATTGCTCACCCACCACTGTCAGTACACTCCGAAAAGTTAGTAATTATCTATTATTGTCTCCTTTGTAAGTGTCTTCTCATACCAAACCTGTACTATTATTGCTCGCCCACCACTTTCAGTATACTCCGAAAAGTTAGCCGGGTTGTGGGGGGCACAAAATTGATGCTGTGTAAACTCAAACGTCCACCTGTAGTTTTTATTTATTTGAGTATTGGTGGGTTTTAATTCACTTGAGAAGTATGATCATAGTTATCAAGGCGGAAAGGCAACCATGGCGTTGGAGAGGGTCTAAAATCAAGGCGACACCAACAAGGCGGCAAGGCGACCAAGGTGCCCAAGGAGCCTGGACGCCTAAGCGACGCCTTGATAACTATGATTATGATCATAACCATTAGGGTGTTAAAGTACATGTTTGGTATCTTTTTCCCTAGGTGGGAGCAAGGTAGGATAAAAAATTAGTGTCAGCGTAGCTAGTGGGGAAAATCCTAGTGGACATTTCAAGTAGACTGCAAAAGAAACAAAGTAGCGGGTGTGGGGGAAATTAAAAAGAAGAAACAAGGTAAAGAAATGAAGGGAAAAAAAGTAGAAAGAAGGCATTGATTGGACAAAGGAAACATGAAAGCATTAATAATTTTTTTTGTTTTTGTTTTTCTTTTTTTCACGGGTTGGTAAGAAATGAAGCTTGAACAGAGATGAAACTGAAAATGATTTGTAGCTGCTGCATACAAGAAACAGGATGGAAAATGGGTGTGTTTTTAGAGGAAGGAGAAGAAAAGAGAGGAGGAGAAGCAAATCCCAAAGAGAGGGGGGACCTCTGTTCTACCACAGGTTACCCAATCTTATATATATTCTCATAATAAATTATAACTTAGGACAAAACTGCCCTTACATAAAACCGAGATAACACAACAGAAATAAACAAAGTGAAAAGACCTATCTTCCCTTATAACCTTATAACCACCTATTCCAACACTCCCCCTCAAGCTGGAGCATATACATCACCCATGCTCAGCTTGTTAATTTGTTATAACAAGACCGAAAACTAGGAGCAAACAAGGACTTTGTGAACACATCAGCAATCTGATCAGACGAAGAGACAAACGGTGTCTCAAGTCTCAACCAGTTTCTTCAAGACGGCATTGCGAACAAAGTGACAATCCACCTCTATATGCTTAGTTCTCTCACGAAAGACAGGATTACTAGCAATATAGATGGCTGCCTGGTTGTCACAAAACATCTTCATAGGGGTAGGAATAGAAAAACCCATCTCAAGTAGGAGAGACCTAACCCACGTCAGCTCTGCAGTGGTATGGACCATGTCTCTATACTCCTCTTCAGCACTGAACCTGGCAATCATGGTATGTCTCTTGCTTCGCCACGTAACCAGATTTCCCCCAACAAACATACAGTACCCAGTTGTAGATCGACGGTCACTAACCGAGCCTGCGCAATCTGCATCAGAGTGGGCAACAAGCTGAATATGTTTATTTGGACGATAAATCTGCCCCTTCCCAGGGGCCCCCCTTCAAATACCGAAGAATCTGAATGGCTGCATCCCAATGAGACTTACAAGGAGATTGCATAAATTGGCTGAGAACACCAACAACATAAGAAATATCTGACCTAGTGACTATCAAATATAGCAGCTTCCCAATTAAGCTTTTGTAGGAATGAACATCCTTCAGACCCTTACCATCATCAGAGCCAAACTTGTGATTAGGATCCATAGGAATATCTATTGGTTTTGTTGCAAGCATACCAGTTTCGGTCAAGAGATCTAACTCATATTTCCTTTGTGACAGGCTGATACCCTTTTTACTTCGAATAACTTCAATCCCAAGCAAGTTGTGAAGCTGGCCCAAATCTGTAGTTTGAAAATGCTGCTTAAGTAATTTTCACCTCCTTGATTCCACTCTTATCATTCCCTGACACAATAATGTCATCAACATAAACGACAAGAACAACCAATTTCTCTCCTTGGCGACAAACAAACACCGAATGGTCTGAAAAGCACCGAGTAAAACCAAAACCAGTCACAACTGAACTAAACTTCTCAAACCACTCTCAGGGAGACTGTTTCAGCCCATAAATGGCCTTGTGCAGCCTACACACACGTCCACTATTCTCCCCCTGAGCAACATAGCCTTAAGGTTGCTCCATATAGACCTCTTCAAGTAGGTCACCATAAAGAAAAGCATTCTTGATATCTAACTGGTACAAGGGCCAATCAAAATTTATAGCCAGAGAAATAATGAGGCGAACAGAATTCAGCCTAGCCACAGGAGAGAAGGTCTCAAAATAGTCGACACCATAAGTCTGGGTGTACCCTCTAGCTACCAAGCGGGTTTTGAGCCGCTCAACAGACCCATCAGAATGATACTTAATAGTACACCCTCTGACACTTGACTAGGTCTTTACCAGGAGGTAAATCCACCAACTCCCATGTATGTCGAGTCAATAAAGCATCCATTTCCACATCAATGGCCTTTTTCCAGGCAGGATTGTTAAGAGCCTCAGTGTGAGTGCAAGGAACAGTATAGGAAGACAAAGAGATAACAAGACTACAAGGACCAAATGGAAGATGAGATAAAGACACAAACTTCTCAATAGGATAGGTAATTAAAGATTTTTGAGTACATGAACGTTTACTTTTCCGAGTGGCAATGGGTAAGTCATCAGGATCCGGATCAGTTGGTAAGTCAGGAAGAACAAGTAAAACCGGATCTCTAGTAGAGAGTGGCTCAGGATTGACATGACCTTTGCAGGTTCCTCTATTTGTGACACTGTTGGAAAACTAGTTTTTTGTGCCACAATCAACCACATCTGGATGGAGCGTAATCTAAGGAAATGGACCTCCAAATCGCGAACTCATCAGCAGATTTGGGATGCCATTTCCTTCGAGATTAATGCCAAGCTTTCTTTGGCTCCCCCCTCTTTTTATAATGACACCCCAAGGAACAGGCATATTGTTGTCTCCTGGGGGCTCTCCTCTACCTCCCTCCGATCCTCCTCCTCTTGAGGATTCAAGTTCTTTTATGTTCTTCTTTGCTCCCTAAGGGAGCTGCTGTATTTTTTTTCCTCGTTGGTAATGAATTTTTCTATTCACCCAAAAAAAAAAACCGGATCTCCATCAAAGGTTGAAGAAGGTATAGGAAGCAATGCAGAAGGGCCAGTCTGATCTGTATAGAGCTGCCCAATGTGCCTCTTGCGCCGGTACACCTGTAGTGGAGAAGTAGACAGAGGAACAATGGTAGGAATGGGAGGAGGTTTGTCAGACACGGCTAATAGATCACTGGACACGATGGGCTGATCAGAAAAATAGGATGTACCTTCGAAAAAGTTAACATGCGTACTCACAAATTGCCTTCTAGTGAGAGGGTCATAGCATCTATATCCCTTCTGGCTCCTAGAGTAAACCAAGAAGATACATTTGGTTGACCGAGGGTCCAATTTATCCGCATAAAGATGGAGATTATGAACAAAGCAAACACATCCAAAAACCCTAGCAGGCAAATTAAAACTCGAAACATCGGGAAATAAAATAGAAAATGGTTATTTATCAATTATCACCAAGAATAGAAGATGGCATTTAGTTAAGCAAAAAACACGCAGTAAGAACTGCATCACACCAAAAATGTTTGGGCACCTGCATATGCAACATGAGGGCCCTGGCAACTTCAAGTAAGTGCCTATTTTTCCGCTCCGCTACCCCATTCTGTTGAGGAGTATAGGAGCAACTAGTTTGATGAATTATTCCATTATTAACACAAAAAGAGGATATCTCAGTTTGAACAAATTCCAAAGCATTATTAGACCAAAACACTTTTATTGAAGCATTAAATTTATTTTTTATTTCATTGCAAAAATTTGGAAACACTATTAAAAATTCTGATCTATCTTTAAAAGGTACAGCCAAGTAGTTCTGGAATAATCATCCACAAAAGTCACAAAATACCGGAAACCATGTCTATTACTTGCCAACAAGGACCCCATACATCTGAATGCACTAATGAAAATAAAGAAGTACTATGGGGCACAGAGCGAGAGAGATAAGTAGCACAATGATGCTTACCTAACTCGCAACCCTCACATTCTAACTTATTCAAAGATTTAAACTGGGGAAAACAACTTTTAACCTAGACAAAGCTAAATGTCCTAGCCTACAATGCCATCAAAACAGAGACTCTTCACCAATAGTAGTAGCTGCAGTTGAAGCAGACGGGGCAGCACCATTCAAATAATATAGTCCTTCTTTCTCATACCCTCTACCAATCTTCTTCCTCGTGTGAAGATCCTGAAAAACACAATAAGAAGGAAAGAAGGTTACAGAGCAATTCAAATGTTTAGTAAGTTGATTTACAGAAAGAAGCCTTAAGGGAAATTGGGGAACATGTAAGACAGAAGAAAGAGAAATATTAGAATTAAGAGAAACAGTACCATGTCCGATAACAGAGGAACCATTGACCACAATAACAAGAGGGGTATGAGAACTAGAAGAAATAGAACTAAAAACAGAGGACTTACCAGTCATGTGAGCAGAAACCCCTAAATCAATGATCCAGGGTGTGGAAGGAGTGGAAAAGAGAGCAGCAGGTGTACCTGCATGAGTTAGAGTGGCAGTAGTGGTGGATGCCCCAGAAGTGGAAGCAGATGATTCTAGACTCTTGATGCGACGCATGAGTTGTTGCATCTCATACAGAGGTTGGTAGAAGAATCTCCCATATTCGAACTAGCCTTAGTATCACTAGGTGTAACAAAATCAGTACCATCTTCAGAAGCTGTATGATTGGCCAAGTTTTGAGCCCATTCGGGTTTCCCATGCGTGGACCAACATGTGTCAACAGTGTGATTTGTCTTCCCACAATAAGAACATAATCGGGCTGCTTTATCAATATGCTATCATCCAGAATTACTACCACTAAATCCATTTCCTCCCCCTGAACCACGGTCTCTAGTAATAGTGAAAGCAGAATTTTCCTTGGGATAAGTTTCAAGCTTGGAACTAGGAGAGACAATATGCTGCAGCCTAGAAAAGGTGTTGTAAACAGCCCTGTGTTTGAATGCTTGAATGACCAAAATCGATCATCCAGGCCCTTTATTTATAATAATAAGAATTACATGTAGTCATAGTGAAAGTAGAAATGCCACCTCAGCCAAATCCTATTAGGAATTCCCATTCTCAGTAGGAATACCAAATAGAGATCGGTTGAAGGAGGGGGGGGGGGAAATACAGAAAAGGAGATAAAACTAAAAGAGATAAAAACAATAAAACTAGGACTAAGTTACTCCTATCGGGTAAAGTAGCCTATCTTAACACTCCCCCTCAAGTTGGAGCATAAATATCAACCATGCCCAACTTGACAAGAATAGGATGAAAAACCTTCCCACTTAAGCCTTTAGTAAACACATCAGCGAGCTGGTCAGCAGATTGCATAAAAGGAACACACACCAGCCCTCCTTCCAACTTCTCTTTAATAAAATGCCTGTCAACCTCCACATGCTTGGTACGATCGTGCTGAACAGGGTTGTGAGCAATGCTAGTAGCAGCTTTGTTGTCACAATATAACATCATGGGAAGATGAACAGGAGTACCAATATCTTGTAATAAACCTTTGAGCCATAACATCTCACAAATACCTCGTGCCATAGCACGAAACTCAGCTTCAGCACTAGACCTTACCACTACGTTCTGCTTTTTACTACACCATGTAACAAGGTTGCCACCAACAAATGAGCAATAGCCAGAAATGGACTTTCTATCAATGGAACCAGCCCAATCTGCATCAGTATACGCTTCAACACGAAGATGGCCATTTGGAGACAAAAGAATTCCTTTTCCCGGTGCTGACTTTAAATACCGAAGGATTCGGATAACAACATCCATGTGAGAGGAATGTGGATCGTGCATGAACTGACTGACCATACTTATAGATACTGCTATGTCAGGTCTTGTATGAGACAGATAAATGAGCTTACCAACCAATCTTTGATAGTGACCTTGTCGACCGGTGTTCCCTCCTTTTCTTCAAGTCTGGTAGTAGCATCCATAGGTGTATCAAAAGGATGACACCCTAACATCCCAGTCTCGGTCAATAAATCTAGGATGTACTTCCTTTGAGAAAGAAATATGCCTTTAGCAGACCAAGCAACATCTATCCCTAGAAAGTACTTTAGGTTTCCCAGATCCTTTATTTCAAATTCTTGCCTAAGGTAAGTCTTCAACTGGGTGATTACATGATTGTCATTCCCGGTCACCACAATATCATCCACATAAAGTATGAGGATGGTTACCTTTTCACCATTCTTCTTGATAAACAGGGTATGATCAACATTACTCGGCTTATAACCCGTAGAGACCATTGCCTTGTGAAATCGTCCAAACCAAGCACGGGGGGACTTTTGTAGCCCATATAAAGCACGCTTCAATTTACAAACTTTCCCGCTGGTTTTATCACAAGAGAAACCCGGCTGATTGTCCATATATACTTCCTCATCAAGTTCTCCATGCGGGAAGGCATTTTTCACATCTAATTGTTGTAATTCCCAACCCAGATTCACTGCACAAGAAAGTAACACTCTGACGGTGTTTAGTTTTACAACTGGTGCAAAAGTCTCCTGATAATCGATCCCTTAAGTCTGAGTAAATCCCTTCGCAACCAAACATGCTTTGTACCGATCCACAGTGCCATCTACCTTCTGTTTCACCACAAACACGCACTTACATCCAACTGGTTTCTTTCCTGGAGGAAGAACCACAAGTTCCCATGTATCATTCTTTTTTAAGGTTTGCATTTCTTCCATCATTGCTGCTTTCCACTTTCCATCTGTAAAAGCTTCCTGCCAATTTTGGGGAATACGAATAGAAGAAAGAGAAGAGACAAATGTACGAAAGGATGGAGAAAGAGAGTCATAAGAGACTACATGAAATGGGATGTTGGGTACAAGCCCGAATACCTTTACGATGAGCAATAGGTAAGTCAGGAGAAGAAGGAGAAGATATGTTACCTGGAGATTGATCTGGTTCAAGGGCCGACAATTGTGGTGGTGCTGGTGCTGCAGTGGATGGGAGCTGCTTGTATTTGGAATGTCCCCTGTGATAGGTTTTGAGGTTAGAGTCGTTAATTTTCTTCTGAAATTCCCTAATAGTTTGTTGGACTGGAGTCATCTCCCCCTGAAGGGAATTGTCACCAATAGGATTTTCAGCATCGTCTAAGTTCTCCCCCTGGGGAAAATCCTGTTGGGCACCAGCAGAGGGAAGAGGGGTGGAAGCAATAGTCAGTTGAGGGATGGGATCAATGGGTGGTTGAACCCGGGTCTGGGTCTGTACCGGAAGGTCAACCATCACATTTTCACTGAAAGTCTCCCTCTGAAGAGGTGTAGATTGATAATAGGAGAGAGTTTTATGAAAGACACCATCCATACTGGTGAAGGTACGACGTGTAGGAGGATGGTAACATTTATATCCCTTTTGGGATGAAGAATATCCCAAGAAAATACAATGGACCCCACGGGGTTCGAGCTTGCCGGGAAAGCGGGTATCCCGAACATAACAGACACAACCAAAAACTTTAGGTGGGACGACAAAGGAGGAACAACACTGCAGTAAAGAAGCAGGGGTGTCAGAGTCAAGGACTCGGGTAGGGAGCCTATTGATGAGATAGGCAGCAGTCAGGACAGCATCTCCCCAATATTGGGAAGGGACAGATTGGGCAAACATAAGAGCCCGAGTCACCTCAAGGAGGTGGCGGTTTTTCCTTTCAGCTACACCATTTTAAGCTGGGGTATCGACACAACTGGTTTGATGGAGTATAACATGAGCAGCAAGGTAGTGTTGGAACTGACCATCCATGTATTCTTTACCATTGTCACTCCGCAATATCTTGAGAGTGGCATTGTATTTGGTTTGAATCATCTTATCAAAATTTTGAAAACAAGAAAAAACTTCACTTTTGTTGTGCATTAAATATACCCACGTACTCCTAGAATAACAATCAATAAAAGAAACAAACCAACGATGGCCTTTGAGAGATGGTTTTCGGTTAGGACCCCAAACATCAGAGTGAACAAGATTAAAAGGAGAAGAACTTCTTTTATTAGAAGTGGAATAAGTAGAACGATGTTGTTTAGCCAAAACACAGGCTTCACAAAAAAATTCGTTTCTATGACATTCTTTAGCTAATGCTGGAAATAAAAGGGATAATGTTCCTAAAGGGGGGGTGACCTAGTCTGTTATGCCATTTGTTGAAGTTTAGAAGAAACTAACGCGCTTTGATGTATATGAGAAGCCAAAGGTGGTGGTGAAGGAGGACTCCCATTATCGAGCAGGTACAATCCACCATGCATCTTACCACATCCAATCGTCGCCCCTGTTGCCAGATCCTGAAACACACAGTGAGAAGGAAAAAAAAGTTACTTTGCAATTTAAATCACGGGTAAGACTACTGATGGAAAGAAAGTTAGTGGTAAATTTAGGAATATGTAAAACAGAGGATAAAGATAAGGAAGGAGTGCAACTTATAGAGCCCTTCCCAGAGATAGAAGAGAGAGCCATCAGCCACCCGTACTTTATCTTTACCAGATGTAGGAGAGTAACGAGTAAAGAGGCTGGAGGATCCAGTCATATGATCAGTGGCACCGGAGTCTATGATCCAGAGAGAGGAGACTACCGATGGACAATGACCAGCAAAAGAAATACTTGAGTGGGCTAAATGTGAACCTGGAGGAGTGGAAGAACTAGCAGGTGTTGATGTAGTAGAAGCAGCAGAAGCCTGTAACATACGACGGAAAGCCTGAAGTTCATCCTTGGACAGTCCAGTGTCAGTAGGAGGAGCAAGAGTGATAGCCTCAGTATGATTAGCTTTGTTTTTTCGATTTTCGAGCAGCACGTTTAGCATCAAAGTCGGCTGGTTTACCATGTATCTTCCAACAAGTGGCCTTAGTGTGCCATAATTTGCCACAATGCTCACATTAAACTATTGGTTTCTCAGATTTAGAAGTGTCAGCAACCGAAGGGGTAGAACCAACCCCAGTATGCAAGGCTGATCGATCAGGACGTGTAGTGTTAAGCATAGCAGACTAGCAGTTCTTCGGCGATCTTCACTATTAACCTAAGCATAGGACTGTTCCAGAGTAGGGAAAGGATCTTTGCCTAGAATCAGAACCCAAATTGGGTCGTATTCCACATTAAGGCCAGCCAAAAAATCATAAACCCTAATTTTATCGACATGCTTTTTGTAGGCAGCAATGTCAGTGGCATTAGTGGGCTGATAATCAAAGTAATGATCAATTTCTTGGCAGCACTTGCAGAGTTCAGCATAGTATTGAGGGATGGATAAATCATTCTGCTTGGTGTCATGGAATTTTTTCCTTAATCCATATACCTGAGCATCATTCCCTACCTGTGAATAGGTGTCTTTGGCAGCCTTCCATATCTGGGCAGTAGTGTCTAGGAGAAGGTAGCCCAGTGCAATTGAAGGATGCATAGAATGAATGAGATATGACATAACCATGGAGTCAGTAGATAACCATTTAGTCAGGGCAGCTCCTTCTTTAGTAGGAATGGGAGTAGTGCCTGTAAGGTGTCCTGTCACGGCCAGCAATAGTAAGTTAAGTGGATCTGGACCACATTAGATAATTTGGCCCATCTAGTTTGGTGGGAGAAGCAAAAGGAAGATACTCTGGTCGAGAAGATCAATCAGAGTCAGCTATAGTGATGTCAGACATCATGTAAGTGCACGGGTTTTCAAATTCCCACAAATTTAACCCTCAGAAGTGGCTCAAACTAGGATCGAAGGCCCTGCAGGTGGTGGGGAATAAGCCCTAAAAAAACCAGCAACTTCTGATGATGAAATAAGAAACCCTAAATTTTAAAAAATTTAGGAATAGCTAAAAGCAAAGGAATCGCAGGTTTGAATCTAATGTTGTTTGGATTCAAAGCTGCAATCTAAAAGTAGGTAAGGTGTAGATCAATAAGGGCAGGGATCAATCTCCAAAAATAACACAGAAATCCAGCTTGAAACAGGCAGCAGCTCAATCTCCAAGGTTTGGAGGAAACCTGCAGCAGATTCTGATCTCACCCAGGTTTGAATAATCTTCAGTGAGGTGTCATTGAGGGCAGCAGCTAAATCTCCATTGGATCTCCTCAAAGTTGCTGCCCTGAATGATATTGAGAGTCCGAGAGTGGTGGAGAAGAAGAAAACCAGAAGCCGAGAGAGAGAGAGAGAGAGGAACAAACAAAAATATCGAGGGGGCTGCTCTTCAGATCAGAGTTGGCTCTGATACCATGTAAACAGCCCTTGTGTTTGAATGCTTGAATGACCAAAATCGATCATCCAGGCCCTTTATTTATAATAATAAGAATTACATGTAGTCATAGTGAAAGTAGGAATGCCACCTCAGCCCAATCCTATTAGATATTCCCATTCCCACTAGGAATGCCAAATAGAGATCGGTTGAAGGGGGAAAAAATACAGAATGAGATAAAACTAAAAGAGATAAAAACAATAAAACTAGGACTAAGTTACCCCTATCGGGTAAAGTAGCCTATCTTAACAGGTGTCATTCAAGGAAGGGACAGATTCACCGGCCAAAAGATGTCCTTTAACAGCCTTGAGACTGGGGCTTAATCCAGTCAAAAACTTAGAGACAAAAAACTCGTTCCTTTGAGCCTTCAATTTTTCAATGTCAGTAGTAAGAGGCTGGAAAACATTTAATTCTTCAACCATACCCTTGAAAGCACTGTAATAGTCTTAGAGAGATTTGTCCGCCTGCTGAAACTGAAACAATTTCTCATAGAGTTCGAAGATACGAGTCATACTCTTCTCCTGAGAGTATGTCTCGTTGAGATCATCCCAGACTCCCTTTGCCGTGGTGTGGAACATAACATTCGCAGCAATATCCGGCTCCATGCTGTTCCATAACCAAATTAAGATAATAGCATTCTCCTTGTTCCAAGTGCTGTAATCTTCAGAGTCAAGTTCTGGAGGAGGAGAGGTAATGTAGCTAAGCTTGTCCTTAGCTATAATGTAAACCCTGACAGCCTGTGCCCACGATAGGTAGTTGGAATTCCCCTTCAATTTTATGGAGGTAATCTCAGCATTGACATTGCTGTGAGGTGTCTTGGAATCAGCCATAGTAACCACACTTCAAAGAAATTGATAAAAGTAAGCGCCCAGGGAAATCGACTCTGAAGCAAGAGAAGTGGAGAAGCAGCAACCACAACAGCAGCTGATAATAAAGAAATCAAAAAACTGATCTGCAGCCAGAAAGGTAGCAATTGACAGCACCAACACCAGAATCGATTTCACTAATGGAGGTAGCCAAGGTAAGGAAAAAAAAACATAATCGAACTCAGGGTCTGGTAATAGAAAGGAGACCTTCAGATTAGCATCACAGAAGGCAAACCAGGTTGCAATAACCCCCAAAAATACTAAACACCATGTAGAAGTAGGCCTGAATCACAGAAATGCAAAAAAGGACCTTCCGAGAGAAAGTTGATTGTTGTCAGGGTTTTGTCCTGCCATCGATTTCAGCAGCTTTCAATGTTGTTCGAGGAATAGCTCCAACCAGTCATCAAATAAGGTAGATAAACATAGAACTCACTCCATTAATTCTTCAAAGGAGTGGAATTACATCGTAGAAAAAGCAGCTGTAGGTGGCTGCACACCACAAGCAAAACTCAATAAAGGAGAATCAGCAGAGGATCATGGTGGGGGCTCCAATCTGATTAAATCAGCTCTGATACCATGTTTTAATACCAGAATCTAGACAATCAGATTAGAGAAAGGTGAAGAAAAGAGAGGAGAAGAGGAAGAAGGAGAAGCAAATCGCAAACAGAGGGGGGACCTGCGGTAGAACAGAATGTTCTATCGCAGGTTACCCAATATTATATATATTCTCATAATAAAATATAACTTAGTACAAAACTGCCCTTACATAAAACCGAGATAACACAGAACAGAAATAAACAAACTGAAAAGACCATCTGCCCTTATAACCTTATAACCACCTATTCCAACAGGGTGAAATATGGTTATGAACTTATTATAAAGTAATGACGGGAACAGCTCAGAAGTCTTTGTCATATGTTATGTAGACATGGTATTTGTTGCTGGTTGGCCCATCCAAGTTATCAGCACTGATTAGGAAAAAAGGCACTTCCTTCTATGAAATCCTTTTTTCTTTATCATCTTAGTTTCCTAAACTGGTAGGAGCAGGTCTAGATGTCTAGTCCATAAAACCCCTTTTCCTTTATATTTCCTATTTACCATGTTTAAAGTTTAATTGCTAGAACTACAGGTAAACCAGGTCCCAATTGGTGTCATCTGGGCTCAATCCATTGCATAATTTTGTTCTTGTTCTCTAGGAGATGGTTCTTATCAGTGTTGTATGAGGTTGATCCAGGATCTTTTACAAATTTCTGTATCCTTGCTCTTCTATACGATGAACATAGCTTGGCCATTTACCATCGCTACTAGATGAAAACTAAGGTGCAAATATCAGGGCCTAGGAAGAACTTTTGGTTATATGATAGCTTAAAGATTGCTTGTATATTGGTAATGGCCATCAGAGATGGACTTGATCAGGAGATGTCAAAACAGCCCTTTCGTTAATTAGGGTTAGACTTACAGAGAAATAAAAGAGAGGAATACAATAGGCAAATATTGAAGTCCCGTTTGAAAAATCAAGAATTTGAGCTTTAGTGCTATAGGGTAGAAATCACATAAAATTTTATGACATGATATTATAAAAGAAAAATCCTGGTTCAGTTCAATTAAAGGATGAAATAATTGGGTTATACAAGAAACAAAATAGTTCTCTCAGGAAACCACAACAATTTATGTGATGAGGGCATCAGCCCACTGAGCCAACAGTTCAGAATGTACCAGAGACGACGACGTAGAGGTCAGTCTGCTCCAGCACAGATATGGATGGATGATGAGTTTAGAGCCTACCGTATTGGCCGTATTGCTAGGAGGATAAACAATGATTTCAGCTCTTGATTCCTGGAGTTCGATGGTTGCTTCCAGCCCTGATTACAGCCCCTTGCTTACTTTCATATTAATTTTTGATGTTATAGGGTATATTATAGCATACTAAATGACATTAAAAATAGAGAAATTAAAAAATAAAACATGGTCGATATGACCACCATGGCAACGCCATGATGGGCGACATGTCGATATATCGACATGACACCCCTCCACCGACTTGGATCGCCGTGACGACGTGACAACTATGATTTAATAAGTAAATTGACTTGGAAGTTGGAAACATAAAGTGAATGACTCATAAGTCATAATATTAAATACATTAAGTCAATAACAAGTTAACAACTTAAGAAGATGATATCAATATGACAATATCCCCAATAGTCTAGTACAAGTCAAGTAGTCATCAAGTGACTCAAATGTTTACAAATTTTCTAATAATAATTACTCCGCCGTCCAGGATCGATCCCACTCATAGTCCGATGGAGCCGACATATATTGTTCTCCGACTGTAGGACAAATGGATGCCACGTCATAGTCTGGGAGAAGAAACGAGTGTAGTTATCCACAGTGGCCATGTAAATTACATCATCAACATGCTAAAGGTAACTGTTAAATTATGTACACCAGAATACCATGGGGGTATTCTAGTCTTTTGGGTGTTTTATTTATTTATTTTTTATGTATTTATGAACAAGGGTAGAAATATAATTAGGGTTGTGACACTGTTCACGTGAACAGTATCGTGAATAGTGTTTTCCCTTGTAATCCCTTTTATTATTATTATAAATAGAGAGCTTGACTGATCTCATTGATCATTCAAGCATTATTCCACAAACCTGTTTTGTTAACATTGCATCAGAGCCAAAATTTCTCTAATCTAAGTTTTCAAAACCCACCTCCTTCCTATCGTTTTTTCTTTCCTCCCCTTCTCTCGATTTCTTTTCTCTGCTTTTTTTTCCTTTGCTTCTCCCTTCCTAAGGGCAGCACTACAGAGGTGATCATATGATCTAGTTGCTGCCCTATTCCCACCTCTGTTTTTCCCCTTTATGAGATAATTTATATGGTTCGATTGCTGTTGGTTCCTGTCTGCGATTTTTGGAGTTTCCAGAATTTTGAAGCCCTAGCCACTACCATTGATCAAGGCTGGTTTTCTGCATCTTGGACACTCATCTGCGATCTGGACCAGCTGCCCTCAAGCCTTTTTTGGTTGTTGAAGACCCCTCCTCCCAATCGATTCCTCTTTTTTAGGGTTTTCTAAAACCCTAATCATTATCGATTTTGGGGAATTTGGCTGTTTGCTGCTGTTTTTTTATTAGAGCTTCTTCTCTTCATCAAAGACATCCTCTACAGGTTCCTGGACAGATTCAATCAAGCTTCTTCGTCAATTATTTTTGGATCCCCATCACCAAATCGATCTCCAATTTCAGGTTCTCTTCCAAAACCCTGACATTGTCGATCTCTGTAGAAGGGATCTCTCTGATGCTGCTGATTTTTTGGGAGCTATTTTGCCCTTCATATTGGCCCACTCGACCTTGATTTCAGCTCTTGGTTTGGTGTAATTGCTGGTTTTTTATTCTCCACAGCCTTGTTGCAACTATGGGTGACTCTGCTACTTCCACTGCAACTTCTAATCAACCTGGACATGAAAAATCAGATTATCATACTTTTCAGCCCAATCCCATCAAACTTGATGGTAGCAACTACCTCTTGTGGTCTCGGTCAGCCTCTTTTGCTATTGCTGGTTTTGGTCTCACTGGCCACATTGATGGCACTGGTCCCATACCTGCCGCCCCAGGTGCTGCCCTGACTCGCTGGCTTGCCAACAATGGTGTTCTCATGTCTTATTTGATTGGTTTTATGACTTCGAACATTGCACATGGGTTCCTCCTTTTTGATACAGCTTCTTAGGTTTGGTCAGCCTGTAAGGAAACGTACGGACAGCTTGGTAATGATGCACAGGTCTATAAACTCAGGAAGAAGGTTCTTCATACTACTCAGGGGGACTTAACAGTCTCTAAATATTATGCTACTCTACGCAACCTTTGGCAACAGTTGGACCACTTCTCTGATTACCAACCTGATAATGCTACTAATCTGGCTGCTTATAAGAAACATGTGGATAAAATCAGGGTCTATGACTTCTTGGCTAGGTTGAATGTTGAGTATAACCCAATTCGTGTTCAAGTGTTGGGCCATTCCCCTTTTCCCACACTTGAGCAGTCTTATGCTTTGGTCTCCTCTGAAGAAAATCGTCGAGCTGCTATGTTGCACCCTGTTGTCCTTGACAGATCAGCCCTCCAGACTACTGCACCAGCTCCTTCTACACCAATTGGCACTCTCTCTGTGGGTGGTACTACTATCGGCATCATTACTTATGAGCATTGTCATAAGCCTTATCACACCAAGGACAAATGTTGGAAACTTCATGGGAAGCCCGCTGACTTTGAGGCTAAACGGGCTGCTAAGCGAAAACCAAAAACCAAGGCCAATCACTCTGAGTCTGTCACTACAGCCCCTACTACTGACACTGGCCTATCTCAGGAGGATTTACAGGCATTCCTACGTGTGCTAAAGTCTTCCACTACTGTTGTCTCTACTACACCAGCTACTGCCACTTCGTCTACTCCTTCAGGTTCACACTTTGCTCGGTCAGGTATTTTGTTTGGTGATCATTGTGCCTCTGTAGCTTTCCATCCTTGGATCATTGATTCTGGAGCTACAGATCACATGACCGGGTCCTCTAGCCTCTTCCATCGTTATTCTCCTACCTCTAGGAAAGACAAAGTCAAGGTGGCTGATGGTTCCCTGTCCTCCATTTCTGGAAAAAGAATCATTAACTGCACTCCTTCCCTTCCTTTGTCCAATGTTTTACATATTCCAAATTTTACTACTAACCTTCTTTCTATTAGTAGTATAACTCGTGATCTTAACTGCAAAGTAATCTTTTTTCCTTCCCATTGTGTTTTTCAGGATCTGGACTCTGGGAAGACGATTGGATTGGGTAAAGTGCATGGTGGCCTGTACCTGCTTGACGATGGACGTCTCACTCCACCTCCATTACTACCACTACATCAGAATTCCTTAGTATCTTCTGAAATTTATCAGTAACACTCTAGATTAGGTCACCCCCCCTTAGGCATCGTAGCATCTTTATTTCCTACTTTGGTCAAACATTATGATAAGACCGATTTCTTTTGTGAGGCTTGTGTTCTGGCCAAACAGACACTTTCAACTTATTCTATTTCTAATAAAAGGAGTTCTTCACTTTTTCACTTAGTACATTCTGATGTTTGGGGCCCCAATCGTAAGACTTCGGTTTCTGGTTACCGTTGGTTTGTCTCTTTTATTGATTGTCATTCTAAACACACATGGGTTTATCTTTTACACACAAAAAGTCAAGTTTTTTCTTGTTTTCAGCATTTCCATAACATGGTCAAAACTCAGTTCAATGCTACTCTTAAAGTCTTGAGAAGTGATAATGGGACTGAGTATACAGAGACTCAATTTCAGAAATACCTTGCTGATAATGGGATTGTTCATCAGACAAGTTGTGTTGATACCCCAGCCCAAAATGGTGTAGCTAAAAGGAAGAACCGACACTTGTTGGAAGTGGCCAGGGCGTTGATGTTTTTGCGCCATGTTCCCTCCCTATATTGGGGGGATGCTATTCTTACTGCAACCTATCTTATTAATCGGTTGCCTTCCCGTGTTCTTGACTCCCGTAGTCCGGCCGATATTTTACATGGGAATTCCACCTTTGTGGTTCCTCCCAAAGTTTTCGGTTGTGTGTGTTATGCCAGAGACACTAAACCTCATGGCAAATTTGATCTTCGTGGGTTAAGGTGTATTTTTTTGGGTTATTCTCGAAGCCAGAAAGGTTATAAGTGTTACCACCCTCCTTCTCGTCGTACTTTGGTCAGTATGGATGTGGTCTTTCATGAAAGTCTTACCTATTATCAGTCTACACATCTTCAGGGGGAGAATTCTAGTTCCAGTGAAGATGTGCTTGTGTTTCCTCCCTTTGAAATTCCTCCTTTGGCTGCTGCCCAGCCTCCTACCGCTGTTGCCCAGCCTCCTTTGGCTGTTGTCCCTTCATCTGTAGGGACTCCTTTACAGGGGGAGTGTGTAGGAAATAATGGTGGTAATGATCATTGTTAGGGGGAGTTGACTCCAGTCCAGAGAACCATCAGTGAATTTCAGAAGAGAATTGACAACTCTAATATCATCACCTACAAGAGACACTCCAACAGAAGGCAGCATCAATCCACTGTGGCACCAATACCTATCCAATTGCCGACCCAGGAGTCAGATCCTCCTCCTTGTGGTGAGGCCTCTCCTTCCAATCTACCTATTGCTCATCGAAAAGGTACTAGGACTTGCACCCTGCATCCCATTTCTCGCTTTATTGCTTATAGTTCTCTTTCTCCATCTTTTTGTGCATTTGTGTCCTCTCTTTCTTCTGTTCCTATTCCTAAAAACTGGCAGGAAGCATATACAGATGGAAAGTGGAAGGCAACTATGTTGGAAGAAATGAGAGCTTTAGAAAAAAACAACACGTGGGATCTTGTAACCCTCCCTCCAGGAAAAAAACCAGTGGGATGTAAGTGGGTGTTTGTGGTCAAACAAAAGATTGAAGGGTCTGTGGATCGGTATAAGGCACGTTTGGTTGCAAAGGGCTTCACCCAAACATATGGGATTGACTATCATGAGACTTTTGCCCCTGTTGCAAAATTGAATACAGTTCGGGTTTTACTATCGTGTGCAGTTAATCTTGGATGGGATCTCCAACAGTTGGATGTGAAGAATGCCTTCCTAAATGGTGAACTTTGTGAGGAGGTATACATGGATATTCCACCAGGTTTTTCTTCGACAATAATGAAGGCAAGGTGTGCAAATTGAAGCGAGCATCGTATGGGCAAGCGATCACCTCGAGCATGGTTTGGTCGGTTCCACAAGGCAATGACATCCGTTGGCTACAAGTAAAGTAATGCTGATCATACTCTCTTTATAAAGAGGGTTGGTGAGAAGCTCGCTGTTCTTATAGTGTGTGGATGATATTGTGGTTACAGGCAATGATGGGGATGAGATCAGCCAGTTGAAGAGGTTTCTTGGGCAGGAATTCGAGATTAAATATCTAGGGCCGCTACGGTACTTTCTTGGGATTGAGGTTGCCAGATCTTCTAAAGGCATCTTTCTCTCCCAAAGGAAGTATGTCCTAGACTTGTTGGCTGAAACTGGTCTATTAGGATGTCACCCTTCAGATACTCCTACGGAGGCTACTGTTCGTCTCAAAGAAAATGAGGGTGAACCTGTTGATAAAGGCCGGTACCAACACCTAGTGGGAAAGCTGATTTATCACTCACACACTCGTCCAGATATTGCTGTTGTTGTGAGTACTGTGAGTCAGTTCATGCATGATCCCTATTCTTCTCACATGGAGGCTGTTCTTCGAATTCTCCACTACTTGAAGTCAACTCCTGGAAAAGGCATTCTTCTGTCTCCTAATGGTAACCTATGGGTAGAGGCGTATACCAATGCTGACTGGGTTGGTTCTGTAGATCGGAAGTCTATCTCTGGGTACTGTTCTTTTGTAGGTGGCAATTTGGTTACTTGGCGTAGCAAGAAGCAGAATGTGGTGGCTCGTTCTAGTGCTGAAGCCGAGTTTCGGGCTATGGCACAAGGCATTTGTGAGTTACTTTGGTTGAAAGGCTTGCTACAAGATCTTGGTGTTCCTGTTCATCTTCCCATGATGTTGTACTGTGATAACAAAGCTGCAATCAGCATTGCACACAACCCGGTACAGCATGATCGCATTAAACATGTTGAAGTGGATAGACATTTCATCAAGGAAAAGCTGGAAGAAGGGTTGATTTGTGTTCCCTTTGTGAAGTCTGCTGATCAGGTTGCTGATATCTTCACTAAGGGATTATCTGGGAAATTGTTCCATCCCATTCTAGTCAAGTTGGGCATGATTGCTATATTTGCACCAACTTGAGGGGGAGTGTTAAATTATGTACACCCCCCATGGTATTCTGGTCTTTTGGGTGTTTTATTTATTTTTTATTTATGTATTTATGAGCAAGGGTAGAAATGTAATTAGGGTTGTGACACTGTTCACGTGAACAGTGTCATGAACAGTATCGTGAATAGTGTTTCCCCTTGTAATCTCTTTTATTATTATTATAAATAGAGAGCTTGACTGATCTCATGGATCATTCAAGCATTATTCCACAAACCTGTTTTGTTAACATCCTATCTTAGGATATGGGTCACCGAACTGTGAAGAAGTACTACCCACTGATCCACTATGATATGATACCTCTGGGAGCATGTACGGGTACGGGCCGTATGGCTGGTGGGTTGGGTAGGAAAAGATGTCATCCACAAAAGACGATCCACTACGTCCTTGTGAGTAGGAGTCATACTCAAAATTGGGAATGGATGGAGAAGATATATGCTCCCCCCCACCCCAAGTCAACTGCCCTTCGCCATATGGATGTGAATGAGATGAACTATACTCTGATTGTGCTGGAGATGGACTGCTCTCTATACGGGACTCGAGTTCCCTCATATGCTTGACCATCATCACCTCCATCATCACCATCTCCACCATTACCATCTCCACCATCACTACCTTCAACACCATCATCATCTCTATGAGTCTGAGTCTGAGTCTGAGTCCGAGTCCCACCACCGCCAGTGGAGGACATAGACCAATCTTCTTCCTCCTCATCAACATTGCCACCAGTAGGCTAGAACAGTATGGGTGACGCGTCCCATGCGTGTAACTTACCCTCTTCAACCATGAACTCATCCACATCAGCTTCTATATGTTTGGCTATCATGGGGTCAGGCCTACCTCCAGGCTGATCTAACACTGGCTCACCTGTCACACCCCAAACCACCCCCTGGGAGGATTTAGGCAAGTGACCGGATATCCTACGACATCCGCCAATCCCCAAGGATCAAGAAGCAGTATTTACACGTCACAAACCACACATTGAGGTTAAAAGATAATAAAAGAATATCAGAGTGCAACGGAAAATCGAACTACCCACAGACGATTTATATTATCAATAATAAAATCCCAAATACCTATGTTATACCATATACATATCCTTTTATGTTCAATAAATACATTATCTTGGTAATTACACTTCTTGAAAGAAAGACACTTAATCACTAAGCAAAGAGATGAGGAAGATCTACAATTCTATCGACAGCTTCCTCGCCCATTGGCAAATCTGTTCCTGCAAAATCAACTAAAAGATAATATACAAGAGTGTGAGCTCCACCGAGCTCGTGAATGAAATAGAAACCATGCATGCACATGCAAGCACAACCAAATGAGTCCTACATGAGGTGCAGGTCATTTTATTTATTAGCCACCTAACATCACAACTAAGTCAGGTCAGTGCTACTACAATCCCCAATACATGTATCCCTGGTGCGGGTTTGGTTACCCCTTCTCGTGATACACCCATTGAGTTGTCAGAGAGGACTAGTCAGCTCCCGCATTCGTTCACCAAGGTCAGCCCGACCAGCCCTCTGTGATTAACCTGTGGGGTAGCCGTTAGTATTTAGCTCAATTCTTTTCCCTTTTTAATTGTGGCATAAAGCCCAACATATAGCTCATGATTTAATTGTGGCGTAAAGCCCGACATATAGCTCCTAACATTAATTGTGGCTTAAAGCCCAGCATATAGCTCCTGACATTAATTGTGGCGTAAAGCCCGGCATATAGCTCCTGACATTAATTGTGGCGTAAAGCCCGGCATATAGCTCATGATTTAATTGTGGCTCCCACAGGCATCCAATACCTTAACCCCTGTTGGCAAGGGTGGGTAGCACGGGTGATGAAACTCTAGCCCCATGTCTATATGGCATCGTATGAGTCAGGCGGTGTCAACCGTATCCCATAATACGGGCTACCACAGGCCTCATTTCCAAGCCGGCTACGGCTTCTAATCTAGCAATTTCACATACAAGCATTATCATACATTTTCAATGTTCATCAGATAAGATTCAGAATTCAAATGAGAATATAAAACAATTTAAAATAATTAAAGACAGTAAATATTGTTGTTGTTGTCATGACCCATCAGTCATGTTACACCTACACTCATGGTGTAATTCCACTCACCTTGTAGTGCTCCTGCTCGCTCTTCTATCGGCTCGGTCCCCGTCGGTATCTGACACTGCGCCACGTGTTCAGGGTTATAACCTATGTTAACCGGGCCATTAAAATTTGTTAATCATGATTTAGAAAAGGTTAATGTCCTAGGGTTGGTCTAGGTTTGATTGGATTCAGATTTGAGAACTTAAACATTAAGTTATAATTCTTTGGGTCAAACTCCCAGTGCATCACCCGGAGAATGTGGTTTAGTGTCAACATCGTATTTTATCACTGTAGTACATGGTTCTATGTCACAATATCCTTACAACACAGTCCCTAGGTCAGCAGTGTTGTAGGACCAACACAGACAGGGTTTCGAAGCCCTGTAGGGCCCACTTAGGTACCGAAGGTGTTCATAATTATGGACGGATGTGAGGAGGGGTATTTCGATCATTTTCCACCTCCTTACACTGTTTATAGTCCATATGTGGAGGTCCCCCAAGTCAAATCAGCAAAACAGTGAAGTTTTTCATTCACAGCATCACCCAGTGGCATCGCCCAATGCTTGTAGAACACGGGTTTTCAGGCTTTAAATCTGGTTTTTGCTGCTGGGTTGGCCCCAAATCAATCATGGATGATCTCAGGGGGGTTGTAACACTTGAATAAAGCTGAATGGGATGGAATTAAAGGATTTAAGGTTTGGTTAACCATTTAGGTGTTAGTTTAGGTTCAGATATCACAGAGATCAATCACGCATGGCTGAAATTAAGCATGCAACTGCCTGGATTGTTGTAATTCATATGGGAACAAATCATAATACCTATTACAGCAGCTACCCTAAGCTATAACATCCTAAATTTAGCATGCATGTAGGGATCCAAGTCTCTAGCTCACCATTTACATGGTATACATACATATTGAGTATGAAACATCTATCTATCATGACTGAAAGCTAAAATAATGGTCTAACAGATTTATATCTAGCCTAGATAATGAACAAAACATGGATTACAGAACATGCATGGATGATCCAAGGCTATACAAAGCTTCTACATGCTAAATCCTAAGCAAACACACAGAGATAAGGCCACAGAGATCAAGTTTCAGAGGTAAAACACAAAATACAGAAGTGAAATAGGCTGAGAAGATTGTTCTAAGTTCAAACCCAGATACCTAAGCTATGGAGAATTCGATCCCAAGCTCCAAGCTCACAATCCCTTCTTCTTTCCTCTTCCTTCTCTTCTTTCTCCTTCTTCTTCTCCTTCCTTCTCCCTCTCTTTCTTTCTTTCTCTTTTTCCTCTCTAATGCTAGGAACAGTAGGGAAAACGAAATTAGGGCTAGGCCCTCCTATTTATAGGCCAGGCTTCACTAAGGCATGTTTGGTGCTACTGTCCCAAGCTCAAAATACATTTTTAAGCTAATTCTCCTTCATTCTAGCTACCTAGGTGGGGTCCACATGATTCCAAAGGTATGAGGTGGTCCCTCAGATTTCCCTCAACCTATGGAGGGTGCCCATGGCCAATATGGGTGGTCCCCACAGATTAAATCATTAAATTAATGCAGTTTTGCACTTTGGGTGATGTCTCTGGGTGATGTGTGCCTTGCCCAGTGCCATCGCCCAGAGAATTCATCTGCAGAATTGTTTAGATTGAAATGAAATTTCAGTCCACTTAGAGACATAATTGGATCATGGTTCCTTCTAAGAAAATGAAGCTCTATGAATCTAGTTTCTAGCAAAACTGGAATCAAAGGAAATCATGATTGGATTATGGAGTTATGTTATTTTTATTACGCAAAGGTTAACCTGTCAAAACAGCAGGATCCGATTTTGACAGCAACTTGAGCTAAACTTTTAACTAACTTAGAGACATATCTAGGTAATGGTGTCTTCTAACAAAATGCAGCCCTATGAGTCTAGTTTCTAACAAAATTGGAACCAACACAAAATAAGTTTGGGTGGTAGAGTTATATCATTTTAACTAAGAGAAGGTCAATCTGTAAATTAACAGAATTTGTCATTTATGTTGGGATTTAAGATGTATGTATGGAATTGGGTTCTCATCTTCAAATCAATCATGAAATTGATGTTTGGGTCTAAAAAGGCCTTATCTAAATTATTTAAAGTGATGAGGATCATCATTTGTTTAGCCTAGAACTAGGATTTAAGTCCAAGAGTCCTAGAATCAAGGAATTGTACCTTCCTTAGCCTATACATTTGGTGGTGAACTGTACAGTCACAAGGAGTTGGTGTTTGCCTTTTTAATGATATGTAGGTCCTCACCAATGGAGCTACCTCATTATGTTCAACCACAGGTTCAATGCACCACAGTATACTGATAGCTTTGACCTCGGATTCTGGGCTTTCAACAAAAATTCCAATTAGCCTGTATTTTTGGGCAGGGGTTTTACATCACCTCTATCCCTCACCCAATCCACAATAGGATCTTCATCATCTCACTCCACTGGGAAAATGTCTTCGAGATCAATATTTTCCCTGATACCCTCTTGTCCCATGCGTATGTGTTGCATCTTCAACCTAATATTGTAATGCACATATACCAAGTCAGATAGACGTTCGGAACCCAATCTATTTCTCCCCTTGGAGTGGATGAGAGAAAATTTATTCCAATTCCATTCATAGCCAGATGCGGAACATGTCTAGGAGAGAACCTTGATTTCTATTTTCTTTAAATTCTCTGTCGAACCCCCATACCACACCCATCATTCAGTTGCATTACAACAAAAGAGACGTGTTATATTCATTTCAAAAGTTTCAATACATACATAATTTAAAGAATAAGATATTGAATTGAGTAATGACTAATGAGTACCGGCATCACCGCGTGTCCGGCCTTGCTCTGCAACATCGGTTCCAAAACTCCCCAATGCATCCCTAAAAGTCTTCAAGTTTTAAAATTAGTAATGACTCATTACTATTTAGTATTTACTGAAGTAATTCCAAATGAATTATAACTTATAAAACTCACCTCATTGTTGCATTTAGCTTGTAAATTACTATTCGACTCCAACTTGGCAACTACTTGTTTTACTGCTTCAATAAGACTACTATTCAACCCAAGCCTATGATTATATTGGTACTTGAAGTTCAAATAGTATGCTGAAATTGACATTACATATTGTTAATGCCTTAATAGTTAGTAATATATCTTTCAAATTAACTTTAAAAGATGTAATTGCATAAAAAACAAACTACACTCACCAACCTTATGCAGTGGATGCATAAATTGATTTTTCCAGTGCTCCTTAATAATTTTGAGAAAGTGTTTGCTACCTCGTGGATTCGCATTGTAAACACATTCATTCATCAAGTCTGTGGTAGCATATAGATGTGACATGGTTGGACCCTTGAGAGGAGAATCAACTATATGCAAAACCTTGACCACTGGGTCCAAAAGTTATACCATTTTATGCAACTTTGACCAAAAGTCATCTGATGAAATGGTAGCTTGTGCTTCCCTACCACTATGGGTATTGGACCCATTCCAGTTAAACCAATCTTCAGAAGCAAACATAAATCTAAGTCCGGACTTCTTGGTCTCTATACTCTTTAAGTGTAATATAGTTTGTGGCGAATCTAGTTATGCCCGGCCTCACTAAGTCACTCCCACACTTCTCCCTCAAGAGGTTTAATGCAAACCCATTGTTGTAGACAAAATTGGTCATTTGTCTTGCCTATTCCACAACATGTTGTACCAATTTGATATTTCTCATATCCTTCAACATGAGGTCTATACAATGTGCAGCACAAGGAGTCCAAAACAGCGGTACTTACTGTTTTGCATCAACTTCTCATCGGCATTCATGTAGTTGCTTCCATTGTTCGTTACAATCTAGACAGCGTTCCCCACTCCTACATCATTTACCACTTCCTTCAATAGTTTGTAGATATACTTTGCATTCTTTTTCTCCTTGGATGCATCAATAGACTTGAGAAAGACTGTCCTCCCATCACAATACACCATAAAGTTGATGATGGACTTTCTTGTAGGACCAATCCAACCATTACACATTATGGTCACCCCGCTCTCCCACGTCCCCCTCATTTCATTGATATAGACTTGAAGCTCTTTCTTCTCTTGGAGCAAATACACATTCATGATCTCATGTGGGGTGGGCCCCTTATACCCTGGGCCAGCCTTAGCAATGGAATCTATCATAGTCTGATAAAAGGGGCCTTGTGCGGTGTTTGCTGGGATGGTATTGTATAACATCAACTTAGTTATAGATTCCTTCACCATCCCCTTCAGATTTTTCCATGCTCCCTTGATTTTTGGTTGCTTGTTGCCTTTCTTTCTGTAAACACGAGGTGCTTGGTGAAGTGTTGGGTCATCTCGTGGTAGTACTACTGGAGGTGGTGGAGGTGGAGCTGCCCTCGTAATTTGTGATCTCCTAAAGGGATGAGGCAACCCAGGCTGCCTACCACCTGCTCTAGATGTACCTGCTCCTCCACTACCACTAGCACCAGCTCCTCCACTACCACCTGCTCTCTCTCTCCTGATCCTCATGATAAGTGGCTCTGAAGTATTTGATCTATTTTCATTTCAAAGTTCAAACATGTCTTGCATTAGTATTTCCTATTTAGTACACAGTACAGTAAAGTAACTAACGCATTCTTTTGCTTACATCTCAATCTCTCACCTCACTATTTGCGTCAGCCTGATCTTTGTATTTGGCTTCAACTTCTCAATGACATTTTCAACAGCTTCGATTAGTTCTAGTTCAAGTCCAAGATTATGCTTGTAATGATATTTGGGATTAAGATAGTATGATAGTAATGACATAAATAACTTGTTAGTGCTTTTGAATATGTAAATGTAAATATAAATATAAAGTGTAAAGTATGTTGAACCAAACATATAAAACTCACTTGGGTATTGCAACTCTTACAAAGTCCTTCATCTTCTGAATGGCAACATATATGTGGGCCAAGTATCCACTAGCCTTAGTAACCTAACCACTAGCTCTAATATACCAACCACTTTATTCAAGTCATGCTAGAATTTCTAACTAGCGATGGTCTCCTGTGCTGCTCTTCCTTCGTCAGTATTCAACTCCCTTCAGCCAAACCACTACTCACTAGCAAACATAGATCTCAGACCGACAACTTTCATCCACATCTTTCTTTTTTCTAGAGCTGCAATGTTGACAACGGCTACAGAGGAAAGAACCACCACCAAACAGCCCCTCTGTAAAGAAGATGAAGGAAGAGAATCCACTACTGTAGCCTACCCCTCAAGAGGCTGATTCTGAAAGCTCTTCAATGTAATGTAGTTGGTAGTAAATCGAATAACACCAGGCCTCACTAAATCTCCATTGCATTTCTCCCGTAATATTTGTAACGCATATCAATGGTTATATATAAAAGTGGTCACTTGTCTTGTGCTGCTGACCACACTTGCTACCAAAGTTTTCTTCCCCATGTCCTTAAGCATTAGGTCAATGGAATGCGTTGCGCATGGTATCCAAAAGAGATGAATCCTTTTGCTTTTCTTATTCATCAATTTCTCTCTAGCTTTTTGAAGTTAAAATCGTTATCTGTAACGAATTTGGATAACGTTCTTTGGCCCTACCTCCTCCACAACTTTCTTCAATTCCTTATATAAAAGTGCAGCATCCTTAATGTCCTTTGATGCATCCAAAGGCTTGAAGAAGATTGTCTTACAATTACAACTGATCATGAAGTTGATGGTGGACTGTCTAGTAGGTCTAGTCCAACTATTAGCCATAATAGTAACTCCGTATAGATCCCACCTTGGCTTCAATCTTTCAATATATTCTTTCAACTCCATATCCTTTGTCAAATAAACATGGGTGGGCCCCTTCATTCCTAGGTCAGCCCTCCCTGTAGCGTTAAGGAATGCCTAATAATATGTTCCCTAAGCTAGTGGGATGCTATTATAGAATACAAACGTGCTAAGGGCATCTTATGTTGCATCTTCTTTACTACCAAATATTTGCGGGATGGTTGGTTGATAGGCATCTTGTTGCTTGTATATGGTAGGTCTTGCTAAAGAACGGGATCTAGGGAAGGTGCTCATGGTCGGAGTGGGGGCCATGGGGGTACCCTCACACTCTGGGCTCTCTTAAAAGGAGGGGGAATCTCCCTTTCTTCATATCTATGCTTTTTCTTCTCACTTCCTTGTACTGGCTATGTTGCAGCTACGCCAGATCCACCAGCTCCTCTCGACTGCTCATATGACCTTATATTTTCAAATGGAAAGATTATCAACTAGTTGCTAGACCTTGTTGGTAACATCTTCACTCAGCCACTGCATCGACCTCTACTGCTACTCTCTCTAACACTGCCTCATCAAATTCTCACTATTGTTCCCTTTCAACCTTCTTTAAGCTTCCTCCTGTTAAGTGTCTTGATGTGGCCTATTGCATCTCATAAGGAACTTGTGTGCATTCGGCCACATCCTTATACCCACTAGCCAAATGTTGCTTCAATCTAGTGGCCCCTCTAGAATTAAGCAACTTCCCATAGTATCGACTCTCGGACTTCTTTTTATCTTACGACATTAGATCTCCATGTTGCCATGCTATCTCACCACGGTCAGCCATTGTGTAACAAATCTCTTACGTTTTACATTGTTACATAAAAAAAGTAATATATTAAAGACTTATAGTAGTGTATTAGTAACTATTAAACATAATGTCAAGCTACTAAAACAATCAAATAGTTAAATCATATTATCCCCTAACTCTAGTATGTATTTTTAATTAAAAATAAAATTTAGAATTTCTATTAAAAATAATTATACCTTAAACTATAAAACATTATAATGGAATGATGCATTTGACAACATTTTAATTTTGATATATAGTACATAAGTTGTAAATAATTTCCCAACAAAAACAGATATTTTTTCTTAATATTTGTTATTTTTTGAATTTTTTTTACAATATTTTATAGTTTCTTGAAAAATAAAATAATACAATTTATGGGTGAAAAACAAAAGTGACTCTGTGAGGCTGTAGAGCATCCAACAGTGTCCACCATACATAAAAATCACTTTCAAACAACCACTATTGACCTATTTTTTCAATTTTGTTTTGCAAGAAATTATTTTGTTTTCAGAAAATTTTAAAAAATAATAATAACAGAAAAATAAATCGGACTCCTTAAAGTCATAGATCGGCCAAAGTTGTGTAACATATATTATATTAAATTGATATCCAACTAGCAAGATTTGAACATATTTTTTGAAAAAAAAAAAAAAGAAATTTAGGGGAAAATGGTTTACCTGGAATGGTCAAATCTTCTTCAAAGTTCTTTGGATTTTTTGTAGAGCTTGCAAGTTCAATGTTTGCAGAAGTTTTCTTGTGCAATCTGGCAATTTTTGCATCGAAAAATGGGATCAAAACCAAGTTTTTGGAAGTTCTCTGCCTAAACTAGAGAGACAACCAAGAGCAGTCGAGATCTCGACCAGTCTCGGTTGAGACAAGTGACTTTTTATACATGGGTTGGGTTCAGTCTTGGTCTCAAACTGAGATCGCTGCCGAGACAATGCATTCTTCCTATTTCGCCTAGCATCTCGTCTCGGTTTTTCAAAAAAGCAAGATATTTCCAAGATCTCGGCAAGACCTTGTTCATGGGGTCTATTTGTGAGGCTTGTTGGAGACTGGAATTATATTCTGAAGCAGTTGAAAAGATTATTGGGGTTGGGAAGCAGAATACTGATGCCGGGATGCTTTTTTTTTTTTTTTTTTTTTTTTGATAAAAGAAATATACTTGCATAACTATATGAAAGTATACACAGTGTTCTTGGCCTATGCGTATCGGGCCAAGTTAGAAGCTATAGCTATACAAAAAGGATCCCCTTGAAATAAAAAGGTAACATTACTGTATATATTCGAAATATAAAACAAGTCTTTTATATGTTGTTGAGGCCAGGCAGATATGGCTGGAGATGGAAGAACATCAGTGATCATCGAGTTGGAACACCACACTTCTTGAATCTTCAACCCCAAAACTGATGCATTATCCAGTCCTGTCCGAATACTATATAGAACGGGCTCCAAATCTGAAGTAGCACACTGGAAACCTGCACCCAAAAAAGTAAATCTTCCTTCTGTCAAAAAAATATAGGACCATCCAGTGATGCTCAATCCAGGAGTGTGGTAACCTGCACAGATTAAGACATCAAAATCTAGTTTTGGTAAGCCATAAAATTTAAAAATTGGCAAGCACATATACTGATCATTATTTACATAGGAGGATGAAATTTGGGGAGGGGACAACTTCAGATCAGATAAGTAACTCGTAATTAAGTTCATAACGCGTGTGGGATTAGGTATTCCTGTGCCGAATGCAGCAATGTTTGGAGAGTACCATATAAAGTAGCAAGTAATTATAAACACACTAAAACACCAAATCAAGGATTGTTTATCTAAACTGTTGTTGAAAAAAATAGAGCGGCATAATTCCTGGAGGTTTGGGGAGGCCAGAAATTCAGTTCTTAGACCCAAAGGTCCCGCCACCCAAAGATACTTAGCCCAATCACAAGATATGAATGAGTGCCAGTATGATTCGGCACAATTTCCACATAAAGCATAGGACGAGTCAATCGGAAGCCATTTTGAAAGAGAAGCCTTGACAAGAAGTCCTGCATTCAGAACACGCCAGAAAAAAGATTTAAATTTAGGATGAATCTTTAGTTTCCAAAAGAATTTCCACCAAGCAGTGCTAAAAAGATTATTGTTCTTATTGCTATTGATTAATTTGTTTTAACAATACTGAAAGAAATGTACCCTACTTGTATGTATTCTGAATTTGACATAGTAATTTCTTGCAAGCCTGAGCCCTGATGTGCTTTTCATTTTATCATCTCAAAAGTTGCAGTAGAAAATATGATATTCTTCAATCTGATATGAACATTGTTGTACGGATGACCAGGTTACCTTCTTCCCCTGGTGGATAGTTCGGCCAAGTTGCCTTTTATCTTTGTCACTTGATTTTCACTTTATATATCTACTTTGAAAACGTTATGGTATGATGATGTTTGGTTGATATGTTGGTTTAATGTCATATTTATGACTGCTTGAAATCCAGAAATGCCATGAGATTATGCCTTCTCATCAGTTTGAACACATGCTTGCAGGTTCATCTTATCGAGGGGATAATTGATCAAGTTGAGGGAACAGTTCATGTTTCGTGGGTTCAACCGAGAGTTTTGGGGATCCCACAGATCAAATCATTGTGTGACCGCCTGGACAACTGGTTAGAGAAAGTACACACTGCCTTGTTATCGGTTGAAGCAGAAACACCTGACCTAGTAGCATCTTGATATCTTGTTTATTGGTCTCCTTTTTCTCTGCTCTCTATCAATCTATGATGCCAGGAAGAAAAAGAAAGGAAAAGAATGTTAGCTGCTCAACAGATTGTGATACTTTCGGCACTTTTATCTTTGCCTTACCTTTCTTTTATTTTATTTTTCAGGAGGCAACCTTATGTTTTTATTTTTTTTAAGAGAAGTTTTCATACATGGATGCATGTAAACCGTGTATGTAAGAGGGTGGGAGTTTCAAGGCATTAATTAATGGGTGGGGATTTATGATTTTTCCAACTCTATATGTGAAAACTTTCCCCTTTTTTTAATTTTTAAAAATGTTTGGATCTTTTTTTTTTTTTTTTTTGGTCAAATGGGAAAATTTTATTAAAAGAAATCGGCAACAGAGAAACTCTAGCCAGTTGGAAGATTTACAAGGACAGGAGGTGGGTTAGACCACCAAAAGCGAGACAAACCAAACCTAGAGGCCCCATAGCAAGGTAATGAGCTCCTTTCACAGTCTCGTGAAACATGCAAAAAAGACACAAAAGAAAAGGTAGTACAAAGAACTAAAATATCATCAACTACTACTAACTGTGATGCCCAATCCAAAGTGATTGGCGATCTCTGGAGTGCAAGGACAACTGGGAGGCAATCAGAACAAATTTGCAACTGAGGTAGTTGGAGGCTGCTGGCCAGAGTAATAGCATCACGGATGGCTAAAACCTCAACCATAGAAGCAGAACATCCAAAAGATTGCCGACAGCGAGCTACGTTGGGGGACAACTTTCCCAATAACAGATCCATTTACTTTAACTGATAAGAGACAGTAGATACACATTGCATTATCTAGTTAATCCACTTTGCCTCAAAGCCAATTTTTCCTAGTAAAAGTTCCAAGAAGGTCCACTCAACTTTGTCATAGGTTTTACAAAGGTTTAGTTTAATAGCCATAAACCCAAAATTACCTTTGGAACGCCTCATTTTGTATAAGATTTCATGAGCAACATAAACATTGTCAGAAATTGCCCTTGAAGGGATGAATGCACTTTGGTATGGGCTAATTAGGAAATTTAGAATTGGTTTAAGCCGATTGATAAGATATTTCGCAATTATTTTATAAAAAACAGAACAAAGACTTATTGGTCTAAAGTGGGTAATGTTCTCAGGATGCTTCTGCTTTGGGATCAGGACAATGGCTGTACGATTAAAATATTTTAACATGTGTCCAATTTCGAAAAACCATTGTACAGCGGCAATAACATCACCACCAACAGTATTCCAATGCGTATTTCAGAGCCCCTATTTGGAATACTGCGTTTTTTATTTCTTCTGCAGTAAAAGGGCAACAAAGTGCCATGTTTTGGGTGTTTGAGACATAGGGGGAGACACAATCTAGAAATCCATCAATACCAATTGGGCCTGATGTTGAGTAAGCATCAGTAAAGTAATCCACAATACGCTCAGAGAGCTTGATATCATCACATCCAAGCTCCAATAAAATCACGAAGCCTAGATATATGATTATATTGCATTCTATAAGCAGTGGCCGTGTGAAAGAAAGAGGTGTTCCTATCCCCGACTTGTAGCCATTTAACCCTAGAACGTTGGGGTCAATATTTCTCTTCCCGAACTAAAAGCTCTTCTAAGCGCTTACAATATTGCTGCTCTTCAGCTTGTAGATTGGAACGAGAGACAGATCTTTGTATCTTTGCAAGGTCAAATTTTATTTTATCTATTTCAACCAAACTATTCCGAAACTGGACCTTACTTCAACGCCTGAGCTGAAACTGGCACTCTAACAACTTCTTGGATAAGAGGAAGGACGGGGACCCATGAAAATTAGAGACCCAAGCATTTGAAATTACATTTGGAGGGTCTGGATGACCTTCCCATTTAGTTTCATAGGAAAAGCATCTTCCTTCTTTCTTTAAAACCAACAGGTTAACCACCACAGGTGTATCATCTGATCCTACCATAGCCTGGCGTTGAACTTCAATATAATTGAGAATACGAAGGGCTTCCCCATTGCAAAAGACCTTATCAATGCTTGATAGAATCAGATCAGGACCTTTTCGTTTATTAGACCAAGAAAAAGAAGGGCCTGAGAAATGCAATTCAACCAGACTACACTCATTGATTGCATCCTGAAAATTTTGAATATAAGATGGGTTTTTTTATTTACCACCAACTTTTTTAGATGTTGATAGGACCTCATTGAAATCTCTAGCACAGATCCGAGGGCCACCAACAGTGCGCCCAATTTGAGTGAGTTCTCTCCAAAAAGCAGCCCTAGACTCAGACCGCAGCTCACTATAGGCAAAGGACATCCTAATAGAAGCTGGTAAAAATGCTATGGTGGCATGTGTATCAACTATCCTACTTGGGGCAGATAAGATGGAAATGGAAATTGAATTAATCCAAAAGAGAGCTAAACCTCCTGATTTACCAACTGGATTTAAAAAAAAAGAGAAGGAATCATAACCTTTTCTTTATTTCCTCCATATAAGCCTTAGGTTGTTTAGTTTTAATGAGGAAAACTAAACACAGTCGCTTAGTAGAAACCAATCTACACAGATATTGGACTGTCAAGGGGCGACCGATCCGTTGACAATTCCATACCAATAGGCTCATTTGGTATTGGGGGGCTGATCGAGGGCAGCCACCCAAACCCTTTCAGTTGGTGTTGATGAAGATGAGGCAGAGAAACATAGCTGAGGTCTACGGGTTGATCATTTTGCTCTCTCAGGGGAGTACCAAGTAAAAAGCACAATAGGGCCCACTTCAGGCTCAAACTCAGGAGATATTTGAAGCCATTTGAAACTTTTTATCACCGGACTAGGTATATAAGGAGCTTTCCTTTTCACAGCGGGGGGCCTAGCAAGATATTCCTGCTCAATTTCCTCAATTATTACTGAGGAGGAAAGCATAGTATCCTCAGATAAATCTGGTGACGGGGTGACCAAAATGATCTTTGTGGCCTGCGCAAGGGCTAGATCAGTAACTTGCTGGGTCCCAGAATCAGCCCCTAATAAAATTAGGGGCAACAACTCTTTATTGTGATTACTTAGAGGCTGCTCACTCAGGTCAAGTCTACTACCACTAACTGGATGGAGATGAGGATCTGGCAGACTAACAGAAACGCTATTGGAAAAGCTGTTCATCTCCAAAGTAGTGCCAGTTTGGCCATTGGAAGTCAAAACTAAGGAACACGAAACTATAGCAGTATCCATGTGCATTGGGGATTTTGGACCAGTAATCGCAGGGCAATCCCCTACCTGTCCTGTGAGGCACAAAGGCCGCCTACAAACTTGGTACTTTGAGGACATTGAGGGTTTTGTTTAGCAGCATCACTTGAGTCAGCCAAATCCATTAAAGAAACACCCAAAACTGGTTTGGAAGCCATATCATTTGATTTTTCAGACGACGCCGAATCCATGGTGGTATCCATCAAAGGGGGGTCTCTCCTATCTGATCAAGTAGCACGGTTACCACGACCCCTTCTAGGCACACCACAAAAATAACCAGGTTGGAGTTGTAGTTGATTTGTCCGCCTATTAAATTTGGGATGTGGATTCAAGAAGGATGTAACTTGACCCTTAGCATGTAGTAAGGTCTCAGGATTGGGAGGGTTAACCTTCCCGGGGAGGAGACATAGTCTCTCGTATTCCATTAAAAGTAATTTGGCAGTAAGTTGCATCTAAATAATAGGCTTAGGGCGACCAGCAATGCCCCCTAGACGGAACCAATCCCCAAAGGTGACCATAAAGCACTCCTCCCTAAGATCCTCAGGGATAGATAGGAGTAGATCAGACCGATAGTCATATGGGAAAGCCTCCTTATGTGGACAGTTCCTAATTTCATGGCCAATCAACCCGCAGTAAAAACAAAAATTAGGAAGCTTTGCATAGACAAACTCTGCCCAAATTGCATTGTTACCAGGGAGGAGTAAGCGCACCCCGCATCGAAGTGGGCTATCTAGTCGAAGGCCGATTCGTATAGCTAGGGACTTAGTCATATCCTTAAGAGAAGTTGGTAGCCGGACCTTCTTAAAAATCCCTAACTGTGAAGCTATTCGGATGGCAGCCTCCCTTGTATGTAGGTGTAAAGGGAGGTCATAGACGTGTTCCACCCAATCAAAACACAGAGAGAGGGGGGGATATCTTTATTCCATTTTTTTATTACAAAGAATAGCTGCTTGATCAGCCAAGGTCCCTCATCCAAGGCAATCTTGACTTCTTCTTGGTCTTCCATTTGAAGAATAAAAATGTTGGCCTCAATCTGTCAAACCATCAACTCCCGCTGCAAAGTCCATGCTACCGTTAAAGCCTTTGATATAGTGATAGCCGAGACCCGCTTCTGACTGATGACTTTCCCCACTACAACTAGTTCCCAATTTACACCACTCATAACAGCTAAATCTTCCATTACAACTTCTGACCCCATATCAGAGGAAATACTACTGAAATCTACCTCCGCATTACACAAAGCCTCTTCCATTGGGTGCCAGCCAATATCCCAAATACAGCAAAACAGAAAATCCCTTTCAATTACAAGCACTACTTCCCTCCGAGCATGAGGTTTACAAGAAAACAAATCACAAACCAGTATTAACAAAGAAATACAACAATTTGTGCTTCGAATTCGTTCCAGGAACTCTTTGGATCTGCCATAGGACAAAGAACTATAGAGAAGGGAATAAGATCTAAGGAGAAAAAAGGAAATGAACCGAAACCAAAATAAGAGAGAGCTCATACCTTGATCACCACTGATCTTGAAAGAAAAGCAAACAAAACCCAAGTAGAGTCAAGTAGGTTACAATCAGATGTTCACCCAAACAAGAAATAGCCAAGACAACTTAAAAGAAAAGATCAAGTGGAAGCTAAGACTAGTAGAGACAAAACACCAGACACAATGAAGACTAGCATACACAAACGTCTAAGCTAGAAGAAACTATTAGAGTAGGACAAGCTCTAATAGAAACAGATCTAGTGTTAAACTAAGAAAACCAGAGGATATCTAATGGATATTGTACCAAGCTAAACAGAACTAACACAAGGCACAGAAGAGGAGAAGACTGAGAAAAGTAAGTAAGAGCATAAACCAGAAACAAAACAAGGAAAACCTACAGAAGCAAGCACCATATCTGATTCAAAGAAATCACATCAAGGCCATAGTCGATTCTAGAACAAGAACCACAAAGTAACGGCACCTACCCGATCAGACAATAGCACATCTCAGCAAGAGGAACAGATGGACAAATAGAAAAACTAAGTTAGAAAGAAACCTACTCAGATCTAAATGAACTAAAGAAAACAGATTTAATAAGTGAAGTGAAACCTGAAGAATGTTAGGGTTTAGGGTTTAAGCACAAGGTTGCTTAAAGCATTACACCCTGAGTATCTAGTTTGGAATACCCAGACTGCTGCCTCCAGCTAGTATATATAGGAAAACTAGGGTTTAGGCCAGATGGACTAATTACTAGATTGCCCCTCACAGCCTGGGCATTAATACAAGTAGGATTATATTAGAACATATGAAGGGATATTATATAAATATCCTTACAATCTCCTCCTATGTTCTACATATATCCATTACACATGTATAGGAACCATTGTTCAATCAGTAATTGAATCAATATAAATTGAATAAATTGAATATCAATAATCCAATAAATCAAATAAGCAATAAGTAAACTTCAAGAAATAAAACTAGGGTTTTAGATAAAAAACTAAACCCAACAATAAATCCGAAGTTCCACATGCAAATGGTTAAACCAAAAGAAATAATCAAAAGGAAAAGTCCTTGCAATCCGTATGACTTTACTCATCAAGTAAGTCATCCTCATCGAGATCCAGATTCAACCGTTCTCCTCCATCTTCGTCATTCTCTGTAATTTTTCAATTATGAATTTCATAAGATAATATGAATTCAATCATTTACACAATAGTATCTAATTCAACAATAAAAACTTAGTACATTTCATATATGACTGAAGGTAAATAAAAAAACAATAAGCATCATCATCAAGTTTCTTTACAAGAACTCGATCCTATATAGTCTCTATCATAAGGACCATACCATGTTTCCATTTAGAATACTGTGTTCGTCATATCAGTCATAGATTTATGTTGTATCATTAAATTTGGAATGGTACACCATACTATGAAAGACATGTCATCAAATTTGGAATGACATAAAGACTAGCACAATATCATTAAAACATATCAGACATTTTTTATATTCCTTTGTGGAATAACAAAGTAAGGAGACTTCACATGAAAATTTGCTACACCATCGAGTTTGGAATGGTTTCACAAACCCCCATACTTAGTAACCTAACTAAGTTATCTGAAACATGTAAACTGTTCCGAATGCTTACCAAGTCTAGATGAGATTCGAATAATTCAAAATAATACTAGGTTAGGTTAAGACCTGACTAAATGGTCTTTAACCCCATCTCCCCCGTAGTTTTGAATGTTCGATCTTTGTTCAATCCCTTTGTAAGAGCATCTGTCGTATTATACTTCGATCTCACATCAATCAAAGTGATAATCCCTTGTTCTGTTCTATAATTCAGTATGGCCTGTTTCAGCCTGATGTGTCTCCTCTTACCATTAAAGAGTGAGTTATTCACAATCGTCTTTGTTGCTTGATTATCACAGAATATAGATATAGAGTTTAACTTAAAACTCCTCAATGGAATATCCATGATCAGATCCTTTATCCACTCTGTTTTATCTCCCGTAGAAGCTAGAGCATAAAGTTTCGATTCCATAGATGAAAGAGCAATACTAGTCTGTCTCTTGGATTTCCATGCTACAGCTGCTCCTCCTAGTATAAATACATAACTACTGGTGGATCTGCTGTCTCCCAAATCTGAGCATCAAGATGCATCAGAATATCCTTCCAAAGTTGGAGGATGTCCAGTATAACATAGAGCATAACCTTGAGTACCCTTAAGGTATCTCATCAGCCTCGATAGGGCATCCCATTGCTCTTTTCTAGGATTACTAGTGAAACGACTGAGCATGCCTACCGTAAAGGCTATGTCTGGCCTAGTGCAACTCATTGCATACATGAGACTGCCAATCAGTTTAGAATAATCTAACTGATTCACGGTGTCACCTGTGTTAGATTTCAACCGTTTGTTATAGTCATAGGGTGTCTCAATCGGTTTACAATCACTGTATCCCCAACTAGAAAGTAGCTTCTCAATGTAATGAGTCTGACTAAGGGTGATCCCTTGCTTACTGAAGCTTACTCTCATCCCAAGAATGGTGTCTATCACACCAAGATCTTTCATGTCGAATTCTTTGGACAAGGTTTCTTTAATGCCACTCGCTACAGAGATATCAGAACCTAGAATCAACATGTCGTCTACATACAAGCAAATAATCGCGACCTTGTTTGACTCAGACAAAAAATAAAGGTACTTATCCTAGTTGCTGGTTTGAAAACCAAGGCTCTTTACTGTCTTGTCAAACTTCTCATGCCACAATTTAGGTGCTTGTTTAAGACCATAGAGAGATTTGTTTAATGTACAAACTCTTTTTTCAGAACCTTCCATAACAAACCCTTCAGGTAGGTTCATGTAGATTTCTTCTGTTAGGTCTCCATTAAGGAAAGCCATTTTTACATCCATTTGATGCACAATATAGTGCTCAATAGATGCTATGGCAAGAAGAATCCTTATCATTGCCCAATGGCAGACCGGGGAGTAGATGTCAAAATAATCTATCCCTCACACCTGTTTATAGCCCTTTAGCTACTAATCGTGCTTTATACCTGGCTATAGACCCATCCGAATTAAGTTTCTTCTTTAGTACCCACTTACACCCTATTGTCTTAGCCCCTCTAGGCAGATCAACAAGGTGTCAGGTCTCATTCTGCATTAAAGAGCTCATTTCCTCATCAATGGCTTCTTTCCATAACAGTGAGTCCCTAGATCTCATCGCTTCCTTATAGGTGGATGGATCAGCCTCTAAATGGTAGGTCACAAAATCCTCACCAAAATTCTTGGGTACTCGATCTCTAGTAGATACTCTTCTAGATTATGATTCAAGGAGCATTGTGGGAGTAGTTTCAGAAACAATTGGTTCAGATTCCAAAGGTGATTATGTAACCACTTCAGTCAGACTAGGCAAGGTCAGGCCTTTATCTCTAAGGAATTTATCCTCAAAGAATATAGCATCCCTAGATTCTATCACCACATTGGTTGATAGATCCAAAAACTGATCTGCAGCACTGTCTTCTGCACAACCTATACATACACAAGTATTTGTTCTAGTCCCCACCTTAGGTCTCCTAGGGTCATGTATCCTAACATAAGCTATACAGCCCCAAACCTTAAGAGTGTCATATCTACAGGGATGGTTATGCCATAGTTCATAAGGTGTAGAAGTCAGTTTTGAATGTGGTAGTCTATTTAGAATGTGATTTGCAGTCAACACTGCTTCGCCCCAATAGCAAGAGGGCATGCCAGCTGTCAATAACATGGAGTTTAACATCTCTGTTAACGTCCTGTTCTTTCTTTCAGCTATGCCATTTGATTGAGGTGAGTAAGGAGTAGTAGTTTCAAGGATTATGCCTGCAAAGGCACAGAATTCCTTGAACTCTGTCAATTTGTATTCTCCTCCCTTATCACTTCTAAATCTTTTAATTTTCAAGTTCAACTGATTTTCTACCATATTCTTAAAAATTTTCAAATTTTCAAATGCTTCATCTTTAGATTTTAAAAAGTATAAATGACAATATCTAGAAAAATCGTCTATAAAAATTATCAAATACTTTCGACCTCCTCTAGTTGTGTAGCTTTTAAAGTCACAAATGTCAGAATGTATAAGTTCAAGAAGTTGAGTGCTCCTAGAAACTGGTCTGAAATGTTTTCTAGTTATTTTGGTTTGAACACACACTTCACATCTGTTAAATCTAATTGAAGTGTCTAATGATAAATTATGAGTTTTAGCTAGTTTGATCATTTTTCTATAGTTCACATGTCCTAACCTACAGTGTAGTATTTTGGGATCAAGTGAAATATGGTTAACCTGATTTATTGTTTCATTAGCTAAACTCAACCTAAACATATCATTCAGATTATAAGCACATCCAAAATAAAAGGAGTTAACAGATAATGTTACTCTACCACTACTAAAAGTAATAGACATGCCAACATCAAGCAAGATTGCAATTGAAATTAAATTCTTTTCAAAATCAGAAAAACGTTAACATTTTTCTAAGTAAGTATTTTACCTGATGAAAGAACCAGGTTCGTTGTCCCTTGTTGAAGCACTTCCACGACGACTCCATTTGCAACAGTGACAGTCTTTGCTACTTGACTAACATCAGTGAGCAGATTCTTGCTATTGCAAATATGACAGGTCGCTCCAGAGTCTAACCACCAATCTGAAGATGTACTGACCAACCCCTTACCCTTGCTAACCATGGCAACAAAGTTAGTAGGCTCAGTCTTGTCCGCCAACATGTGAACTTCCTTTTGTGGTGTGTCAGTGTTCCCTTTCTTAGGACCTCTACACTCAAATGCATAGTGACCCCACTTTCCACAGTTGCGGCACTTGCCCTTCTTTTTAAAGTCTTTTTGGCTTCCAACTGTTGGGGTTCTTTCTTAGGTGGCTAGGACTGCCTAGGATTTTTCTTGGATTGTGAAACTAAATTGGCAGATGCCTGTTGTTGTTTCACCATCTCCAAGTTATTCCTGGCTCTGTTCTCATCTTCGATTCTAATGAACCATTTGAGATCATCTAACCCCACTTGTGTTTTCTTCCTATGCATCTCAGTTTTAAAGGAATGTCAGGTAGAGGGTAGCTTAAAGATAATTGCACCCTCTAAGAATGCATCAACAACAGGGATGTTTTCTTGGTTCAATTTTGTTCTCAAGTTCTCAAAGTCTGTTACTTGTGGAAGTATCTCCTTATCTTCTTGAAACTTGAAGTCCATAAACTTGTCAACCAAGTGAGTTTTTGATAAGTTCTCTTCCTTTTTGAATTGGGCTTCTAGGTTTTCCCAAATCTCTTTTGCAGACTCCTATTTACTATAGGTCTCTGCCAGCCTATCTGACAGGCAGTTCAATAGGTAGTCTTTGCAAAAGTCTTCATCACTTATCCATTGGGCTTCAGTTAGGTCCATACAATCAGAAAAAGTATTTACTATAGTGTAGAAAATATTGAGGTACTTCAGTCCAAACTGAATCCTCCTTTTCCAAGAACTGAACTCAGAGCCATTAAAGCTTTCTAATTTGATCATCTCAATTGAAACAGTATGTTTCTCCATTGCTAAATGATTTGTTTATATGCTCAAGGAAAAAATTCAAATAAAAATTAATATTCCAAGGAACAATCACACCTAAGATGGAGAACCTCGAATTCAAGTAGTGGAGGAAAAGATGGAGGCGGTGCAGTGGCGTCGACACTCGTGACGTACACGCTAGTGCTGGTTGCTGGCACGGATCACTGCCTACTGTTCAGTGATGGCTGCCGATGCAATCGTTGGCGACTGGCTATGGTTACTGATTACGGACAGGTGACCAAAACCAAGAGAATGAAAAGAGAGTTCGTACAGAGATCTTCCCCTTTTTTTTTTTTCAAAACCAACGGATCAACAGCTTTGACTTTCTCTAATCAAATAAAGGATTTTAATAATGATTCTGCCAACATCCACATCAAATCACTTGTCCTTTTAATTGTTTTTTTTTTTTTTAATAACAATCAATCAAATCAAAAGGAAACTTTTGATTAAATCTCATGGTCAAAGAGGGAAATTCTCTCAGGTTTTTCCTTTAAATAAGAAACAATCAATACTTAAAGATAAGAAAAAGGGGTTTCTGACAAAACCACTTGCAGAACCTCTTTTTGCAAAACCACTTTCCTTGAATGAGGATAAACCCAATACCGTGTATGATAACACGATCACCGAAAGCAATAAATCAAATTCGCACGATCGAGAGAAACAAACAGCTCAATTCGCATATGTGTTTCAAAAAACCGAAGCCGTTTTCTCAAAAGAAGAACCTGCAAAATCGTCACATACGATCTCCAAAACCGAATCAAGGATCGATCTTCCAAGCTAATTCGATCACCAACGCAATTGTGAAAATTCAAAATCGATCTTGATCACAAAAAAACAAAAACCCTAATGCTTTAAGATTGTTAGGGTTTAGGTCAGATGGACTAGTTACTAGATTGCCCCTCACAGCCTAGGCATTAATACAAGTAGGATTATATTAGAACATATGAAGGGATATTACATAAATACCATACAAATCTAAAGAAGCTAAAAAACCAGATTTAAACGAAGTAAAACCTAAAGAAAACACATATATAAAGAAACTTAAGAAAATCAGACTTATCACACGAAAGTAGACTTGAATTAAACACAGTAAAGAAACAAGACTAACAAATTAATAAAAGATCATAGCCCAAACAAGAACGACCAGCAGCTATGAGTGAACAAGCTAGCCGATCAAAACGAAAAGGAGAACCAAAAGAACACAGAAAAGAGAAAGATAATAGTCGATTAAAAGGGGAGACTAAAAGAAATTAGATAAACACAACAAAACTGTAAACATCAAACAACGAGAAGACAGGAACAACTACAAAGGTAAAGAAAGTAGGATAAACTAGAGCACATCTCAGTAAGAAACTAAACAAAAAGAAACAACATAGATCTAAAGGAAATAACAGAGAACACTTTATCAAAACGAAGAAACCTAAAGCAAAGCACAGTAGCGAAGCGAACTAGCAAACCGAAAACATGGCACAAACAAAGGAAAACTGCTAGATCCTACAGAAGCGAGCAAAACTTTCCGATCTAAAGAAAACGCAGGAAACATGATTCATAGCAGACTATAGGCGAAACTAATCAAGAAAAAATGAGCACAGCAGGGGCGAAGAAAAGAAACACAGAAAAAGGCACACACCAAGAACTAAACTAAAGAAACACCGACCTTCAGCAGAGACAGAATCGCAACAGCGATCAAGCAAACCTCTACATAACGCTCCACAGAGGCACTTCAAGCGAAAGAGCGACGAAAAGCATAAGGAGAGACCTCCGAGACTAAAACGCCTAAGAAACCCCTCACAGGAAGCTGCTCACAGAGATAAGAAAATATTCCAAGATCCCAAAATGACTGGGAAAGACGGTCCCTATACTTATATAGACAGGGAAAAGATCAAGAAAATGGAAGCCAGCTGGCTCCCTTCAAGCTTCTTCGAGAAGCAAATGCAGCTGTTCTCTCAAAAAGCACTCTCTGGACCACGTGATATGTCAGAGGTTTTTTCGCCAGAGCTAAAACGAAAAACCCCAAGTTCGTTTGGATCTATTGACAGCAAGCTTGGAATGACTACGACATCTAAAAAATGGCTGATTTACTCAACGGTCGATAATTGATCCGGTTAACTTTATAATTGACTATCATTGCCTATTCCTTGAGTAGTAGTCATTCCCATTAAAAAATTTTATCTTTGATCTGTTGATATTAGCTATTGATTTGGGTTCCATCTTTTTTTATTTGGTAATAATTTATCTACTGCCCCTTTGTGGATATATATGTTTGGGATACTTGTAATGTTAATGTTTTACATTTTGTAACGGGGCGTCCTACTTGGTAGATGCGTTTCCGTCCATAAATCAGCATATGAGATAATTAATCTCACAATTCACATACATAGAGAGAGGTCTATCTTGTTTGACCGACTTCGACCTTTTTTCTCTTTCATTGTTTATACTCTTCGACCGTTTACACTCAGTTTGCGCTCGCCCCGTCATGGTCGAAAGGGACCCTGATTCGCACTGCAGATTGTTCACGTCGAGTGATCCAAGTGCAGTTCTTTCTAAGTGTTCTCTGGGACTATCCGTTTATTCTACTACCCTTGAGAAGTCCTCAAATTATCGGGGCCCGAGTAGAACCCCTGATAGCCACGGCTAACCTGTGTCCCATTATGTATTGGATCATACTGTAGCACTCACAGGAAATTGAGCATAACATTTTTGGCATACCCGATGGGACACTCGATACATGATGGTGGTGGAAACCAGAGCAAGTCAGCGTAATAGGGATGGCAGTTCGGATGAGTCCGATGGTGGAAATGCTGGCCACGTGGTCGCGTAGGGCGAACAACAGGTGGACGCTGCTGTGCCTCCTTACGTGGCTGCTTTGTTGCAAGGGCAGGCCCACACGGCCTTCGAGACACAAGGGTGTCTGCAATCAGGAATCGAAGACACGAAGGCCATTATGGCTTCCATGGCCCAAGCTTACAATGGCTCCCAAGCCCATTTCGAAGAATTAGTCACAATGTTCCTGGCCCAACAGCATCCCCCGCAAGTTGCTCAACTCCGTATTGGCCAAATCCCAGCCGGACAAGTTGGCAGCACAACCGGGGCAGGGGCTGGGAAGCCAGCAGCTCAGGGGTCTTACCTTGGGGTTTCTGGCCAGGCAAGAAGTTCGTCTAGCCAGCCGGTGCGGCCGAATGGTGCAACAGATAGGACTTCACTGCCCCAGAATGGAGCCACGGTCACGGCGGCGCAGGTTGGGAATCCCACCGTGCTGGCGGCTACAACCTCCCCACTAGTGGGGCTCCAGATAGGAGGGGATCGTGCTAGTCGTGTGAGTACGAGCTTTTACCAGAGACCGAAGGTGCCTAGGATGAACTTGCCAAAGCCAGAATGGCCGTATGCGAGTCACTTCCCTCCGGCGCCCAATGAGGGCCAGGTAGAGGCCCAGCCGAGGCCGGCAGTGGTAGCAGGCCAATCAGGTAATCGTTAACCAGGAGGATTTGACCTAGTTGATCCAAGAGTAGATCAACCACTTATTTCGGCCTAATACCCAGCCGGTATATAGGAAACCATACCCGGAGTACTATGATCAGTTGGACCTTAGGTACCCCCAAAAAATCCCACAGTTCGCTAAATTCTCGGGAGAAGACAACACGTCTACTGTCGAGTATATAGCGAGGTTTGTCACCCAGTATAGAATCTTAGGGGCCAATGAGATTATGAAATTGAGGTTGTTCCCAAATTCCCTGACTCGTTCGGCATTTGCATGGTACATTAACCTGCCAGTCGACTCAATTCAAGCGTAGCGCGAGATGGAGGACCAATTTCATGCCCAGTTTTATCGGATTGATCCTCTCGTCTCCATAGCAGACTTGGCACGCATGTGTCAGTTGCCTGATGAGTCGGCCGCAAAGTTTGTTAATAGATTCAAGCTGGCACGGTACAAGTGTCCAACCGTCTTGCAAGAGCCAGAGTATGCTAAGATGGCCCTGGACGGGCTCTCTTTTGAGTTACGAAAACGCTTTACCTGCCAGGAATTTCCCGACCTCGGTCAGCTTGTTGCCCAGGCAACCAGTTATGAGATGGTCCTCAAAGAAGAGGAAGATCGAAAGGCTTCGTCCTCAAGGACCTACTATAAGCAGCCAGCCTTGGCGATTATGGGGGCGTCGGCCCTTGGGTTGAACCCCGTCAACTTCTCAAACTTTGAGGTAGATAAGGAATGCGAGGTTAGCATTGCCAAGATAGTCTCAGGCAAGCCTTATGTGTGTAAGGCCTTGACTCCCATGACCGAGCGTGTCAGGACAAGCCCAAAGCCAAAGCCGGCCCTGGCAAGGAACCTTGACAGCAGGGCTCGATATTCCTACGATATCTCCAAGGTCGAGTCTATTTTCGACCACCTTCTAAAAGACAAACAGATAAAATTGTCAGAAGTGCATCAAATACCTTCGGCCGAGGAGATCAAAGGGAAAAGGTACTATAAGTGGCATAATTCTTTCACTCATAATACTAACGGTTGTATTGCTTTGCGTATGGCACTACAGAAGGCTAGTAATGATGGGCGTTTGAAGTTTCCCGACAAGGGTAAGGGCGTCATGCTAGTTGATGAGAACCTATTTCCCCCAGTCAACATGGTGGACGCAGATCTGTCTAAGTTGCGCCTACTCAAGAGGAAAGAACCACTGGTCACGTTGAAGCATCTCCAACATTTGTCAAAGGAAAAGAAGAACGGGACCGACCTGGAGGCTATAGAGCCGTTGCCCGACCAACGTTTCTAGTGGGGAGTTTGTGTGCATTGCAAGAAGCTGTATGAGAACAAGCCCCAAGGGGAATCAAGCACTCCACTGGTGGACAGGCCTGAAGACAGGGAGGCAAAGCTTGCACGGCCTATAAGAGACAGTAGAGAGGCCAGGCCAGGGTGCCTGGCCACTGCTTACGATCACGAACGGTCAGGAGACTCCCTATAAGAGACAGTAGAGAGGCCACTGCTTACGATCGCGGAGAGTCAGGAGACTCCCTGCGGCAACTGGATACAAGGATGGGACTATCTGGCAAAGAATCTGGCCAGCGAGAGAGTTACGGCGGTGGCCATCTATGAAAGACAGGTTGGAGAGGCCGTCAGCATTGGCACCTGCACGCCTGCAGTCAGTCATTACAGTACCAGAGCAGAGGGTGTAGAGTGAGCGGCCAGGTGGCTTATCCACGGCACATCCCCCAAGGATGGTAATTCCCCGGCCAACGGCCGAGAGGGATTATCAGTGGAATGTGGCGAGGCACCCGAAGTTTCCTTTCGATATGGAGAGAAGGCTGTCCAAAAGTTAGAAGCGTAGACGGTAAAGGCGACAGGCAGCGACACGTCGTCATGAGAATCATACCGGCCGAGGGGATCGACCTCTGGCCAAAAAGGAGCAAAGGCAAGAGGTACGCAGATTGCCAAAGGAGAGAGGTGACCAGGAGGGCCATCTCCTTTTCCGCAAGCCAGCCGGGGGCTGATGGAGGAAGCAGCCAGCAGACAGCCAAGCCCCACTCGAAGGGGAAGGAGAAGATGCCGGCCGAGATTGAGCCCACTGTCGACGGTAAGGAATCTGAGGCAAGCTTTGAGGTAGATCAGCAGTTGACTCCAGGCTGTAACACTTCGATGGCAGAAGAAGGAGGAGTGGCCGAGTGCGAAACATCTTCTTCTGAGAAAGGAACGTCTAACTATTCAGATCAGGAGTATACTGATGATTCCGACCTTCAACGGTATATCCAGACTATGATGGTTGGCACGGTCCCAGTACCGGTAAAGACGCCAGTTCCATACAAGGCACCAGCCAACATGGTCTATGTGTTACCATAGGTATATCAGTCGAACTGCAAATGGGTAGATGTTCTGGATGAAGAGTTTGAAGAGGAGGACAGCAGCCCCATGATTATAGGTGGTGACCCTGAGAGCATGCCTGATGGTCCAACCTCTAATGGCACGTTGTCAATTGGCATGACCGACGCAGAGGCAGCGTCCAAAGCGCAGCAGTCTCCCCAGTCAAGCGCAAGTTTTGAAAAGCCTAGCAGGGAGATGACCCAGCATCTAAAACCTTTGTATATCAATGTTTTGCTGAACGGGAAATCTGTGCCACGAGTTCTGGTTGACAATGGAGCCGCGGTCAATATTCTTCCGTCAAGAATGATGAAGCGTCTAGGTTATGACAAATTTGAGCTGCTGTCAGCAGACGTCTCCGTCACCAACTTCTTCAAAGGGGCCTCCAAACCAAAAGGGATACTCCCAATTGATGTTCGAATTGGGGGCAAGGAGTCATTGGCTGCTTTCTTTGTGATGGATGCTGATGCCAGCTACAATGCTCTGTTGGGACGTGATTGGATCCACGCCAACAGTTGTATCCCGTCGTCTCTCCATCAGATGTTAGTGTTCTGGAATGATAAAGGGAAGATCGAGTGGGTGAGCGCTGACAATAGGCCCTTTCTAGTCAATGCAAATCACGCAGGGGCGAGGCTCTATGGTGGTGAGATCACCCCGATCACATTTGTTGGACAAGATGAGGACGGGAGGCCAACAGCAATGGCCATGGCTTCCACGGTGGCTGAGGATGCCGATCAGCTGAGTCTGGCCCTCTCTGGGCTTTTCAGGCTGTCAAATGTGGATGGGCCTGTTCTGAACAAAACTGACATTGATGGATAGAAGCTTCAAGAAGAAGGGCGTGGTGGTCGATGTACTAAGAAGGTTGGGCTGCCATAACTTAGAACAGCGGTTGGAGCTGACTCAGGCTTACATGGCCGAGTGTTCAATCCAGAGTGGTGAGGACTCCGACCAGGGTTTGGAGCTGAAGCATCTTCGGGCAACGCCGCCCAAGATGGAGGAGACGTTGGCCGAAGTCCAGGACCCACTTGAAGAGGTCGATTTAGGGGCCGAAGGAGTCAAAAGGCCCACATTTATTAGTGGCTTGCTTTCCCCTGATTTTCGGGCGTCCATTGTAAACTTGTTGGTGGAATATAAAGATTGTTTCGCTTGGGACTATACTGAGTTGCCCGGTCTTGATCGGGGGCTTGTTGAGCACCGTTTACCTATCCTGGAGGGATGTAAACCGGTCAAACAACTCCCACGACGCATGGCGCCTGAGGTAGTGGCAAAAATTAAGGACGAAATTAAGAGACTTCTCAAGGCAGGGTTCATTCGGCCAACTCGCTATGTTCAGTGGCTGGCGAATGTTGTACCTATCCTTAAAAAGAACGGGAAGCTACGAGTGTGCATAGATTTTTGAGACCTAAATGCCGCAACCCCAAAGGACGAGTACCCAATGTCGATGGTCGACATGCTCGTGGATTCGGCCGCGAAACATCAGATCTTGTCATTCATGGACGGGCATTCCGAGTACAACCAGATCTTCATTGCTGAGGAGGACGTGCCCAAAACGGCCTTTAGGTGCACGAGGGCAATTGGGACGTTCGAATGGGTTGTGTTGCCTTTCGGTCTAAAGAATGCCAGGGCCACGTATCAAAGGGGAATGAATCTCATTTTTCATGACATGATTGGCCATTTCATGGAGGTGTACATTGACCACGTCGTGGTTAAATCCATGAGCCAAGAAGAGCATCTTGAACACCTCCGGAGGTCCTTCGAGCGAATGAGGCGTCATGGCCTGAAAATGAACCCCCTCAAGTGTGCTTTCGGAGTGTCTGCAGGTAACTTCCTTGGGTTCTTGGTGCACCAGAAGGGGATTGAGGTCGATAAGAACAAGACGAAGGCAATTCTACAGGCGTCAGCCCCTAAGAATAAGAAAGAGCTTCAGAAGTTTTTGGGGCAAGTCAACTTCCTCAGAACATTCATTTTGAACTCCGCTGGCCGAGTAAGGGCTTTCTCTCCATTTCTCTGACTTCGGTCAAATGATGAGTTCCGCTGGGGAGTTGAGCAGCAGCAGGCTTTCAAGGAATTCAAGTTCTATTTGACCGAGCCTCCAGTCTTGATGCCTCCACAGAGGGGAGTGCCCCTCAAATTGTACATTTCAGCCTCGGAGGAGACGATTGGTGGCCTACTCGCCCAAGATAATGAGCTTGGCTTTAAACAGGTTGTATATTACTTGAGCCTCGCCTTGACTGATGTGGAAAGAAAGTACGTGCCCATTGAAAAGCTTTGTCTGGCATTATACGTCGCCTGTACCAAGCTCAGGTATTATTTGCTACCTACAACGGTGCTTGTTCTTTGCCAAACAAATGTCATCAAGTATATGCTCTCTAAGCCAATCATCAGAGGCCAGATTGGGAAATGGATGATTGCCCTGATTGAGTTCTCGCTCCAGTATGTGCCTCAGAAGTCAGTCAAAGGGCAGGCATTGGTCGACTTTCTGGCAGTACATCCACCTTTGGAGTTGGAAGAACCAAGCGTGACTGAAGGGGTGAATGCCGTCACGCAGTCGGCCTGGAAATTATTCTTTGACAGATCAAGGACCAATGCCTCGGCTGGCGCCGGGATGGTGTTGGTGTCTCCAACTGGTACTGAAACCGATCTTGCTTTCCAACTGTGCTTTCCATGCACAAACAATAAGGCTGAGTATGAGGCCCTGATTCTCGGACTAAAGACCCTCAATGCGCTTGGGGCCCGGAATGTCGAGATCGTTGGCAATTCCCAATTGGTTATCAAGCATCTGGCTAAGGAGTACCAATGTGAAAGCCAGACCCTTTTGCCATTTTGTTCGCTCGCCCAGCAATGGTTGGGCAAGTTCGATGATAGTTCGGTTAAGCACATTCCTCGGTCAGAGAACAACGTGGCGAACGGCCTTGCCCAAGCCGCGTCAAGCATTTCATTCTCAAAAGGAGAAGTTGAGAGGTTGTTCATCATTTAGAAGAAAACGTTCTCATCTGTCATGGAGGAAGGAGCGTTTGAGGTGGGAAACCTGGACGAAGTTCGCCCGGACTGGAGGTCTCCGATCAATCATTACCTTCAGAACCCCAATGCTAGGGTTGATCGAAAGACGAATTATCATGCGTTGAACTATTTATTGCTGGGCGATGAGTTGTACAAGCGAGGTCAGGATGACCTGCTCCTGAAGTTTCTGGGGTTGAACGAGTCAATGCTCGTTATGGTCCGAGGCCCATGAAGGGATCTGCGGGTCCCATCAGGCCGGCATCAAGATGAGATGGTTGGTAAGGTGTCATGGCTATTATTGGCCAACCATCTTGTAGGACTGCATCAGGTACGGAAAGGGATGCCAGGGGTGCCAAAGGCATGCGCCCATGCAGAAGGTACCAGCAACTCAATTTCATCCCATTGTCAAACCCTGGCCATTCAGAGGGTGGGCTCTTGATCTAATTGGAAAGATGACCCCTCCGTCGGCCCAAGGGCACCCGTTCGTGATTGCGGCAACAGATTACTTCACCAAGTGGGTGAAAGCTGTGCCAATGAAGTCGGTCAGCCAGGTCGATGTGATTAAGTTTGTCAAGCATGAATTAATACATCATTTTGGTCTGCCAGAGACCTTGACTTGTGACAATGGGTCAGTTTTCTCTAGAGGGGAAGTATCTCAGTTTACGCAAGAGTATGGGATAACGGTTACCTTTTTAACACCCTATTATGCACAGGGTAACAGCCAGGCGGAGGCAAGTAACAAGATCATCAAAGCAAACCTGTCCAAGGTAATTGATGATAACCCAAGGACTTGGGCAGAGATGTTGTCAGAGGTGCTATGGGCGTTCAGGACCTCAAAGAGGGCAGCAACAGGAATGACCCCTTATGCACTGACATTTGGTCATGATGCTATCTTGCCAATGGAGGTGATTGTGAAGTCTTTGGGGGTGGCAAAGCATTTCGATATGCCCCTAGGGCAGTATAGGGACTCCATGATGGCCGAGCTCGATGACCTGGATGAGGAACGTCTCCTGGCCCTTGACCGGGTGCAGGCTCAGAAGGCGAAAGTGGCCAAGGCCTATAACAAGACGGTTAGGTCTAAAACATTCGTTGAGTCTGACCTAGTGTTAAAAGCTGTGTTGCCAATTGGGCACAAGGACCCTAAGTTTGGGAAGTGGTCGCCCACCTGGGAAGGACCGTTCGTTGTGCATCAGGTCTTAAAGGGTGGAGCCTACCATTTGAAAACAATCGACGGACAAGTGCAGTTAAGGCCATTGAATGGCAAATTCTTAAAGATGTACCACCCAACAATGTGGGAGGTTATGCAGTTATAAAGGGCTAGCTGACAGCCATTCAGAAATTAAAAAAAAAAAAAGATTGTCAGGGCCGATACACCACGTCCAAAACAAAACATCACCACATAACAAGGGCCAGATCAACCAGGATCGGCCAAAACATTACCATGTTCCAAGGGCCAGATTAACAAGGATCGGCCAAGGAAAAAAGAGATCCAAACGACATCAGGAAAAACATGACTTGCCCTCCAAATTGTCACGAACTTGAGCCAACAAGCTTTCAACCCGTTTGATTTCAACTCGCGAGATTGCAACTTGGCGGGTAAGCTTTTCTTTAGTTGTCAGGATCGTCCGAAATGCCTCTGTTTCGGTGGAAATAGAAGAAATCCCGACGGTTAGCGCAGTCTTAACCTTCTCCAGCTTCTCAGAAATGACTTGCATATGGTGCTCCAAGTCGGCCAGCTCGCTCTTGAGCTTGTTTTCCTCCTGTTGGTACCTTCGCAGCTTGGCTGAAAGGGCTGTGAGCATCACTTTCTTCTCAGCCTTCAACAAGGAAGTTTCTCGCTCATCCTGAAATGCTTGGAATGCTGGGGGCAGGCTGTGAGATATCAGATGGAGGAGCTCTATGTAACTCTGGGCTGCCAGGCACTGTTCGTGAGTGGTGTTGGGGCTGGCAATTATCGTTTGTAGGGCTACAATCATGGGGTCTGCCTTGTTGGAAGTAAGAATCTACTCCATGGACAGAAGGCTATTTCTGCCCATAACCTGCCAGGCTGTTGCAACTTCTGGAGTGCCAGGGGGCGTAAGAACAGCTTCTTTAGTAGTTGGAGCAACCGGAGGCTCATTGGCGAGAAAATCATCCAAAGAGTCCAACAACAGGGTGAGAGGATCATCTTCCTCTTCTTCTTTTTCTTTCTCCAAAAGAGGAGGGGAGTGTAAGTCAGAAGGCCTAGCATGCTGCGAACAAAAGGGAAGGACGATCAGCATACCTGCAGGGTGGCTCCCAAAAGAGGCGTGACCTGGCCTTCTGTTTCCCCTTCTTGAATTGGGGGTAGGTCAGTCAAGTGCTCCCCAGTGGTAAGGACCACTTGTTGATTCACGAGTTCTTCTCCCTCGGGCAAAACAACAGACACAGGGGTAACGGCCTCAGGGGCCGCGACAATGGGCCTTGGTGACCGAGAGACCACCTTCAAGGGACTGCTTTCTTTGGCACTTTCTGCCGGAGGGGAGACATAAGGAACAATCTTTCCCGGAGATACATGGGGAGAAAATAAGAGCTCTCGTGGGATAAGCTAGCTGCTCTCCTGAACTAACTTTACAAGGGATGCGGGGCTTGAGTCTTGCTTCAATGGAGTTGGGAGTAGAGCAGCCGGTGCAACAAGATTCTTGGGGGCACCGAACTTAAGAGTTGAGGAGGTGGACTTGCTCGAACTCAACCGAGAAAGCCTGGATGGGGAGGCTTTGCCGGTCCCTTCGCCTTTTTGCTTCTTCACATTTTTCACACTTGTCTGGCTCGACTGAGGGATAGGCCGGAGCTACGACCGTTGGGTCATCAAGGCTTTCAGGGGGGCATGGTCTTCACTGTCATGGGTGCCTTCGCTGCCGGCCTTCGTGCTTTGAGTTGACTCTCGACGTGGCCGTTTGGACACCTGGGGCTGTTTGCCCTTCACCTTTTCTTTCTCCGTTCTTTCTTCCTCTTCGTCGCTCGCAGAGTCAATGGTCATTACATCTGCAGGGGGGAGGTTAGCAGAGATTAGCATGGAAAACAGGAAAAGCAGACTAATGCTTGGCTATCAGAAAGCTTACCCTCACTGGTCACGCGCTCGCTTCTTGGACGATGGCGACGCCTTCAGACTTTTGGAGCCACACTGACTGGACGAAGATGACTGCCTTTCCTCCCAAACATCTTTGTCCTCACCTAGCCGCTGATAGTACGTTGACCGCCATGCATCGAACTCTCGTTGGTGGCAGGCAGATGCAAAAAATAATGTGACCGGAAGGTTGAGAGGGCCAGGCCGCTTAGCAAAGATACATCAGCAATGGCATTATAAGTCTTCAAGAGTTCCCATCCAGGACCGCCGTTGGAGAAGGAGAAAAAGCAGGGGACGGGAATGGCCTGTGTCAGGCCAAACTGACGGGCAAGGAATTGAGGATTGTAGGGTTCGGTGCTGCACATGTTATTTTTGGTGTGTTCTAGAAACACTCCGTAATGGAGATCTCGGCATGTCAAGTAAGAGGCCCAGAGGTCTCCGTGGGCGGCAGGGTCTGCAATTGCATCCCCAAGCCAACCGGGCAAACTTCGTGAAGAGTGGAAAGGGGTAAAGGCAGCTGAAGATCGGACATCTTGGAGATGAAAAAAGAAATCAAAACACTTAGCAGTTGAGCGAAGTGGTAACGGCCGAAGCAACTTGAAGCCAACGGCCGTGAACTAGGTGGCAAAAGGGGGAGAACTGGTTTCAGGGAAGTAGGCGCTCAGCCATGGGCGAAGCCAGACTCGACCAAGTCATTGTAACCTTTGTATAGAGCAGAAAGAACAAATGCTACTAGATTGACAGCATGGCCGAAGGCCAACGCATTGGCAAGGCCGAGATATGCCTTGGTGATCTTGTCAGCCCGAGTACAAATGAGGCAGCGTCAGATCCAGGACAATAGAAAGGCGACATACTCTTGCTTAGACACCAGGCCACTTTATTTCTTGTAGTAGGTCAGGTAAGAGGTGTAACTGGCATTCCTGGTGAGATTTAGGTCCCAACCGATCCAGGAACAATCGGAGCTTCCATTGATCTCCTCGCCAGAAGACTTCAGGCCGAGGAGAGCTCCGATGTCAAAAAGGGTTGGTCCCATCATCCCAAAGCTGAAATGGAAGCAGTTGGTTGAGCGAGACCAGAAATGGAGGGCTGCGTGAAGGAAGTCAAAGTCGTAGGGATAGGAGATGATGGACATTTGGATGGCATCGTGAATTCCAAGCTCTCTCCAGTCATCAGCCTTGGTAGTAGTCATCCTCCTTACCCACGCATCCCACTCAGGATAGTGACCAGCCCAATGTCGCTTGATGGCATCAGGTTTGTACTTGAAGTTTGGAATGCCCTTGCGAAATAGAAGGCGCTCGGCTGGAGTAATCATCGGTGAACATGATAAAGTACTCATACCCATATCTCACTTGTATGTTTATGGGTCCACACACGTCAGTGTGTATTAACTCTAACAGATCTGTGGCCCTAGTACCATTATTGCTAAAGGGTTTCTTGGTCATTTTTCCCTGAAGGCATGACTCACATGTGGGGAATGGTTACACCCTCAGACTCTCTAAGGGCCCATCCCTCACCAATCTACTGATTCGGTCCACATTAATGTGACCTAATCTCAGATGCCACATGTATGTTGAGTTCACTGGAGCTGCTTTCCGTTTCAAATCAACATTTGAAACAACATTCGTTCTAACAGGGCATTCTAGAAAATACAAACCACTTTGCATAAAATTTGGATGCCACTAAGGAATTATTAAAGCGAATAATTAACTTAGTATTAAAGGAAAAGCTATACTCGTCCGAAACAAGTTTTGAAACTGAAATAATCTTTCTCTTAAAAGAGGGTACATAATAGCAATCCTTTACAACTAAACAAGCAGAACTAAAATTCAAAATAAAAGTTCCCACAGCCATTGCCATGGTCTCAGCTCCAATGCCCATCCGAAGATGCACCTCATTTCTTTTCAGGTTCCTTGTCTCCTTGAACCCCTGCAAATCATTGCAAATGTGAACAATGGAACCACTATCCACCAACCAACAATTGGTCGGTTCAAAAGACAAGTTATACTCATAAAGAACGTAAACATCACATGTACCTTCTTTAGCAGCCTTTGTTTCATCCGGTTTCTTGTCTTTCACAGTAGCCAGGTAAACATGACAGTTTCTTTTCCAGTGACCCTCCTTCTTGCTATAGAAGCACTTGCCTTTGCCTTTATTGCCAGACTTCCCACCCTTGGGTTTCAGGGTCTTACCTTTACTTCCCTTTTTCTTCTTCTTCCCATTTGAAGAAGGCTTTGCCTCAGTTGCATTGACCTCAGCCTTGTCCTTTTTCAAGGACGCTCCAGCCTCTACCAGTGCGTTAGCAAGCTCGGTGAGCTCCATCTCCTTGTCAGACATCTTAAAGGCTGCATAAGCAGTGGTGAGTGACGCTAAAATCACATCAGTCTTGTATCGCAAGCTGAAATCAGTCCCCATGGATTCCAGTTTCTCAAACAGATTGATCAACTTCATTACATGATCCATCACTGGAGTCCCCTGGGACATCTTGGTATTGTGGATTTGACTCACCACATCAGAATGGGTGTGTGTCAACTGCCTATTGAACAATTCAACAGGCTTATCCATCTTACCCCCACCAGTGCGTATATCCTTGACCTTGTCTACAACTGACTTTACCAATGATCCTAGGATATAAAGTTATGCCTTGGAATCTCTCATGAGGAAGTCCTGCATCTCTTCATTTGCCTCATAATCGTTCGGGTCGGGTTGAGGAGGAACGTGTTCATCTAGAACTGTGTACAGTCCTTCAGCAGTCAGGAGCAACTTAATGCTTCGGTACCAATCGACATAGTTAGTACCGTTAAGTTTGTATTCACTAATGAGTGCTAACAGGTTGGAATTAACGGCAGTCATTGTATAATTATCTACACAAGCACAAGTGAATAACCACATGCTAATTAATAACCATTGAAAATAATAAATTGAGCACACACACATCAATGGTCTTTCATGATTTGGGTTTCCCTCATAACCCAAAAGATGAATTGGATACCTACAACCCTTGCATGCATAACTTACCCTGTCGGGAGTCATTATACACACCGTGGTAGTGTGAACTAGGCTGTCCGCCTCATGGGTTTCCAATATTTTTGGCCACCTGGGTGCCATATCCAAATCCTGTCAGCTGACATACACCCAAGTCATGTACTTACCTATTGCATTAGTTAGAATCATGGAATCATGAAAAATGGCCCACTGTCGCAGTGCCCTCTCACTATCCATACCCTAACGTATCTAGATAGAGGTAAATATAGATAAGTATGTGACAGTGGTCCTGGCAATGTCCTGTCGGCGTATGCGAGGCATATCACACAATCTCTACATTTATCTTCAATAGGAGGCCATGGTCATGTCTACCGATTAAGACTAGTCCATATCATACATGTATTATGATTAAAGAGGGATTAAGCAACTCTCACATACATGGATAGATTTAAACAACATAATTAATCAACATTAATTAAAAGTGATTATGGGATGACGGCATTTTTATCAGAAGCAATTAAAGAACCCTCCCAATAAAAATAAAACTAATAACTTTGGGTGCATTTATCATGCCATGGATGCCACACCTCGATCATCTCCTCCGCCCGATCACGTCTTCAAAGTAGGTGATTTGCATCTCCATAAGCCTTGAGCGCCACATGTGGATCACCATCAACATGCCCTGGGAGTCCTAACTCCTCTAAAATTATAATGGAAACCTAGGAAAAATTCTATACACTTTTCTTTCCATAATAATAAAGAAACCCCGCAAGGAGAAACCAACCCACCATTTGGGCTGCCCATGGGGGGGAGTACATTTGTTTATAAAAAAGATAGGGGGAGAGAGAGAAAGAGAGAGAAGCATCACATCCACCCATAATCCCATGTATCACATACACAAATAATTCATCCACTTATTAGAATGTCATTCCCATAATCACATCATAATATAATTTCATGCATGGACATAAAAGCAAGTAAACAAAAAGTATAACATGGATTCCATCAATTATTGAACCACCGCATCACATATGATAACATGTATCCAAGCCCATAAAATTAAAATCACAATTTTAATTACAAGTGGGTGAAGGGAGGGATCTCTTCACCCATCTTCTTCCTCCCAAAAACAAAACAAGTGAATAAAAATTCTTTTTTTTTTTTTTTTTGTTTGTTAAACTGGAGGGGAAACAAAAAGGGGGGCATGCTGCCCATATGCGCAGGCTGCAGGCACTCCCTGTGCAGCCCATAGGCACAAGGCCCACGGATAGCAGCCTTGGGCTGTAGGCTGCAAGCCTGCTGCTCGTAGGCTAAAGCCCACGGACAGTAGCCTACAGGCCCGCAGGCAGTAGCCCGCAAGGGGATGCGCACAAGGGCAGGTTCAGGGGGGAGGGTGTGCGCAGAGGCTTGGCAGCGTGAGCTCCCCCCCCCCACATATAAAACATGATTAAAAAAATTTAAAATAAAAAATTAGTAATCAAAATCTAATTGGATACATGGTTCAATAATTGGAATAAATAAAACAAACCAAATCCATCATCATATGGATAGGTTGTTACACTAACAACCTTGTAACTACCCATGTACACATGGGAAGGTTGTTACAACAACCATATTTTAACCTCCCATGTGCAACTTGCATCCCACTCATGAAAATCATATTAAACCATTAATTATCTAATATTCATGGATGGGAAAGGTGGCTCTGATACCACACTGTTGGCCAAACTACGGTCCAGGGATAAAACCATGGTTCCCTAGGGAAACCAATTATAAACCAATTAGGATATTGCACACCCTGGGTTAGCCCATGGTGTCCCATGGGCGCCCCATTTAATTTTTAGGGTTTCCCATGGTTGCCCATGGGAACCCTGGTGCAACCCTATTAGGGTTTCTCCTTCCCTTATGTGTCCCACGCAATTATAGAGCACATTAGGGACAGAGAAACAACATCTCTAATCCATCACATGGCAAGAGGGATCCATCCCATACTCGAATGCGCAGCGGAAATAAATTGATTCGAGTTTCTTTCGCATCCCATAAATATTAATAATTAATAACTGAAGGAATTAAACAAGAATTGCTAACCTGGTGAGCCTCAAGTGTTGGTCATCCAATAGACAATGGTTCTTCCTCCAGTGAGCGCTCCAAGTAAACAGATCTGAACCTCCAATGGTGCTACCAAGGTTCTTCAAGCCAATCCCAGATGCTCTCAAATTCTTCAGCACAGATCTAGGGTTTCACAAACCCTAACTCTCAAACACAGATGAGAGAAACTAGAAGAAGAAGAGATCTCAAAGAGGGAGAGAGAGAGACCAAAACGCAGAAGAGGGGGCATGGAAAAAACGTGGAGCACTGCTCCCCTCCTACATTTTTTGATCCTTTTATAGATCTAGGGTTTTAATTAAACCATGGATGGATTACTTTAATCCCAATGAGAGTCTGTCTCTCTCTCTCTCAGTTTGGCAGTTCTGTTTAAACTCAAAGTGCTTCTAAAAGGGGAAGAAGCAGAATCTAATAGGGAAAGTATTAATTAGCTACTTTATTTAATTATTAATGGATAATTACAATTAGCACCAATTCCATTAATTAAATAAAGAGCTAATTAAATTAGTAAATTCTAAATAACTCCCTATATGATAACCATTATCATATACAACCCCCCCCCACTAATCAACACCATCATTATGGAATCTAGGGCACGTACACATGTACTGCCAAACCCCAATCCATAGTACAAGTCCATATACGAGCGTCAGTGCATCTGATCAGGTCCCGCAAAACTCGATAAAATACTTTGTTCAAATAATTATAAATAATGTATCATTTTATGTAAAATAGATTTTTGGAAAACCATTTCCAAAATGGCACTGGATCCAGATTTTGATCCGACCATGCACAGACAGTCTCTATCTTGGTGTTCCCCAATCGGGCAGTGGTGACCATGTTGGATAACCCCTTCCCTCACAAAGTGTTCATGCATTCCCAGAACACTGGCTTTGACTCGCTTGAGTCTCAGTCATTGATGAACCAAAGAATGCGATCACACTTTGTAGTGACAGGGTTCCCTCAGGTACAGGGTGTCGGTGACCCATGTCTATCCCTTCCTACATCTGGCAGTAATACATGAGGAAATCGACAAAGTAGATTCTTCGCCAATGCACACATCAAACATGTGAGCACTCACATTCGTACCCTGACATCACATGTCTAGGCATACCCAATGCGACGACCATATGATAAGGGTGCCCAGCCTAAACCCTAGTCGCGACTATCATTTTAAGTATAACTTACGGACACATAATGCTCAAAAAGTTTATATCACATGTGACAATATTAAACTAAAATGTATAAATGTTCAATACAAAGGTGAACCGGGTTGAACCGGACCAAACCGGGTTTGATGGACACACACTTGTCCAATAGTGGAGGTTGGTTTTTCCTGAAGCAATAGTTTTCTCCACAGCAGCTATCGGATTGGATCACTCTCCTATACTGATCGATACTGAAGGACAACCCTCAAAAGGCCGTCGCCCCTTCCGCTTCCAATCTATGTGGATGCGCCACCCAGAATGGGGTCAAGTGATTTCTTCTAGTTGGACTACTCACACCCAAGGTATGTCAAACTCTATTTTGCAAAGTTAATTATCTAATTGTAGAGATAGTCTGATCCTTAGGAACAGAGATAGCTTTGGCCACATTCAAACCTCCATTGCGAAATGGAAAGGCAAATTAGCTGATCTGCAAGGTCTACCAGCTTCGGCTGCCTCCACAAAAGAAGAAAACAAAATCTCTAAGACGCTTGAGGAGTTGTTTGCTTGTGAGGAGGAATTCTGGAAATAGAAATCCAGAATAGATTGGCTAAATAATGGAGATAAAAATACAGCATTTTTTCATGCGGCTACAATCATTCGGCGCCAGCAAAATCACATCCTAAAAGTCAAGCTTCCCTCCGGTGAATGGTGCTCTACATAGGTTGATATATATAAAGGCTTTGCAGACCACTATGAAAACTTATTCAGAGCTGAAGGTATTGATGAAGCCACAGCTAATGTTGTCCTCAATTGCATTGATCCTTGGATATCAGAAATGGAAAACAGAGCCTTTTGTGTTGGCCCATCTATGGAAGAGATCAAACAAGCTCTATTTGCTATGGCTCCCCTCAAGGCCCCAGGTGAGGATAGATTCCCCATGTTATTTTTCCAAAAATATTGGGAGCTTATTCATGAATACCTTTGTGCTTTTATTTCTTATGTTTTCTCCACAGGTTCTTTTCCCCCTCTCACAATAATACATTGGTTTGTTTGATCCCCAAAGTTGGGAAACCGGAGGAGATTGATCATTACCGACCTATTAGCTTGTGTGGTGTCATGATTAAAGTCCTCACAAAAATTGTCTCCAACAGATTGAAAAGTGTGCTTCCCCAAATGATCTCTCCTTCTCATTCGGCATTTGTTCTTGGTAGACAAATATCAGATAATGTCTTCATTGCCCATGAGATCTTCCATTATGTGAACAAGAAGTAAAAAGGAAAGAAAAAGCTGGTAACTTTCAAACTCGACATAAAGAGGATGTATGATAGAGTTGAGTGGTCTTTCCATAAAAGATTACTTGGTCGATTTTGTTTCAACTCAATTGCGGTAAACCTTATAATGTACTATATCACTTTAGTGAGCTATTCCTTTCTTAATAATGGAGCTGTTAGATGTTCTATCAAACCATCGAGAGGAATTCACCAAGGAGACCCTCTCTCTCCTACATTATTTGTGATTTGTGCCCAAGCTCTTAGCGCCATGTTGGAGAAAGGGGAGGTGGAAGGCAAATTAAAAGGCATCCGAGTTCGTAATAGAGGTAAGGCAATCTCACACTTACTATTTGTTGATGACTGTTTGATTTTTTCGGAGGTAAAGCTTAAGGAACTCCATAATGTGAAGGAGGTTATTGATACATATTGTAGAGCCAGCAGCAAACTTATTAACTCCAAGAAATCGAGCTTATGTTTCAGTCCAAATACGACCCCCCGCCTGAAGCGATGGTTCTCAAGGATCTTTAAGTTCCCCTATGGGGATGGCCCCTCTAAATATTTGGGTTTATCAATAATTATTGGAGTTAAGAAAACTGATCTGTTTCATGACCTGAGCGACCACACTGCTAGGAAAATGAATCGATGGGCAAAGAATTACCTCTCACATGAAGGAAGAGAATTTCTCCTCAAGTCATCGGCCATGGCAACCTCAAATTACACTACCTCACACTTTAAACTCCCAGCTCTTACCACTCTAGGATCCGTAAGATGGCTGCAAACTTTTATTGGGAGTGTAAGGAAGATAGCACCAAGATGCATTGGTTATCATGGAACAAATTATGCCACTCAAAACAACACGGGGGATTGGGCTTTAGAGATCCAACTTTACAAAACAAGGCCCTTCTTGCTAAGGCGGCTTGGAAGCTTTGGTCTGAACCAGATTCTACATTTACTTTGTTCATTAAAAATGTGTACTTCCCGTCGTGTACCGTTTTGGAAGCAAAGCTTGGAAATTGCCATTCGTGGGGTTGGAAAAGCATTATTGAAGGTAGGAAAGTCATTGTAGAAGGCTTACTATGGAAAATTGGAACAGGTGACAAGGTAAATATATGGAGAGATAAGTGGATTCCTTCTATTCAAGCTAGTACACTCCCCCAACCTAATGGCCATGTTCCACCCATTCAATGGGTCTCGGAGTTGATGTCACACCCCAAACCACCCCCTGGAAGGATTAGGTAGGTGACCCAAATTGCATGACAGCAATCCGCCAAATCCCACGGATCTAGAAGCAGTTAATCCATTCACAGACACACATCCATCGTAATACAACATGTAAAACTCAAAGTGCTGCAGAAAACTATATTTATATTAAAGTATAAAAGAAGCGTAGCAGTACAGGAAATGATGATATATACAATAATAAGTCTGATCATTCCCTCGCTCACTCCCATAGACAGAACAGTAGCAATTACCATATACAACTTCTAAAACAAAAGAAAACATATATATACAGAGCGAGATAACTCGAACCCCAAAAAGAAGAAAAAGAAAACTAAAAGCAGAAACGGGGATAAACTCCTGTCAAAAACAAAAAGGAGTCCCCAAGACAAAAAGTTTCAACAGCAACACCCTTCACGGGTCATCATCAGTAGTCAACGAGAACACTCGTATCATTGGTACGACCTCCATTGGGGTCCACACCAATATGATCATAACCACCATGGCTCTCCTCAGCGTAATAAGCCTCCCCACCACAATGACATCTACCTGCAGAATCATCTAACAGAAAACATGTATAACAGAGTGTGAGCTCCACTGAGCCCGTGAATGAAACATATCATCATGCATGCATATGCAATCACAACCATATGGATCCTACATGAAGTGCAGACCAATTATTTATTAGCCACCTAACATCACAACTAAGGCAGATTAGTGCTACTACAATCCCCAATACATGTATCCCTGGTGTGGGCTTTTAACCCCTTCCTGCGATACACCCATTGAGTTGTCGGAGAGGACCAGTCAGCTCTCGCATTCGTTCACCAAGATTAGCCCGACCAGCCCTCTGTGATTAACCTGTGAGGCATCCATCCCTTTTTCTCTTTTCTTTTCTTTTCTGGCTTATAGCATGGCATATAGCCCATATTTACCTTTTCGGTGCAACCATATTTCTTTTCTTTTCTCATATATATGGTCACTCCCACAGCCATCCAATACCTTAACCCCGTTGGCAAGGGTGCGTAGCACGGGTGATGAAACTCTAACTCCATGTCTATATGGCATCGTATGAGTCAGGCGGTGTCAACCGTATCCCATTCTATGGGCTACCACAGGCCTCATTTCCAAGCCGGCTATGGCATCTAATCTAGCATTCACATTCAGCATACAGTATTCATCCATAATTTCCAGCAGTCAACACAATGTTTTTTTGAGTTTCAAGATTTATGAATTAAATATGTAACACAGTATTATTATTATAAGATTAAATTCAGCATATCAGTTATATTACATCTACACACACAATGACATTCCACTCACCTTGGTCTGGTCCTATAGGTTCTATTGTTGGTTCATTTCCGGCCGGAGTCTGGCAGTGTACCTCGAGCGCGGGATCAAATCCTAAAGTAATAAATCAGAAACGTATTATTTAATTAATCAAACTATTTTGGAGGTCCTAGTACTGATCTAGGCTCATTGGTCTGACTCGGCGTTTAGTCTGGTATCACTTAGAAATTCTCCGGGTTTTGCACTAGGCCTTTGGGTCCATGTCTCGATGCATCATCCAGAGATGTGGATCAGGGTCAAGTCTGGTGTTTTACCAGTGTAACAAGTTGTACATGGTCCCGACAGTCTCACAATTCAGTTCTTAGGTCAGCAGTGTAGCTGGACCATCACTGGCAGGGTTGCCAGGCCCTGTGGGGCCCACTTGGGTACTCAATGTGTAAATATTAGTGGACAGATGTGAGGAGGGGTATTTTGGTCATTTACCACCTCCTTACACTGTACATGGCCCGCTGGTGAAGGCCCACAAAGTCTGGACATCAGATCAGGCCATTTCCATCGTCTGGGCGATAGGGTAATCGCCCAGAGCCTATTTGAAGCGTGAACAGGCTCCAAATCTGGGATTTTTTTATCATGGGCAGTGCCTAGGTCCATCTTTAATGCATGTAAGGTTATTGTGGACCCCATGAGGAGTGGATTTCAGTGGTCCACATGGATCATGGCCTGGGCCCACCATTTGGCAGCCAGGAGCTGTCCAGCTAGCCCAGAGAACAGCAGCCCAGCTGTGTTCCAGCATAAGGCCACGGTTTGGGCTTCATGCAAGGAGGATTCCACGTGAAACATGGTGGTGGGAAGCTGTTACAACACAGGGCTAGGCAGAGAGCAGCTTGTGTGCACAGATCCAAGCCCAGACTGCCTGTTCTGGGTGCAATAAGGCAGTGTAGTCTGGCACAGAGACTGATCTCAGTCTTAGGTATGAAACAACAGCAAAATTTCATGAAAAATACTCAGATCTTCCATGCAACAGGTTTATATGTTAGATCTGAGGCAGTGCACGCAAGGTAGCCCCCAGGTGTTTTGGGCTGTCCTTGACCAATTTCACTTCCAAAAGGCAGAGATCCATAGGAGAGAATAGTAAACAGCAAAAGCAGCATATAGAGGTATGGATTATACTTGAGATGGACTAAGTATGCTGTAGGAATCAAGGCAGGATGACCTGCGCAGGTCCTCCTTCCTCCTTCCTCTTCTTCTCCTTCCCTTCTTCTTCCTTTCTCTCTCCTTTCCTTCTCTTTTCTCTCTTCTCTCCCCCTCCATGGTTTAAACAGTGTAAGGTTTTAATGTTGGGCTGGGTCTGCCTGTTTATAGACCAGCCCAACTTAGGGCCTGTTTGGCAGCCAGCCCCCCCCCCCTCAGAATGCATTCTTGAATCTGATTCTGGGCCATTCTGGCTACTCTGGTGGGGTCCACAGGGGTCCAAGGTTAGGTTATGGTCCCCAAGACTCCCATCTACCCCTAGAGGGTGTCCATGGTCTATATGGGTGGTCCCCACATGTCTACAGTTTAAAATAATCAATTTAACCACTCTGGGCGATTCATTGGGTGATAGGTGCATCGCCCAGTGCATCACCCAGAGAATATAGTAAAGCTGTAATCTCACTGTGCTTGAACAGGGGCTTGGCCCAAGGCTTAGGCCTTATACCTACATCTCACCCAGGGTCCAATACACATCTTTCTAGGTGTCAGCCCCACATTTATGGAGAGGAGAGAGAATACCTGGGATCCAAGCTATACATTATGCAGTGTGTAGTACAGCAGCATAGAGATGCAATCCACCTTCTAGCAGGTATGTAGGAGGTCATTCCCAATGGATCAACTACCGGTGTGATGCTCCACAGGGTGCTTGGATGATTGGCCAGGGGTTCCTGTCCTTCATTAAAATTCCTAGCTAGTTAGGGGCAGGTTTGACATTTCTCCCCACCTTACAAAAATTTCATCCTCAAAATTGGCTTACCTTGTAGCTCAAAGAGTTGGGGATACTTTTCCTGCATTTCCTCTTCGCGTTCCCACGATGCTTCCTCTATGGGACTGTTTACCCATCGAACCTTAACGAATGCGACCGTGCAGTTATGGAGGTTATGCTCTTTTCTGTCCAATATCTCCGTAGGCTATTCTTCATAGGTCATATCCACATCTAATTGTTCAGGTTCAGCAGAGAGTACATGTGTTGGGTTGTTGATGTAATTCCTTAGCATCGACACATGGAAAACATCATGGATGCCTTGCAAGGATGGCGGTAATGCCAGCCGGTATGCTATGGGTCCCACTCTGTTGAGGATTTCATAGGGACCAATAAATCTTGGGCTCAGCTTGCCCTTCTTGTTGAAACGTAGCAATCCCTTCGTTGGAGACACTCGGAGGAATACCTTCTCTCCGACCCTAAATTCAATATTCTTCCTCCAATGATTAGCATAATTCTTCTGTCTTGATTGGGCCGCCTTAATTTTCTCTCTAATGATACCACCTTTTCACAGGTTGCTTGTATCATCTTGGACCCAAGATACTTCCGTTCTCCAACTTTGTCCCAATACAACGGGATCCGACACTTTCAACCATAGAGAGCTTCATACGATGCCATGCCAATGGTGGAGTGGTAGCTATTGTTGTATGCAAATTCCACCAAGCGTATGTGGGCATCCCAACTGTCATTCATTTTCAATATACAGGCTCTGAGCATGTCCTCCAGAGTCTAGATTGTTCTTTCGGACTGTCCGTCCGTCTGAGGATGGAAAGCTGTACTGAGATTTAGTTGAGATCCCAGTGCCTTCTGCAGACTTCTCCAAAACCTTGAGGTAAATCGGGGATCCCTATCAGAAACAATGTTGACAGGCACGCCATGTAAGCAGAGTATATTCTCAATGTATACTTGGGCGAGCTTTTCCATCGATTAGTTTATCCTGATGGGAATGAAGTGAGCTGCTTTCGTCAGTCCATCTACAATCACACAAATTGCTTTCATCCCTTTCCTGGTATTGGGTAAATTTGTCACAAAATTCATGGTAATTATTTCCCACTTCCATTCAGGTATAGGGAGCGGCTGCAACAATCCATACAGTCGGAGTGTACCATTTAGTTTGTATTCACTAATGAGTGTTAACAGGTTGGAATTAATGACAGCCATTGAATAATAATCTATACATGTACAAATAAAAACACACACATATTAACAACCATTGATAAAAATTGAGCACACACATCAATGGTCTTTCATGATTTAGGTCTCTCTTATGACCCAAAAAATGAATTGGATACCTACAACCCTTGCATGCTTAACTTACCCTGTCGAGAGTCATTAAACACACCACAGTAGTGTGGACTACTCTATCAGCCTCATGGGCATCCAATATTATCGGTCACCTCGGAGTCATGTCCAGATCCTGTTAGCTGACATACACCCAAGTCATGCATTCACCTATTGTATTAGTTAGAATCATGGAATCATGAAAGATAGCCCACTGTCGTAGTGCCCTCTCACTATCCATATCCTAACGTATCTAGATAGAGGTAAATATAGATAACCATGTGATAACGAGTCTGGCAATGACCTGTCGGCATATGCGGGGTCATATCACACAATCTCTACATTTACCTTCAATAGGAGGCCATGAACATGTCTACTAACTTAGACTAGTCCATATCATACATGTATTATAATCAAAGAGGGATAAAGCAACTCTCACATACATATCATGAATGGAATCAAATAACATAATTAATTAACATTAATTAAAAGTGATTATGGGATGACAGTATTTTTATTAGAAACAATTTAAAAATTCTCTCCCAATATAATTTAAATCTAACATCATCATGCTAAGGATGTAGCTTGTTTCAACTCGATCATCTCCTCCATCCGTCCTTCCTTCAAAGTTGGCGATCATCATCTCCATAAACTTTGAACACATGCAGATCGTTATCAACATGCACTGGGAAATCTTATCTCCTCTAAAAAATTACAATGGAAACCTAGGAAAAATTCTATACACTTTCCCTTCCATAAAAGTAAAGAGACCCCCATGGAGAAACCAACCCACCAATTTGGGCTGCTCATGGGGTGGAGTACATTTGTTTATAAAAAAGAAAGGGGGAGAGAGAGAAAGAAAGAGAAGCATCACATCCACCCATAAATCCAATGCATCACATACATCAATTTACCATCCATTTTATTAGAAAGTCAATCCCATAATCACATAGGCAAGGAATATTATGTATAGGGCCCACAATCACATGGATCATTCCAGAAAAAAAATAGCATCACATCTCATGTGAAAATATGTACCCAAAACCAACTTGTTCACAAGTGGGTGAAGGGAAGGATCTCTTCACCCATCATCTTCCTCCAATTTGCAAAAGCATTAAAATAAATAAATATTCTGTTTTATAAATTTTTATTTTTTATTTTTCTGTGATCACTTGCATTCATATCCTGACATCACATGTCTAGGCTTACCCAATACGACGATCATTTGATAAGGATGCCCAGCCCAAACTCTAGTCGTGACTACCATTTTAAGTAATACTTACGGACACATAATGCTCAAAAAGTTTATATCGCATGTGATAATATTAAACCAAAATGTATAAAGGTTCAACACAAAATAAAACTGGATTGAACCGGACCAAACCGGGTTTGATGGACACATAAATCCAACACCCATACCTCAAACAACCAGCAACTCAGCTTACTTCAATGCTCATCTCCATACCCTTCGCTATGTGGGGGATGGATATCCTTAGAAACTTTATCCCAACATCAAGAAATAGAAAACTCGTGGTAGTAGCCATTGACTACTTCGCCAAGTGGGTGGAAACCTAGCCTTTGGCTACCATCACGGAGAAACAAATGGAGAAATTCTTGAGGGGACAAAGTCATCTATTGGTTTGGGCTTCCTCGAATTCTCATCACGGATAATGGAAAACAGTTCGACTACCCAGCCTTTAAAGAATTTTGCTCAAGGTTCCACATTGAGTTAAGAGCCATTTCCGTGGAATATCCACACACAAATGAATAAGTGGGAGTCACCAATCGAACGTTGTTGAGCAGAATCAAGAAATGACTGACTAAAGCTAAAGAAAGATGGGTGGAAAAGTTGGCGAATGTTCTGTGGGCACACCACACGATAGTGTGCACACCTACAAGAGAAACTCCATTCCGTTTAGTCTATAGCACTGAAGCATTGGCCTTGGTAGAAGTGATGGCATCCTCCCACAGAACCTTGGTATTCAAGCTTTTTGTCTGTTCACTGTCTCTTCGACAACTTTCTTTTTCTTCTCGATGGCGACGACCCTGAACCGAGTCCGATTTAGCTGAATATTCACTGAAGAGGAAGAACAGAGTTAACACCTGGACATAAACAAGAATAATAAGTCAAAACGAGATATCCCCTCGAGCCAAAGATACTCATTCGGACTTGAGTTTAGCCTCCCGAGAAGCAACAACTCCTCATCCTGGAGCCTTCTGATGTCAAAAGGCAGCCCTTCCCTACATCGGCTCATTGACACCTTGTCGGCCTGGCTCAGCTCTAGCAGTCGATTCACATACTTCGGGCGGATGTCTTTCCATTCCAACCTGAAGGGGTTATTCTCGATCCTTGTAAAGAAGAACCCATCCTTCCATTATTTGACAGAGCTAGCCATGTGCTTGAAAAATTGGAAATTCTTCAAAGGCCCTTTAAGTTGCGAAGGGAGAAGTAATACCACCCCCCAACCGAGCTCTTCAACATAAAAAAGTAGGAGAAAGGGCAATTGTGGTAGGTCGGCCCAACCTCCCAAAGAAAATATAGAACCAAAAAGAAAATCCTCCATGAGTTCGCCATCAACTGACCCAGCGAGAGGTGGTAATGATCAAGAATCAGGACTGGGAATTCCCGATCCGAGAAACGTAGGCTGCAAATAAAGGCCACCTCATAGAGCCAAACCTCGCCCTCCTAAAAATAACAAGCCTTGTTAATTTTGGTCAAGGCACGAAGTTCCACCTCGTTGGGAATGCCAAACCGAATCCTAAGGGCCACTAGAGCTCGGTCATGGAGGACACTCTCGAAAGTGTTCACACCGGGTGTGACATCCTCAATTTCAATGGAGCCCTCATACTCATTACCATCATCAGCGGCCCCCATACTCCCTTTGGCCTCCTCCTCAAAATCTTAGGTGGGATCAGTATCCATGTCACATCCTTCAAAGGTGTGTACTAGGTGCAGACCAGTAGTTACGATAAGCCCAACAGAAGACTCGGCCGGATGGCCACGAGGTGTACGAACAGCAGGATCCTCGGGTTGGTCCAATATGGCAACTTGATCATCGCACTGAGTTCTGTCTGAATCTCTTAAACCTACGTCTACACTCGGGTCGGAACCCTCCCTCATCCCAAGGACCTACCTACGACCGAGTTAGGCCCCTGATACAAATTATCAAATGCCATTACAAGAGAAGAGAACTTACTATTCGGGACGGTGAGCTCGAGACTTTTTTAAATTCTTGGGCAAAGGTGATCAGCTAACACAACTCCCATGATGAACATATCTCTAAGATCGAGCCGAGGATCAGAGCTAATTCGCAATAAGGGGGAAAAGAGAGCAGAAAACGAGAAATGAAGGAAATGGTTCTCCTATTTATAGGCAAAGAGAGAAGGTGAAATGACAAAGATCAACAGTCAAGAGTTATCAAAATGAACGGTTATGATCACGCAACAGATGAACTGCCCGAGATGCCATGATTACTTAACGCCATGTGTCACTCGGAATGCGAACCATCGCATCAATGCATTAATGACAGATTGCCTCGAAAATATGAGCCCTCCTTTAAGTGGCTCATGCTTGCAAGAGACCCAAGCCGTACTCACCTGGCACGCACACATCCCAGGGGAGTTGGGGACATGTGATGAGTCATAAATTAATAGGTCAATCTGAGGGGGACACTTGGCATATCGAGCAAACCCTAAAAGTCAAGTCCGAGCACTTATTAGGTAAAGAATTGGGCACGCTCTAATGTAGGTAGATCCAGGATGCACCGAGCCATATGGATTAGCCAAACAGATGACCATTCGGGAGCGGGTTAATATATGGTCGACCGAGAGGATCCATCTACACTAACAATAAGGATGACCCGAGCGTTCAGGATCGGCATAGATAAGAATGATAAGGTACGAGCCGACCACAAGAAGGATTAACTCCATAAACCACCCCCACATATCTAGGGATGACGCCTAACAGCTCCTTAACTAATGCCCTACAACTTCGCTCAAGGTGGAGTAGCGCACAGGGTCCTTATCCAAACACCCGATGAAGGCTCCACGTAGCCCTAGAATACGCCTAGGACTCTTCATCAGCGGGGACACTCCAATTATCATTAGGACTCTCCTTCTGAGGTCTATAAATACTTGGGTAACCTCCACTACTCGCTATCTCAATTCACCCTTTATTATCTGTTGCTAAGAGCATTGACTTAAGCATTGGAGTGTCCTCACCTATTCGAGTATTAATTGATTGCAGCACATCACACTCTTTCATTCTACTAAGTTGGTTGAAAAGAGAATTGTACCCTCGAAGAACTTAGAACACAAATTAGTAGTTAGCACTCTTACTTAAAATGTTGTGAATTTAAAAGAAGCATATGGACCCTGTCCATTTGGAAATTCCATACTCATATCTGGATTTTCGAAAGGACGGTAAAAGACTGTAGGCGCGTAATTAGCTCTTCGTAAAGCGTTATACCGTAAACCAAATGAATAGAACATTCCAGGAAGAATTCAGGATAGTGTGAAGTATACTAGGTGGTTGGAAGTGAACAATAGATGTGAAGAATTTAAGTTGGTGAAAAGAACGGAAATGGGTGTTGGTATAACCAAGAACAGCCGTGAACAGAAAGAAACTGGAACTGAAGGATTTGACAAAACCTTGTTCAACAATAAGTATGAAGGGGGTAATGGGTCACCCAATGTCCCCTTCATTATTAGGAGTGAACAACAGGGATTCCATCAATATCCCAATTCATCGTAAAGTTGAGTAAGTATTGGAAAACTATAAGTAAAAATATTCAGAGGAAAAGCTGGGCGAACACAGGTAATTTAGACTTATGCCTTACGACCCAAGACTATAGAAATGTAGATAGTGGATGAAATACATAGACATAGTTTGATCTTTTCATTGCTTAAGGTACATGTTTGAGTTTGATTTCCCTTAGACCCTCATAATTAAGTTGAGCAGTAGATGAACCAAACCCAAGGGAGATTTAAATCACTTATTGGGAGGTGGATATGTTTGAGAACCAAACCTTTGCAGCTCAATCGAAGCAATGACTTGTGCTGATACGAGACAGAAGGACCTGAAGTGCACCATGGGTGATCAGGTATTTCTTTGGGTTGCACCAACCAAAGGGGTGATGCGGTTCAATAAGAAAAGGAAGTTGAATATAAGAATCATGAACAGTAGAATAATGAGTGGCAGAAGTCCAAGATGTATTCCATGTATCGTTGTTGAAGAAGTAACTCCCGGACTCGACTCATGTCTTGACTCAGGAACCACTTGGGCTTGCTGCCGCCATGACCTGTCAAGAGAAACCTCAAGAGAAACCCAAAGAGGTTGTGGGATGTGAGGAGCACAATCTCCACAACAGGATTATCTTGCTGTAAAGGTATTGTGGAGTAGTCGTCTCGATCAAGGAACGTCTGATTGACGAGAAGATGAAGGGCGGTCGAAGTATCCTCATCAACTTGAATCCCCAAACACATTCAATTTCGAGGATGGAATTTTTATAAAGTTGGGGGAATATTAAACCTACGCTAAAAAATATGGGCTAATTTAAATTTTTGTTGAAAGTCTGGGACCCGAGGTCAAAGCTTCCAGTACACTGTGGTGCATTGACCCCTTTGGTGAGAACCCTGCATACCATTAAGAAGGCAAACACCAACTCCTTGTAACTATACAATTCACCATCAAATGTACAGCCTAAGGTAGGTACCATCCCTTGATTTCTAGGGCCCTACCCGAGTACATGATACATTAGGCCTTTGAAACATTTAGGGAAGGTTAATAGGCAAAGACATTAACAATGGGGTGGTTTGGCACTGTTTCATTAAGGAAGAAAGAAGAATAAAAGAGAGGCCTAGGCTCCTAAACTTAGCTTGAGTGTGAGAAGCCAAGCTTGGAATCCTATCAAATTGCTCCCAATTTCTGAGGTAAAGACCCTAACCTAGTTAAATTCTTTCTCCCAACCTATTCTTAAACATAGGGTTGGTTGGTATTCTAGAATTAAAGATAAGAAGTTAATACCCATCATGCTTGCATATGTTCTATCTTGTTTTGGGTCAATTATAAACCCAATTCCTTTGCATGCATGCTTAAACCCAACCGTAGGACCTAATCCTAGTTCTAGGTTAAACTAACAATGACCCTCATCACCTTGAATGTTTGAGTTAAAGCATTTTCAGACCAAACATCAACTTGCATGTTTGATTTGATGATGAGAACTTAATTCCATACATGCATGTTAAATCTCAACACAAATATCAATTCTGCTACTCTAGCAGATTGACCCCCGCTTAATTAAAATGATATAACTTCATAATCAAAACTTCATTTGCCTTGATTCCAATAATTTTAGAAACTAGACTCGTAGAGCTGCATTTCCTAAGAAGGAACCATTGTCCAATTATGTCTCGAAGTGAGCTGAAATTTCACTTCAAGTTGCTGTCCAGAATCGAATCCTTCTGTTGGACAGATTGACCTTTGTTAAATAAAAATATTATAACTCCATCATCCAAACCTCATTTCCTTTGAATCCAATTTTGTTAGAAACTAGACTCATATAGCTACATTTTCTTAGTAGGAACCATTGTCCAAGTATGCCTTTAATTGAACTGAAATTTCATTTCAACCCAAGCAAAAACAGTAAAACAGGATTCTCTGGACGATGCACTGGACGATTGGCCCAAAGGTCCAGTGCAACCTCCAGAGAACGCTGAAGCCTATATTTTCCACTCTAGATTTGTGAGGACCTAGTGCATTGCTATCAAATACCTCAGAATCATACCTTAGAATTTATGGAAGATTTTCCCCAGCCTAGGAACCATGTGGGCCCCACTTATATAGCTAAGATGGTGAGAATTGAGTGGAAAATGTGTTTTTTACATGGGACAGCTTGGGCCAAACAGACCCTAGTGGCCCCTAGCCTATAAATAGGGGGGGGCAAGCCCTTATTTCGTTTCCCTACTGTTCTTGGCATTAGAGAAGAAAAGAGAAAGAAAGAAATAGAGGAAGAAGGAAGGGGAAGAAGAAGAGAAGAAGGGTTTGTAGGCTTGTGAAGCCTTGATCGATTTCTCCACAGCCTTAAGGTAATTCAACTGAGCCTAAACCACTGTCTTCACCATGTCCCATTTCTGTTCTCTAAGTTTGAGCCCAAGGACCATAGCCATATAGCCATGTCTCTGTCACCACCTAGAGCTCTAGGACAACTTTGGATCATCCATGCATGCTTAGTTCTATGTGATCTATGTGATTTCTACACTGATTACAACCTGTTAGTGTATATATTTCAATTCCATCCATGTATCTAGCTCAATCTTATGCTTGATCATGCATGCAAGTCATAAATGATAGGCTAGGAGCATGAATCTTCACATGCATGCTATGTTTAGTATGTTATGGCTTTGGATAGTTGCTGTAATAGGTATACATGACTGTTATCATATGAATTATAGGAATTAGAGAAGTTACATGATTGATTTCAGCCTTGTATGCTTAAATTCCTTGGTGCTTGAACCCAACCCATCAACCAATTAGTAAACCAAGTTTAGGAATCCATAAAGCCGTTATATTAGCTTAATTATAAGTGATACTACCCCCTGGAATCATCCCAAATCGAAAATGGGAAGAAACCAGCAGCCAAAACCAGATTTTGAACAAAAAATCTCGTGTTCAACAGGGACCGGATGATGCACTGGAAACGTCCAGTGAAACGCCCAGAGTTGCACCCAAAGGCCCAATGAAAGGTCCAGTGGCTGATTTGTCACCAAACCTAATCCAAACCTTATGGGACTTCACGCACAGCCCCAAAATAATATTTATAACATAAAAAAAACCATCATGAACCCCTACCCCATGCAACCTTGTTGTCCTCACTTTGGATGCACCAATGAGCCCCATTGGCCATGATCCAAAGAGGGATCATGAGCCCAAACATGAGCCAACCATGGGGAGGACCCTTGCTATCACTCCCCAAGGTTGATGAGACTTAGAGCAAGTGAAACCCAGAAGGAAACCCCCATTGTTGCTGTATTTTATTCTCTGCTTGATGCACTGGGCATTTCACCCTAAGGCCCAGTGCAAGTCCTAGAGAATGCTGTCATAACTGTTTAGTGTCCAGATCTAAAACCAACCTACCCTAAGGCAACCCTAGGACTCTAAACCTCCTTTAACAGTATTTAACATGTTCTAATGGTCCCGTTAACATAGGTTATAGCTCCAGGTACAAAGTGTCGTGTCAATTTTCAACTGGGACCGAGTTGACTAAAGAGCAAGCAGGATTTTTACAAGGTAAATGGAATTACACCATACGTGTAAGTGTAACATAACTAATGAGTTATGGTAACTGTCATGCCCCTATCCTAAGCTTACGCCATAAGCACAGTCAAGAGAGGGATTAGGATGACACATGTCACCCCAATACCTAACAGGATCAACGACATAGTGTCCTGGCGCATAGTCACCACCAAGGGCCCACCCAAATAAGCACATTTGAGCAAAAAGAATTTAAATATATTCCAAATCATCGTCAGAGTTATAAAGAGCGGAAGCATTTAATTACATAAGCAGTTACAGTATGTTCAGCTGTCTAGGTGATAGTATAATAGTTAGTATTGATGTCAGCTGACCATGACATAACTACTCAAAACTATAATAAGTTATTACAGAAAGAGTTTATAACGGGCACAATACCCCCAAAAAATCAAAAGGAGGGGCCAACACCCCAGCAACATTAGTGCACATAAGCACAATCATCACAGGGGCAACCATCGCCATGTCCCTCTAACACGTACTCAAGTTCCTCTGTCCCAATACCATCATATTCCGTCGACTGCATATCTAGGCCGGCCAAGTACCCATCACCTGCATCAGAATCTAAAAGTTGTGTACACAGGGGGTTAGCACTACTGAGCCAGTGAGGGAAAAGGGGAGTGCACATACACACAATCACACATAGTCTATGATGCATGAGATGTTAAATACATGTTTTCCTCCTAACAAGCACTCTAAGTCATGGTATATGCAACTGTGATAACTTAGGAGACACTGAGGGTCACTTACCCTATCGCCCCAGTGAAACCTCAATTATCACAAGGGACCTATGCCGGTAGAAGCCATCATGATCACCCAGTAGCAGACCCCGATAGCCATTACTATCCCTGACCTGGCCTCTCCCACCTCCACATACCTCAAGTGCTCTGACTATCCAACACATAAACCCCTATTGGCAAGGGTCGTAGCATAAGAGAGTATAAACCCTAACCACAAATATACTACATGCATTCCTATCGTCCCGAGAGGTATTCCGGGTGCATCAACGTCCCATTCCATCTAGCACCCAGGTACCAGCACGACACGACGCATATAAATCAGGATGGCAATCAATAATAATAAGAATTTATGGGGCTCCGGCATCGGCATACTCGGCACCGTAACCCAATATAACAAGGTAAAGCGATATGTCAACATCTCATCAAATCATATTTAACATGATTTTATATGCAAATGCAACATGGCAAGAATGAATGTAAGCACATAATCATTATATATTCCATCAGAATCTAAATTTATATATCAAACCCAATCATCACCCAAAACCCACTCACCGTTTGCTTGATTGTTGTTTGGTGAAGTTTGGTCAAGTGTACGTACTCCCGTATAGATTCCAAGGTCTGAGAATCCATGAAAGTAGTGTTAGAAGTATATAGGTGGGTCCCACAAAGGGCCCCAACAAAATAATTAAGTTTGGCCCAAGACAGCAGGAGCGGATGAAGGACCGGAGTCAGACAGGTGAGTCCGGTTGTTGATCCATCCAGGTCATGCCCAAAAAATATATGGAATAGACTCACGGGTGGATACAGAACATGGCTCTGCTCGTGCATCCGTCCCAACCCTGAGACTCACCCGAGAGCAACCTAAGCATTCTGGGCTTCGGGCGGATTCATCTTAGGTGGGTCCGCTCGTAACTCCGCCCAGAGGAACAGCCAGGTTAGGCTAAACGGACTAACGGACGGATACACGACAGTGAGTCCGATCGTTCGTCCACTGCCCTTCCTTTGAACAGCTGCGAAGAGCATCACCTCCAGCCCTTCATTCATGGATCCTTAAGGGTCTTGGGGTTGGGGAGGTGAGCTCAGACCTTCATTGGAGGTCCAATACACATGGCTCTCTAAGGAGATAAGGGGATTTTGGGGATTTAGGTCTATTCCCAAGGTCATTCCCAAACCCAAACTAGGTTTAGATGTTTGAACAGCAAAAGAATCATTCAAAGCATGAATGCATCCAGCACAGGGAATGTGAGTCTCAAAGGGCATTGTCTAGGGTTTATTTGGTTTTTATGAGAAATCCCTAAGCTAGGTTTCAATCCCAAGAGGATCTTCGAACCCAGAAATGGAAGAGAGAGAGAGAGGTAGGTAAAATCATTTACCTTAAAGTCAGTTATGTGGATGATCCTCCACCTCCACAACCTCTCAAAGCCTTCTTCCTCTGCCCATGCCTTCAATGCTCCAAGCCTCCAATGTTTCAGGTAGGTAGAGAAGTAAATGAGACTTGAGAGCATTAGGCTTGGTTTTAAGACTAATCTCTCATATTAAGGTCTGTTTGGATTTGGGCCTTTAAGGTTAAAACCCATTAAAAGGTTTATTTAGCCAATGGGTCCACTCAAATGGCAAACCTACAACCCAAGGGAACCAAGGATGAGACCAACCTCGTCCAAAAGGCTAAAATAGGTTTTCTAAGGCACGGGATATGGGTCCCACGCAAGGAAAACAAATAAAGTCCAAAGACAGCATGGGCGGACTAATGGGTGGATTCAGTCTTGGTGAGTCCGCTCGTGCATCCGTTGCTGCTGCAAGGGCAAGAACATAAGGAATTCGATCGGCCTTTGGCCCACACTTCAAGGTTAACTAGAGTAAGGTATAGAATCATTTACAAGGTTAACGTCTTACCCCTCAGCCGTCACAACATGTCCTTCGTGATCTCGAATAGTTTTTCGATCGCGATACTAAGCTCATCACCAAAGGAGGTATCTAACTGTAGAGACACAGGGTAATCCTTTTGGTACTCCTCACTTTACGGACTCATGCTAGGGGGATGATCGACTAAATCACCATCGATAAATCTTACCCACTTCCGGTTAAGGAACCTCTCCTCCATAGGCAGGCCCGTGAATTGGTCAATGATCTTATGACTAGGTTTGACTACAAGTGAAAACAACTCGCCAGCATACACGATAGCAGAATCTACACATCACACGAGAGAGAAAACATTATTAAATAGTAAATCCGGGCACGGGTGTAACATCCTCCCCACCTTACAAGAATTTTGTCCTCAAAATTGTCGTAGCTTGTAGGAATCCAAGGGAAGGGTACTTGGCTCGCATTTCCACCTCGGCTTCCCAGGAGGCTTCTTCTTCTGTGTGGTTGCACCACTTCATCTTCACATAATGAATGGGTCGGTTACAGAGATTTACCACTTTACTGTCCAAGATCTTCTCAGGCTGTTCTTTATCAGACATATCTGCTGCCAGCTCTGGTGGTTCCTAAGATAGAATATGACTGGGGTCATGCACATACTTCCGCAACATAGACACGTGGAAGACATCGTGCACGCCATCCAGGGATAAACCCCATCTTTCGTTGATAAGAATCGATACGCTCTTTATAAGGTTCCTCCTCTGAATGAAAATCAATGGGGTCCATAGAGACTATGTCTTCATCCATAGTGGAAGCGCCAACCGATAAGCTACCGGTCCAACCTTCGCAAGAATCTCGTAAGGTCCAACATATCTCGGGCTTAGCTTGCCTTTCTTACTGAACCGTGCCTTTCTTACTGAACCGCATCACGCCTTTATTAGGCGACACTTTGAGAAATACTTTGTCACTGATGGGGAATTCCAGATCCTTTCACCTTTGATCTGCATAGCCCTTCTGCCTAGACTAGGCAGCTTTAATTCGCTCTCGGATCAAATCCACCTTCTCACAGGTTGCTTGGATCAGTTCCGGCCCAAGGATGCATCGCTCACCTACTTCATCCCAATACAATGGAGTACGACATTTTTTCCCATACTACGCCTCAAAGGGTGACATCCCAATAGTAGCTTGGTAACTGTTGTTATAAGCGAACTCGATAAGTGAAATATGCTCATCCCAGTTGCCCTGCATATCAATCGCATAAGCTCGAAGCATGTCTTCCAAAGTCTGTATTATTCGTTCCGACTGGCCATCGGTTTGTGGATGGAAGGCGGTGCTAAAGCTCAACAGGGTAACCATAGGTCTCTAGAATCCACCCTAGAACTTGGATGTAAACCTGGGATCCCGATCCGAGACAATGCTAACTGGAACTCTGTGTAGGCGAACCACGTTATCGATATACAAGCGGGCTAATTTATCCATAGAATAGGTGACTTTGATTGGGATGAAATGAGCCGTCTTCGTCAACCTATCCATAATAACCCATATAGCATCGACGCCCCTAGGTGTACGGGGTAATCCTATGACGAAGTCCATAGTAACATGCTCCCATTTCCATTCTAGCACGGGCAATGACTGTAATAGGCCATGGGGTCGTTGCCTATCCGCTTTCACTTGCTGACAAGTGAGACACTGGGCTACATACTCAGCTACATCCCTCTTCATTCCACTCCACCAATAATGTCCTTTCAGGTCCTTGTACATTTTAGTACTACCTGGGTGAATCGAGTAGGGAGATTCATGTGCCTCTGCCAACACTTCTTTCCTTAGCTGATCGTCCTTGGGAACACATAGACGATCTCTAAGCATGAGAACGTCGCTATCTGTCAATGTAAAATCCAAATCTCATTGCGTGTCACCCTGGATAGCATCAATAATCTCCTGAAAGTGTTCATCTAAACCTTGAGCTGCCTGAATCTTTTCAACTAAAGTTGATTGCACTGATAAAGCCACTAGAGATAGGGTGACACCCTCTACCAATAGTTCCAAATCCATCCTTCTAGCTTCTTCTACAAGTTCCTTGCTGATAGCTAAGGATGTGATGGATAAGGTCTGGGACTTCCGACTAAGAGCGTCTGCAACCACGTTTGCTTTACCTGGGTGGTAATGAATGGTGCAATCATAGTCCTTCATAAGTTCTAACCAACGCCTCTGTCTCATATTAAGTTCCTTCTGAGTAAAGAAATATTTGAGGCTTTTATAGTCGTTGTAGATCTCATTTTTCTCTGCATACAGGTAATGTCTCCAGATCTTTAGAGCAAAGACCACAGCCGGGAACTCTAAATCATGAGTTGGGTAATTTCTCTCATATTCTTTCAATTGACGAGAAGTGTAGGCTACCACTTTATCACCTTGCATCAACACACAACCAAGGCCCATTTTTTACACATCACAGTAGACTACCATCCCCCGGGTACCATTTGGAATGGTAAGCACCGGAGCTGAAATCAGTTGTTGCTTCAGATCTTGGAAATTCTTCTCACATTTGTTCGACCACTCAAATTTCACTCCCTTTCGGGTCAATCGAGTCATAGGAGCAAAGATTTTTGAAAAGTTCTCGATAAATCTCCTATAGTAACCGGCCAGGCCGAGAAAACTATAAATGTTTGCTACATTCTTAGGTGTCTCCCAGTCAACTACCGACTGTACCTTGCCTGGATTAACTTCAATACCCTTTGCAGAGACCAAATGGCCTAGATAAGCCACTTGTTGTAACCAGAACTCGTACTTGCTGAACTTAGCATATAACTACTTTTCTCTCAAACGTTGAAGCACAAAACGAAGATGGTCAGCATGCTCCTCTTCGCTCTTAGAATAGATCAGGATGTCATCGATAAACACAATAACGTATTTATCCAACACATCATGAAACACCCTGTTCATCAATTCCATGAAAGCTGTCGGGGCATTGGTTAGCCCAAAAGACATAACCAAGAATTCATAGTGGCCATATCGCGATCTGAACGCGGTCTTGCTAATGTCACTATCTCTGATCTTCAGCTAGTGGTACCCCGAGCGGAGATCAATTTTGGAGAATACCCTAGCACCTTGCAATTGGTCAAATAAATCATCGATCCTAGGCAACGGGTACCGATTCTTGATTGTAAGCTTGTTGAGTTCACGGTAATCGATGCACAGGCGCATACTATCGTCTTTCTTCTTTACAAACAAAATAGGCGTGCCCCACGGGGAAATGCTTGGCCTGAAGTTCTGATGGGGCCATTCTGTATGGTGCCTTGAACACTGGAGCAGCACCGGGTATCAGATCAATTATAAACTCTGTTTCTCGATTCGGTGGTAACCATGTGAGGTCTTCTGGAAAGACATTAGGAAAATCTCTCACCATACTTATCTCTTCCATAGGTGAAATCTTGGCTTCAGTATCCATTATAGAGGCTAAGAAGCATTGACAACCTTGCACTAAGAGCTTCTGGACTTGTGATTGGGTTCTTGGGCTTCTTACTTTTGTTGCCCTTGAATACGAACTCATTATCCTCTCCTATCTGGAAGAGTATCTTCCTCTCCGCACAGATTAGACTAGCTCCGTGTGTGGATAACCAATCCATTCCCAGAACCACATCAAAATCCTTCATGTCTAAAATGATCAAACTGGCCTCAAGCCTGTGGTCGCTTACTCGAACAGGGCAAGAGTGGAAAGATCGGTCAAGCTCAACTTTGCTTCCAGTCGGCGTACTAACTGTCAACCTTTGCTCCAGTATGACCGGTTCAATAGGTAACTTCTCAACAAAAGAGGGGGATACAAAGGAGTGTGACGCCCCGAATCAAATAACACATAAGTAGGTAAGGAGCACACAGAAATCATGCCTGACAAACACCGAATAGCCAAACATGATAAACTCAACTTAATTAATTTGACTAAGGTGGTTGAGTGTAGTACCTGTGATAACATCGGGGTCAGATTGGGCTTCCTCATGTGTAACAGAATAGACTCGCCCCTGAGTCTTGCTCACTGGAGAAGGAATAAGTGGGCGAACAGCAGTCCTTGCCAGGGGTGGTTTGGAAGTCACAACTGGCCATGAACCCGATTGTCGTGGTTGTGGACAATCTTTGGCCATATGACCAGACTCCTTGCAATTGTAATAGATAAGAGTCTGAGCTCCATAGTGAGAAGCAGGTATAGCTTTAGGCACTTGAGTCAAATCAGGTCTACGGAACTGAATTGGGGCTCCATTAGTATAAGGCCCTCTCCTAGATCCTAGTAGTGGTTGGGATGTTGGTAAGCATCCTTGTTGTATCCTTTTATTGTTCTTTATCCCTTATCGGGATAGGGGTGTGACAGTTACAGTGGCATCCGAGCATGGAAGATGACTATTGGCAATATATTGGGTCCCTGAGAAGTGTTTTTCAAAGGTCCGAAGTAGAAGGTGAAGGTTACATACATCAAAAGCTACGATTTCATAGGATCGGGTAGTGGGGTCTACTTTGAATCTATTTTTGAATGTCTTAATGGTTAAACTGGGCAAAACACTCTTCACAAGAAATGTAGCTCATCGAATCATGATTACAACGTAATTTGTTTAACCTCTTTTTTATGTCATATGAGGAAGGTACTTGCTAGGTCCCCTGGAGTCATGAGATGGCATTGCCTCTTACCTGCCTGGATAGCCCGATAATTCTCCCTCTACTTATCTTCTATCAGCTTAGCAACTTCAACCACCTCTGCATAGGTGGGGTACTTGTGAGCACCACTATAGTACTCAAACTGGCTCTAAGTCCTCTTTCCAACTTTCTCGCCTTCACGTCCTCAGTCTTCAAGTGAGTCGGAGCAAAATAGAAATACTCCTCAAAGAGTTGTTGGTATTCAAGGACCGATTTGGATCCTTGACTGAGGTTCATGAATTCAATTTCCTTCTTTTCTCAGAAATTTCTTGGAAAGTAGTTCTCGAGGAAAGCTTCCTTAAATTGAGCCCAAGTAGCAATGGGATATTTAGCCCAGAAGTGATCCTTCGAGGAACGCCACCATACATTAGCGTCACCACAGAGTTGAAAAGTAGCACATCGGATCTTCTCGAGATCATTGCACAGTAGGACTTCAAAGATTCTCTCGAGATCCCGTATCCAAGTAGCAGAGAACATCGAGTCATGGATCAGCTTGAAAAAAGTGGGAGGATGATGTTTTTGAAATCTCTCAGAGAGTTTGGAGGCATCAACCCATTCTGGTACCACATTTCTGACCGGTAGGGCAGCCGGAGGAGGGGGAGGTGGATCTTGGTTTACCTGTGCTGCAGGAACTTCATTTGCAGTCGGCCCAAGAGGAGGAATAATGGGAGTGACATTAGCCGGGGGGGTTTGGGACTTCGTGCACCTGAGGTGGTACTCTTGGTCCTTCCCTACTAGCATTTTGAAGTTGGGCAGTCACATTACGCATAAAAGCACGCTGCTCATTTTGGGAATCCCGTTGTTCTCTTCGCATATCACGAAGAATATTTCCCAGGAGCACTGCGACATCGGCATTAGTGCTCACCGAAGGAAGTGTAGGCAAACCTTCCTCAGAAACATCACCGGCGTCATCCCTAGGAGGGGAACGATTCTGGTTACGAGTATTGACCATGTTTTAGCACCTAATAAATTAAGATGCCTCACATGTTAGCCCAAGGAAGAGAGGAATAAGCACAATATAGAGAAAGAGCATATAAATGCACAAGAAAATGTGTGTTCCAATACACAGAGGCAACAAGAATCCTAAGAAGGAGGCTGAGCCAAAAATATAGGCCAATAGTCCTTCAAAACACGAGCGGATCCACAGACGGATCAAATCCTCTAAGTCTGGTTGTGGGTCCGTTCGTGAAGTTGGCTTGGGCGGACTAACGGGCAGATGCGGAACGTGAGTCCGCTCCTTCGTCCGTTCTCAGGGTGCCCAGTGGCCGAGAGGAATTGAGTCAAACAGATTAATGGACGGATCCTCGTATCGTGGTTTCGTTCGTTCGTCCGCTTAGCACAGAAGATGAAAGGTCAGAGTCTCTAGGCTTTGCGGTTCCATGAGCGGATTCACAATTAGTGAGTCTGTTCGACAAATTTTAACAAAACAGAAACCGCTCAGTTCAGTTTCATATTTTGGGGTGGTTGGTTAGGAGCTGGAGAATAGAGCAAGGGTACCCAAACTTCGTCCGCTCGAGTTTTGTTGCCCCAAGGCTGTGGATTTGGCTTCTTCAACCCCAAATTCCATCTCCCCTACTCCAAGGTAAGCGATTTTCTCCCTCCTTTGGTTCTTGGACTTATTTTACTCTTTCTCTTAGGGTTTTGTTCATGTTTCCTTTCCTTTTCTCTTCACATTGTGTTTGATTGTTTGAGACTATGTGGAGACATCATTTTCTAGTTCTCTTTTACTCTTAATCTATTTGCGAACATGATTAACCATGTACACCCCCATCGATTTGGGCTAGGGTTAGCATAACCATTGCCAAAACCAAAATTTTCTCCCTAGTTTTGGTGGTTTAGTTCTAGGACATGAAGTCTATTTCTCATTCTCCCCACCTTACATGGGTTTATTGTTATTATATTCTCGTAATAATTCCTGTTTAGAGTTATTATCAATGTCTTCATGGAAATTTAAGGGAATCCCTATCTTGTCATTCGTGATTGGGTCATCCTCAACCTTGAATGTGTGTAAATTATTTCCCTTTAATTCCTTATACAACTCGATGCTTACATAGTTTGTTGATTGGTTTCTTATTACAATGCCACTCCTCCAAGTTCATTATATGTATATATATATACATATCTTATTTCAAAAGTCCATTGCTCTTCAAGCTTTCTTATGCTCAAATCTTGTGTTCTTATTATGTTTGGAGTGGTTAATCACTCACATTGTCTCTTTTATATTTATTTGAATGTGTGCAGGTTAGGTCTAAAGAAAATGGCTTCCAGAACCCGAGGAAACAGGGCTCCTGCGGCTGCAGCAATGCCAGTCCTGGTCCCAGTCCCATATGATGCCAACCTCTTCATATCCGCAGAGGCTGAGAACTTGTACACCCAGACACTGCAAGAGCAAAAAATTGAGATAGGAAGAGATGTTATCGTGGAAGAGCTTGCGGCCTTCAAGGTGGGGCCATGATTCGGGTATTTGGGGTGGTCCAACATGCTGGTCCTGCCAAGGTATTACTACCCCAAACTGATTGGGCATTTTTATGCTAACATGACCATAGAGCAAGAGAACCTAGAGATGCTTCGAATCAACTCCTTCGTGAAGGGAGTCCACATTACCTTCAATGAGGTAGAGCTGGGGGTAATTCTAGGGATCAGCTCCATGGGTGCTCGGGTGTATCACCCGCCTGCAAGAGATCCTTTGTCCTGCATGTCTTTGGCAAAGTACGAACACCTGTATGAGACTCTGACCCATGGCAAGCACAAAAGCCGGGTGAATATGACCAAGTTTGGTTACTCTCAGAGGATCCTGACCATGATAGTCAAGTCCAATCTGGTGCCTATCAAAGGGCACAACACAAAGCCTTCTCTCATGTCTGCTACCTTGGGGTACTGTCTACATCAAGGAAACCAAATAAGTCTACCTTACACCATCATTAGACATGTGGAGCAAGTCCAGTTCAAATCCAGGATTGAGAAAACCCTTCCTTATGGGAGGCTTCTAACCCGCATCTTCCAACATTTTCAAGTTAACCTAAATGATGAGCCACCATGCGAAAGCTTTAAGGAACCTTTTGGAAAGAATTCCCTGGCTCGCATGAAAATTGTAGTCAACACTTATAGCGATGGGGAGCTAGTGGTTCCAATAAGTGGTGGAGATGCAGGTGCAGAGGCAAGTGAGGAGGATGAGGGTGAGGTGCCAGTGCAGTATGCTGCTGGTGCCTCCAGTTCTGGAACTTCAGAGATGGGTACAGTTTTGAGTGCACTAGATCAGATGAGCCTCAACCTTGCCAAGCTAGATTTAGATATGCTGGATGGTTTTACAGGTGTCCACGGGTAATTCAATTCATACAACCATCGCTTGGAGAGGATGGAGAAGGACATCCATGACATCAATGCATATCTCTACTATGAAGGCGAGGATGATGATGGTGAGGACAATGATGGTGGAATGGGGGATTAACCCCGGGTCTGATGGAATTCTCTTGGCTCTTCTTAAATCCAGTTCTTTTGTGGTCTTGTGGACAATTTGGGAACAATACTTTGTTTTGTTATTTACTTGCTCTTTTCTCTTTTCTTCTTTGATTATGTAATTATAGTTCTTCCAGCTGGGGTTTTAGAACTTTCTCTTTTTGGATCTCTTTTATGTGTTTGTGCTCGCTTTCTTAGAAGGTTGAGCAACAGACAGTTGGCAGTGTACAGAACTTACCTAAATATATATACATGACTCTTAACTCTCATGTTGTTCCTATTATTTACTATGTTTTCGGATTGCTCCCTAGCCAGTCCTCTCCTTATGTTTCAAATACATTCCAATTATGCTCGTTAAAGCTTTTAATTTAGACCGTATTGTGTAGAGTAAATCAAGAGCCCTTAGTGAACCATGGCTAGTGTAGAGCATCATGCTCTGATACCACGTAGTCACGCCCCTATCCCAAGCTTATGCCATAAGCACAGTCAAGAGGGTGATTAGGATGACACATGTCACCCCAATACCTACCAAGATCAACGACACAGTGTCCCAGCGCATAGTCACCACCAAGGGCCCACCCAAATAAGTACATTTGAGAAAAAGGAATTTAAATATATTCCAAATCATCGTCAGAGTTATAAAGAGCAGAAGCATTTAATTACGTAAGCAGTTACAGTATGTTCAGCTATCTAGGTGATAGTATAATAGTTAGTACTGACGTCAGCTGACCATAAGCATAATCATCACAATGGCAACCATCGCCGTGTCCCTCTGATGTGTACTCAGGTTCCTCTATCCCAATACCATCATACTCCGCCGACTGCACATCTAGGCCGGCCAAGTACCCATCACCTGCATCAGAATCTAAAAGTTGTGTATACAGAGGGTTTGCTCCACTGAGCCAGTGAGGGGAAAGGGGAGTGCACATACACACAATCATACGTAGTCTATGATGCATGAGATGTGAAATACATCTTTTCCTCCTAACAAGCAGTCTAAGTCATGGTATATGCTACTGTGATAACTCGGGAGACACTGAGGGTCACTTATCCTATCGTCCCAGTGAAATCTCAATTATCACAAGGGACCTACACCGGTAGAAGCCATCATGCTCACCCAGTGGCAGACCCCGATAGCCGTTACTATCCCTGACCTGGCCTCTCCCACCTCCACAGACCTCAGGTGCTCCGACTATCTAACACATAAACCCCTGTTGGCAAGGGTCGTAGCATAAGGGAGTATAAACCCTAACCATAGATATACTACTTGCATTTCTATCGTCCCGAGAGGTATTCTGGGTGCATCAACGTCCCATTCCATCTAGCACCCCGGTACCAGCATGGCACGGCGCATAAAGACCAGGATGGCAATCAATAATAATAAGAATTTCTGGGGCTCTGGCACCGGCATACCCGGCACCATAACCCAATATAACAAGGTAAAGCGATATGTCAACATCTCATCAAATCATCTTTAACATGGTTTTATATGCAAATGCAACATGGCAAGAATGAATGCAAGGACATAATCATTATATATTCCATATGATTGTATCTATATATTTATATATCAAACCCAATCATCACCCAAAGCACACTCACCATTTGCTTCATTGTTGTTTGGTGAAGTTTGGTCAAGTGTACACACTCCCGTATAGATTTCAAGATTTGAGAATGCGTGAAAGTAGTGTTAGAAGTATATAGGTGGGTGCCACAAAGGGTCCCAACAAAATAATTAAGTTTGGGCCAAGACAGTAGGAGCGGATGAAGGAACGGAGTCAGACATGTGAGTCCGGTCGTTGATCCGTCTAGGTCATGCCCAGAAAATATATGGAACAGACTCACAGGCGGATGCAGAACATGGCTCTGCTCGTGCATCCGTCCCAACCCTGAGACACACCCGAGAGCAACCTAAGCATTCTGGGCTTCGGACGGATTCATCTTAGGTGGGTCCGCTCGTAACTCTGCCCAGAGGAACAGCCAGGTTAGGCTAAACGGACTAACAGACGGATACATGACAGTGAGTCCGGTCTTTCGTCTGCTGCCCTTCCTTTGAACAGTTGCGAAGAGCATCACCTCCAGCCCTTCATTCATGGATCCTTAAGGGTCTTGGGGTTGGGGAGGTGAGCTCAGACCTTCGTTGGAGGTCCAATACACATGGCTCTCTAAGGAGATAAGGGGATTTGAGGGATTTAGGTCTATTCCCAAGGTCATTCCTAAACCCAAACTAGGTTTAGATGTTTGAACAGCAAAAGAATCATTCAAAGCATGAATGCATCCAGCACAGGGAATGTGAGTCTCAAAGGGCATTGTTTAGGGTTTATTGGGTTTTTATGAGAAATCCCCAAGCTAGGTTTCGATCCCAAGAGGATCTCCGAACCCAAAAATGGAAGAGAGAGAGAGAGGTAGGTAAGATCATTTACCTCAAAGTCAGATATGTGGATGATCCTCCACCTCCACAACCTCTTAAAGCCTTCTTCCTCTGCCAATGCCTTCAATGCTCCAAGTCTCCAATATTTCAGGTAGGTAGAGAAGTAAATGAGACTTGAGAGCATTAGGCCTGGTTTTAAGACTAATCTCTCCTATTAAGGTCTGTTTGGATTTGGGCCTTTAAGGTTAAAACCCATTAAAAGGTTTATTTAGCTAATGGGTCCACTCAAATGGCAAACCCACAACCCAAGGGAACCAAGCATGAGACCAACCTCGTCCAAAAGGCTAAAATAGGGTATCCAAGGCGTGGGGTGTGGGTCCCATGCATGGAAAACACATAAAGTCCAAAGACAGCACGGGCGGACTAACGGGTGGATTCAACCTTGGTGAGTCCGCTCGTGTGCCCGTTGCTGCTGCAAGGGCAGGAACATAAGGAATTCGTTTGGCCTTTGGCCCACACTTCAAGGTCAACTAGAGTAAGATACAGTATCATTTATAAGGTTAATGTCTTACCCCTCGGCCGTCACAACGTGTCTTTCATGATCCCGAATAGTTTTTCGATCGCGATACTAAGCTCATCGCCAAAGGAGGTATCTAACTGTGGGGACATAGGGTATGCCTTTCGGTACTCCTCACTTTGCAGACTAGTACTCGAGGGATGATCGACTAAATCACCATCGATAAATCTTCCCCACTGCCGGTTGAGGAACCTCTCCTCCACAGGCAGGCCCATGAATTGGTCAATGATCTTGTGGCTAGGTTTGACCACAAGTGAAAATAACTCACCAGCATACACGGTAGCAGAATCTACACGTCACACGAGAGAGAAAACATTATTAAATAGTAAATCCAGGCGCAGGTGTAATAGTAACAATAACAACTTACTTTTTTATCTTTATATTTATATTCTCATGTTCTTATTGGAATTATATTGAGAACTGTTGATGGAGTGCTTGCATATAAATTGTTAGCCTAAATAGAAACAAGGCCGGTGGTAGCCCGTAGAATGGGATGCAGTTGACACCACCCGACTCATACGATATCATTAAAATTGCTAGTCTAGATGTCGTAGTTAGCTTGGAAATGAGGCTAGTGGTGGCCCATAGAATGGGATGCGGGGCACCACCCGACTCGTACTATGTCATATAGAATGCATATGGTTAGGGTATCATTACCTATGCTACGAATCCTTGCAAACAGGGGTTAAGATGTTGGATGTCTGGGAGAGAACTTTTACCAAAGGTATTTGCTCGACTGGGTGCCCATCTTAAAGAAAGGTGGTATTATAGGCTAATCTTAGAGGGCTGGTCGGGCTGACCTTGGGAAGAGATGCTGGAGCTGACTGTTTTTCTCCAACAACTCAATGGGTGTTTCGCGGGAAGGGGTTAGAGGCCCACACCAGGGATACATGTATTGGGGATTGTAGTAGTACTATACCTGCCTTAGTTTTGTCTATTAGGTGGCTTAATAATAACAATGAATATCATTCATATAGGCTCATGGTTGTGCTTGCATGTGCACGCATGGTTTATATTTCATTCACGGGCTCGGTGGAGCTCACACTCTTGTATATTCTCTTTTAGGTGATTTTGCAGGTACTGGTTTGCCAATGGATGATGAAACTGTTGATAGAACTGTAGATCTTCTTCATGTTATTGATCTACGGAAATTTTGTTATTATTTGAGTTTCTCTCTTTCAAGAAGTGTAATTACCATGACAATGTACTTTTCGAACATAAATGGATATGTATATGGTACAAACACAATTATTTGGGATTTTTTTATAAATTATATAAATCATGTATGGGTCGATCTTCCGTTGCACTCTGATATTAATTTATTATCTTTTACCCTCATTATGTGGTTTGTGACATGTAAGTACTGCTTCTGGATCCTTGGGGATTGGCGGATGTCGTAGGATATCTAGGTCACTTGCCTAAATCCTCCCCGGGGATGGTTTGAGGTGTGACAGAGTGGTATCAGAGCGAGAAGCTCTATTTACATTCACAAACAACGGAAGTAAGATGGTGGGTGGTCTAGAGACAAAGAAATAACAATTTTAAGAAAACATAGAAATTAAGAAATAGAAGAACACAATAGGAGACTAGCCAGGTGCAAAAGCTGATAACATCATAATTGAAGAGGCATAAGCTTTTACATTCAGGAAGGGGATCGAAAGTCCTGTTTACAAATATAGCATAAATGGAAGTACAACTAATAAGTAGACACAAACACGAACATAAAATGGAAGATTTATATTCTACAAAATTTAAAACTAAGTCTACTCTTGAGTTGAACCTTAAGCTTGAAATGATAATCAATGAAGCGTAGATAACTACAGACCCAGTTGTACAATAACCGAACCTTGACAGTCAGGGACTTTTATGTAATTAAAAGGAAAATTGAATACCTCTAGACTCAAACAACCTGTATCAAAATCTTACTCCATCGATGGTCAAACACATCCAGTCCCTGAATTGGGGGCATGTGGGTGCATATCTTTCTTAACACTGCCTTAAGAACGTCGCACCCATGCATTTCAAACTTCTTGTTCCAAATCGTTCTATTCAAATAATTCAAATACGTAAATGTTGCCTCAATATATGAAATATGTTGAATCTTCCTGTTGCATCCAAGTAATCTTAAATCCTAAATTCTTTTCAGAAAATAATCATGGTGCAAACTCGATCTAACAGAAATATTCCTTGTGGAGCATGCCCTCCTGTTACCCCTCCAGTTAATCCTCCCAATGAACCTATTGCTCAGAACATAGAATTTCCACTTACATCTGTACCTAAGGCCCCTCTAGCTCATGCACCTGCACCTCCCCCTGTTATGACTATTAATGAGGTGGCTACCATCATGGCCAATATGATGCAGATCAAGCAACAACAGCAATAAATCCTGTTGCAAATCCAGCAACAACAACAAGTGTTGCTAGCCAATATGACCACTCAGTTTGTGACTGCAATGCAACAACAGCAACAACAGTTCATGACTTGCATGAACACACACTTTCAAGCAGCAAAGCAGGCACATGCTGTACCAAGGACTTCTCCTGTATCTGACACACCACCTGTACCCAAAAAGTCTATGGAGGACGGACAAGGAGTTGAGGGCGTAACAAAATATGGGTCTAGGAAGAGACCTATGAACTCACAAGAGTCTAGAGAACCTCATAAGGCACCCAGAGGATCCTATCCTAATTCGACTCCAACATGCTCTAACAGGGAGGATGCAAATCAACCTAGTCAATCGGCACAATTCACCGCTGCGCCCCGCCCGTCTAAGTCGAACAACCAATGTTATGTTTGCAATCAATCGGGGCATATGGCCAGGGCTTGCTAGTATCGTGGAGCCAAGTACACGTCGTATCTGAATGTCATCTATCCAGAGCAGCCACAACAGGATAGGAGCCCAGAAATGGAACAAAATTTTCAACCTCCTCGGCCGACATCGAGTCAAGCAAGTGAGTGCTCTCCTCAACCAACTGCGCCCACCAAGTGTTTCATGTGCAACAAGCTGGGACACAGCGAGAGAGTGTGCCAGCCGGAGATACAATTCACACTCGCCATTCCAGTCTACTGCCCGGCCTTCCAGCCCCACAAAGATAGAGTTCAAGGGCAAGTATATGCCTTGACCACAGGGGAAGCTGAGGCGAATTCGGAATGACGACAAGTACTCTATCTGTATCATCCTCACCTCTTCAAGTATTAATTGATTGCAGCACATCACACTCTTTCATTCTACTAAGTTTGTTGATAAGAGAATTGTACCCTCGAAGAACTTAGAACACAAATTAGTAGTTAGCACTCTTACTTGAAATGTTGTGAATTTAAAAGAAGCATATGGACCCTCTCCATTGGAAATTCCATATTCATATCTGGATTTTTGAAAGGACAGTAAAAGACTGTAGGCACGTAATTAGCTCTTTGTAAAGTGTTATACTGCAAACCAAATGAATAGAACATTCCAGGCAGAATTCAGGAGAGTGTGAAGTATACTAGGTGATTGAAAGTGAATAATAGATGTGAAGAATTTAAGTTGGTGAAAAGGAAGGAAATGGGTGTTGGTATAACCAAGAACAACCGAGAACAAAAAGAAACTGGAACTGAAGGATTTGACAAAACCTTGTTCAACAATAGGTATGAAGAGGGTAATGGGTCACCGAATGTCTTCTCCATTATTGGGAGTGAACAATAGGGATTCCATCAATATCCCAATTCATTTTAAAGTTGAGTAAGTATTGGAAAACCAGAAATGAAAGTATTCATAGGAAAAGTCGGGCGAACACATGTAATTTAGACTTATGCCTTACGACCCAAGACTATAGGAATGTAGATACTGGATGAAATACATAGACATAATTCAATCTTGCGATTGCTTAAGGTACATGTTTGAGTTCAATTTCCCTTAGACCCTTATAATTAAGCTGAACAGTAGATGAACCAAACCCGAGAGCGATTTAAATCACTTATTGGGAAGTGGATATGTTTGAGAACCAAACCTTTACAGCTCAATCGAAGCAATGACTTGTGCTGATGTGAGACAGAAGCACTTGACGTGCACCATGGACGATCAGGTATTTCTTTGGGTAGCACCAACCAAAGGGGTGATGTGGTTCAATAAAAAAAGGAAGTTGAATCCGAGAATCACGAACAGTGGAGTTATGATTGGCAGAAGTCCATGACGTATTCCATATATCTGTGTTGAAGAAGTACCTCCCAGACTCGACTCATGTCTTGACTCAGGAATCACTTGGGCTTGTTAAGCCACGTAAGAAATTGATTTCCATTAACTTAATAACCACTCTACAATGAATGCCCTAGTGGCTGTGGAAATATTACAAAATATTACAGGGATATGATGCTATATGGAAACAAATATTATGGAGGATCTTTACATTTGGTAAGTGAATTATCTTCAATGATTGCCATAGAGAGAGGGATACCGATCTTGAGTTTCCATATTTGGTTGGATACTCAAGATCGGTTGATACACCCCCTCAAGTGAAAGGTCGGTGAAAGCGGAGCTTCAACTTGTCCCTTAAGAACTGGAAACTCTGTGTGGAGAGTGCCTTGGTGAGGATATCTGCAACTTGATCATTGGTGGAAATAAACTGGACCAAAATTTGTTTCTTAGCCACCAGTTCACGCACAAAATGAAAGTCAATTTCAACATGTTTTGTACGGGCATGAAACACTGGGTTGGCCGATAAGTAAGTAGCCCCAATATTGTCACACCAGAGGATGGGAGGAGACTTGAGTGGGAAACCAAGCTCACCAAATAAAGACTCAAGCCAGATGAGCTCAGCCACAGCATCAACCAATGCCTTGTACTCTGACTCTATAGAGGACTGAGCCATGGTCTTTTGTTTCTTCGAACCCCAAGAAATCAGGTTTGGGCCAAGAAATACAACAAACCCGCTAGTGGAGCATTGATCAGCCCCATCACCAGCCCAGTCAGCATCCGAAAAAGCTTGTAAGCGAAAATCCATGGTGCAGTGAAACAAAAGACCATGGTCCCTGGTTTGCTTGAGGTAGCGAAGGATACGCTTAACCATTCCCCAATGATCTTCAGTGGGTGCATGCATGAACTGGCAGACAAGATTAACAGCGAATGCAACATCGGGTCTGGTCAGGGTGACATATTGCAGTGCCTCAACGATGGAATGGTATAAGGTGGCATCAAAAAAGGGGGCACCCCCTGAAGCAGAAGGTTTGACGGTGGTAGCCATGGGCGTGAGAACACCTTTACAGTCAGCCATACCAGATCGCGATAAAAGATTGCCAATGTAGTGGGCTTGAGAAAGTACCAGACCTTGCGGATGGGGGGAAGCCTCAATACCCAAAAAGAAGTGAAGAGGACCCAGATCCTTGATGGAGAATTCATTCGCAAGAGAGAACATCAGACGGTTGATCTGAGTCAGACTGCTGCCAGTAACTAAAATGTCATCCACATAAATGAGAACATAAATTATGGTGGCACCCTTGCTGTAAAGAAAAAGGGAAGGGTCAGTCTTAGAAGCAAGGAACCCAAACTGAAGAAGGAACTGGGTAAGCCGCTGGAATCAGGCACGGGGGCCTGCTTGAGGCCGTAGAGGGGCCTGTGAATCCTGCATACATGGGTAGGATTAGCAGGATCACTGAAACCAGGAGGTTGGGTCATGTATACCTCCTCAAGTAGGTGCCCATGCAAAAATGCGTTATAGACATCAAGCTGTCGAATAGGCCAATCACGAGCAACAACAGGGGAAAGAACCGTGCGAATGGTAGTTGGCTTGACCACTGGGCTGAAAGTGTCAGTGTAGTCGATTCCATGTTGCTGGTGAAAACCCTTAGCAACCAAACGGGCTTTGTATCATTCAAGAGTGCCATCCGCCTTTCGCTTGATGCGGTACACCCATTTGCACCCTATAAGATTCATACCAGGACGGGGTGGCACCAACGACCATGTGCCATTGCGAACCAAGGCATTGAACTCATCAAACATGGCAGTTCTCCATTCAGGTATTTTATTGGCCCGAGATAAACAAGTTGGTTCAGGGGAGAATGTGGTGGGAGAGGTAGTGGTAAGGGCGTGAGGCAGGTTAGATAGGGGTCGAAGGCGCATAGGGTGCACATTGGTACCGGTTTGTGGTACAAGAGGTGGGGTCAAGGGATCTACCATAGGGGAGGGGGAGGGTAATGGCGCTGCTAGGGAAGAAGGAGATGCTTCCAGGTAGCCACCCGAGATGAAACAGAAGGAGAGTGAGGTGGCAGTAGAGAAGAAGGGGGAGTGGGACGACCAGGAGAGGAGCCAATGGGAGCGACAACCCAAGGTGTCGGTGGGGGTGGTAAAGTGGGGGAAGGAGGAGGACCAAGGATAGATGAGAAAGGAAAGGTTTGCTCATCGAAGCGTACATGATGAGCAATGTAGAGACGCCCAGAAGCACGATCAAGGCAACGGCAGCCATGATGGCTGGGGCTGTAACCCAAAAACACACAAGGAGCGGATCGATAGTCCATTTTGTGACGACTATAAGGCAGCAATAACGGGTAACACAAGCAGCCAAAGGTTCGAAGGAAGAGGTAATCCGAAACTTTTTGAAACACTATTTGGAAAGGAGAGAGACCATTCGAAACCGTGGACGGCATACAGTTAATAAGGTAGACGACGGTCTCAAAAGCATAATGCCAGTATTGCCGAGGAACCGAGGCATGTGCTAGGAGAGACAAGCCAGTCTCAATAATGTGGTGATGACGCCTTTCGACTAAACCCTATTGTTCATGAGTATGGGGACAAGAAACCCGGTGTGATATACCAAGAGAGGCAAAAAAACCGGGGAGAGTATGATACTCACCCCCCAATTGGTCTGAATAGCCTTAAGAGACCTGGAGAAATGACGTTCAACAAGTAATTGAAAATGGCGAAAAGTAGAAAAACTCGAAGAGATTGTGGGATGTGAGGAGCACAGTCTCCACAACTAGATTATCTTGTTGTAAAGGTACCGTGGAGTAGTCGGCTCGATCAAGGAACGTCCAGTTGACAAGAAGATGAAAGGTGGTTGAAGTATCCTCATCAACTTGAATTCCCAAACACATTCAATTTCGAGGACGGAATTTTATAAGGTTGGGGGAATGTTAAACCCGTGCCCAAAAATATGGGTTAATTTGAATTTTTGTTGAAGGTCTGGAACTCGAGGTCAAAGCGACCAGTACACTGTGGTGCATTGATCCCATGGTTGAATTTAATGAGGTAGCCCCGTTGGTGAGAACCTACATACTATTAAAAAGGCAAACACCAACTCCTTGTAACTATACAGGTCATCATCAAATGTATAGCCTAAGGTAGGTACCATCCCTTGATTTCTAGGGCCCTATCCGAGTACATGATACATTAGGCCTTTGAAACATTTAGGGAAGGTTAATAGGTGAAGACATTAACAACGGGGTGATTCGGCACTATTTCATTAAGGAAAAAGAAGAATAAAAGAGAGGCTAGGCTCTTGAACTTAGCTTGAGTGTGAGACGCCAAGCTTGGAATCCTATCAAATTACTCCCAATTTCTAAGGTAAAGACCCAAACCTTGTTAACTTCTTTCTCTCAATGTATTCTTAAACATAGGGTTGATTGGTATTCTGGAATTAAAGATAAGAAGTTAACACCCATTATGCTTGCATATGTTCTATCTTGTTTTAGGTTAATTATAAATCCAATTCCTTTGCATGCATTCTTAAACCCGACAATAGGACCTAATCCTAGTTCTAGGTTGAACTAATGATGACCCTCATCACCTTGAATGTTTGAGTTAAAGCATTTTCAGACCAAACATCAACTTGCATGTTTGATTTGATAATGAGAATTTAATTCCATACATGCATGTTAAATCTCAACACAAATATCAATTCTCACCAAGAGCAGTCATTTGAAATAGAGAGAGATTTACAAAAAAAAAGCATAATTCACACATATCACCCCTGAGGTTTAACGAAAGTATGATTTTACCCCCCAGTTTTGAAAAATTCTGTGCACCCCCCTGAGGTTTACAAACATTAACAAGTAAACCCATTCCGTCAGTTCATGACTAATAGTGTTAAAATCAAGAGGTAAAGTTACAAAAATACCCCTTCAAGAAAAGAAAAAAAAAAACCTACAACTCATCGTCCCCAAAAGGATTGGGGAAGATGAGTTGCAAGTATCCTTCAGTCTTGGATGTGCTAGTGGAGCTTTGTCCTTTCATCTTTGTCAGATCAAGATTGTATCTACCCATTCTCGGTTTCTCTATTTTCACAGGAGAGGATCTGGATTCAGAGAATTCTAATACTCCCTAGTCCAGTTCTCTGCCCTCGTCCTTCTCTCTCTCAAAAAGTTTGAGAGTTGAAAGACAAGGTTGAAGGAGGAATTCACAACAGTGGTGTTTCTGCCGTGGCCCCACTTGAATTGCAGCAGGGCAAACGGAGGAGAAACAAATTTTCCATGATTTCTGCAATTCTAGCTTCAATGGTTTCTATTTTACTAGGCTATGGTACGTCTAAATACTCCATGTTTCTGTTTCTGGCTTCTGTTTCTGCTTTCTTGTCTAATTTCATCTCTGCTTGTCCTTCTTCTTCATTCATTCAGATCTGGTGTTATGAGCGGAGCCACAATTTTCATCAAAGACGATCTAAAGATAAACGACACACAAATAGAAATTCTAGTCGGAATCATCAACGTCTGCTCCCTACTCGACTCTGTCGTTGTTGGACGGACCTTCGACTGGATCGGTCGTCGCTACAGCATCGTCTTTGCCTCTGTAATCTTCTTCGTTGAAGCTTTACTCATGGGTCTAGCTCCAGATTTCGCATGGCTCATGGTGGGTCGGATTGTCGCCGGAATCGGCGTCGATTTTGCTCTCATGATCACTCCGACTTGGATACCTCCAACTCATCTTCCCCAATCAATTTGGGGAAGATGAGTTGCTTTTTTTTTTTTTTTTTTTCTTGAAGGGGTATTTTTGTAACTTTATCCCTTGATTTTAACATTGTTAGTCATGAATTAACGAAATGTGTTTATTTATTAACATTTGTAAACCTCCAGGGAGTACTTAGAATTTTTTAAAACTGAGAGGTAAAATCATACTTTCATTAAAGAGAGAGAGAGAGTGACTGAGTGAGTGTATAGTGTAAAGTAAGCAAAGGTCTTTCACCAACAAATAAAAAGCCAAAGGAAAATGCCACAGGCCCACAACTTTATATCGCTATTAACACCGCCCCTCTAACTTTTCAATTCCACCCACAGGGCCACAACTCAACCTCCTCCGATCAGATCCACTCGCTTCGTCAAATGGAAGTAGAACCCTCACCTCACCGCAAATTCGGCACCAGTATCCACATAACAGCCATCGACGGCATCGTCAACGTAAATTCCCTCTTCACCCTCGCAGTCTTCATCGGTCTCGCTTGGAACCCCACAGACCCAACTAACACCCTCGTCGACGACCCCAACTGCGTCGCCGGCCCCCATGTTGCAGAAGACCTAGTCTCCTTTCATGTCTACTCCTTCAGCTCTTTTCTTTTCTCTAGCATGATCGCTTTGGGTCTTAAACAAGCCATCAGGATTGCGAAGATCAATGGAGGGCCGGTCATACTTCATGATGCTATGATCATGGCAAAGATTAATAAAACGGCATTGAGGGTTGGGATCCTTGTTTCTGCTGTTGGGTCTGTGTCTGGGTGTCTTTTCTTGATGCTTGCTTTGGTGAATGTGGTTCAGATCAAGCTTGGGACTCTGTCTTGTGGGAGTGTAAATAGTTATGGAGCTATTGTGCCTCTTGTTATCCTGGTTCCTGCTGGGCTTCTCATCTATGTCGGCATCATATTGTACGCCTTGACCCGTTAGGTTTTCTACTTCTATTGCCCCAAATTCTCTCTATTTTCATTGCTTTAAACCCAATTTGTCTGTATAATATCTACGTTATACTTACTGGTATATCCTTTGAACACCAAGGGAGGGAGGATTTGTGTATATATATTAGGGGAAAAGAGGTTTTTCTGGTGCTTGTATGCATTAAAAATTGTAACAAGAATGAGCTTACATGTTCCATGATCTGTTTAAGCTTGAACAATGATGGATTTCTGACCCGTTATGTTTTATTCTCCAGAATTTACTTCAATTTTTATCTCTGTCGCCGTAATTTTTTTAGTTTCGTTTCTCGGTTAGCTTACTTTATGCTTTATGAACATGGAGGGAGGGATTTTGTATATTGGAGGAGAAAAAAGAGATTTTCTAACGCATCTATGTATTAAAAATTTTTAACTAGATGAGATTTAATGTCCCTTGACCCTTTTAAACTTGAATTATGATAGGTTTATTGGAGGAATTCTGAAATTATGTGGATCCAAGAAAGTGGTGCTTGATAATTGATAACCTTGAAACCATTGTAGCTGTCAGTCATTGTTCGGGCATTCTGAAGTAGATGAATTAGGTTCTCACCCCCAACTTCTCCTTTTTTGTTGCTTTAACCATAATATGTCACTCTCTTTGGGTTATGCTTGATAATTTGATGTTCTTTGGAACTATTGTCGCTGTCATTGTCATTGTTAGGACATTCTGAAGTAGATGAATTAGGTTTTCATCCCCCAACTTCTCCTTTTTTGTTGCTTTAGCCATAATTTGTCACTTTCGTTTCTGGGTTATGCTTACTTGTATACTATATGATCATCAAGGGAGAGTTTTGTTATATATAAGAGGCAAACAAAGATTTTTCTAATGCTTGTATGGATTTATAATTGTAACTAGATGAGCTTCATGTTCATTGGCCTGTCTCAGTATGAATTATGATGGATGTATTAGTTCTCCTCCTCATCTTTGTTCATAGATCCATGAAAGTTTTTCCTGATAATTTGATGTTCTATGGAACCTTTTTTACTGTTCTTGTCGTTGATTGGCATAATGAACCATATGAATTAAGGATGGAGAAATTGTATTGGAGGTGGAGGATGATGGGGATCAGAATAGTTGATGACTATGTTCTGTCAGCCAGATTAGTTGATCTGTTGGGGATCAGTATAGCTGATGACTATGTTCTGTCAGTCAGATTAGTTGATCTGTTCTGAGGAGAGAATATATCTGCAATTGTACTCTCACTCATTTTAGATCTTTTTGTTCATTTTGTTTGCTTGTAATTTCATTTATTTTAGGGATTACACCTATGTACATTGGTTTGATAATTGGTTGGCTGTGATTTTTTTGGGGCCAATAATAAATGACTAGGTCCAAGTATGACAGCTAGCAATTTGAAGGGTTACTTCAGGGAGTATGCAATCCTTTGGAATGAAACTAATTCCCTTATTTTTGGGTGAAAGGAACGACACTACATTGTTGCATCTGACATGAACAAATCCCAAAAAGAATGCCCCTTGACCTGCTCTATTCAAGATCAGTTATAGTTCTGCTCAAGCACCTGACCATGATTCCTTATACAGTGTATTCATTGGCATCCACAGGTAAGGCTGGTGTCCATTTCTTTATGGTACTGCTATTCTAATATTGTTTGAATTACCAGGAACAAACCTACTTGTGTGCTCCAAAATAACAGCAATGGATTCTGATTTCTGTTTTGAGGACATCCTCTGTAACTGAATTATGAATCCATGGGTCCATCTGATGGCACAGATCTAATTTGGATGTCTGTGTTAGATAGATCACTGCCAATTTTCTTTTCTAAAAGCTGCATGGGCGTTCATGTTTGCCATTAAGCATTGGTTCATTCAGTTACATCCCATATGACATTCTCCCCAACTCCCTTTTTCTGTTTATGCTTGGAGCAAGAATGAGAGATACTTTACAACAAGGCCAAATGGTTGGTAATAGGTTATACCTTTTAGTTAGTTGCTTAGTTTTCAAAGCCAATAGGTTCACCTTGATGGAGCTGAAGGTATTCAGCAGCCCATGCAACACTTGAAGACTGTTCAAGAGACCCTAGATGGAATATGTAAGAATTTTCCAGTATTTTTGAATCATCTGGAATGGCAGGTGCCCCCGGATGAAAAAACCTCAAAGGACAGAGGGCAAGCAAATTAGCTTTTTTATCTTTGCTGAACTGAACTGAATTGAACTCTGTATGTGTGTGTGTGTGTGTGTTTCAGGTCTTCCATTTGTTTGTAGTATTGGGTTATGTGTCCATTCTTCCATTTGTAGCCAATTGAACTAGAAGGTTAGGAACTCTCTCTGCCGAAAATTATTTCCCCATCCCTACCACGGTGGATTTATAGGATTCTAAAGTTCGTCAAATACCAATAGAACTAAAATCTAAGGAAATAGTGTATGCTACTTATAAATGTAGAAGTTTTTCAATCATGTAGATTGATGATTTGTTCATTTTAAATATTGGATAGATGGAATGCGGCCCAATGGATATGCTACGTCTCACCCTATAAGAAGATTTTCATCTTGTAGGTTTTTTTTTTCTTTTATTATTATTATCAGGAAACATAAAATTTTATTCAAAATCAAAACGCTCCTCCCAGAAGAGGAAAGTACAAGTAAAGAGGGTGGTCTTTGCCACTATACTCGGGAGATACCCCTACGAAGAGCCCCCGTGGCCAACGGATGAGCCTCCCTATTACAGCTCATCCCTATTACAAGACCTGGGAACAAACTGGAAAAAAAAAGACATCATTAGTACCATAAAGTAGTAAACGTGTTTGGTTCTTTTTCCGGTTCGCTCATTCAATCGATTTACCGTAAAGTCGGTCTACCGTAACAAACAATATTAGTAAAGAGCGTGGGCATGCCAGAGTCTTCAAGACTTAAAGTAAAGAAGATTATACTTCTAAATTCTATCAAGCTATGTAGATCATCATCTTACCTCGGTTGCTCCAAGGACTTTAAATGAAAGACAAGGTTGCAATGTATGAAAAAAGGGATAATCATAGAATAGTGAACTTGAGAAATCGAGAACTTCTATTGATCTTGATGTGGGTACATAGTGATAAACCCAAAATCACCCTTGACCACTCAGGGATTGCCGCGTGTCCTAGCCCAAGAAGGGGGACCAACTCAGGACCAGAACCAAACAGGCAAACCAAGGAGAGATTCGACCCACACCGGACTGCCTTTGGGGCGGACCGCCTTGGGCGCGGACTGAACCCCGGGCGCGAACCCTAGACGCGGACTGCCTGGGCGCGGACCAAAGACCCCTGGCGCCAACTACCCCAGGCGCGGAGTGAACCTCGGGCGTGGATTGCCTGGGCACGGACTGAAGACCTCGGGCGCAGTCATCCTGGGCACAGTCAACCCCAGGGACGAACCCCTTTGGGCACGGTCTCCATCGAACACGACGACCACCACCACCATCAGCAAAACAGATCACATTACGAAGGACTCTAGGCCATTGCCTATCAGTCACGTAGTCTAAATGGACTCATACTCTGGGAACCTCATCTACCACGTAGATAGGTCTATCCATCAAGGATACCAAGTCTATCATGACACTACGTCTCTCAGGAAGACGACTACCAGGTCTATCGTGAAACCACATTTCACAGGAAGACAACCAATCAAGGATGAACCCTGCTACTCAGGGACTCTATCGACTACAAAGGCTACTCTACATCAACTGGGACTCTCCACACCTCCACACTCTACTATAAAAGGGAAGGTACTCTACCCTATCAACCCATCTTGAATACTATTATTCATTTGTTTGCTCAGGAGATCTGACTTTGGCATCGGAGAGTCCTAGGCCAGAACCACACCGGTTCTCCTTTGTCATCCCCTGGTTCTTTTGCAGGTTACGGCACTCAAAAAGACCTTTGAACGATTTTCTGACGCAACAGATTGGCGCCGTCTATGGGAACGATGCTAGGCCATCATATCTACTAGCTTGTTTTCATACCTGTTTAGTAATGGCACCACGAGGCAAGAAGACCGCTCCCTCCACCAACAATGCCCCGAGGGAGGGGAATGGATCACCTCCTCCAGAGAGCTCACGTCACAGGGTCAATGACCACATCTCTCACAAGGAAGAGATCCCAGAGAACCACCAGGCTGAGGTAGTTAACCTCAACCCCGAAGCAGCCATTGAAGCCACCGTGGAGCCATTACCTAATTCCAATGCACCGGCGACTGTAGGTCAGATCAATGACTTGCAACGCCAGATCCTTCGTGACCAACAACTCTTCCGCGATTACCTGAGGCAGCGTACAACATCCCATCGTCGTAAGATGGATCCTCGACGAGAGCAGAGCCCTAGGAGGACACCTCCCAGGGGTGATAGGTCAGAGAGGCACACCAGACAACGGGGAGATCCCTCCCAGCATCTTAGGAGAACAACAGACCTCCCAGTACGGTCAGACCGTGGGAGAACACCATCGCACCGATCTGTGGTACCCAGTCCAGAAGGCTCAATTAGGAGGTCGGTGTTCCAAGATCGACTAGGAGGAAGTCACACATCAGGGCGGAGCCAGACCTATCGAGAAGAAAGCCCCTCACGTTCACGCCAGGGGTCATCTCGACATGACCATTTGCCATCCCGCCAACACTCAAGATGGGAGGGAACTTCAAGGAGAGGTCGAGAACGAGGTCGCAGTGAACATCTAGCCAGACATGAGGGACAGTCACGAGAAGATGAGCTAGACAAGAGACTACGAGATTTAGATGAGAAGCTAGAAGGATTGAAGAAGCAGACCAATGGCGAGACACACTCGACACCCGGGCAACATCCGTTCTCGGCAGAGATCATGGCAGCCACACTCCCCTCCAGGTTCAGGTTACCCACCTTCGAACTCTACAGTGGTACCACGGACCCCAATGACCACATCAACTACTTCAATGGGATGATGACCTTATATGGGGGGATCAGACGTGGTCTCCTGCCGAGCATTCCCTGCATCCCTCAAGGGTGCAGCTATATCATGATTTTCCAAACTACGATCGAGGTCGATAAGTTCATTCACAGAGTTATGTAGACAGTTCGTCACCTGCTTCCAGAGCAACGTCAAGCAGAAGAGGACCACAGTCAATCTACTAAACATGGTACAGAACCCTGGGGAGTTCCTTAGGGAGTACGTCACCAGGTTCACCAAGGAGTCCTTGGAGGTTAGAGGCTTAGACGACCAGACCCAGCATGCAGCCTTGGCTGGGGTCATCAGAGACTTGGACTTGATCAAGGACTTGGCGCCACATGAGACCAGGACCATGAAGGAGTTTCTGGAGCGGTGTAACGAGTTCGCCAACATGGCCGAGGCACTACAGGGTCGGAAGAAAGTGATAGATTCCAAGCCACAGGATAACAAGAGATCAGCGTCGAACGACTATAAAGAGAGCAAGAGGTCGAGGTCCGAGGACGACCACCAATGGCCGCGGACAAGAGACTACGGCCAAGAGGCAATGGCCAAAAGACCACAACCAAGAGGCCACGGCCAAAGAGGCATGGTCGTCATCAATGGGCATCACCTGTAAAGAGAGAGGAAAAAAAAAAAAAAAAAAAGAAGAGAGAAGAGAAGAGAAAATGAAGACAACGCATACCAGGCACGGTCCAAAGCATAGACCGAGCACGGATTGAAGCCTCGGGCGTCGATCAAAGCTTGGGTGCGGATCGAAGCTCGGGCGTGGATCGAAGCACTGGGCGCGGATCAAGAGCTCGGCATGGATCGAAGCATAGGCGCCAATCGAAGCTTAGGCGCTGATCGAAAGCTCGGGCGGGGATCGAAAGCTCGGGCGCCGATTGAAGCTTGGGCGCGGATCAAAAGCTCGGACGTTGATCGAAAGAACGAAGCTTGGGCGACTATCGAAGCTTGGGCGCGGATCGAAAGCTCGGGAGCGGATCGAAAGAACGAACCTTGGGCGCCGATCGAAGCTTGGGTGCAGACCGAAGCTTGGGCGTGGATTAAAAGCTCGGGCGTCGATCGAAATAGCAAGCTCGGGCGCCGATCGAAGCTCGGGCGCTCACCTCATAAGAGCAGGGACAAGACAGGAGCCAAGTAGTACGAATGTAAGCACAAAGCAAAGGCCAAGCACCAAGCATACACGCTGCAAAACAAGCCAAAGCCCAATGGCTGGGCAAGAACAAGAGGCAACAGTCAAGAAACAAAGAGGTGGTACACAACTCTTTGCCACCAAAAAGCAAACATCAGGCTGGCCAAGCCATCAAAGCAAGGCCAATGGCCAAGAGAGATCAAGCAAGCATGCAGAAGGCACCACAATTCATTGCCTCCCAAAAGCAAACACTTGAGGGCACCAAAAAGCAAAGACCAAGTTAAAAAAAGGTTCGAGGCCAGCAGATCCGCAAGCTGGGCATGTTCGAGGTTCGAGGTTCGAGGTTTGAGGTCTGAGGTCTGAGATCAGAGTTCACGAATGTTCGAGGTTCGAGGTTCGAGGATCGAGGTTCGAGATCAGAGTTCACGAATGTTCGAGGTTCGAGGTTCGAGATCAAAGTTCGCTAATGTTTGAGGTTCAAGGTTCGAGGATCGGGGTTCGAGGTTCGAGGTCCAATATCAAAGTTCGCGAAGGTTCGAGGTCGAGGTTCGAGAAGAGAAGTTCATAGAGTTCGAGATGGTTCAAATACCAAGGTCCGTAGACCACCAAGGCGTAATGCCACCAAGGTTCGTAGACCACCAAGGCACAATGCCACCAAGGTCCGTAGACCACCAAGGCCTGTTGGCCACCAAGGTCCGTAGACCACCAAGGCCCGTTGGCCATCAAGGTCCATTGGCCACCAAGGCGTAATGCCACCAAGGCCCGTTGGCCACCAAGGTGCAATGCCACCAAGGCTCGTTGGCCACCAAGGTCCGTTGACCACCAAGGCCCGTTGGCCACCAAGGTCCATTGACCACCAAGGCGTAATGCCACCAAGGCCCGTTGGCCACCAAGGCACAATGCCACCAAGGTCCGTAGACCATCAAGCGCAATGCCACCAAGGTCCATAGAACACCAAGGCCGCCACCAAGGTTTGACAACAACCAAGGCTCAAAGCAAAAGTGCAAAGTCTACTCTCTTGAGCACTCAGGGATTGCCACGTGTCCTAGCCCAAGAAGGGGGACCAACTCAGGACCAGAACCAAACAGGCGAACCAAGGAGAGATTCGACCCACATCGGACTGCCTTGGGCGCGGACCGAAGACCCCGGGCGCCGACTACCCCGGGTGCGGAGTGAACCCCGGGAGTAGATTGCCTGGGCGAGGACTGAAGGCCCCTGGCGCGGTCATCCTGGGCGCAGTCTACCCCAGGGACGAACCCCTTTGGGCGCGGTCTCCATCGAACACGGCGACGACCACCACCATCAGCAAAACAGATCACATTATGAAGGACTCTAGGCCACTGCCTATCAGTCACGTAGTCTAAATGGACTCATACTCTAGGACCCTCATCTACCACGTAGATAGGTCTATCCATCAAGGATACCAAGTCTATCATGACACTACGTCTCTCAGGAAGACGACTACTAGGTTTATCGAGACACCGCGTTTCACGGGAAGACAACCAGTCAAGGATGAGCCCTGTTACTCAAGGACTCTATCGACTACAAAGGTCACTCTACATCAACTGGGACTCTCCACACCGCCACACTCAACTATAAAAGGGAAGGTACTCTACCCCATAAACCCATCTTGAATACTATTATTCGTCTGTTTGCTCAGGAGATCTGACTTTGGCATCGAAGAGTCCTAGGCCGAAACCACACCAGTTCTCCTTTGTCATCCCCTGGTTCTTTTGCAGGTTACAGCACTCGAAAGGACCCTTGAACGATTTTCTGACGCAACACATAGTACTACATACAAAGGATATACCATTATTACAAAAAATTAAAGAAGAACTTGAGAGAGAGAGAGAGAGAGAGAGAGAGAGAGAGAGAGAGAGAGAGAGAATGAATGATCGCAAGGATCGGGAGGGAGAAGAGGATTACACAAAGAAAATATAAATGCATAAAGAAAAAAAGATAATTTAAATTGCAGGTTTGTTGGTTGATTGAGAGATCCCTTCTTATGAAATTTTGACTTTTATAACATTCTTAGTAGTTTCTGATGGGTCCTAGTAGTTTTCAACAATTTTCACTCATCATTTTGAATTTGAATTTGGATTTGAATTTGAACATTCCAAGTGGTTAAGCAATTTCCCAGCCATTATCTAATGGTTTGATTGAGCTCGGAGATGCCTCCGTGATACGACAAGCCTTCCAAAGTTCCAAATCAAAGAAGCATAAGATCACTGAGAGCTTTACCTTTACGTTTTTTGAAATTCTAATGAGCAGGACAGCAGCATTTCCAGGCGTTCCATCGTATGCTTCATGAAAATCGTGTTTTTGATTTCAAAATTTTCTTTCTTGGAGTTGAAGAAACATGCAAGAGAAAAAGTAGCTCTAGGCACCCACATCTTCTTGGCATTTTTTCGGCTAAGAGCGGTAGCCGAAGGTGAAGTCAAACCAACTTTATAAACCATACGCGAAGAACAATAAATGACGAAGAAAGTGGATTGATTAATCAAGGACCTTCCGCCGTCACTACGGGCACTTCGGTCGTCGACCATCATGCTGACCAGTCATGGAGATGATAAAAAAGAAGAGGTTGCAAAAGAAAAGATAATCAAGAAGAGCAAGGGTTTGAGAGCGGTTGCCTTTTGTGAAGTTGTCTGGTTGCTTCTTTTATTGTTTGTTCTACTTGCGTCTTTTCTGGTATTAACTGATATGAAGAGAGAAAATTAAAACAATGGTGGGGATTGAGGAGTGTTGGAATATGGAATCAGAATTTCATTCACATTTGTGTAATCGGTTACAAGGTACATATATAGAGGATCCTTGGATCCAAAGAGATAATATTCTCACATGTGATAATAGGAAAGAAATCCCATATCACATGTGGCTATACAGGTAAGCAAATATTCTCAAATCAATGTAAGTATAGTAAGAGTACAAATGGAAGGTAATCTACATGGTAGGTAGTGAAAAGATGGAAGGGAACAAATATAGCACGTTCCAAGAATGTGAACGGCTATATTTGTCAATACAGCCCCTTAAGATGAAGATTTGGTGTGCCGGAGCTTTAGCTTGTCTCTCATGAACTGAAATCGGACAGATGGCAGCGCCTTTGTCAAAATATCAGCGATCTGATCATGGGTAGAGATAAATTGCACTTGGAGTGATTTGGCAGCTACTCGTTCACGAACAAAGTGGAAATCAATTTCCACATGCTTGGTGCGTGCATGAAATACGGGATTTGCTGACAAATACGTAGCACCAATGTTGTCGCACCATAAGATTGGCGCAGTGGGCTGGGGTATGCCCAATTCCTGGAATAGTGCCTATAGCCATATCAACGCAGCGGCCGCATCTGCAAGAGCCTTGTATTCGGCTTCGATGGAAGAACGGGATACCATTTTTTGCTTCTTTGAATTCCAGGATATCAAGTTCGGACCCAAAAATATAGCATAGCCCCCAGTGGACCTTCGATCAATAGGGCTTCCTGCCTAGTCAGCATCAGTGTAGGCCTGAAGGGTCATAGAAGTCGACCTTTGAAAGAATAGCCCGTGTGACATGGTACCCTGCAGGTAGCGTAGGATCCTTTTGACATTGCTCCAATCTTCAGCTTTAGGGGAGTGCATGAACTGACATACACGATTTACTGCAAAGGCCACATCCAGTCTAGTGAGAGTGACATACTGCAGGGCCCCCACAATAGACCTGTAATTGCTTGGATCAGAATATGGCGCACCCCTGAATCCGATGGCTTGGTGGATGTAGGCAATGGTGTATTAATGGGCTTGCAATCCTTCATTCCAGCCCGAGCCAATAAATCAGTGATGTATCGTTTTTGGGAGTGAACCAGGCCCCCTTGTGTTGGATGGGCTTCAATGCCCAAAAAATAATGTAACGGGCCCAAGTCCTTGATTGAGAATTCCCTGGCCAGGCTATTAAGAAGAGCTGTAATGGTCGGCTGTGAGTCACCAGTAACCAATATGTCGTCAACATAAACCAGCACATAGGTCACTGAACCACCCTGCCGAGAAATAAACAGTGAAGTATCAGTTTTAGAGCCTATAAAATCAGTGGAAAGTAGGAACCTGGACAACCTTTGGAACCAAGCTCGTGGGGCCTTTTTAAGTCCATAAAGAGATCTGTGAAGTCTGCACACATGATCTGGATGGGACTTGTCTTCGAATCCTGGCGATTGGGCCATGTAAACTTCTTCAACCAATTCCCCATGGCGGAATGCATTTTGTACATCAAGTTGTCGTATGGGCCAGCCCTTACACACGGCTAAAGAAATGACAGTCCGAATAGTTGGTTGCTTCACCACAGGACTAAAAGTCTCACCATAGTCCACCCCTTGCTGTTGGTGAAATCCTTTGGCCACGAGACAGGCCTTATACCTCTCAATAGAACCATTTGCTTTCCTTTTGATGCGAAACACCCACTTGCAGCCAACCAAGTTTTGATTCGTAGATGGTGGTACCAAACTCCATGTGCCATTGCACAACAGAGCATTGAATTCCTTAGTCATGGCCGTACGCCAGTCAGGGCTTTTTACAGCCTGGGTAAAACAGGTTGGTTCAATGGGTTGGGCTTGGGAAGTGGGTAGGGCTGTGAGCACTGTTTTGTGGGAGCGCAAGCGCATAGGATGATGGGTAGGTGGCAGTGGTGGGTGTGTGGTGGTTGTTGGACCCGAATAGAGGTCCAAAATGGATCGGGTACACCGAGGTGGAGAGGTGGAGCCGGACACAGGGCTCGACAGAGGGTTTATGGGACTCATGGGTGGTGATGGTGGAGTTGGTGAGGATGGTGGTGAGGATGAGTGTGGTGATGGTGGTGAGGAAACGGCCTATGGGGGCAATGGCATAACAGTGTTGGGTGCAACAGCCCAAGGTATTGGAAATTGTGTGTGTGGCTTTGGTGAAGGGGTGTGGGTGGCAAATGGGAAAGTATCCTCAGAAAAAGATACATGGCAAAAAATTTGTATACGTCCAGTTGCCTTATGAAGACACCGATAGGCTAAATGGGAGGGCCTATACCCTAAGAAGACATAAGGAGCGGATCTATAATCCAGTTTGTGCGCATTCAATGGGTGAAGAAGAGGAAAACACAAGTACCCAAAGACACGAAGAAATTCATAATTGGGAATACGATGAAATAAGAGCTGATAAGGAGATACCCTTGAAGAAACCCGAGAGGGTAAGCGGTCGATTAGAAAAACCGCCGTTTCAAATGCAAATATCCAATAAGTTTGAGGAACTGAAGCATGGGCCAGTAGGGCTAACCCGGTTTCAACAATATGCCGGTGTCGGCGTTCTACTACCCCTTGCTGCTCATGGGTATGGGGAGCAGAGATTCGGTGAGCAATCCCAACATCACTAAAAAATTTCGGTAAGGTCCTATATTCGCCCCCCGCCCAGTCCGTTTGGACAGATTTGATTTTCCTGTCAAATTATCTTTCGACAAGCTTTTGGAATGTTAGAAAAATACCAAAGACCTCGGATTTACGTACCATGGGGTAGAACCAAATAAATTTCGAATAATCATCAACAAAGACCACAGAATAACGATGGCCAGCAGGGGAGGGAGTAGGGCTAGGACCCCAAACATCACTAAATATGAGTTCCAAAGGAAATAAACTTCTAGAGAAAGTTTCGCCCAAAGTTTGGCGACAGGCTTTCCCCATTTGGCAAGCAGTATAAATCTTATTCAAAGAAGAATTGAAAGAAGATAAATTATTGTTTTTAACAATATTATGAAGAAGTTGAGCATGAGGGTGGCCAAGCCGATAGTGCCACCCATCAAGGGAAGTGCGGCAGGTGAGATTTGTTGAAGGAGGAATGCGCACAGGAATGGTAGATAGACCGCCATTACTCGGACCGGACAGAATGGTAGCCTTGGTTCTCCGATCCTTCACAAAAAAATAAGAAGGATGAAACTCAAAAAAGACATCATTATCAATGGAAAAACGATTAACAGAAAGTAATGGTTTACAAATGGAAGGGACATGTAGTACATCAGATAAAACCAAACTACGAGATAAAGAGGGAGAAGGAAGTGAAGATATACCAATATGAGATATAGGAACACCCTTACCATTGCCAACTTGCGAAGAGTCAGATCCAGTATATGGGTCATAGGACGATAAAGCATGTAGGTCAGGGGTTACATGATGGGTTGCGCCTGTGTCCGGGTACCAAGGTAACGGTTGGGTGTTGGTGTGTGTGGGTGTAGGTAGAAGTGGTGGTGCGGATTGGGTGTGGTACTTGGCATAATGAGCGGTTGGGTTGGTGTAGTTTTGGTAGTGGTATGGAGATGGGGCACGGCCAGGTAAGGTAAAGTTTGGTGGTGGTTTAGGTTTGCTGTAGCAATTAACGATGTCATGTGTATCCCTATTACACCAATGGCACCAAAGGTGTGTGCCTGGAGAACGACCACGTCCCCCCCTTCCCCGACCACCATGACCACGCCATGGACCACCCCCTCGGCCAGAGAAGGGTGGACGGCTGTCCTGTTGTGAGGAACCTCTTTGAACCTGATTCGCAGAGGGGGGGTTGCTATTGCTACCAGCATCTATAAGTGAAAGCTTTGATAACTTCGAGCCATGCAGAAATTCATGACTGAGGAGCATGGCGTGCAGATCATCGTATGGCAATGGCGTCGTCCTCGTGAGAAGAGAGGAGACGATGTTATTAAATTCAGGTTGCAGACCTCTAAAAATATGTAAATTAAATGTGCTTTGTCTCAACGGATGGCCAGCAGCACTGAGTTCTTCGGAGATCGTCTTTGCCAGTTGTAAGAAAACGGACACAGATTCATCAGACTTTTGTTCCAGATCCTGTAAAGCCATAGTAAGGGACATGATGCGGCTCTCTGAAGGAGAGGAGAATGCTGTGTGCGAGGTGTCCCAAATATCCTTGCTCATGCGTTTGCCAAGGATCAATGGGAAGACCTCCTCAGAGAGAGAAGAGAGAAGTAAACTACGTAGCAAAGAGTCTTGGCATCACCAGGTGCTAGCAACTACGGATTTTGTAGGACAAGGTGTTGTTCCATCAAGATGGCCGAATAGTCCTTGGCCATCAAGAAATGGTTCGAGCTGGGTCTGCTAGAATAGGTAGTTCTTCGATGTGAGTTTCGCCGAGATATAGTGGTGGGCATGATGTAGTGAGGTTCCAGATGAGAGAAGAGGGGTAATGGCGCTGCTAGGGTCCACGGCTCCAATGGTGGAGCTATCAGTAACGTTGTCTCCAGCCATGGAGAAGAGAGAAAAGTAGAGGATGAAGCTCGTGTGAGCAGTTAGGCTCTGATTACCATGTTGGAATATGGAATCAGAATTTCATTCACATTTGTGTAATCGGTTACAAGGTACATATATAGAGGATCCTTGGATCCAAAGAGATAATATTCTCACATGTGATAATAGGAAAGAAATCCCATATCACATGTGGTTATACAGGTAAGCAAATATTCTCAAATCAATGTAAGTATAGTAAGAGTACAAATGGAAGGTAATCTACATGGTAGGTAGTGAAAAGATGGAAGGGAACAAATATAGCATGTTCCAAGAATGTGAATGGCTATATTTGTCAATAAGAAGTGAATGGGTAGGAAAGTGGTATAGTAGTTATGGTGGTTTATATCATACATTAGAGACGTACAAGCACATGTTTCATGTTTGAGATATTGAAATAACCACTTTCCCACTTAAACTATACAGTCGATGGCAAACTGAATATTGAGTTGTTACGACACTAAAAATGGAGAAAAAGGGCCTTTGCACGGCTCCGAGGCCAATGCCATTACAATCACAGGCACAATGGATCCATGTTTTGTCCCCTTCAAGAAAAAAAAAACCTACAACTCATGAGTTGCAGGTATCCTTGAGTCTTGGATGTGCTAGTGGAGTTTTGTCCCTTCATCTTGGTCGGATCAAGATTGTCATCGTCGGCCCAATTTTTTCTTCATCTTCTTCTTCTTGCTGGTCTGGAAAGGAGGTGATGAAACTTTCCCCATATGAGAGATATTGGCCATGGTGCCTCACCACCCATCTCAAAGATCTCTCGGACTTCCCTAAATTTTCTAGCAACCTGTTTGCTCCATCTCCCTAACCCTCACCGTTTCTCAATTCGCAAGTTTGGGCCATCGATGGAGGTTGGAATCGAAGAATGAAAGAAGAGGAGAAGGGTTTCAGGCGGACAAAGTTAGGATTTTGGAGAGATGGGGGTTTGGCAGAGAGGGTTCGAAGGATCTGAAAAGAGAGTGATCATAGGGTTCGATTTCTAATGACTTGGTTGGATCCAGCAGCCCTAGACACTAACTCGATTTCCTCATCTCGGTCTGAACAATGGGAGCTTAATTAGATGGGTATCCTTCAACCGAATTCACCATTGAAAGTGAATTAAATGGGAAGTTGCAGGTGGGGCTGGAAGGTTAACCTCCCTTTCCATGGTTGTATCTAGATGGCAACCCATTTTCGTCCCAAACTTCTCATGCCCTAACTCCAATCTTTCTGTGATATACTTCCTTGAAACCAGAATTGTTTTGTAGCTATCGCCCACCTTGATTTCTGGAGATTACTTTTAATATTATAATGGGTTTTGGCTATGTGGCATGGATTCAAGAGATTCCTTGGTATTTTGGATGAGGGAGCTTCACCTTCCCGTGCTCTGTTTCCATTGGGAGGTAGATATTGATCTATTTTAATATCTCACGTGTACAATAATCCAAAAAAAAAAAATGGAGATGGCGGCAGGGGGAAAGATGGTTGCTGTGAGTAACTCAATTCAATAGTAAAAGAGAAACCTGAAATTAGGATTTGAAAACGGAATCTGAAACTGGGTTTTTTGAAATCATACTTGCCATAGGATTCTAAGAAAACATTATCAAAATCAAATTTTGCAACCACAGAGATGTTCATAATAGAAACCACTATGCTATGCATGGAACCAGATTTGAAACCCCGTGGCTCGTAGGGGAACCCGAGGATTTGGAGAAGGAGGAATCAATAGAAGGTTCCGAGATCTCCGTCAGCAAAGAAAGCAAAGGTACCCTCGATAACTCCTCTTTGCAATTAGTATTAGAGATTCAATTAGGAGGAGAGAGCAACTCATCTTCCCCAATCGATTTGGGGAAGATGAGTTGCAGGGTTTTATTTTCTTTGCAAGGGCAACTTTGCCATTTCACCTCATGTTTTTAACGGTTTAGTCATAAAATGACTGAATGGGTTTAAGTGTTAACGTTTGTAAACCTCAGGGAGGTATGCAGAATTATCCAAAACTGGGGGGTAAAACTATACTTTCGTCAAATCTCAGGGGTGGTATGTGTAAATTACCCTTATTTTTTTACCCTGATTCTTGTTTTGCTACTTATTTTTGACATTTTAAATTCAATCCATGCATTAGTTTCACATAAAGAACTCTAAAAATAATGTTGTGGTTTTGATTCAAGTTTGATACTGTATATTGTTCTTGGACATGATATCGAATAAGGTTTGACTAGAATATAATACCTCCAATATAAATTAGATTTAAGCAGTTTTGGATTTATTAGAAAGCTTTGTTTTGATAGTTTTCTAACAAATCCAAGATTGCTTAAATCTGGTTTATATTGAAGGAGTTATGTACTGATCAAACTTAATTTGGTGTGCGCGAATGCTGTCAAAATTGCTTTGAATGAAAATATTTTTTTGAACATCAAAACTAATGAATATCTTACTGCAGTTTGGTTTTTAGCAATGTTTACCATATTAAGATTTATAGAAAATTTTTAGATTAGAGAAAAACCCTAGCATTAGAAAGTTGAAAATTGCACCTACCATCGAAAATCCAGTTTTTATTCTTGAACTGAAGGTTTACTTTTTTTTCTTTTGGAATTTGATTTTTTAACTATTTTTATTTGATTCAAATAGGGGGTATTTGCTTATTTATGAATAATATTTTAAGTAAATGAAATACCAATACAAAATCATTTACTTAAATGATATTAGGCATAAATAAGTGTCTGGCCTGGTTATTGGCATACTTAAGTATCTGTACTTGTTTCGAGTCAGGTTTCCCCAAGTTTCGATGGGCATAAGTATCAAAACTTGTGAAATTACCAACATCTCGGTTGAAACAAGTCAAAACCAGTCGAAACCATCGAATTTCGATCGAAACCCTGGATTTTTTAAAATCACCCTTCAATTCGTCTCAGAAACCTGCAAAACCGAATTAACTCGGTGGTTTCGACAGGTTTCGGTCGAGTTCTTCTTCCACGTTCTTGACCGATTAAAATAAGAAGGAAACAACCAATTCCACTTTACCTTTATATTGCCTATTGTTTGATAGATTTACTGAACAAGAAAAAATAAAAAGAGAAGTGTAATCTGACTCATGGTTTGATGTGATGTAACACCATGTCTTTTTTTTCCTCATTTATCTCATTCGGTCTCCTCCATATCTCTGTAACAAGAGAGAGAGAGAGAGAGAGAGAGAGAAGCTTCTCGTCACCACCATGGGACACTTCATCAACCCCAAACCGCTCGGTCTGCCATAGCCGTTTCCACAGATTTTCATGGCTGCACATTTGTTTGGTCTCCTCCATAATAATAACAGAGAAGAGAAAGTAATATATGATAAATTAAACTAATGCAGTAAAATGATAAAATAAACTAATGTAGTGTTTTGTGTGCAGACAAACTCTAACGATCCTTATTAAAGTCATATAATTGAGCTCAAGAGTACTAGAATCTATCAATTATGTTTCCCGGAGGAGGTCTAATCTTTTGTCGTGAAAAGTCTAATGAAAACATATGCTTGATCATACAAGGAGAATTTGAATCATAAACTTGAGGAACGCATTTGATTACAGAACTTGGAAATAAGATATTAAAGACTTGATGACTTACAAGAACTTGATAATGGAATACAGACTTGATGATATAATAATAATTTGAAGAACACTTGGATGCTTAGAGCGCAGATAAGAGAACTCCTTCTTCGCTTATGGACTTACAAACTCAAAATGAAAAAACTGAAAACTGGGGGTGTTGAGCTCTGAGAGTAAAAAACAGAGTATTCGCCTCTCCAAATTCGGTGTCCTTGTTTGAAAAATACTCCTCTAATTTATAGATGGAAGGAGATCCTATTCTCTCCGTGAAGTTTGTTGATGACTTGTGTAGATTTTGGATTTTTGCTGAAGGAATCTTGCATGGGATGTCTTCTCTAAGAATCTTGCAGATTTTTATTTTTACTGAAGGAATCTTATAGGGAATGTCTTCTCTTTGCTGAAGGAATCTTGCAGGGGATGTCTTCTCTTTGTTGAAGGAATCTTACAGGGGTTGTCAAATCTTCTTCCTTTTCTTTCAGCATTTGGATTTGCTTTCTTTGTTCATGATGTGGGAATTTTTCGGTCAAATGAGTGGCATTGATCCGGAATCTTCTAGGATTGCTATGTCAGTCCAATAGATGATTTTGGATTGGTAACTTCAAGGATATCGCTAAGGCATTCCATGTGTCATAGATACTGTTTTCCTCATTGGTTTGATCCAGGGTTTTTACCATATTAGAGTGGGCCTGGTAGTGGCTTGACTAACTAAATCCTGAGTTAGTAACAGGAACACTTCTTTTGCCAAGTGTTACTTGCAACTCCTTTTTTTAGTAATTTGCTTACCTTGTGCTACCTTTCATTTGAATGGACTTTCCTTTGGTTCTGGCCACGGACCTAGCTGTTGAAGAAGTAACTTGCTATGTGAGGAGATCATCACAGTCTTCATATGCGTCTTAAGCAAACTGGCCTTGGTGGAGAGAATGGGAAATAGAGCCCATAATAAAACGGTCTCCCTCTTATTCGTCTTCTTCTTTTGGTCCCAATTCTGCTAATTGGGCTGCAATTTGGGCTTGTTGGGCATTCAATTGGAGCCTCTTACTATCAGTTGACTTTTCTGAGGGTGGTAACTTTGGCATTGGCTTTAGACTTGTTATAGCTCTTATGATAGCTTCTGGACTGCATTTGCTTAAGTCGCACCCATCCCACTATTTAACATTAAATGCTCTAGTGAGAATTTGAAAGCTTCAATCGGAGGTATCTTGTAAGAAGAAACGTAGAAGATCGGGCTGTTCGGGGACTTGAGTGGTATGTTGGCAAAATTCCACGAAGGCTTCCATGACCACTTTTGGTAAAATTTCTTCAATGGGCCCAAAGACCGTCCACCATTTTGAAAACCAAAATGGGATCATACTGGCAAACTTATAGTCAAAATAAAAGAACTACGAGTGCCTATTTTTGTTGTTCTGATAAAGGAATGCATGATACCATGCTTCAATATAATCAAAATAGTGAAACTCTTGGGGTTGATAATTTTGAGAAAATCTCTTGAGTGACGAGGGGTGAGTAATCCTGTTACACCTGCACCCGAAATATACCCAAATACCCTGGGTTAAATTATACTTTTATCAAAGGGTAATGCCATGGTGGATATGGTCAACATCTATGGCCTTGAACGTAAATTACCATTGTAAGGGTCCCTCGAAGTCCTGGCAATACGGGTCAAAGCCCACAACTTTCCTCGAGGTTTGGGCCTTGACAGTAGTAACGGAGTCACGAACGGACTCACTCGACTGGTTCCGCTAGTGGATCCACCCGTGCTGTTACTTGCCTTTTTGATTTATTTTTCTATGGGACCCAAATCCCCGTGTCCCGGACACCAGAATTAGATCCCTGGACCAGATGAACCTTCACCCTTACCTTCTCATGGTTATTTGGGCCATGAAAGTGGGCCCACAAGACTTAACTTAAAAATAAATAATGAGTTTTATATCCTAGCTTAAATCAAACAAACCTTAGTTGACTAATAGGTCTTATAAGACTTAGGGTAGACCCAAACATTCCTAACTAGATAGACCTAATGGGTTACGAGTTGGGCTAAACAAGCCCTAAGGCCCAATTAAACCCAAAAGACTACTTAGTGTTTTAGGGGCACCTAAACAAACAAGACCTAAGGCCCCTTTGGTTATTAAAAGAAAAGATAAGCCTCATATTCCCTTATATCTCCCCCGCCCAAGCAAACCGTGGAGGAAAAGAGACAAGGAAGAAGAAGAAGTGGAAGTAGAAGAGGAATGAGAGGGGAAGGAAAGAAGATGGAAGCCATTCCAAGATGGCTGGCTGCCCCATATCTCCTCCTCTTGTTGTCTGGACAAAGCTTGAACAAAAGAAGAAAAATGAGAAATGGAAAGGAAGGGAGGAAGGAAGAGGAGGTGGATCTTTAAGGCTAGCTAAGGCTGGCTAAGGCTGGGATTGGAGCTCCACTCACCAAGGTATGACCTAAACCTTGGTACATCTTCCTTTTCCATTTCTCATTCTTGATAGAAGTAGATTCCTTGAGCTTGAGCTAACTTAGGGTTCCATTTGGAACTCAAGATGAAGCTCGGTCCTTAGTTGGAGCTCAAATGGTAATGACCAAACCCTAGTTCAGGGTCCTATAAGCTACATTGCAGCCATTGCTGCTGAATCCTTGGTTTTATACCACCAAACCCTACCCTTGGACCAAATGGAACCAAATCCTTATGAGATCTTGGATCCATGAGGTAAGTCTAGGTTCTAGTGATCCTAGGGAGACCTAGACACCCCCTCCATGATCCTGAGTGCAGGGTGAACTCCAGGCTTCAAGCTGGAGGAATGACCTTGAGAAATCTCATAAAAGAACTCAGACGGACGCACGAACGGATTCACCATCATGGTTTACCACGTCGAGTGACACCTGTGTTCGATGAGTGGATTTTGGGTGATTTTGTTGGGCTTGAATATACATATTAAGCAATTATTATCATGTTATTATATAAAGTATAAGCATTGTGCGCATTGCATTATTTATTCTCAAATGTGATTTGCTATGGTTATGATGTGATATTATTCTCACACTTGTATCGGGTGACGGTGTCGGGTGTGCTGGTATCGGAATCCCATATTTTAATTATGAAAATTGCTAATTATCATCCTGATCTGTATGCGTCGTGCCGTGCTGGTACCCAGGTACTAGATGGAATGGGACGTTGATGCACCCAGAATACCTCTTGGGACGATAGGACTTGCATATAGTATATCTGTGGCTAAGATTCTTGCTCCCTTATGCTACCTGCCAACAGGGTTTTATGTGTTGGATAGTCTGAGCACCTGTTGCCTGTGGAGGTGGGAGAGGCCAGGTCAGGGGTAGTGATGGCTATCGGGGTCTGCCACTGGGTGGTCTGATGACTTCTACCGGCATAGACTCCTGTGTGATAATTGAGGTTTCATTGGGGTGATAAGTTAAGTGACCCTCAGTGTATCCCGAGTTATCACAGTAGCATACACTGACTTAGTACTATGTGTTAGGTGAAAAATGAATCTAACATTAGCATGCATCATAATTGCTTGAAATTGGGTGTTTGTGTGTATGTGCATTTCCCTTTGCTCTCTCACTAGCTTGTGGACCTAACCTTGTTGCGCAAACCCTTTTTAGTTGATATGCAGGTAGTCTCCTGATGCGCACGTACGGATGCGAATTAAGTGGAGCCGATGGCTGTGACTTGGATGTCGATGTACACCCAAGAATGGTGCCCTAGTGGCGTGATTTATTATTTAATTTCTGTATTCATCCACAATTATGTATAAACTTTATGTTTAATTAAAAGGAGAGAAATGAATGGTTATGAATGTTACAATTGTACTATGTGTTATCATTAGAGAACCGATGCTCTATAATTCACATGATTTAAATAAATGTCGCTTCCGCTAACTCTGTAATTGGAATGATTTATTCCATTTGGATACGTTCCTTATTGTTATCATGACTTGATGACAGGGTGGACTATGGCTCAAGACACTGTATCTGTGATTCTGGTAGGTATTGGGATGATACGTGTTGTCCCAGTCACCCCCTTTATTGTAAAATATCTCTCATCGGGTTGGGGGCGTGACAAAGTGGTATCAGAACAATGATGCTCTGCACCGACCACAATCTGGTATAACCTCTTGATACTCCACATTTAGGTTAAGAATAAAAATCTCAAGAACATAAATAAGTGTGTGCAGACATAGGAGAAGACTGATTGTGGTGAAATAAGAACCTAAAAGATAATAGGCAAACACGAAATTTAGGACTTGAAACATAGGCTGTTAAGTGACAACAATGTTAATGTTTTGTTAGGTCCTGAGTAAGTAATAGATGGATAATCACATATGATAATTCACAATAATCAATGATAAATCAAACACAACCAACCCATAATTATCAACAATGATCCAAAAGAAGGGAAATAAGTAAACATATAAACGTATATATATATATATAACTAAATTCAACTTCCAGATTGTTCCAAATTCTTCCTTGAAGGCAGTTATGTCCTTCCCAACTCAACACCCATGATTTCATCTATCCCAAACTCAAAATACATACTTTCACCACCAAATTGTTCCAAATTCTTGCTTGGGAGTGATTGTGATTCTCCCAACTCAAAATACATGATTTTATCCACCCCAAACCAAAAGTACATACATCCACCATATCCAAAGGTTTCCAAATTAACTGATAAAAAAAAATAAAAAAAAAAAGAAGAAAAAAAAAAAGAGAAGAAAAGCAAGAAACCTAAAAGAAAAAATTCCAATAACATCCATCAAAAGACAAGAAAAGAAAAGTCTAATCAAAGTAATTTTAAATTTTTGGAAAGGGAGAGAGAGGTGGGCTAATCCTCCGCCCCATCGCCACCACTCGGCCGAGGAAAGTGTTGATGTCGCTCACTCCTTTCTCTATGCTCTCGAGAAGCCTACCATGAGCGGAGAACTGCTTCTTGACATCTTCGAAGCCCTCCATCATCCTCAGGTTCATCCGCCTGATGGCTAGTAGAATGTCACTTCCACCTCCCCCTGGAGCACTAGAAGTCCCTGCAGCAAATGGTCCAGAGCCCATGAACTCGATGTCATCATCAGTCTCCTCATCATCAATATCTCTGGGTCCTCCACCCTCCCCATACCGGACCTGCTCCCTGAAACTGTCATAATCATAGTACAACCCCATCCTCTATTTGGCATTGAACCCAAAAGGCCCCTCAGAGCTTGTTTTCTTGGGCTCATGATCGAGGTTTATCCCAAAGTACAGAAAGATCTGAGTAAGCAGTTTAGCATATGGCAAAGTGTTCTTGCGGGTAGGATTCAGCACCGCATGGGCCATGTGCTGGATGATCACATATGGCAGACAGATGTGCTGGCCAGTGTACAGGGAGTATGCTAGGACTGCTGACATCAAAGGAGGCTGAGTACTGTGTGCCTTGAAAGGAGCCAAATTGATCTTGGCTATGAATGTGAGAACCCGCTGAGAAGGAGGAAACCGGGAAAGATCTTCATTTTCATCATACTTGTTGTTGGTGAGTGTCTTGAACAATTTTTGATTGTCTGCTGGGGACAAACACCTGTTGGGATCACTGCCAGGGGGATGATAGACCCTATCTCCCTTTGCAGAAACATCTAGAAGAATCCCCAACTCCACTTCATTGAAGGCAATTGTGACCCCCTTCACAAAAGAAGTCATCTTGACACCCTCATCATCCTCTTTGACCAACACCAGGTTAGAATAGAACTCTCTGACTAATGTGGGGTAATTAAAGTCCGGGTGAGTCAGCATGCTACGACATTTCAGCTTGTTGAATCTGGCGCCCACCTTGTAAGCCAATAGTTCTTCCACCACTATATCCCTCTCCACTAAGATTTTTCTGTCGTGGAGGTGTTCTTGGAAGATCCCCTCGGTCTTTGGCTAGATGAACCTCCCCACATGTAGGCTGTAGGAACCGCTGTCACGATGGCCAGTTCCCTCTTTCTTTTTGGAGCCATGGCTATTTTCCTACACACAAGACACCACCCAAGAAGACAACAATAGTAAGCCAAATTGGAAAAATGGGATATGAATGGCAACTAAAATCATAGAAGCAAAATGCCTATACGATATGAAAATTGTTGGATGAAAAGATTACACAATGAGAAGATAGAACATGGATACCATTGGAGATATGCTTAAATTAAGGGGAAAGAGACAAGAGTTATAAATGTATACAAGCCCATATGATATTCCTAGGGTATGGATGTGAAAGGATGAGATCAATATGAGCAACATATGTTTTTGGCTACTTTAGACCCCAATCAATGCCAAATAAACAAATGGTTGAATGTGTTAAATCCGTGCCCAAAACCCGGTTTAAAAGCAGGTCTGACCACCGATTTGGTTTGAACCTTTTGTGTAGAACCGGGAGCGGAGTACGCTCGTGAACTGTGGGCCATGATACTCAAGACATCCCACAAGATTGTCGATTGTGGCTCGAGGAAAATTGTTAAGGATAGGTACCTCGACAAAGATAGGGGGAGTTGGTCTACGAGGGTACATTCCTAGAATTCCCTCATTCCGAGGATCCGCGGGGCCCGCACCTGAATCGCCCTTATCCACTTAACGATGACTGGGAGTAAGTCACTATCCGAGTAATTCATGCCTATGCATGACCATTAATAAGCATAAGAACTAGAATGGGCTTGGGCTTAGGACCTTAGCCTCTTTCTATTTGTAACTAGAACTTAGGCCATAGGTCATGGGCCCAAGTGGATCCAATGGCCCAATGACTTAAACTAGACCTTGGGCTTACACCTAACCAAACAAGCCCCTAAGAAAATGGACCTAAGACTAACCAAACAAGACCTAATGGCTAGATGGGTTATTAAAGATTCAAAACTACTATTCACCTCACATTATAACCCTAAATCGTGGAGAGGAGAGGAGAAGAAGGAAGAAGAAAGATGAAGAAGAAAGAAGAAGGAAGGAGAAGGAAGGAGAAAGGTGGAACTCAAGCTAGCTCTCCTACCTTGGTGAGCTCTCTCTCTCTCTCTCTCTCTCTCTCTCTCTCTCTCTCTCTCATTTCCTAATTTATAGAGGTAGGGTTTGGGTTATGATCAAGCTATAAATGCTTCATCTACCTAATGGAAAGCCTATTAATGGTTAATCTTTGATGCTTAGCTATAAAGACACCTAATTCTACTTTGAACCCCATTCACCCTTCTCCATTTATGAACCCTAAGTTGGGGTTTCACCTCCATTTATAGGTTTCACAAACCCTCGTGGAAGACCATAGATGTGTGATTTGTTAAATAACATTGATTAAAGACCCTTCCAAACCCCAATACCCAAACCCATGAGTTTCCTTCCCATATGTATTTTAATGGAGGAAAACCCAATTGATCATTGGGTTTACAAACCCATGTTGGGTGTGTGCTATGGCACCTTGATTGAAGTTGTTCTCATGGCCAAAGAGACCCCTAAAAACCCCTAAGAATACCCCATTTTAGCCCAAGACCTTGGGGGTGCAAAACCATTCTCGGAATGGTATGAACAGCAAGACCGGCAGGGACAGGCACATGGATAGGCACATGGACAGGCACATGCAGGTGCCAGTCCCTGAGATGTTAAGCCAGACGACAGGCACATGGACAGGCACATACAAGTGCCAGTCCCGGAGAAACTAGATCTGTCGATGGGAAGTCCGAGAGGGACAAGCACATGGACAGGCACATGCAAGTGCCGGTCCCTGAGAAACTAGATCTGCCGATGAGAAGTCCGAGAGGGACAGGCACATGGGCAGACACATACAAGTGCCAGTCCCTGAGAAACTAGATCTGTCGGTGGAAAGTCCAAGAGGGACAGGCACATGGACAGGTAAATGGACAGGCAGATGACATAGCCTTGCTATATGTGCCGGTCCCCTATTTTCAGCCTTGTTTGAAAACTTATGGGGCCCAACTCTTCTGGCCCTAAGACACTAACCTCACCCCACATTGTACACCCTCTATAGGTTGACTCACCCGGCTTGGGAGCATATTAGTACGTGGGACGGTGAGCTTGGCATTGATCGCCGATTTGAAGAACTCGGTATTAACGATTGATCGAGAATCAAGGTGAGTGAGTTAAGCAAACGTCTTAATTTATGGAATGTTTGTGTGTTGTGTCTTGCGAATGCCGTTCATGCATGTGTGCTATATTAAATAATTATTGTTAAGATGTAGGACAATATACATGTTAGATGTTGATAGGACTTTACATTCTTGTCTTGCGATAGTATTTATTCTATTGCACTATGGTGCGAATGGTATTGGATTTGGTTATGAGACTCGGGTGCCGGTTGGTGCTGGACCTGGGGTATCCATAATGTGGATTCACTAATGGCATGTAGATCTAGGGCTTCGAAAGTGGGATCCAAGTGCCAGTGGGTGCTGGGCTTGGGATTTTCGTACTTATAATTGCATTAGAGTTGTCTACTGCATTAGGTGGAAACGGGGTGGTGACCGGCCGACCGCTTTCGGTAATCACATTCCGTACTTGTATGTGTATGTATAGGCTAGAGAGGCAAGAGGATAGCCGGCCGACCGTTTTTCGGTACTATGGACTCGACCTCTGGCTTATGCATGTGCGTACCCTTTTCATACAATAGATGCATTTGGCTAGGATAATGTACCCCGTACTACACCCCTTACCAACAGGGGGTAAGGTGTTGGTTAACCGATGGTAATATCCTGTGTGATGGAATTACCGTTCTCAAAACTCGGGAGAACTTCAGTGAGTTCGCGGGACCGGGAAGGAGCTAGAGTTATTATGGGGGTTTGCGTATATCTCTTGGTGAAGACCGGTACTGTAGGCTTCCAACCGTAACTCGGGTTTGTTATCGTCGGTATACCATCCGCTTATGGTACCGACATCGGGGATGCTACCTAGGGTGTCGCAGAAGTACTTTACCAGACTTAGGCATTGTTTGTTAGGTGGATAATAATAAAATTTAACTTCATCATGCATTCATGTGGCATGATTATAAATCATATATGATATGCGGATTATCCTGGTGGTATGGGACGTTGTGGGATTCGCTTATCATGTCTGGTTTACGATCAAACTCATTTATTATTATTATTGTGTATGCTTGTGTGATTTAACCACTCATTTGGGCTCAGTGGAGCTCACTCCTCGAGGAAACATATTTTTAGATGATTGCAGGTACATTCGAATAGGACGACGCAGAGTTCAAGGCTCCTGAAAAAGGTCATGAAGAGTGGTGGGCTCCGGAGTATGAGGATCATGGACCGAAGTTCTATTGTGAGATGTGTTCCACGAGGGAATAGTGATTCTTGACTGGTGGCCATCTTTTGTTACATTTTGATAAACTATCTTTTGATTCAAAGGTGTATTCTTTTATTCCTTTCTTGATAGGTGTATTTATTATACAGTAGGTAATACATAGATCCTGATTAGAACGAATTGTACTTGAAGGGGTAAACTTGAATAGACAATATTTTATATGCTATCACATAGCTTCTGCTAACTCTGATGTTATTAATATTATTTCTTTCCTTTTACCTATTATTTGTCGTTGTGAATGAGTTAGTCTTGGCTACTGCATCAGTGATTCTGGTGGTTGGGGAGCATATTTGTACGCTCTGGTTACCTTTCCCGTGGTTCAGGGATGGGGGTGTAACAGCTTGGTATCAGAGCACGATGCTCTACCTCAAGGACTAACTCTGTGTCCACACGATCCGATTTACTCTGAACTAGGGTTAAATATTAAATGCCTTATCCACAAACAAGAATCAGTAGATCAAGGGAGAATATAGAAATTTTACTGATAGAACAATGCTTTGATATACAAATAAAGGTAGGAGATTCCCATAGAACATAACCCAGTTTAAAAATGAAGAAAAGATGAGAAACTACATACTATATCCTAGGAGTTCCATAAAAAAAAAAAGGGAGAGGCTTGTTGGTTCCCAATACAAGAGCCATATAGGCAACAAACAAAAAGAAAGCAACTCCTATGCTATCACTGCTGTTGAACTGGTGGTGGAAGTACGTCAAGAGAACCAGCATGCCTCGTAGACCCAACTAGCAAGACAAATGCTTCCATCATCAAGCTCCTCCGATGTGAGATTGCAATAAAAATATCTCACCAACTCTAGGTATAGACCATGCATTGGTCGGAGCATAGAAAACAACCCCGGTGCTCCAAATATTTGGGTAATGTTGTAAAAGGTGAAATGATCCTCAACAACCTCCCTTTCACACAACACCATCTCGAAATCGAAATCGAAATCGAAATCGGGCCATCGAGTGGCGTGTTTCCAAGAATGAAACAATACTTCATCGAACACCTGGGGTTGCTCACCTCTGCCCCTACCTCTACCATGGTCTTTCCCTTGGCCTTGTTGGCCTCGAGTCTTGCTCCTTGTTGCTCTTAGTGGCATGGTAATGACCTGCACATTATAAAAGAAAAGCACGAACTACAAGTTAGTATAAGTGCAAGAGGATTAGACAAATGAAAATAATAATGTAATAACAGGAAATTTTGTTTAAGGCTATCGAAATGCAATATAGCTCGCATAGAACCTCAAGCTACAAGTCAAATAGGTTTAGGCATTTTAAGGTAATAACTGATCACATGTAAACCATGAGTACACACAAGCAATGTAAGGAAACTGTAGTCTCTTTTCCAGTAGGACCTTAATTTGAATGATCAAATTGATAGTTACTTACACCTCAATGAAAGAAGGGGTATTTACCATGAAATAGAACCACAATTAGATAGATTATATTAAGAAGGGCTCATTGTGCATTTTCACAAACACCTAGACTACATAACTAGGGTCAATAAGCTGGAAATCAAAGTAGAAGAGCCATGTATAAGAACTAACACAAACCAACGCACATTTTCCCTCATAACCTAAATCTATAAAATAATTATATAGTTTTCAGCCATTCATTAAGCATACCCATCACGTGGCTTGGAAAACCCAAGTTCTAAAACCTAGAATAGAAATAGAAGAGGTTATAAGAAATATTCAGAATTTGGTATAGGTGTGTGTGGGAGAGATTTAAAATGATTGTGTTAAGGAAAGTGAGAGATTAGAAATGGAAGCATGAGATGTTATATGAGTACAAAAAAAAAAATTGTGGTTAGGCACATTACGAATTACATTTTGAATAGTGAATCATACCATAGGCAAGTGTGAGAATGAGAAGAAGATTACACATCAAGATGGATTAGCAAATAGCTAATTTATACAAAGAAAAGTTCACCTGAGCATTTTCACAAAGACCTCATCTCTACAACCTAGGGATAGTGTACTTAAGATAAAAAGGAAAGAAATTTTGTATATGAATCATAATAATACAATGTACATTGATTTATAGGGTAAGTCTATGAAAAATCATGGAAACAAACAACTATTAATCAAGCATACTCAATACATGATACAAAATCCCAAGTTTGAAACCATAGGTTTAGAGAAAACTAGAAAGAACAATCAAGGAATTGAAATCCTTGCATGTTTGATGTGACTCATGTTTATAATTGCCAAAGCATGTATGTAATGGATAAAACAAGGCTTTATGCAATATTATTGCAATATGTATGGAAAAAAAAAAAACAAAACCCTAATGAACACATTCGAAAACATCAAGCAAAACTTTAAGATTTTGGTAGAGAAGCATACCTAGATGCGAATTTGAGTGGCAGAACTATGTTTTCGAAGCTTTGGAGGCCTTAAGGAAGCAAGCAATCACTTTCTTAGCACTTGGGAAGCACTCTTCCTCACATTCCTATTCTTAGACCTAGGATTCGGATCTGATGCGCATGTCTTGAATGCCCCATCTACCAAATGGGAAAAACCATTGATGGGTGACTTGAATGCCTTAATGGGGCTAACCAATCTAAAATTTAACCCCATCCCTCTTTCTCCATTTGTTTCATCTTAGTTTTAGGTTTGGAATGACCTATCATTAATAGTAATTCACTTACCTAAGAGAGGGAGCCATTAATGGAAAGTATTATCCTCATTAAATGGAAGTTAAATGAACTATGATAACCTCCATTCCATTCCTATTTGACATCCCAATTCATGTGAGAGAATCCTTGATTTAAAACCAATAATTTGGGGGATTAACTTAGGATTTATTAATGTATCATATATGGTCTTACACAGAGCAGTATATGTGGAGTTGATCGAGTCCATCTTCCTTTGTGTACATCCCCATGTATTCAACCTCTCATACTTGTGAGAAGAAACCATTGAAAGCAATTGGGTTGATGAACCCAAGGGTGGGAATGTATTGAACCCTAAATTGAGGTGATCCTCAAGGGTAGGAAGGCATATGAGGCCTTGGGGTATGCCATCTTTGAGCCAAAAACCCCAAAGTCCCAAACCATACTTGGATTGTGAGTACAGCAGTACCGATAGGAATCAAAACAGGGGACCGACAGGAAGCTCTTGAAGCCTACCTGCTGATGGCTTACTGCCTGTGACCGGTAGGAAGTTCCAAGGCATGTTCATACCGTTGGAGCTTACTGTTCCTGCCGGTGACCCTATTTCAGCACTTTGGGCCACGTTTGTGGGAACCTATTCCTCACTGTATCGGGCAATCGTACGCAATGAAATACATTGTTATGCGTGAAAGAATGTACTAACGACCTAAACCTCCCCAAGCTTAAACACAAAATAGAAATATGGGAGAATGACCCGCATATTTATACGTAACCTAATTGGACATTTTGCCCTCCCATATACCTTTAATTATGTAAACTACACATAGAGATGCTTGATATTGGTTGGGTTTGTACCTTCTAAAATTATTTTTCAACCAAATACCATCGATTCACCTCCGAACCAAAGTTACTGAATTCTATTTGTTTAGCGATTTCCTTTGAGACATTTAAAATTTATATGAATGGATATACATGTTTTACACACTTGTCGTGCATGATATACAGGTGCATGTTACTTACAATTCAAGTGCATGTGCTTAAGTCTAAATGGATCCTCCCCAGAAATCAAGAATGGTTCACACTCGAAACCAAGTTGATGGAGACCCGCCATCCTCACCCGGAAAGGCAAACGAGACTTCTAACTCTGCCATGTCTGATGTTCAACCTCCCCTCACCGCTCATGATGTCACCACCATAGTGGGTGATATGATGAGAAGTTTTTGGCTGGAGCAAGAAAAGTATATGGAGAATATGTGTGCAGCCATGAGAGAGAGATAAGAAGAGTTCATGGCTAACATGAACGGACAGATTCAAGTTTCACAATAGACGCAAGGTGTGCTAGAGTTTTCCTCCATACCTGCTCCACTACCTGCACTCGATACACCTTAGGGTCAGCCAGTAGTGTTAGCTCGAGCACAATGGTCTAGGGAGAGACCTATGTGTTCATAGGAATCTGAGGAACCCAACAAGACTTTCAAAGGAGCCTATCCTAATCCAATCCTGATGCAGTCTAGGAAACGAAATGCAACTCCACCTACTCGACCGCCACAATCCATAATTACACCTCAAACTCATCACCTGGGCATTCGTTGCTGCAACTGCAATAAAAGGGGGCATATGTCTAGGACTTTCTTGTACCATAAGCCCGTGTACGTGCCAGACCTGCAGGCCATCGGTTCCATGCAGCCCCAGGGGGGTGTATTCAGCATGTCTGCAGATGAGGCAGAGACATCATCGGGCGCAATGGCAGGTACCTTACCTAACTCATTAATGCTTAGCGTGTATCACTTTTTTGATATTGCTAGCATGACAATAAAGTAAGTTTCATTTTGTCAGATACCTTATGTCTATACTTATCACCTGTGCACGCATTGTCGATTTTAGAGTTTACGACTCAATTTAGTCGTCCACCGTCGTTAGTAGAAAGCTCAACTTATGTAAGCTAACTGTCGGTGAGAGACTATTCGACGAACTTGTTGGTAACCCTACCGAGAATGCTGAGATTGGTTTGGTGTGTTGGCCTAGTCCATGAACCTTGTCCTGTAGGAAATCACGGATTCGTATCTAGATTCCAAAGGGACAGTGAAAGAATATAGACACGTAGTTGAATCTCGATATGACTATACACCCGTGAACCGATGGATGTTGAGAAAGGATAAATTAAGACAGATGCAAGGAGGTATGGATTATACCATGTAGTTGGGAGAGAATAATAGACCTAGAGATTTAAGTTTATGAACAGTATTATATTGGGTGTTAGTGTAGCCAAGTACGACTGAGAACTAAAAGGAAATGGAACTAAAGGATTTGACAAAACTTTGCTCAACAATAGGTATGAGTGGAGTAATGGGTCCCCGAATGTCCCCTCCGTTATTGGGAGTGAACAATAGGGATTCCATCAATATTCCAATTCATTCTATAGTTGAGTTAGGTATTGGAGAACCAGTAGTGAAAGTCCTCAGAGGAAAAACCAGGTAAGCAATAGTAGTACAACTTTGTGCTAATCAACCCAAAATTTTAGGAGTGTAGATACTGGACGAAGTATATGTAAATAGTTGGGTCTTACAAAATTCTAGAGGTATATGCTTAGAGTTTGATTTTCATCGGGTTCTCATATAAATTGAACTTCAGAATAACTGAATCTGTGTATCGATGCAAATGGTAGTTGCCTAAGCTTCTACATAACCGAAGGACTACGAGAAAAATTATCCCACTTATGATCTGGAGTTAGTAACTGTAGTATTTGATTAAAATAATAATAATAATAATAAAATATATATTTTGGTGCAACTACTTATATAGTTAGAGAAGTGAAATCTTCATCGATAATAAAAGCTTGGAGTAATTCACTCAGAAGGAGTTGAATGTGAGACAACGTAAATGGTTGGAACTTATGAAAGATTGTGTCTATACCCTCTACCACCATCCAGGTAAGGGAAATGTTGTAGCTGATGCACTTAGCCAAAAATCGCAGGATCTATCCTTGGCATCCTTGGCTGTTAGTAAACGACTCGTCGAAAAAGCCATCAGAATGGAGTTGGAACTATTGATAGAGAGTACTACTACATCATTAGCAGCCTTAGTGATACAACCATCATTGGTGGAGAAGATTAAGGAAGCCCAACCTACCGATGCGGAGTTACAAAAATTGATAGATGGCATTCGGGAGGAGAAACAACAGCATCCAGACTTTACGTTGACAGAGGATGGTATCCTTCAATTTAAGGGTAGATTGCGTATACCCAGTGATGATCAGTAGAGAAGAGACATATTGAGTGAAGCTCATTGTTTGCCATATTCTGTACATCCTGGCAGTACCAAAATGTACAAGGATTTGAAGTTACACTATTGGTGGACCAGAATGAAGGCCGATGGGGAGACATTTGTGTCAAAGAGCCTTACCTGTCCGCGAGTTATGACGGAGAGGCAGCGACCACATGGGCTATTGCAGTCAGTTCCTATTCCCGAACGGGAGTGTAAATACATCATTATGGATTTGGTCACTAAGTTTCCCCGTACAGCTAAAGGTGTTGATGATGTTTGGGTCATTGTTGACCGGCTTAGCAAGTCAGCACAGTTATCCCAATAAAGGAGACCTATCCAATGGACAAGTTGACTAAGCTATATACAGATGATGTGACTCACTTACATGCAAATCCAGTGGGTATCATCTCTGATCATGATCCTAGGTCTGCATTGAAGTCTGGGGTGATTTTCAGAAGGCCATGGGCACACTACTGAATTTTAGCACGATTTTCCATCCACAGACTAATGGTAAGTCAAAGAGGACTATTCAAACCCTAGAGGACATGCTTAGGGTTTGTGTCATTGATATGAAGGGTAGTCGGGATGAGCACATCTCACTCGTAGTATTTGTTTACAACAACAGCTACCAAACTACTATAGGTATGACATCGTTCAAAGCACAGTATAATAGAAAGTTCCGAACACCACTATATTGGGATGAAGTTGATTAGCAAAGAATATTGGGGTCCGAATTAATACAAGCCACTTGTGGAAAAGTAGATTTGATAAAGGACCGAATCATGGCGGCTCAATTTAAATGGAAGAGCTATGCCGATTATGTATTCTTACGAGTATCGCCAACTAAGGGAGTAATTCGCTTTGACAAGGAGGGTAAGTGTGTTGATGTATCTTACATATTGATGTTGAGAAGGTACACCTCTACATTGACATTTTCTAGACTAAAAAGCGACATTAGCTTGTCATGGATTGACATATGAAGAGCTACCTGAAGAGAACTTTGATTGTAAGGACAGCAATCCTCACAACCAAACTGTAACTTTTGTTAAAGTTCGGCGGAGTAATCCCATTGATTAAAAGGGCATCTTGTTAATGAGAAGGTGAAGTGCGGTCAAAGTATCCTCACCTATGCGGATACTTAGGTACGTCTTAATTTCGAGGATGAAATTCTTATAAGGTGGGGAGGATGTTAAATCCATGCCCAAAACCCGGTTTAAAACCCGGTCTAACCACCGGTCTGGTTTGAACCTTTTGTGTAGAACCAGGAGCAAAGTACGCTCGTGAACTGTGGGTCATAATACTTAAGACATCCCACAAGATTGTCGGTTGTGGCTCGAGGAAAATCATTAAGGATAGGTACCTCGACAGAGATAGGGGGAGTTGGTCTAAGAGGGTACATTCCTAGAATTCTCTCATTCCGAGGATCCGCGGGGTCTGCACCTGAATCGCCCTTATCCACTTAGCGATGACTGGGAGTGAGTCACTATCCGAGTAATTCATGCCTATGCATGACCATTAATAAGCATAAGAACTAGAATGGGCTTGGGCTTAGGACCTTGGCCTCTTTCTATTTGTAACTAGAACTTAGGTCGTGGGTCATGGGCCCAAGTGGATCCAATGGCCCAATGACTTAAACTAGACCTTGGGCTTACACCTAACCAAACAAGCCCCTAAGCAAATGGACCTAAGACTAACCAAATAAGACCTAATGGCTAGATGGGTTATTAAAGATTTAAAACTACTATTCACTTCACATTATAACCCTAAATCGTGGAGAGGAGAGGAGAAGAAGGAAGAAGAAAGAAGAAGAAGAAAGAAGAAGGAAGGAGAAAGGTGGAACTCAAGTTAGCTCTCCTACCTTGGTGAGCTCTCTCTCTCTCTCTCTCTCTCTCTCTCATTTCCTAATTTATAGAGCTAGGGTTTGGGTTATGATCAAGCTATAAATGCTTCATCTACCTAATGGAAAGGCTATTAATGGCTAATCTTTGATGCTTAGTTATACAGACACCTAATCCTACTTTGAACCCCATTCACCCTTCTCCATTTATGAACCCTAAGTTGGGGTTTCACAAACCCTCATGGAAGACCATAAATGTGTGATTTGTTAAATAACATTGATTAAAGACCCTTCCAAACCCCAATACCCAAACCCATGAGTTTCCTTCCCATATGTATTTTAATGGAGGAAAACCCAATTGATCATTGGGTTTACAAACCCATGTTGGGTGTGTGCTATGGCACCTTGATTGAAGTTGTTCTCATGGCCAAAGAGACCCCTAAAAACCCCTAAGAATACCCCATTTTAGCCCAAGACCTTGGGGGTGCAAAACCATTCTCGGAATGGTATGAACAGCAAGACCGGCGGGGACATGCACATGGATAGGCATATGGACAGGCACATGCAGGTGCCAATCCTTGAGATGTTAAGCCAGGGGACAGGCACATGGATAGGCACATGCAAGTGCCAGTCCCTGAGAAACTAGATCTGCCGGTGGGAAATCCGAGAGGGACAGGCACATGCAAGTGCCGGTCCCTGAGAAACTAGATCTGCCGATGTGAAGTCCGAGAGGGACAGGCACATGGACAGGCACATGCAAGTGCCAGTCCCTGAGAAACTAGATCTGCCGGTGGGAAGTCCGAGAGGGACAGGCAGATGACATAGCCTTGCTGTATGTGCCGGTCCCCTATTTTCAACCTTATTTGAAAACTTATGGGGCCCAACTCTTCTGGCCATAAGACACTAACCTCACCCCACATTGTATACCCTCTTTAGGTTGACTCACCCGGCTCAGGGGCGTATTAGTACGTGGGACGGTGAGCTTGGCATTGATCGCCGATTTGAAGAACTCGGTATTAACGACTGGTCGAGAATCAGGGTGAGTGAGTTAAGCAAACGTCTTAATTTATGGAATGTTTGTGTGTCGTGTCTTGCGAATGCCATTCATGCATGTTTGCTATATTATATAATTATTGTTAAGATGTAGGACGATATACATGTTAGATATTGATAGGGCTTTACATTCTTGTCTTGCGATATTATTTATTCTATTGCACTATGGTGCGAATGGTATTGGATTTGGTTATAAGACTCGGGTGCCGGTTGGTGCTGGACCTGGGGTTTCCATAATGTGGATTCACTCATGGCATGTAGATCTAGGGCTTCGGAAGCGGGATCCAAGTGCCAGTGGGTGCTGGGCTTGGGATTGCCGTACTTATAATTGCATTAGAGTTGTCTACTACATTAGGTGGAAACGGGGTGGTGACCGGCCAATTGCTTTCGGTAATCACATCCTGTACTTGTATGTGTATGTATAGGCTAGAGAGGCGAGAGGATAGCCGGCCGACCGTTTTTCGGTACTATTGACTCGACCTCTGGTTTATGCATGTGCGTATCATTTTCATACAATAGATGCATTTGGCTAGGATAATGTACCCCGTACTACACCCCTTACCAACAGGGGGTAAGGTGTTGGTTAACCGATGGTAATATCCTGTGTGATGGAATAACCGTTCTCAAAACTCGGGAGAACTTCGGTGAGTTCGCGGGACCAGGAAGGAGCTAGGGTTATTATGGGGGTTTGCGTATATCTCTTAGTGGAGACCGGTACTGCAGGCTTCCAATCGTAACTCGGGTTTGTCATCACCGGTATACAATCTGCTTATGGTACTGACATCAGGGATGCTACTTAGGGTGTTGCAGTAGTACTTTACCAGACTTAGGCATTGTTTGTTAGGTGGATAATAATAAAATTTAACTTCATCATGCATTCATGTGGCATGATTGTAAACCATATATGATGTGCGGATTATCCTAGTGGTATGGGAAGCTGTGGGATTCGCTTATCATGTCTGGTTTGCGATCAAACTCATTCATTATTATTATTGTGTATGCTTGTGTGGTTTAACCACTCATTTGGGCTCAGTGGAGCTCACTCCTCGAGGAAACATATTTTTAGATGATTGCAGGTACATTCAAATAGGACGGAGCAGAGTTCAAGGCTCCTGAAGAAGGTCATGAAGAGTGGTGGACTCCGGAGTATGAGGATTATGGACCGGAGTGCTACTTTGAGATGTGTTCCACGAGGGAATAGTGATTCTTGGCTGGTGGCGATCTTTTGTTACATTTTGATAAACTATCTTTTGATTCAAAGGTGTATTCTTTCATTCCTTTCTTGATAGGTGTATTTATTATACAGTAGGTAATACATAGATCCTGATTAGAACGAATTGTACTTGAAGGGGTAAACTTGAATAAATAATATTTTATATGCTATCACATAGCTTATGCTAACTCTGATATTATTAATATTATTTCTTTCCTTTTACCTATTATTTGTCGTTGTGAATGAGTTAGTCTTGGATACTGCATCAATGATTCTGGTGGTTAGGGAGCGTAGTTGTACGCTCTGATTACATTTCCCGTGGTTCAGGGATGGGGGTGTAATAGAATGAAAGACCCCAACAAGAAAAATGGAATTATTTATTATAAAGAAAAGGGGGATAAATTCCAAGGATTGTACTAATAACCACATGAACGAGAAAAGAATGCTTGAGGATATATCAAATGAAAGTTTTTCTATGAAATTTTAGGGCATATAATGAATTTAACATGCCTCTGAAGAGTTTTTTTTTTTCCCAAAGTATTAAGAATTTGAGGATTGTATCCCAACAAATACCTAGAAACTATGGATGTGAATCAACTAGGCATGGCAAACATGACAAATAATTTCTAAAATTCTTGGAGAGACTATTGAACTCAATAAGAGACACAATAGGCATACAAGAAATCCACTAACATAGTGCCATTGATCGAATAGGGCTTGATTCAACCCCAAAAACCCTAATCTCAATCTATTTTGGCATGGTCTTGGTGTACATGTCCATGAAAATACAACTTGAATTAAAATACAATCACAAACTTGAGATGTTTATCCCAAATCCAAGAAAAAAGGAAAGGAAGATGAAGAGACACCATCACAAACCCTACAAATGGAAAGGAAGAGAGAAAGGAAAGGAGATATGGGGAGGAAACCTTACCTTGGAAGTGGAGGAGATCGATCCTAGGGCTTGAGATTGCCAAAAACCACCCAAAATGGGGCAAGGATGCTTGGACGGAAGTTCTTTGGGGAAGTTTTTGCCCTACGGTTGTGTCCCTCTCTTTTGGAGCCAAAATGAGTTTGAAAACTCGTGGCTCTGTTTTTATAAGATTCTAGGAACGGACGCACAAACGGATCCACTTATCGTGATTCTGCTCATGAATCCGCCCAATTCAAAATTGTAAAATTTCTTTCTTAAAACTGCACGGAGCAATGAATGGATCCACTCTCATGAGTCCCGAAGATCCGATCGCCTCAGTATTTTTATAAAAATTGGTCTTCTGAGAACGAACGAATGAACGGATTCACATTCCACATCCGCCCGTTAGTCCGTCCTGCCTATCTTGCGGAGGAGCCACGAACGGACTCATAAACTGATTCCGCTTGTGGATCCGTCTGTTTTCTTTTAGGATTTTGAGCCCAAAATTTTAAGACCTCTTGGCCACACCTATATGTGATGATTATGTGCATATACCCTAGGTTTAACACCCCTATTGCTTGACCCATTCGTGGAGATCACTTAAATCTAGTTTAATGCCTTAAAAGTGAAAGATTAGGACCTGCACCAACTGGCCGAGCCGGTAAGAGATGATAGGCATTAGTATATGTTGTGGCTCCCCTCTTATGAGAGATGAGGAGAGTTACCCTTGAGGATGAAAATCCTTGCACCCCGTGAATTTAATGAACCAAAATCTTGTCAATAGGAAACCTAAATCTACGCGGGTAAAAACCTTTGGTGGGATAAATAGGATCCAAACTCGTAGTTAGATAATAAGATAGAAATTAATAGGTTGGTTTCAAACGATTTAGTTTGAGTGATCAATAGAGACCTTATAGAAGCGAAGGTCATTCGTGGCACCTCACAGGCTAGTGACAACTTTGTTTGAAATTTTGCTTGGTCCATCCAAACCTTGTTTCGACTCATAAATGGAGTCTCGGGTCGTGTTTAGACCTTCCAAAAGACCTAGTATACCGTACCTAAGACTTGCCTACCCTTGAAAATTTACCTAGGTGACAGATACAACCTTAGGGGTATGAATATAATTATTAAACTTATACTTATGTATATGTGTGAATTTGAAATAAAATAAACACATCCCTTAAAGTTTATAGTGTGTGGCTAGACTAAATTCTCCTACACTACAAATGTGACTGTGCCTTGACCATATTATGTTAGTTAATTGAGCCCCGACCTTGGTCAAGATGATTACGGGTTAGTGGTCAATAAATTTGACTATAACCGGATAGATCTTAGGTAGGTTAATTATTAGGACCTGTGTGAAAGAACGGGTTGAGACCGAAACTAGTAAAAGGTTGTTTGGCTCTCGAAAGAGGACCATTGTAGACTTTCCCTGATGAGTTGACCGGTTGTGAAAGCTGAAACTGAAGGATGTAACAAGACCTTCTCCAACAACAGATATGATTGGGGTAATGGGTCACCAAATGCGTTCCCTCTGTACTGGGAGTGAACAATAGGAGATTCCATCAATATTCCAAATCATTCTAAAGTTGGGTTAGGTAATGAGATAACCCAAAGTGAAAGCATTCAAATGTGAACCGTCTATTGGGGACTAGACAAGTTAAGTCCTATAACTCAAGGATGATAAAGTGTAATACCGACCTGATCTGGAAGATCTAAGGAACCTTCTATTCCTTGTGGCTTAACTTAGTATTTGAAGCCCTGTTTCCCTTGGAATATTGTACTCAACGGCTCTTAACCCAATTGAGTCCAGGGTTACTGTGACCCATACCCCCGAAAGCCCTGTTGGTAAAGCATAGGGAACAGAAACCTAACCGTAGTTATACTACATAAATCCTATCGTGTTGAGAGGTATTCTGGGTGCATCAACGTCTCATTCCATCTAGCACTCGAGTATCAACACAATATGGCGCATACAGGCCAATATGACATGCATGAATGATATATCTCGTAGAGTTCCGATGTTGGCAATTCCCGACACCGTCACCCATCATAAACAACAGAATCCAAAATCACATCACATAATCATCACAATTCAATAAGCAAATTTATAAGATGCAAGTATGCAGCATGCTTACTAGATAATGCAATTATACATGATAGTATATATATATATCCACTCACCAATAGTTTGAGTATCGTTCGTAGTGTTCATTACCAATCGATATGGTACATATTTTTAGTAGCCAGTTAATAGCCTAGGAGTGCGTGAACAAAGTATTAGGAATTGTAGGAGGGCCCCCATAGAGGGTTCCCAAAGTTTTTCTTTTAGAACAACAAAACATAGTTCGAGCGGATCCTCGAACGGTAGGTAGACTGGTGAGTCCAGTCGTGGATCCGTTCTCAGATAGAAGTGGCAGTAGCCACAATAATTGGAATAGATCCTCGATCAGAGGCAGGAGGCAGACTGGTGGGTCCAATCAAGGTTCTGTTCAAGAAAAAGCCACAAAGTCATCGAATGGATCCTCGATTGGACTCTAGATCCTTGGGTCCCTATCGTGGATCCGGTCGAGACAAAACAGAGATTTCTAAGTTTATACCTCCTCAACCTCATTTCTTATGGATTTTATCATTTTAATGCTTAGGGGAGGTTATCATAGGGTCCATTAAGGTCAGGTTGCCATAACCTAATCATTGATTATAGGGGATTCAAGGGTTGGATCCCATAAGGTCGGTTTTATAGAGCTAGGGTTGTGAGGTCCTAGGACAACAACAAGGGTTGCAAGGGCGTTTTTAAATGTTGTAAAAGAAGGATAGAGCTCCATTAATGAGGTTCCTTGAACCACCAAGGTCATACCTTGGGTCCCAAGTGGAGCCCTAGGTCTAGAATCGATCCATGAAGGGATCCCCATTTCAAATTTAAAGAGAGGGAAAGAGGGAGAGTGTACGCTTACCTAACAAGAGAGGGAACCAATGGATGAGCTCCACATCAACAGCCCTCCAGCAATCTCCTCTTTCCTCTCCTTCTTTCTCTCCTTCTTTCTCTCCTCCAACGGTTTGGGTAGGTGAGTTATGAATGAGCCAATAAATGGCCATGAGTCTTATTTATAGTAAGTGGCCCTTAAGGCCTTGTTTGGCTAGGTCCTTAGTCCACAAACTCATTTTAAACACCAATAAAGCCTTGTGGACCCACTTACATGGTCCAACACTGCAAGGGAATGATAGGGGTAGGGTCCACCATGCACTGGAACACAACTAAGGTGTCCAGAACACGGGGTATGTGTGCCCCACAAGAAGTTTCAACACAAGCACCAAACAACATGAGTGGAGCTTCGAACGGACTCATCAGTAGTGGGTCTGTTCGTGGATCCGTTCTTACTAAAAAGGCTAGACAAGGAGAGTAAGGTCCCCGGTCCTTGGCCCACACGTTAAGGAGTTTGAGAGTGTAGTAACACGCAATAAATAAGGTTAGTAATTTATCCCTCGTCCATTAAGGAGTGTCTCCACGGGCATCAAACATCTTTTTCAACTCTAAGCACATCTCGCAAAGGCATTGAGGGTCTAAATAGTAAGATGTCAGGTTCTCCTTCTGGAACTCCTCAGTCCTTGGGACTGGTGTAAGGAGGGTAGTTGACGAAGTCACCAGCAATTCCCCAATTCCGATTGGGGAACCTATCCTCAAGTTCAAACTTTCCTCTTGACTGTCACAGCCCAAGGTCACAGGTGTCGACAGTTGGCAGAGTCGCCACACCCGTCAATGAAAATTTAATTTAGCCCAAAAAAATTAGGGTGTATTTTGGGCGCGGGTATAACATTCCCCCAACCTTATAAGAAATTTCAACCCAAAAATTGGACGTGCCTGGGGATCCGAATGGTGAGGATACTTCGACCACCCTTTCATCTTCTAATCACTCAGACGCTCCTTGATTGAAATCATACCTCCATGACTTGAGTTGCAAGGTATAGGTCTGTACTACCTTTGCTTACAAGGTTTTGCTATGAAGACCTTCACTTCTGATTCTTCCATACCTGACTCAACTTTAGAATGAATTGGAATATTGATGGAATCCCTGATGTTCGCTACCAATAATAGAGGGGACATTCGGTGACCCATTACTCCCCTAATACCTATTGTTGAGTAAAGTTTTGTCAAATCCTTTAGTTTAAATCTCACATTCTATTAAAGCTGCATCAGGTTACCCTAATGCTCGATGCAACGCTTCTCAACCACTAGACATCCCAAAATCAATACTCACCCCCCAAAGATGCATGGGACCATAGGTCCACCCAAAAGTACTTGGGACCAAAACACAAAATCTCTAGGTGGTTCCCAAAGAAACCTGGGATCACACACACACAGAGACCAAAAGAAATGAGGTGTAATCCTCCCCACGCCAGACTACAAGAAAGCCTTTTGGTGAGTCCCTCACCGATAGTTAGATTATTAAAAAGGGATTACTATTAACGATGATGAGTAACTAGGTTGGGTGCTAAACCCCAAGAGTTGACAATGTAAGTGCAAGTTAAGGTCAGTGCTTATGATACCAAACAAAGTAAGATTTACACTAATGCCATGTTAGTAATGTAAGGAAAATGATGCATATTCTAAGTGCATGGAATTCTTAGCAACATCAACGGGTTACTAAATGAGTATAATACCAGAAGACAATAAGCATGCACAACCATTACATGGTTAAGGTACCTGCCACAATACTTTATGTGATTGCCTTCTCAATTCATGATGAAGCACTACCGTGGGACCTACTGTCCTATTGTGGTTGGTCTGGCTTCTCGGGGTACAAGACATTTAGATATGGCACGTACTTGGCCTTACGGTAGGGGCAAGTCCTAATCATGTGCCCCCGCTCGCTGTAGTCGTAGCAAGTAATATTCGGATCACAAGCCTGAGGAGTATCTATGGATCATAACGGTCGCTTATGTGGAGTTGTATTCCTTCTCCCCGATTGCACCGAAGTGGAATCAGGACAGGCCTCTTTATAATTCTTGTTGGGTCCCACGGGTTCCTATGGACTCATAGGTCTCTTTCTAGACCTTGGCTGTGTTATGCATTCATCTTCTTGTCTGTCTTGCCCAGACTTATCAGGTACAGGGTATGTATCGGACACTTGGGGAATCCCTGGTATAGTCTGTGCCCCTTGTGTAGTGTGAAGCTGTGCGGTCATACTAGTCATGAACTGTTGCTGCTGATGTTGCACTGTAGTGATTACATCATTCATGAATAGTTGCTAACATTGTTGAAAGTCTTTTAACATGTCCAAGAACATATCCTTCATAAATTTGTCTTGGTACTGCAGGAAGTTTCTCATCATATCATTTACCATGGTGGTGACATCATGAGCAGTGAGGAGAGGTTGAGTAGTAGGTGCTGGAGGTGGTACTTGTGCAGGAGGTACCGGTTGACTTTCTCTATCCCGCATTACTACCTGGAATTGGACATTCTGAGGTCTCATCATAGGGAGGAGATGCATTATTTCCGGGGCAACTACAAACCATGACTAGTGCCTGCTCACAATTAACTACTGCCATGCAAAATTCAATTTTTAAAAGCATAGTCGAGAAGTCCAATCAATTAGAGTCCTCACACAATGCACATGCATGACAAGTCATAAATTATGAGGAAACCTCATGGGGAAGGGGTAACAAGTGTCGAAGAAGATTGGCCGAAGAAAATAGTCCAAAAGACCACTTTCAGCCTGAATGGATCCTCGAACAGATCCACTTATGTGGGTCCAGTCGTGGGTCTGTTCAAAAACCGAACAGTCAGCCAAAACACACTGAGAACGGATCCTCGAACGGAGTCCCGATTTTGGTTCCGTTCGTGGTTCTGTTCAGGCAAAATCTCCAAAAGTTAACCTTTTATGCTAAACGGATCCTCGAATAGACTCCCGATTTTTGGTTTCGTTCGTGGGTCCGTTCGCGGAATTTTAACTTAAATTAAAGCCGCAAGTTTTAAAACTCATTTGCCCCTTTTGTTTTGAACGGAGCTCATAGCAGGGGAGAAGGAGGTTGCGTCCGTTCGTGCACCCACTCCAACTCTTGGTATTTTGGAGCCTTCCCTTCCAGGTTTCACACTTCTAATGCTTCAAGGTAGTGTTCTTCCCCTTCTTTCTTTGTTTTCCAGATTTTTCCCATTTTCCTAGTCTCTAGGTTTTGATTTTCTCTTCACTTTTTTGTTGTCTTTGTAATACATGAAAGTAAAACTCATAAGTGTGTTTGTCTCATTCTATTTGCACTAATCGATCATGGATGACACTTTCTTAATACCCTAACACCTCCCATCTACATTATTGGTTGTGAAACTGAAATTTCCCAACCCTAAACGAAATTTTCTCCTCTCTTCCCTTAATCTCATGTGAATGAACCATGTATCTAGTTATAGAATGTTGTTTAGTTCGATTATTTAGGATTTCCAACTATGTTAACAAACACACACTGTTAAGTTCTATATTTCCTATGGTTGGTTTTCCATAGGTTACATCCATGCTTAACATAGTGTGAGTCTTTGGGGCAGATTTAGGTTTGGGGTAAAATCCCATTTGGTGCTTCTATTTTTTTCATGGTGCACACACAAGATGTTTCCCCTCAATTGCTTAGGGTTCAATTTGTTCAAGTTCTTAAAGTTCACTATGCTTGATCACAATGTGTTATGTTTCTACAAATAATTAGGCTGATATAAACATGATTGAGTCATTCAATTTGTTTAGAGCATACAAAGTTCCCATTCTTTTAAATTCTTATGCTTATCCATGATTAGCCAAGAAAGTGAAGGTTCCAAGTCTTGTTGTATTTTGTTTTTTCAAATTAAGAAAGATAGCTATATGTGGTCTTTGGTTTAAGCCATCACTAGTTTATAGGTTCCAATCATTTTAAAGCTGTTTGGATAATTTATTTACATCTCTCATTGCAATTTTCTTATCTCGTTCTTGTGTGTAGGTAATCGACCACGATGGCTCCTAGACTACAAAATGCCCCCGCACCTTAAGCGGCAATGGTAGCATATGATGCCTACTAGTTTGTGTCGGCCGAAGTTGAGAGCTTTTATCAAGGACACTTCCATGATAGGCCCATTGTCTTGGGTAGGGACATAGTGGTGGAGGATCTTAATGCTTTTAGGGTGGCATCAAGGTTCGAAGCACTGGGATGGAGTACCATGTTGAGACCACCAAAGTACTATTATCCTAGGTTGGTGAGGCACTTCTATGCCAACATGACTGTCACTCACGAAGGCTCCAAGCGACGCCGGATCACTTATTTTGTGAAAGGGATACCCATAACCTTCATTGAGCAAGAATTGGGTGAGATCATCGAGGTATCCTCTGAAGGGGATAGGTTTTACTTTCCACCGGCGAGAGATCCCTATAGTCTCCTCACACCTAAAGGTTACAGGAAGCTCTACGACTCACTCACCAACAAAAAACACAACATCAGGTTGAAAGAGACAGAATTTGGTCGATCCTAGCGGGTTCTGAGCCGTCTTATGCAGACCAACTTAGTACCAAAGGGAGGGCACCCCATAGAGCTGTCCATCTTTGTGGCCTACCTAGCATATGCACTCTACAGTGGCGAGCAGACGTGCCTCCCATATGATATCATACGAACGATGGCCCAAGTCATGACTACGCCCAGACGTAGGGTAACCTTACCTTATGGGAGGTTGTTGACTACTAGTGACTTCCTCTTTGATTTTCAAGATCCATGCTAGTCTCATCCGTTTGAGTTTTTGCTTTACTGGTTTTGTAATACCCGTACTCAAAATAAAAGGGTAATTTGGATATTTCATACTTTGGTGTAGGTTATGAACCAGCGGCCAACTGTGGATCTTTATTTTTTGGATACGCGATCACTGAAATTTGAGGTAAGATAATTAATTTTATTGAGAATTTTTCATAAGTTAATAATTAGCCTAGTGGTTAGAATCTTGTAAGCACTTAAAGTGGTCTAAGGCCCCATGCATGAGAGGGATTGGAAGATTAATAGGAAAATCTGTGGGCAGCAAGTTTGATATAAAAAGAAAGAAAGAGAAAGAGAGAGAGAAGTTAGAGTTTGCATCTACCCAAATCATGGGGGAGAGAGAGGGATAAGAGAAGTTTGTTGGGAACGATTCTCCCTACTTAAAAAAAAAAAAACGTGTAGAGAAGAACCAAAAAAAAAAAAGAAGAAGAAGAAAAGGGATTCGTCATATTGCCACATCTTCTTCCTTTGAGTTTTATCCTTGCATATTCTTTGGAGGTTTGAGAAGAGAGAAAGAGAAGCACTTTGCTGCTGCTACTACGAGTTTGTTCCACGGGTTTGTCTTGAAAAAATAATATAAAAGAGTAAGAAGAGTAGAAGTGGAGTTGAATCTTCCAAAAGAGGTATGTTGAACTACACCATGTTCCAATTAAATTTTTTATATGCAACATGGGAGTAGACTAAGGTTAATGCTTAAGGTTATATTAAGCACTTTTCATGGATGAATATATCATGATTTTATAAGTATAATTGTAGTCTCATAATTTAGATCATGATTTCAAAACATTCAAAATCGGATTTGGGAAGTGATGAGAGAGAAATAGGATTTTTTTCATGTAAAAGGTATTTTCTGTGTTGGAAAGAATAGTAATCCGAAATCTTTCATGTTATTGACAATATTTAGAAGTTGTTTCAAGGTCTGAAAATTGTATTGGGGATGAATATATGAGTTTAGATGATCTCTTAAAAATTTCATTAATTTTAAAAATTGAATTGATATGTCAAATAATTCGTGTACTAGGATAGGTTGCTGCCAGGGCAATTTTCTATACCCGAATTTGACAATGAGAGCAGACATATTTAGAAAATTTATTTTGGTCTGAAATTTTTTCTGTAACAACATTTAGGAGTCTTCTAACTAAGCACACTAGTTTGACCTTAATTGAATTCAGGAAAGGGAAGATATAAATTTTACAATTTAATGACTCAGATTCTGTCTCAGTCAGAAACACTACGTTAAAGTGATTGGAGAGTTAACTTGGTGAGCGTTTTGTGATGAAATTTTTTTATGGTATTGAGAAATGTGTGTTGTCTTTCAAAGGAAACCAACCAAATTCACTTTTGAGTTCCATAAGTTTTTTTTTTTTGTATTTTTCTTTTGCTATGGACAGAACAATGTTACAATAGAATTTTGAGATCTAATGGTATAATATAGAATGGAGAGGGAAGGGATATATATGTGATAAGATAGGGTTAAATAAAGAGTAATACTGATGTTGAATACCTATATACACATGTTTAAGAAACGTGACTTCTTTGGGGAGGATCATCGAGGAATCGAGGTGGCCATTGAATTATATTGGCATTGACGAGATCATTAATTTAGGCATCATTAAGGTGAGTGAGACTACACAATTCCCTTATATATTATTTTCTATAAATCTTCATGATTTACTATTTTATGAGAAAATTATGATTTGAATGGTATGCATGATGTTTCTAAACATGTTTTAAGTTGAGACACTGCATGAATGATTTTACTTTATGATTTGATTTCCTATCATTAAAGCATGGTGATTTAAGCATGATATTTAAAGTACGATGAGACCTATGATTTTATGAACTATAGATGGAATATTGTTGTTGGACTACGACCCTTCCAACAGGGGGTTGTGTTGTTGGGATGGAATGTTGAGTACATGAGTGAGGCAAGAGCGTGACGTTAAGGACTTTGTTCCGATTCCGGGAGCCAAGAGCTTGATGCTCGCATTTCCATTTTTGTGGATATGTGAACCGGGGGGATGAGGCAAGAGCATATGTTAAAGAACGTGTTTTTCCCGCCATAGGAACACGGTATCCAATTCTATGAGCCAAGAGCCTGAGTTCCTTCCCAGTGTTTGATTTGATATATTATATGTGAGAGCAGTATCATTTTGAGACCCTTATGAGTGAGAAAATTAACTATGGAATATGGATTGTGTTACATAGACTTTTGATGTTCTAAAGGCATGATTTAAAATCTGTTTAATGATAAATTGCATGATTTGAAATACTTGTTTTATCTTGAAAAACATGTGTTTTATCGTTGTTATGTGGATAGTGTTCCCCTCATTCATTAAGCTTTCCTGAGCTTACCCCATAGTATTTTTGAGCTGATGTTGTTGACCAGGAGCCATGCCAATGCAATGAGTGTTTGGTGAATATTGAGGATGATGGTGATACTGTTGAAAAGGATTATATTGAACTAGTTGAAGAGGATCTCTAAAGACTTTGATTTAGCATTGATGATTTCCTTTATTTTAGTTTGCATAGGTTGAAAATTGACAGTATTTGAAGTTTTAAGATGATGCTAATTTTTAGCTTTAAATTTTCAAGGATTGTAATAGAGACTTAGTAGTTATTTTTATCTTTACTTTGTGGTGCCACCAGCACACTGAACAATAGATTTTCAGATCTTAATGAGATTTATTATTAATTAAGACTTTCACTGTATTTATTCTAAGACTTGATGATGTGAGATGATCTTTTGAGATGACTGGTGGTTTATCATTGTTCACGATCATAACCTGTATTTTGATCTTGGTTTTCGTGCTGACCCATACTCCTAGGGTGGGTTTTGGGGCCTTACAGGTTTTATTCCATGGTATAAAGGTAGATGGTGTGTGACAATGTTGGCGTCAATTCCGGGCATGTCATCATATGACCATGCGAACACTTCTATGAATTCTTTCAAAAGTCCAATCAGAGGTTGGACCTCTTATTTATTCAAAGTTGAGTCGATTTTTATTTCTCTTGGCAATTCTGATGATCCTAAATTGATGATTTTAAATCTCTCAGGGATTGGTTGAGCTCTTTTTTCTTCCTTTTATTGTATTATTTTTAGGAGATCAGATGGAGGATCATTGAACATTTCATCCTCTTTGATGTAAGCAAGAAAAGGCACAATGTAACCGGAAGAAAGCAATTCATTGAAATCAAACTCAACGTCTACATTGGACTCAGACATGGACTCTGAAAAACTAGAGGAACTGGACTCGGACTCGGACTCATAACCGGAACTAGAAAAGCTGAAATGAAAACTAGGACTAGCACTAGAGCTATCAATGCCTTCGTAGAAGCGATCCTCCGAAAGGGTATAGCTCCTTCAGCTGGGTGGATCATTGCCTGCGGGTTTGGATTTCAATCTTCAGGGCCATCTAGTGCAGCAATCACTCCTTTGAACAAGTCTTCGATGTGGAAAGAAGCCACTTCATCCTATCAGTCTTTGTTGGAGCCACACGATCTTCTTAAAGGATCTCCAATCAGTCCATTTAATCTCAGCTTTTGTGCTCTTTGACTTCTTTACCCTCTTATACTTCTCGGGGTCTTCTTTGTGCAGTTTCTTCATGTAAGCCTCATACTTCTTTTATTTCTATTTTTGGACCCATTTGAAGAGATCTTCGTTGGTCGAGGTGTAGCCTAAACCATAGTAGTCTTTGTTGTGAGAGGGTAGTACAGGTTCTGACATTCCTTGGTGAGACTTCCCAAGGCCCATACCCGAAAAATACCCCATTTTCTTGAGCATGTTTGGAACTGCTACATTGTGACTATTGAGGTGCGTGAGAGGAAGATTCTCTCCCAGGGCTTATGCCGGGTAGGTAGCACACACTATGTCGAACTGGAAACCAACTAGCTGGGAATCTGTTTCTTTGCTAGCCTCCACACTGGCTAGCATGCTTATCACCTCAGGATCGGTCAAGATGGTAGAGACCTTGTCGTCGACTATGTACTTGAGATTTTGATGGAGAGAGGACGAAACTGCCCCAGCTGCATGAAGCCATGGCCTTCCAAGGAGCATATTGAAAGATGAAGGGATGTCAATTATTTGGAACTCAATCTGGAACTTGGTTGGACCCATGGTAATTTCAGTACTCAAAATCCCGATGACATTCCTTCGGGTATTTTCGTAGGCTCTCGCTCCTTGTATGGAGGGTTGTAATTTGGCTAGGTCGATCCCTATATGTGCATCCCCATCCCCTCACTGGGCTTATTGGAGCTTACCCCCTTGTGTACACTCTTTTTAGATGTTAATGCAGATGATGGTTATTTTGCGAGTATTGAGGTTCATCCTTTAGACTATGGTTCTATCGGTACTGAGGACCCGAAGGCTATAACAGAGGAGCACGGCAATGGATGTCCTTGGGAGGACTGTGCCTACTGGGCACCCTGAGTTGGGATTGAATCCCTTTTTGATTATTTTGGGGCCTTGTGCCTTTGTATAAACATTTCACTCCTATACAAAAGTATATTTGATTAGTTACGTAATGGTTAGTGGGATTAACTGTTTAAAAACTTTATTAAGTATCACCTAGCCGATGGAACTTGTTGTAATCTACTAATTTAATGCTTCCGCAAACCTTGATCTTCTTCTGAAATGCAATATTTCTTTATTTTTCGCACTCTGGTATTCGTGTGATGTTATATTAGTTTGACTGTGATTTGGGACACTATATATGTGATCCTGGTGGTATTGTGGGATGACACATGTTGTCCTAGTCATACCCTTTATTGTACTTTATCCCTTATTGGGATGGGGGCATGATAGCATGGATGCTCTGCACCAATCATAGTTTGGCGGAAACACCTAAGTTACTCTGCACAACTAGGATCCAATTTAAAAACTTCAAGAAAATAATTGATTTGTGTGTGAACATAAGTAGAAGACATAGTAGGTGTGAAAGCCGATAACAATAGCATATAATAGAATAAGAGTACATAATAATGAAAAGTTAGGTTCTATTAAGAATTCCAACTGATAGTTACATTCGCCTCCCTCAGAGACAATTACAAAGGAAGAACATTTCAAACTCCAAAATTTTTCAGTTGAAATTACTTCAAATCCTTGCATAAAATGGAACTGAAATTAAAACAACATAAATACTAGCATAAACAATAGAATGTAATCGATGTTGTGGGGCCTAGTCCTCCATCGCATCATCACTGGCTCCATACCCATCTTCATCGCTACCCTCATAGTATAAATAGACTTTTATGTAATGAATGTCCTTCTCCATCCTTTCGAAGTGCCTATCGTATGTGGAAAACTATCCTTAAATGTCGGTAAATCCCTGCACCATGTCTGTGTTAAGCCGGGCTATATTGGAGGTCAATTGGGACAATAGGGGCAGCAGCTGAGGTGGAAGCCCCCTCAGTGTTCTGTTCTAGTTGGAAATTCTCCTCCTCAACACCTTGGTCTTCATCATTCACCTCAGGATGGACCAGCTCACCATCACTGTAAGTATCAGAGTTGATCCTCATCCTTCTAATGGTGTTGAATCCAAGAGCCTCCTCAGTTGTCACCATCGCCTCTTCATCGCCAAAACTAACTCCAAAAGGATTTCTAGAAGTAACGAAATACCCTGAATGGTTGGCCAACATTGTGCCGGTATCTAAGAAAGATGGACGAGTACAAATGTGTGTAGACTTTAGGGATCTAAACAAAGCAAGTCCGAAAGATGACTTTCCCCTACCTCACATTGATGTACTAATAGACAATATGGCCAAACACGCCCTTCTATCTTTTATTGATGGGTTCTCAGGGTACAACCAAATCAAAATGGCACTAGAAGACATGCAAAAGTCATCCTTTATAACTCAATGGGGAACATAATGTTACAAAGTAATGCCATTTGGGCTTAAAAATGTCAGGGCAACCTATCAAAGGGTAGCAACCACCATTTAACATGACCTAATGCACAAAGAGGTTGAGGTATGTCGACGACCTAATCGTCAAGTCAAAGGAACGTGAAGGACACATTGAAGCCTTAAGAAATTTCTTTGAAAGAATTAGGACATACAAACTAAGGCTAAACCCCTATAAGTGTGTGTTTGGAACCACAGCTGGAAAAATCTTAGGGTTCATAGTCTTTCATAGAGGCATTGAGGTTGACCCTACCAAGATTAAGGCAAACTGAAAAAGAAATCAGATGTTTTCTTGGAAGAATGCAGTACACCGATCGATTCATTTCTCAGTTAACCGTGGTGTGCAAACCAATCTTCAAGCTACTCAAGAAGAATGAGCCAAAGAATGGAATTAACAATGTTAGGCCACATTAAAAGTAATCAAAGAATACTTGGCCAACTCACCAGTATTGGCACTACTGATACCTAACAAACATTTATTGCTATATCTGTTTGTAACAGACACGGCCATGGGAGCAATGCTAGTACAACATCAGGAAAATGATAAAACAGAACAAGCCATATATTACTTGAGTAAGAAATTTGTGGACTATGAGACTAGATACACATCACTAGAGAAGGTCTATACGGCTTTGATCTGGGCCATAAGGCGATTGAGACATTACATGATAGCTCACCCAGTATTTGATCTCAAGGATGGATCCAATTGAATACTTATTCGAGAAACCCACATTAACAGGGAGGTTAGCACAATGGTTGCTTTTATTATCAAAGTTTGATGTCAAACATGTGACGCAAAAGTCAATCAAAGGATGAGCAATCGTTGATTACTTAATCCAACCTTGAAACTAGATCGATGGAAGACGTATTTTTAGACAAGGATATTGCACATTTGGAGCACGAAGTTGTCGATATGGTCTGGCAATTACTATTCAATGGAGCAATCAATCACAAGGGTTATGGAGCTGGCATACTAGTGATCACTCCCGATGGAACCCATATACCCTGGGCGTTTAAGATAAACTTTGAATGCACCAACAACATGGATGAATACGAAGCTTGCGCCATAGGACTTGAGGGGCTCTTTATCAATAGGACTCAAGAGACTAAAAGTCTAAGGGGACTCCTCTTTAGTTATATGCCAAATGCAAGAAAAATGGAAAACTAAGGATGAGAAGTTGATACCCTATCAAGAGCACGTTAAAATATTATCTAGGGAATTCAAAGAGATCACCTTCTCCTACTTGCCAAGAGACAACAATCGGTTCGTCGATGCACTGGCAACTTTGGCATCCATGGTTGAGATGGAAACTAAAACAAAGGTACATCCATTCTTAATTAAGTTAAGACATCAACCGGAATACATCAGTCACATCCATACTCTGACGGTAGATGGAAGACCATGGTATGCAAACATAGAAGATTTCATTAGGGAAGGACGATACCCTAAGGATGATACGACCAAAGAAAAGCGTTTCTTGAGAAAATACGCTACACAATTCATCTTATTAGAAGACATTCTCTACAAGAAGTCATATGATGGAGTGCAACTATTATGTGTTGGTGAAGAACATACAAAACTAGTCATGGATCAAATTCACTAAGAATGCAAGATTGATGGCCAAGAAGATCCTTAGACTAGGGTATTATTGGAACACCATGGAAGCCGATTGTGCACAATACGTGAAAAAGTATCACAAGTGTCAGATATTCGGCAATCTCATACATACACCACCTTCAAAGTTACACACTCTAAGTTCTCCCTGGCCATTCGCCACTTGGAGTATTGACGTCATAGGCCAAGTAATCCCTAAGTCTTCTAATGATCATGAGTACATCCTAGTAGCCATCAACTATTTCACCAAGTGGGTGGAAGCACAGTCTTATGCCAAACTAACGGCAGCCAAGGTGGCAAAGTTCATAAGCAACAATATCATGTGACAATATGGAATCCCCCATGACCTCATATCAGATCAAGGATCCCACTTCAGGGGAGAAGTGAAGAAATTGTGTAACAAGATGAACATTCAAAGACATGCATCGTCACCTTACAAACTTCAAACTAATGGTGCAGTGAAAGCCACCAACAAGAACATCAAAAGGATAATACAAAAGATGATCGACAAACACAATGATTGGACTGACAAGCTACCTTATGCACTTTGGACATACAGAACATCCATCTGAACTTTTACTGGGGCAACACCTTACTCACTAGTCTACGGAATGGAAGTAGTCCTTCCAGTCGAACTAGAAATACCCTCTCTTTGGGTCATGATGTATAGTGACATTCCAGAAGCAGAATGGATTAAGACAAGGTTCCAGGAGTTAAATCTCATTGACGAGAAAAGGATGCGTCCCACCGATAACATAAAAAAGTACCAACAAAGGATGATACAAACATTCAACAAGAAAGCTGTACCACACCAACTATCTGTTGGTGATTTGATACTTAAAGAGCAACGAGCACCCATACACGATCCACGAGGCAAATTCAGGCCCAATTGGAGCAGCCCTTACATGATCAAGGAAATACTACCTAGCCAAGCGGTTTGAGAAGTGGATCTAGATGGGATCGAGCTCCCTTACCTAATAAACATGGACCAGCTCAAGAAGTACTATGTCTAAAGTTTCCTAAACAAAAGAATTGTGTTTGACCTAATCCCTTAAAAACTTAAGGATACGTAGGTATTTTGGTAAAATAACATCAGGACCGGTCACTAAAAAAATAATAATAAAACAAATCTGTAAAGTTCAATCACAAATTCAAAGTTTGATCCATATCAAAGTTTAAAAAAAGAGCAAACACTCATTTAAAAAAAAAAGAAATAAACTACTCTTGGCAATCAAAAAATATCTAATAGCTCAAATCTTCCACCTTCTTTTGTAACTTTGCGATCCTTACCTTCAAAATGACCGGGTCATCCATGTCTTCACCATCATCTTCCTCATCTCCCTGGAACGCTTGTAACTTAAAGAGCTTAAAGCTTCCTTCCGCTCTCATGTCAACCTTCTCCTTGCAGTCCTCTCCTTTCCCTTTCCTTGGGTCTTCACCCAATCTTAATACTCAATAGTTGTCCAATTGTGCTAGTAGATTGAAGTTCAACGATTCCCTAGGCACATCCTGAGTCAATCTGTACTGTCAACGTAGTCGATTGGGTATGTAGAAGGAGGTGTGACCGAACCCCATCAGGCTCATATAGTTACACCTAGAAGAGTTTAATACCGAGGCATCAATAGGCCGCCAAGAGCACCGCCAATGAATGTCAACAACAAAGATACAGGAAAGAGCATGCCCCCAAGTGTCCCAATGGTGATACTCCATCACTACCGAGCAAAGATGATAATGCTTAATTTTAAAGTCTCCTCTCATAGGCTTCACGAACTACAGCCTCTCGCAAAGCCAAATCTGCCATAAAAAAAAATTAGAATGAGGGGTAGTTCTAGAAACATGGCAAAAATAAGAAAGACACCAGAAAAGAAGAGGAAAGGAACATACCTGCAACAAGTAAGGGCTACCAGAGAAATCTTCACTTCGAGGGGTATGGCTTCCACTCAGGATATCCAATCCTCTTATTGCCTCTGGCAAGACTTTAGGAACGATATCACTACCCTGCTAGATTTGTTTGACCACCTCCATCAACACAGGGGAAGCCCCACGAGCACCAGAACGAAGAATGAATTGGGCAATGGCACAAAACAAGAAAGCCCTCTTCCTACACTCCATGAAGCCATGGTCACCCCTACGTTGACTCGCAAAAAGGTGAATAATCGCCAAGACATCAATACGGTGACCATGTATAAAGTGGGGAAGATGCCACCTCTCCAATCCAAAGAAGGACATGATATCCTTGGAATAATTATCCTTCAGGACGGGACGTATCATAGCACCATGACGAGGAGAAAGGAAGCATGTACGAAATTCTTCATAAATCGAACATACCTCAGCTATACCAAAGCGAAACACGTGTACCTCTAGGATCCAATGGCGAGAAACACCTCGAAGAAACATGTTCTTCATGCCTACCAAAGGTTGGAGATGTACTATCCCCAAGGCTTCACGGTCATCTCTCAGCATAGAATCAATCCAAGAATTCAAAGCCTTGTCCATTGCTTGAAGAAAATAAAGAAAAGGGCAAGGAAGAAGAAAAATCTTCAAGAAGAATACTCCAAGAGCAAGGGAAGAAAAGAATGAGAGTTTCCACGCTCTCTTGGACCCTTAATAAAGCCCCAAGGACGAGCAAAGGCTCAAGCAGGGAAGGGAATTAAAAAAATCTCACAACTAGGCATTTCAAAAAGGAAACAAATCAGAATTGGAAACACGGAGTCGACAGTAAAAGACCTTGAGTCGACAGCGAACCATGGTCCTATCGACTTCAACACACTGTCAAGGATTTGAACTCGATGTCGATCCCAAATAGCTCACTATCGGGTAGTGCACTTCTACTGTCTAAGACCACTCAACAGTCAAAATATAAACTTCGACATTCATGGCACCAACTTTGATGTCGAAGTAGACCCCTTCACTGTCGATCGACAGTAGTTCAAGTCGATATTGTAATTTTCACAGCCCAAGTTGGTTCTATGCATTTTTGGGTAGTATGCACTGCATCAGTGGGTTCTTGCCATCTCGACACATCATCCTATGCCCTAGGGTCACGATGGACCATCCCATATCACATACACATCCACGCATCTTATTTTTACTTACCCAAGCATTCAATTGATCAAAAATCCTAAATTTGGATTAAAAAATCAGTTGATCTTTCAAAAATATTTACAGGGGTCAAAGGCCCAAAACTGTATGTCAAATACAATAAACAAACAAGGACATAACTGTCCTCAATCATCCTCGTCCTCTCTGGACCCCTCTCCATCGCTATTGTCATCGCCTTGCCACCACGACTTTGCTTTCACATGGTCACTATTATCTTGTTTAGCTTAGAGTCGTCTATGTTTAGGTTGTCTAGGTTTTTAAGTCCTTTATTTTTACATTCTCATATATTAATCCTTGCCTTGCAGCCGAAACTCCGTGTATGTGCTTCTTATCCATCTTCGTACTCTAATTTTTTTTACAATTTTTGTACTTTATATTCTCTCTAAAACATGTTATGGTTACTCAATTGTGCCTAGCAATAGAAAGAACGGAAAGTCCAGGTGGACTGGGGTGCCTAATACCTTCCTGGACTGTAATTTGACCCATACCCAGACCAATAGACCATTTTTCCCCAAAAGGGTGTTCCATGAGAGTCATTACATATACATTTTTGGGTCCTAGACCCTCCTCTAGGTGGCAACTCCAAGCATCTAATCCACCTCTCTCTTCTCCCCCAAAGAGGTGAAGAGGTGGAGGACATGTGGCGACCCCCCCTGCCGTGTCATTTTCCCTCACAGGTATCAACATGCCTAGGTGCACCCAATGTGACTACCATATGATATTGGTGCCCAGCCGAAACCCTAGTCGTGATTACCATTTTAATATAACAAGGACACATAATGCTCAAAAAGTTAATATTGCATGTGATAATATTAAACCAAAATACATAAATGGTTCAATACAAACTAAACCAGGTTTGATGTACACATAAATCCAACATTTTAATTTCGGGTGAGGGAGTTATTGCACTTTTAGTGCTCGGTGGTCAATCTGATGATAGAAAAAGAGTTCTGTCAGCACCCTGAGTTCGGACTTAATTTGAAGGCCTTAGAGACCTAATATGGATATGTGTCCTTCTTATGTTTGCAAGTATATTAAGTTTAGTATTACCCTAAAAAAGATGAGATTCAATTGAGTACAGCAAGGATGATAAGCGATGATTTGAACATTCTATTATTAGAATTTCATAGTTTCTGTTGAGCTGTGTATTTAAGTAGACAAACAGAAGTATTTTAAGGATATTTTTATATGAATGTGTGGTTTTAGGTCTAGTTTAATTATATATATAGGTTTATGATAGATAGGGTTATGAACTAGAAACTATGGCCTTAGGAAGTGAAAGTGCACAGGTTTGGACAAAGGGGAAGTGTTTAATCAATATAAGACTGTGTTAGACAAGGATTTGAAATCTTTTATGTGTTTATTGTAATAGGTGGCTAAAGTTTACCTTGAATGGCGATGGTAAATCATTTTTTGGAATCAACCTTATCTTGGAGTAAGACTACACAAACCCTCTATGTATTTTTTTTATAGAAATATCATGATTTACTGTTTTCGTTGTTTATTATTTTTAAAAGGCATGATTTGAGACATATGAGTAAGACTACAGAAATCCTCTATGTATTATTTTCTATAAATATCATGATTTACTATTTTCATGAGATGATGTGATTTGAAAGGCATTTTGATTGTTTTGAAACATGTTTTATATAAAAACTATGCAAGAATGGTTTTACTTTATGACTTGATTTTCTATCATTAAAGCATGTTAATTTAAGCATGATGTTTTAAAGTATGGTAAGGTCCTATAATTTTTTTATTGGTGATTTGTTATCGTTGGACTGCGACCCTTCCAATAGTGGGTTAGATGTTGGCATTGAATGTTGAGTGTAGGAGTGAGGCAAGACCATACAAGAAGGAACATGATATTCTTGTGTAGGAACACGGTATCTGGGTTTGTGAGCCAAGATCTTGACGTATCTTTTCCATTACTTAGGTAAAAGTACCGAGGGGTGAGGCAAGAATCATACGTTAAGGAACGTGTATTTCCCTGCCATAGGAGCATAATATCCGATTTTGTGAGCCAAGATCTTGAGTTTCTTTTCTTGGTGATTTTATGGTGATACATTCTGGTATGAGATGTGATGGTAGAAGTGCCACAATGAGACCTTATGTGATTGGGAATATGTGTTATGGAGTTTGATGTGGTGTTACATGGTTTTTGATTCATTGGGAGCATAATTTTAATTTTTGTTTTACACTTGACAGCATGTGAGCATATGATTTGAAATCACTTTCTTTTGTTTAAAGACATTTGATTTTACTGATATTATTGTGGTGAGTATTTCCACTTACTCACTAAGTTTTCCCGAGCTTACCCCATAGTATTTTCAGATGTTGATGAATAGGCATTGTGTTAGTATGAGGAGTGCACAGTGGATGGAGATGTTGATGTTGGAGAGGATGGCTATCAAGTTGAGGATGTTTGAATTGTTATATTTAACTTTGATAGATAGAGTTAATTTGAGATTGACATTGATTTTATTTCAATTGGGTTATAATATTGATTTACATTACTTTTAATTTTCCTTAGTTGTGGTGCCACTAGCACTTTGAGTTCAAACATTTAAGTTACAGTTAATTTATTTGATATTGAGGTTTAATTGATTTAAGACTTCCGTTGTAGTTATTCTAAGATGTGATGATGTGAGATGACTTTCAATAGATTTGGTAGTTTATCATATTCACTTCATGACCCATATTCAATCTTGGTTATCATAATGACCCATACTCCTAGGGTGAGGTTTTGGGGCGTTACAATCTTACCTTGGTCCAAGTTGACTAAGCTATTGCCTTTAATTCTTGCATCATCATTGTTTCCAAATCTCACTGAGCTGCTTTAAACCTATTCAAGACTTAACAATCTTCCATTGTCACAAGTCATATGTGAAGAACATCCACTATCTAGGATCCAATGTGATGGCCTACTGTGAGCTTTAAAAGCTATCTGAAGTCTAAACCACTAGAGATTTGTTGTTATCTCTATTTTTCTTTTTTCCAGCCCAAATAGTTTATTTAGTCACAATGATAGGTTTTGGCTTTAATTTTCCTCCTTTCTTCTTACCATCCACCTTCTCTCTCTGTTCTTGCCTTATTGTGCATTTCTATTCCTTTTTCTTCTTGCTTGAATCTTTGAGGGGATTAATGTATTACAATTTCTAACGATGTGACCAAACCTATTGTACATATAACACTCAACACTTTCCTATGCTAATGGACCAAACTTGTTTCTGGTAGTAAAAGTCACAATCCTAACCTACCTCCTGCAATCTGTCAACCTATGACCATAATTGTTGCAACCATAACAGTACCCATAGAAGTAGCCCTGTCTCTGCCAAGTATTACCAACATAACCTTTGCGCCTCTAATAACAGACGGTAGTGTAACCATCTCTACCATTCTTCTTCCAAAAAGATTTTTCAATCCTTGAGGTCTTCTATATCTCCTTGATAGACCTCACAGGATTGCTTTCGATTTCCTTTCCTTTTGTCTTTACAAAACCATATGAACTTGCCTTTTCATAGACAATACCAAACTAATTTTGAGGAGATTTTGGAAGCTCAAGATCTTGCCCAAAATATTATCTTTAGTGTCATCTGTGGGGTGATCCTCCTCATCTACATGAATCCTCACTGCCTTGCCCTTTTACTTCAATATAGAAGTTGGTGGAGATGAAGTAGAAGCTTTGAGGTAATCCATCTTTTGCATTTCATATAATGGATCCTTCATTGTCACCTATTCTTCTAGTATTGTACACTCAATTTTTTAAGTCAGGTTGATGCTCATGTCATCAGTTGGCTTGGATAATTCCTCTATGGTGACCCTCAACTAACTGGCCTCCTCTTGTGACACAATAAATTTACTTTTTGCATTTTCTTATTCTTCTTTCTCTATTTTATGTTTTGTCAAAGACCATAGTTCATCCTCAAGGTCACATTGACCTTAATCTCTTCTTCCTCATCAGATTTGTTATCACTTTTGTGTGAAGTGGTTCTCCCAAATGCCATAAAGAGTGTCTCAATATGCTCATCAATCTCTTCCTCATCTGACTCATCTTCATAGGTTCTTTTGTCTTTCTATGTCATCAAACTTCTTTTCTTGAAATAAATTTTCTTTCTTGGAATAAATTTCTTCTTACCTTTCTTGGGCTTGCTTCCTTATTCTTCATCTCAAAATCTTTGATTTTCCCTTTCTTTGGACATTTGGATGCAAAATGTCCAACGCCACCATAGTTGAAGCACCCTTAAACTTGCCTTTTTCATTCTTGAATTTCTTGACAAGGTAGGTAATCAACTGATCATCTGAGGCTTCAGAGTCACGTCTTCTCCCATCTTCAAGGTCTTCATCTTGTTCACTGCCTTGAAAGTTGCCTCTTTCCCAATAGACTTGGGTTTAACCATCCTCATCTCATAGGCCACCAATGTTCCATGTAGCTCATCAAGACTTAAAGCATTTAAGTCTTTAAACTCCACAATGACTGACACTTTTGCTTATAAAAATCTGGTAAAGACCCAAGCACTTTCTTCATAACCATTGCATTAGTCAATTGCTCACCAAGCCCTCTAATGGAGTTTATAATTTCATTTACTCTGTTGATATTACCTTCAGTGGTCTAATCTTTAGTCATCTTAAAACTTTCGAACTGTGCCCAATGATGTTGCTACTTTGCCTCCTTTATCCTCTCAACAACTTCATGAATACTTCAAAGTTTTTCTCAGATTTCCTTATAAGTGGTACACCTTGGAACCCTGACAAACTCATTAGCAGACAATGCATTATGTAAAGCATTTAGAGCCTAGCGCCATTCTCACACTTCTTCATCTCAGATTCAACAATTGTGTCATTAGTTGGTGGAGTACAACCATTCTTGACCACAAACCACACACCATATCCTAGAGACTTCAGGTAAGCCTCTATCTTAATCCTCCAGGAATTGTTACTTGAACCATCGAAGTAAAGAATTCTACCATGCATGTTGTGACTATTCTGTGAAGCCATTATGCTTGTCTCTGTGTCGAAAACCTGAAGCAGTGAAGCTTCACTCCTTGGGGAACTAGTGGCTTTGTTACCACTTAATACCCAACCTAGGCCAACACTGAGAGGGGAGTGAATTAGTCTTATATAAAACCTCTAGTTGCAAACATAGAACAATCCTTGTCTTATTGACTACACCAGACTGTCACTGTATCAAACACCTGTGCACACCACCAGTTGGAATACTCCATTCTTATTGGCTACAGTTCGCATGCATCCTTACCTTCAACAAAGAGAGGTCAGACCTACCAAGGTTACTTGCCCGTGCTACAAAAATAGAGTACACTTGTATGCACACTCACATACTACAAAACACAATTTACATGGTTCGGCACTATGCCTACATGCACGGGGTAATGCCCAATCCTAGGCTTCTTATTTTACCCAGTACTCTCCATTTAATAAAATTTGACTGCTCCAATAATCCAGGAGCCCCTACTCATGATTTTGATAGTTCCACAACACTCTCTAGGGCAACAACTCCCTTATAATAGCACCAACTATATAACTAGGCAATTAAGCAAACACTTGTTGGGCACCCACTAAACATCCCTTACACTTGATAAAATTAATGCAAAAATACCAATCCCCAATCTATACTAACTGTAACTTGTACAATTTATCAAATATTAATCCATACTAACTACCAAAATAAATGGGATTTGGTTTAAGGATCACCAAAGTGGCTTAGCCACTTGTAGCACTCCACCAAGAGCTAGGAGTCCAAAAAATGTACCCAATGTGATATATTGTAGTACAGAGTCCAAAATTATAGAGCATAAAAAACCTGGAAAACTGATTTTTAAGTACCATTAAGCTCCCACACTCAATCCCAATGAATTCCTTTCGTTTTTCTTAAACTTCTATATGTAACACCCGTGCCCAAAATCCAGGCCTAATTTGAACCTATTGGTGAGTGACCCAAACCCTGTGGTTCAACCATTTGGAAGAAGTCCTAGACCTATCTTGGCAGCCCCTATATGTTTTAGGGTGGGAACATAACCAAGGTTGAAGCCCATGACCTTACAACAATCTAGAGGGGCGGTAGATCCCCATCACCACGGGTTTACTGGCTGACTATGGGGATTATAATAAACCACTCTGCTGTATCAGCAACCTAGAGGGGGGCTGTAGATCCCATCAGCCCCCCCCCCCCCTCTACCTCATAGCCTCAAAAAGATTTAATCTCCACTTGGCCATGATGTAAACCTAATCTATGGTAACCCTAGGTACTATGGGACACTCTCATTCCCTCTCATACTTTGTGGGGCCATGGTGAGGGGTTTACATGGTCATAATGTGAGATTAATGCACTTTTAAGTTGGGATTTCCATAGACCAACCAAACAGGCCTTAGTAGAACCTGTTTATTTATGGATATAAGCCTCTAAAATCCCTTTTCTCTTAGCCACATTACCAAATTCGTGGGAAGGAGCTGTAAAAGGAGAAAAAGGCACTCTCTCTTGCCTTTAGATCTTCAAGGTTCGCTTAGTTCTTCCTATTTCTTTCAATTCCTCCATTATTAGATATTCATTTGGGGATTGTATTTGGGGATTTGATTGGGAAACCTAATATACCTCTGTAGATAACCTAATTAGTGTTATCTTTGGAGTTCTAAACTCTATTATACCCTCTCCAATTCAAGGTATGCAAACCCCATAAACCATTAATGGTTTTTGCGTGATTTTGGGTTTCCAAGCATTGAAACCATTGCCAAAACTCTCCCCCCCACAACCTATTGGATGTGTTCTTTGAGTTTATTAGACCCAATGGAAAGTGTAGGGATCAATTCCAGAGCTGCCTTGATGCTTGGGATGACCTACAACCAAGCCAAGCTGAAAATACAACAAATCTGGTTTGGGGCGGCAGATCCCATTAGCCGCCTATGGCAAAAAAGCATTCTACTTTATCAACTGCATAGGGGGAGGTAGATCCCCATCAGTCGCCTTCATCTGCCGCCCCTGCCTATTTTGGGTACTACTGCACCTACTTCTTGCCCAATGTATCCTTGTTCATTTCCAGCCCTTTTGGGAAAAATCAAATGTTAAATAAGGGACACTTTGGAGTATTTTCTATGGGTATTTGCAATTAGTTCGCTCTTGTACAATTTACTATTTAGGACAAACTCAAACCCCCGGTGAGGCCATACAGGTACCCTTTGGAAACAAATTGCGGGATTGATTCGCCAAGTCTAAGAGGATAAGTAAGTGAGTTAGATTGACTTAATTTAAGGAGTGTTTTTTAACATTTTAGTCTTGTATGTCGCATTCATGCATTGATGTTGATTGAATGCTCTATTGTATGTCTAGGTAGTTTAATTAAATAGCCATCATGCATTCTTGAATTACATTGGTGTCCTATTTAATTCAATGTGTGTTCAATGTATATTGATGGATTAATTTAGTTGTTTACATGCTTAATTTGATTATGCTATAAATGGAAATGTATCATATATGTAGAATGGGATCTAGGAGCCAAGGGTAATGTTGGGCCCATGATTGCCATGTGGTTGCTATGTTCTTTGCATTCTAGACTAAGTTTGGAAATGGATTTGTGACGGGCCGAGCTGGACTTCAGTATCATATTCACCGTACTATTGGTATGCGGGTGCATATGCTAGAGAAGGTTGGATAGTGTGGCCAAAAGGAAATCTGATACTATGGCCCTGGCCTCTGTTATATGCATATGCATGCGCCATCACTCATGTAGATGCATCCTGGTTAGGATAATACTTTCCCTAGTACTATGATCCTTGTCGACAGGGGTTAGGTTTTGGACAACCTATGGGTTAGGCCCACTGTGAAGATCGGGTTCTGTAGACACTGATTTTTGTCACCCCCTAATTGGCGATGACAACGGGACATGGACGATGGACGACGCACCCCCCCCCTCTTTTCAGACCCAAAGATACCTGGCCCATAGGACCAAGAATCATGCTGAGCACAAAATGACCCATTTTAGGCCCAAAAAAAAGGAAAAATGGCACTGCGCGCCCACGGCGCCGTGGACGCCTTCCCACGGCACCGTGGGTACCTTCCCACGGCACTGTGGGGAGGTGTACCGGATTTCCACAGCGCCATGAGGGGGTGTGACATCAGCCTGCTGACGTCACCCACGGCGCCGTGGAGGACTTTTTGGCCAGGAGAGAGAAAATGTCCCTCCCTATAAATAGGAGGGTCCCCTCCCACATTTCCCAAGGAATTTTGGGTAGAAAGACCCTCCCCAAGTGATTCCTTGCATCTTTTCCCCCTTTTCACCCTCATTTCTCCTCCTTCTCTCATGAGTGTGTGAGTATGTGAGGTTTCCCTGGGGTGGACAGATCCTTCGATTGTCCCTCTGAGTATAGAGCGCTTTGGCTCCTTAGCTTTGGTATCCCATCTGTGCACGGATAACCATCAAAACTCCCTTGTTACAGACGTTATTCTGTCTGTTTACTCTTTTCCAAATCACTCGAAAGAGCCGTTACTCCGCCGAGAAAGAAGCAGCGTCAGTCCATTCGTCCATCTCCCCTGAGCCAGGGGCATACAACCATACAGGTATAATTATTGCATTTTGTCGATCCAATGTAGTCCTTTCATGTTTTACCGCTTTAATCTGCACTTTTTACATATATAATGTAGTTTATTGTACTTTAGTTTAATTCATAGCACCTGAATGTAGTTCATAATATCCCCCATCCCCGTAATAAGAGAGAAACAACATTCGTCCTTACGTAGCATCTAATACAGAGAGACCGGCTTCGGTCGGGCGAGGTGGGTGCCTAACACCTTTCCACACTCGTAACCTGACCCCTTACCCGAACCTTTGGTTGGACCATATGGAGTCACGTAGCCCGATTCCGCTCACCACGGGTAGGGTTACACTTAATAGGTCCTAGGCCCTAACCCTAGGTGGCGACTTCTCATTAGGTTAACATATTTTAATGCATGATCCCAATCCCCTATTTATCATATATTGACAATGTTATCCACATCCATACACACACACATGTATCTCCCAAAATCCTATGTCACCAAGACACCAGAAAGAAGGGCTGAGGAAACCTTCGTCCCAAAGGACCGCGGTACTTACAGTGGCGACTTCACTGGGGATGGTGGGCAAATGTCCACCCGAGGTCAAACTCTCTAAATAGGTGCTATCAATAAATGACAGAATGTTCTCTCTAAACTTTTATAAAAAGAAAAAAAAATATGATAAAAAAAAATATAAAAAAATATGCAAAACAAAATACAAAAAATAAATAAATGAATAAATAAATACCATAATATATTTGTCTGGCTAACCTTTGTGTGTACTAACCGCATCATGCATAGTGCTCGAAGTGAAATCAAACGGCGAGGGTACTCCCTGTCGTGCCTTTACCCCCGGGGAGGTGAGGCACGTCATACTAAGTACTCTGAGATCGGATGATAGCCGCTTCCTGTACCACTCTCTTGCACACATACACTGCATGGGAACTCCTCTTACCCTCGTAGTTAGTCGTTGGACCCCATGAGTAGTCATGGGTAATTCACGGCGAAGCTACAGCCCTTGATATTTACTGTACGAGTTTAGAATCACCAGCGAGGGTATTCACTAGTGTGCTGTGGAGTGCTCTGCCACTCAAAAAAGGCACTAGCTCGATTACTCTGAGTTTGTGTGACCTATTCTCCAGGTATATCAAAAGAACCACGTGCCTACAATTCGCGACCACGAGCGATAGGTATATCGGTTCTGTCAAGGGTGGCCTTGTTCTGTCCTATGAAAGCCTACCCATTACATGCACCATGTAGGAAAATAGACCACATATGATTAGGGTACGACACAAACTAACCTTTGTTAGCTGTAAGAAAGACCGAGTTTAGGGTCATTTGACGTTTAACCTGGTTTTGATATGAGATACCGCCAAAGATAAGGAATTCCATAGTCCCACGATGGTCCCTCAAAGAAAAATGGAAATCCACTTCCATATAATGGAACCTTACATGTCCCTCGAGAAAAAAAAAGAAGGCATCTCATCTTGACTCCAGACATAATCATCAATGACCCGGTAACTAGGATTTTTCTTTTGTTTGTTTTTTGTTGTGTTCGAAAATGCTTGGGCAATGACGGCATTCGAAGTCTGGTCTCAGAAGGAGTCTGTTGAAACTCTAATGACCACTCCGATTACTTGAGTCGAATAAAATAATAAAATGAAACAAATGTTATAAAATACAAAAAAAATCACAAACAAAAAAAAAGATAAATAAAATAAAATTCTTCTTTAGCCTTCTTAGGGTCTAAACTAGGTATTCTTCTCTCTTTCGTAGAAGCACGATTCCGTCCTTATCCATCTGGGTCCGACGCGACGGAAGGTTGACTCGAGCCAACCCACCATTCTCCTCAAGATCCCCGATTCCTTCTCATTCTTCTAGTTCATCTTCCGAGATATCACTTGTGAGTAACATGAATCCTCCGAGGATCATTTTGTCGAAAGTCACGTCGAAGATCGAGTGGATAGGCTGCAAGTAGACATGGCCAAAATGCGGCAACTCATGGCACGACTAGTTCAGTCGGTCAATGAACTATCTAGGGGCGGATCCATAGCTGGACCTGCAGAGCAAGAAGTTCGGAAAACTAACCCCCGCAACCCTCAAGACTCCAATCATCATACCAGTGGAAGAAGGGGAAGATAGCCACCCTATGGACCCTCCTGAGACTGAAAGGGAGAAGAAAATGAGAGAAAAAGTAGCTGAGTTGGAAGTGGTTGTCAAGGGCAAAGTCAAAGAAAAAGATGAAGAAGACCTGGTGTTCTTTCCCGAAGGGAAAATCCCCGAAGATTTCAAATGGAAATTGGATAAGTTCGACGGATCGGGAGATCCTAGGGCTCATCTCAAGATTTTTGCCACCATTGCCAGATCATGGGGACTTTCTGAAAACCAAATGGGACAGGCGTTCTTATATTCTTTGGCCGGATCTCGCTTTGAGATGGTTAACCCTGACTTGATCACACCCAAACCCATCATGGGCCTCTCGTGGTTAAAGCCTTCACTAAGCAATATTCATACAACACTGAGATGGACATTACTCAAAGAGAATTGGAAACCTTGAGGCAAGAACCAAGTGAAGAGTTCTCAAACTACATCATGCGGTTCAGGGAGAAGGCCACGAAAATGTGGAACCGCCCTACTGAGGAGGAGCAGGTCGAGATATTGTTAGAAAATCTGTATGGGGAGTACCGTGAGAAGATATACTACCTGCACATCAAAACATTTGATGCTCTTATGACAATCGGGAAGAAGATTGAAGATAAGATCTTTAAAGAAAGACAGAATCAAGGTATGACCCGGGAAGCATCAGGAAGCTATTCGGCAAGGAAAAGCCCAAGAGCCAAAGGAGGAAATGTTGTAGGGACAAGCAGCCAAGGCGCGAAGTCCAGTGGTAGCCACGGATCCACCCCTCTCGTGATCCAAACTGAATATGAAGCACCCAGGAGGAATTTCAACTTTGAAGGAATGATGCCCTTGTTGTTATTCACCAAGCTCAAGAAACAGGGAATGATCAATTTCGTCCCTCCTAAGCCTGTGGATTTGAACAATCCACCTACCTGGTATAAGCCCAATCTGTACTGTCATTACCACGACCAACAAGGCCATCATACGGATAGATGCCTAGCTCTTAAGCATGCGATCCAGGACTTGATTGACGAGGGTAAAATTGAACTTCGGAAGAAGCGGCCGCCAAATGTCACCACAAATCCTCTACCTAACCATGGAGTAAATATGCTTCAAGAGGGTGCCGAGCAAGCAGATCCTACTACCTTGATTCATCCAGTCGGGAAGAGGAAGCTAATGAAAGCACACGTCTATATAGCAATGTTGACCAAGAAACTCAAGAAGGAAAAAGAACCACAGATTCGACAAGAGGTGTCTCAGGAAGTGGATCGGCCCGATTCCCCTTTCTGTCATCCAAAGTCAGAAGGTGCCACATAGGTAGAATACCAGATACCTGCATGGAAAATCTCACAACCATTGGTGAAAGGGACCTATTCCCCAGAGTCGTCTACGGGATCAGTGAACATGCTGCAGGAAGAGACACCATTCCAAGATCCTACCACATCGATCCAGCCCATCCCGTGGTATTCAGGAAGAGACAAGCGGTCACGGCAAGCACGGGCAGAAAGGATGCAGATTTACGTTTATTGCGCCCGAACCAACTGTGACAGGAATATCTGAACAGGCGGGCAACCATGTGACCAAGGTAGAGGTATAGCATCCATTAACCGGCTTCGAAAGTTGGATTTCTTAGAGTATGGATTAGAGGGTCTCGAGATGATGACACCATTGTGCAAGTATGGTTTCTCCTCATCCGAAATATCTCACCTGGTTCCTGAAGAAGAAGAAGGGACTAAAATCACCAGAGTCACATCTCAGCTCCTTAAAGCAGTCTCAGCATTAGCTATTGGACAAGCTCTGACCAAAGAAGTCTCTCTTGCCCATATAAGGGGAGATATTGACAACAGCTCAGATGAGGAAGACGACCAAGATATCCACGAGGGATGGATAGAGTATGCCGAGCAAAGTCCGACGATGGAGGACGAAGGAGTAGAAGAGATGGATTGGGTAAATAACATCGGAAACGATGATAATAATGACCCTACCGGCCTTATTCAACCTGTATCATCAGATGAGTATGAAAGCGAGAGATGATGAGGAGATATCATCTCCAGAGGTTCCCAGAGGCGATTGGACGGTGTCCAGAGAAGATTTCGAGCGTTGGAACATGAGCGCCTTCTATCAGGTCGCAGATATACTCAACGTTTCCACCCATACTCAAGAGATCCTGTATAAGGCTACTTCTCTATTTCCAGATCTGGTGTGTAGTAACTTCGCAGCACGTTGTGAGAGCTTGGTGATGCCAAATGAGAGCGATGAACTCGCTCGCACCCTCCATGAGCTGAAAAATATGACTTGGTTAGTCAATGCTTTGGCCTGTGATCTGTTCGGAACTCCTCCAGAAGACCTGGTCTTGTATTCAGATTCATTTTCCTATCCCAATCCACCCCGAAGAAGTGAAACCTGGGACACATGGATCAATGATATCAGCCTCGGGGAATTTCAGAATGACCCCACCAGAGGTATCTTTCCTATGGACATCGATGATGAAGGGGAAGAACCGTTGGAAGAAGAACAATCATCTGAAGAAGATGAAAGTGAGCAAGAATCCGCATCAGAGGAATCCAATGATGAAGTGTCTGAAGGGGAAGAAGAAACGGAGGATGAGGAACCTTGGCAACCAAGGACACGTCTGGAGAAGTATGAGAACACTTGTGGACCCGCACCATGGGAATTATCATTCCGGGTGAACAAGATCCACCGGGATGTAGATAAAATCTAGGAAACACTCATGAGGACGGTGGTCTTGGATGATAAGTACCAGGAGGAGCTTCAACAGCTGGAATCTGTTAGAGAACAGTGGGCGCTCCCTCAAGCAATTCGCCATTTGGAAAACTCTGTAAAGTTAACTTTGGCCTTGACACAAGACCTGTGTGGGACTCCTCCCTCGTCTCCGTATCAGGGTAACAGAGAATACCGCACATGGGCAAGAGCACATGATGATTTCTATATGTGTCATGTCAATGAGGGAGAAGCGGTAAATGACCCAACAGGGAATATCCACCCAGTTATTTCAATAAAGAGGTCCAAAATTTTAGTTTCTCAAGGAGAAAAGAAGGATCACAGCTTCTATAAGTCATTGGCGGAAGCAAGGAAGATGTACCAAGCGGCTTCGGAAGCCTTTCATGCCATTGGCCAATTGATACCAGAAGAACCCCATACAGTCCAGCAGGTTGCTGAAAAGCGAGAAACCCTGTCAGGAATCCTAAATCAAGCCCGGAAGTCTATCGTGGCCTTGTCTGACGAAGGAGGTAAAACCCGAATTTGTCCCAAGGGTCCTCTTATCATCACTGATAGTGACGAAGAAGATGGGGACTTTTGCCCAGTCCGGTTGGTCACTAAAGAAAGAGAGTCAGAGGTGGCGGAAACCAGGAGTGGCCGAAACTTCAAGAATAAAGAGTTGACAGTGGAAAAATATCGGTCTAGCCAGTCCACGGCAGTTGTTGAGCCAGAAAACCGAGTACTAGACCAATTGAAGAAAGCCCAAGCCAACATCTCAATGGGGTTTATTAATGGCGTCACCAACCCACCGAGAAGTCGTTCAAAGCTCTTACCAAGGTTCAAGTGCCCATAGAAATGGGGCCTGAAGAGTTATCTCACATAGTGGGAGCCACTTATGCCATTCATCACTCTTTTTCTCGAAGAAGATTTACCCCCAGGAGGAAAGAATCACAACCGGGCACTTTACATTACGGTGGAATGTAACAAGAATCAGTCCCCAGTTACGATAGACAATGGGTCCGCCCTCAATGTGATGCCCCTCAAAGCAGCGGATGCATGGGTTTATCTCTAGACAAAATGAAGTCGTCCAGTCAAACCATCAGGGCATACGACAATTCCAGAAGGGAGGTGATTGGGATTCTTACCACCAGTGTCAAGATTGGACCAGCCTGCTTTACCATAGACTTCCAAGTCATCGACATTCAAGCATCCTTCAATATGTTGCTTGGAAGACCATGGTTACATTCAACTGGAGCCCTAGCATCAAGTCTTCATCAAAAGTGAAGTTCATATATGATCGAAAGTGATTACCATTTTTGGAGACCCAGAAATGGTACACACTTTGGCCAACATTGAAGTAGGTGGTTCATCCTCGCAAGAAGTGCAGCTGGGTGGGTTTGAAATCGGCCACATTTGTACTACCTCTGCAAGAGAAGAAGACTAGAGTCTAGGGAAAATCCTGACAATGTGGAGCGAGGCCTCTGTAAAGATTATGAGAAAGATGAAATATTTCCCTGGATTGGGATTGGGTAAAAACCAACAAGGGGTACCGGCGTTCTCGGAGATACCAGCCAATGCCAACCGTTTTGGATTAGGGTTTAACCCGAAGAACCCAAGGAAGAAAACCACAGGACAGAAGAATAGTACGGCAAATGGTGAGCCATATTTCAAGACTCAACCGGTACTTCGTGAAAGAGGGAGAAGACTTCCCATCTGGAAATCCGAACCATGGTTCAATCAAGAACAGGCTAACGTCTACCAGGACTTGAAATATTCTTTAAGAACGAAGTAGACTGGATAGCCATGGAATTGGATCAAGCCAGCAAGAAGGAAGTCACAGGGGATCAAGGGATCGGCAAACTGTTCGAAGTAGCAGTGATCATTGAAGAAGAAGAAGAAGGACCGGCACCGCATCTTCTCATACAACCTCTCCAAGGATCCATAGCGAATTGGGCGAATGATGGAAGATTTCCATATTAATGAATCAAGTTGTAACCAGCTCTAGTATAGTCTGTCTAAGTCTCGTATTTGAGTCTCAGATCGAGTCCGGTGGAAATGTCCATCCATTGGGCCTCGTACTCTTCCCTTTATCATGAATGAAATTACGATTCGAGTATGTTTCTTCTTCTTCTTCCTATTCTTCGATGATGATAATGTCTTAGAACATCGTAATCTGTTAGAACAATTGGAGCAAAGAAGAGCTCAACCCGTCCGAGAGGATACCCACCCCGTAAATATAGGGACCGATCAATGCCCTCGAATAATCAAAATTGGTGCTTCTCTCAACAATAACGAAACATCCCAAATGATCTCTCTCCTCAAGGAATTTGAGGAAGTCTTCGCCTGGTCCTACAAGGATATGCCTGGCATCGATCCAAAGATTGTGCAACACGAATTACCAACATATCCGGAGGCTCGCCCGATCAAGCGAGTTAAGAAGGATGCGGCCGAATGGAGTGAGAAGATCAGGGAAGAAGTAATCAAACAATGGAATGCAGGATTTCTTCAAGTAACTCAGTACCCTCAATGGTTGTCCAATATTGTCCCAGTCCCTAAGAAAGATGGGAAGGTCAGAATGTGTGTGGATTTTCGTGACCTAAACAGGGTCAGCCCAAAGGATGATTTTCCGTTACCCCACATTGACATTTTGGTAGACAACACTGCCGGCCATGCTCTACTGTCCTTCATGGATGGTTTCTCAGGATATAACCAAATTAGTATGTGCCCGGAGGACAGGGAGAAAACTGCCTTCGCCACACCCTGGGGCACGTTTTGTTACAAAGTAATGCCTTTTGGGTTGAAAAATGCTGGGGCAACATATCAAAGAGCGGCCACGGCTATCCTACATGACATGATACACAAAGAAGTAGAGGTATATGTCGATGATATGATAGTCAAATCTATTGACCGACAAGGCCATGTTGCAGCTCTCAGAAAGTTCTTTGAAAGAATCAAAGAATACAAGCTGAGGCTGAACCCTCAGAAGTGTGTGTTTGGGGCCAAAGCAGGAAAATTACTGGGATTTCTTGTCAGCGAAAGAGGGATAGAAGTGGACCCTGACAAGATAAAAGCCATCACGGAAATGCCACCACCCGACGAAAAAGAGGTACGAGGGTTTTTGGGCCGCATCCAAGACATCGCAGATTCATATCTCGGTTGACATCCACTTGTGAACCTATCTTCAAACTCCTAAGGAAGAAAGAGCCGAAAGAATGGAACGAGAAATGTCAAGATGCCTTTATGAAAATCAAAGAGTATCTACTTTCTCCTCCTATACTTGTCCCTCCAGTGTTCGGTGAACCTTTGCTCCTATATTTGTCAAGAGGGAGAAACAGCGGTTGGATCAATGATGGCCCAAGTTGGCAAGGCAGATGGAGAAGAGCATGCAATCTACTATGTGAGCAGGAAATTCATCGAGTATGAAACTCGATATGCCCCGAAGAGAAAAGACATGTACATCTCTCGGTTTGGGTAACTAAGCGCCCGAGGCACTATATGGTGTCACATCCCGTCAGTTGATCTCTCGTATGGATCCCATTAAGTACCTCCTCGAGAAACCAGCATTGACAGGAAGGATGGCTAGGTGGTTGTTGCTATTATCGAATTCGACATAACCTATGTCGGTCAAAAGTCCGTGAAAGGGCGAGCAATCTCGACCATCTAGCAGCATTTCCCTCGAGCATGATTCCCGAGCAACAGAGGACCTCTTCCCGGATGAAGATTTGTACTCCGTGGAAGCCGGACCAACTAAGGGGTGGCAATCTGTACTTTGATGGAGCCGCCAATCAAAAAGGATTTGCGCAGGGTGTTATTGATAACCTTGAGAAAACTTTTACTTGCCGATGGCCTTGATTGGAATTTAGTTGTACCAATAACATAGCAGAGTATGAAGCTTGTGCTATTGGGTTAGAAATGGCTCTGTCTGAGGAGTTGACAAAATTAAAGTTTACGGGATTCCTCTGTAGTGATCTGTCAAACACAAGGAAAGTGGAAGACTAAGGATGAGAAGTTGAAGCCCTAGCAAGTCTATCTGGAACAACTGACGCAATGCTTCAAGGAAGTTTCTTTTGAGTATCTGCCCAGGGATAGCAATCGGTTCGCCGATGCTCTAGCCACTTTAGCGTCTATGGTAGAATGTGATACTCAAGACAAGGTCCAGCCCTTCCTAATAGAAAGAAGGACTTGCCCAGCATATGGAGAACCAGTCAACACGCTCACCGAGGATGGAAGACCTTGGTATGCTCCAGTGGTCGACTACATCAAGGAAAGGAGATATCCTGAAGAGTTTTCAGAAAGAGAGAAGAGGCATTTACGAAAATATGCCACTCAGTTCATCCTCCAAGGAAACTTGTTGTATAAAAGGTCTTATGATGGTATCCAACTATTATGTGTGGATGAGGATCAGGCTCAAATCATCATGGAAGAAATCCATCAAGGAATATGTGAACCACACATGAATGCAAGGATGCTGGCCAAGAAAATTCTCAGGATGGGATACTATTGGGCCACTATGGAAGCTGAATGTGCTACCTTCGTAAGGCGATGTCATAAATGCCAGATATTTGCCAACATCATTCATATTCCTCCGACAGAGTTGCACTCATTAAATGCCCCTTGGCCATTTTCTACTTGGGGAATTGATGTGGTTGGAAAAATAACTCCAAAGGCTTCAAATGGACATCAATTCGTGTTAGTCGCCATCGACTATTTCACAAAATGGGTAGAGGCTCAATCTTATGCAGTCCTAACTTCTGCCAAGGTGGCAAAGTTCATAAAAGAGAATCTCATCTGCAGATACGGGGTGCCGCAACAGTTGATTTCAGATCAAGGCCTGCATTTCAGGGAAAAGTGGAAGAACTCGCAACCAATTTGGCATTAAGAGGCATAAGTCTACTACTTACCGACCACAGACTAATGGAGCAGTAGAAGCAGCCAACAAGAATATGAAGGTCATATTGCAAAAGATGGCAGATACACACAATGACTGGGCAGAGAAACTTCCACTAGCTTTATGGGCATATCGGACATCTATCCGAACCTCTACCGGAGCTACCCCGTATTCTCTGGTATATGGGATGGAAGCCGTATTATCGGTGGAAATTCAGGTCCCTTCTCTTCGAGTCTTACTCGATAGTCAATTGCCAGAAGGAGAATGGGTAAGGGCCAGGTACGAAGAGCTCAATCTCCTGGATGAGAAAAGGATGAAGGCCATGGATAATCTCAAGAAATATCAGCAAAGAATGGCTAGGGCATTCAATAAAGGTGTCCGCACTCGGAGCATTGAGGAAGGAGATTTGGTCCTTAGAGAGCAGCGAGCTCCGATCCACGACCCAAGAGGAAAATTCCGACCCAATTGGAGTGGACCCTACAAAGTCAAGACCATATTGCCAGGACAGGCGGTCCAACTCTCTGATCTTGACGGAGAAGATCTTCGGGGTCTGGTCAATATGGACCAACTAAAGAAGTATTTTATCTGAGATATGTGAAGCAATTTGAACTACGTTAGACCTGATTCCTCCGAAGGGATACGTAGGCAACTCGATGTATTCGGGTACGGTCTCAAAAAAAAAAAGAAAAAAAAAAGAAAAAAAAGAAGGCATTGTATCGGTTTCCTCCCATAAATTCCGCCAGCCGGTGTCCCTTGCACATATGGGTAAATCTTGCCATTTGGCCTTCCATTCCTTGACCTAGCTTAGAAGTAAAAGTCATCTAGAGCTGGTTATTAACAAAGAATTTATTCATTCTGTGTCGCAAAATGCTAACCCCATCCTTGATACAGGTAGCATGAGAGGATCAAAGAAAGAAGGACTCGACGAACGGTTGCGTCAGTGGACTCTCCGGATGAATGTGGACGAGCCTACACTCCTAGAGGATCACCATCTGATAGTATTGGGAAGGATCGGTTGTTTCAAGCTCCATCATGATTTACTAAGGGAAGTGTCGAAGTGCTGGAACCCCCAATTGCACGCGTTTCACTTCGGAAAAGTCTGGCTGGCTCCGACCATTGAAGAATTTCGGGCTTGCATGATGTCACCCCCTCGAGAAAAGTCGTTCCTCCCAACTATGAAGAAAGAGCAGCTCTTCAAAAATTTGGGAGATTTCTTTGCCATGAATAAGAAGGAGTTAAAGCAAGTTCTCAATTATGTCAAGGTGGATGTGTTGAAAGTTGTGAAGATCTTCAACAACAATGGGTTTGAAGAAGAAAGACAGATCCGACGCAGAAAGTGGGCATACTTATTCTGTATGATTGGGAGGTACTTGTTAGCATCTCCAGGAAAAGGCATGCCATCAATAATTGCAGAAGTGGTGAGGCAAATTGAAGAAGGATGCGACATCGCTCCTACCGTTTTAGCGAGAAACATTCAAAGGGTTTGATACCATGAGTCGATCTCGTAAATACGGATGATTTCCTTCATGGATCTCGGGTATTCCAAATGTGGTTGATGGAAAAACTAAAATTGGTCGCACCAATTCCGTGTCCTCATCTCCGGCCTATGCATTATCAAATACAAAGGGAAAAGTCGAATTCCACAAGGTCCAAGACTGGAAGAAATATCGGAGGAGAGAGATGTCCAAGAAATCGTGGAACCGCCCTTGGATGAAGGCCGAGAGAGAAAAATCGAAACATCGGGGAACAATTATGTGAGATTCATGGGTTTAACTCACATCAGTTTTTATATCACTTCCTTAGTATCTCCAAGGCAGGAACAACCTAAGATGGAAAATTTCAGAACCTCAGAGATGTGACACAAGAAGTGGTGATGCTATTATCCGAAAAATGTTACAAATAAGTGATATCAATTGGATGTTCCTATCTTTACTTGTCTGTCTTTCTTTTCTCAATTTCTCTGTCCTTGCTCATGTAATGGAACCATTTACCAATGGAATTTGTGCTTCTAAAGAAAGGGATGGAGTCTCATGTGCATTTCAAAGAAAGAAATATCCAATGAATTCATAGACAATTCGTTTGTGTACAAAAAAAAAAGAGAAGAAAAGTATACATGAAAATTACACCAGTATCCATACCAAAGTGTATAAACAAAAGAGAGAAGGGAAGGAAAATAAATGTACATAAGTGTAACAATATCTCCAAATAAAAAAAATATAAAAGAAAAAAAAAAAAGAGAAGAGCAGTCATGACTCAGGGGAATAATCGTCAACGTCCAAGCCTCCCCCCTCTCCGCTTTGGGACGCTATCAAGGCATCCCTCTCGACCTCAGCCCGCGTAAGATTGAACTGCAGCTGATCATTTGCAAGCCTGAGTCTCTCAATCTCTCTCCGACAATGGTCGAGCTCAACCCTCTAAAAAAGGAGAGAGAAAGAGAGAGAGAGGAAAATCAAAAGATAAGCAAGAAATAACAATAATAAAAATTGAAATCAAAAAAGAAAGAAAAAAAAAAGAAAAGAAGAAAGGGGGGGGAGAGACAAAGTATTACCATACTATGGCCTGCGTCCACACGCGAGATGATCATCTCATCCATGCTCGCCATCATGCGCCTCATATCGGCGTATCGGCTCGCATCCACCTAAACATGATAACCACCCAAGATGTCAAGAGTTTGAAAAATAATGGATGAAGTTAGGAAAGTCGGATGTGCTTACCCCGTCATAAGGAAGAGGGAGGCCTAGGTCCGTATCCGCAGCCCGAGGGGGTGGTAAGATGACCTCAACCATCCCAGGCTCGTGGTGGGGAATGAACCATGAACGATACCCTGGAATGTGGTCGTCTGGACCAGCAATCCGCAAGGCTGGAACCTCTCCAGAAGGCCCAACACCTGACTCCACCTCCCCTACTCGGGAGGCGCGAGAAGAACTCCCACCACCATAGACCCCTGGAATCATGGGGTGACCTGGAAACTGTCAAGAGGAGAAAACACATCAGAATAAAAGATAGATTAACAATCTGAGAAGAAGAGGGGAAAATGGAGAAGATCTTACCTGAGGACCCTCGCGGGTGAGGGGGACGCAGACCGTCTCTCAAAGAAGGAAGTCGGTGTAGTCCGTCTCGGCTAGCACCAACCCAATCGTGGGCTCACCAACCCTCCAGTGCCTGATCTCATCTCGATCCATCAAGGTGGTGATGGACTCGAGCGAGGAGGAGGCGGGGCACCAAGCGAGCCTCGGACCACTGCAGGGACACTCGCTCTCCCAAGTAAAAAAGCAAACCCCCATGGGCCCTCAAAAAGGACCCTGCGAGTGGAGAGAGCTGAGGCCCTATCAAACATGTCCGGCTCTAAAATCACCTCCCCCAAATAAGGACGGAGAGAAGCCTGTCAAGAGAGACATCAGATCAATGCAAAAATAAAAAGGAAGAGGAGAAAAGAGAAAATAAGATAAACAATCACTTTAAATTTACCTCGGTCGGCTGCAGCTCGTTCAGAGGCCGCGAATGGACCCAAGGTCCTTATGGTGACCGCTCCTGAGCAAGTGGGACTTACGCCATCGCGTAGTCCGAGGAAAGGTGGTTCCGGGGTCATCCCCAGGTCTGAAAGTAGGGACCCAAAACCGAAGGATCTCATAGCTCCACGTCTGCAATAGGCAATCATAAATGAGCTCAAAAAAGTAAGAATAAAATGAAAATAAAAAAGGAGAAGAAAAGGCAAAGTGGAGAGAACTCACCCATAAGACATAGCAGCATCCGATCAGGTTCGGTGACCCCACAACCAGATAATCTAACATGTCCAAGAAGTAGGCGTACGCCGAGCCCCCCCAATCGTAGCCCGCGGCCACGTCAAAATGCTCAAAGAAGTGAACATATGCGGCGTCGGCTATCACCGTACCCGTCATATCGTCGAAGATCACCTCCGCCGACAAGAATAGGAGGAAGCATCGAGCTGCTGATCTGAAGGATGAGACGGCGGTCAGAACAACCCTCTCATCCCGGCTACCCCTCGGGACCGACGCGGGGATCTCTCTCCCTGTAACGGCAATCCCCAACTGCTGCCTGTAGTACTCCAGGCGCTCTGATGGCTCTACCGAGGCTATAATCCTCTCCTCCGGAATCAGTGTCACGGGTAATCCACCAAAGGGGAGTCCCGTGATCATGTAGAAATCTAAGGGGGTGACCGTCGCCTCACCAAAGGGAAGGTGAAATGTATGGGTGCTCGGCCACCACCTCTCTATCAGAGCTCTCACAGTCGGAATGTCCAACTCGCGAGCCAGGGACGAGGCGATGTGCCCCAGCCCGGTCCGAACAACCCGCGACTGTACCGCTGGGCAAAGTATGCGGTACCACTCGAAAGCGACCTCCACCCGTAATATTTCTTGGGCGAAGGAAGGAGCGCCCTGCAAAGAAAAATAAGGCAAATGGTTAGTGAGATAGTGAGGACAACAATTAAACAATTAAATTAAAAAACATTAAAAAAAAATAATAATAATAATAATAATAATAAATAAATAAATAAATAAATAATAAATTTAATATATATATATATATATATAATAAAATAATAAAAAATATATATATATATATACAAAATGTTATCCAGAGAGTTGTAGTCTTCTGGGTTGGGGCTATGTTTTCAAATGGGTATTCTAACCCATGGTACTGGGCGTAAATGTCTAGGTAGGTGAAGAATATTATGTTGGTTCTATGTTTGTTCATTTGTTCATACCAATGTTCTCTGATTTTAGCTTGTTGGTCTGAAGTAGTGTTTTTAAAAAACCATTCTTTCTTGTCTTTATTTATTGGAAGATCAAAATCTTTTCTTAACATTGGTTTGTCTATTTCGAACTCTTGTTCTGCTATTATTACTCCTACCTTTCCTGCTGGTGGCTCCATCTGGGAGAAGGATGGGGAGTTTGGCCTTGTATTGTTTCATCCTGGTTTGATCCATCACTTAGATTTTCTAAACTTTTAAATTCATCATACATCCCTCTAAGGATGCCTCCATGTTGTCTAATTCTGTTAAGTTACTAGTTACGGATGAGTGGCGTAATTTGAGGGTGTGCCCGAGTACGAAGCTCTGGCAGGTTGTTCAATGATTTTTCTTACTGGGGGTCTTCTGGATGAAGACTCAGCAGGTTCTTTGTCCTTAGGCTGGTTTCTAACAAACCTGATGGACACCTCGCCATCACATGTTTGGGTTATGTATTCTACCTCTTTATTTTCTATCTGTGGCCTGGGCACTTGAACCTGAAGTTTCCATTCATCTGGGAAGGCAATGTCATCCCATTTAGTCATTCTGGGTAAAATTGCCCTGGCATGAGCAAAGTCTGTTTCTACGAACTTGGTGTATCCTTTTTCAGATTTCTGGAGGGCCCTAGGTCCTGAGATTTTTTTCATGGCCTTATACTGGATCCTATGGACTACTGCTATGGGTATTGATCCAGGCTTCATATTGTAGCCATGGGACTTGAAGTTAATTTTTAAAGAGTCTAGTATGTTAGCATCTTTTAAGGGTAAATTGATATCTGGGTAACAATTAAAATGGACTGGTCCGTAGCACATGCTGGTTTCAATGGCTCCTATGAGGGAGTCATCAAAGTTCAGAAACCTGGCGTCTCTTAATGCCAGGAGGATGGATGTGTTTAGCCCTTCCCTATGGAGGGGCTTTACCGCAACTTGGATTAAACCTATATGCAGATAGTTATATTTTTGTTTTAACTGTTGAAGGGTTGTTGGGTTGAAGAGGCATATTTCATGCGTCTCCGGACTAAAGTCAAGCTGTTTGTTCAATCTATCTTGATAGCTTCGTAAGTGAAGCGTATGTGAGTCTTGTTTATAAACTTGTTTGGTCGGAATCTTTGGGATGGTCCATTTTTGGAGGTGGTTATCCCTCCTAAGTTCATCACTACTGATAATACTGGAGTTTGAACTCCAGTCCTCAATGGTACTTGAAGACATGGTCCGATTTAATTGGTCCATCAATGGCACTATCCCCCTTTTAAAAGTGCATTTTACCGTTTTTGAACTGGTATCAGAGCCATAGCCTGAAATAATAGGCTCGTTTATTGTGCTCTTCACCTACTTTAAGTGATTTCTCATTTTTTTTACGAAGAAAAGGTTGGGTAAACTAGCACTGGACCGCTTCGAAGGGGCAGACGGAGTGTAAGACCCGGTGATCGGCGGTGTACCACTAGTTAGTGCCTTTTCCCAGTTCAAAAACGGTAAAATGCACTTTTAAAAGGGGGATAGTGCCATTGATGGACCAATTAAATCGGACCATGTCTTCAAGTACCATTGAGGACTGGAGTTCAAACTCCAGTATTATCAGTAGTGATGAACTTAGGAGGGATAACCACCTCCAAAAATGGACCATCCCAAAGATTCGACCAAACAAGTTTATAAACAAGACTGCATGCGACTTCACTGAAGCTATCAAGATGCGATTGAACAAACAGTTGACTTTAGTCCGAGACGCATGAAATATGCCTCTTCAACCCAACAACCCTTCAAAGCTTAAAACAAAAATATAACTATCTGCATATAGGTTTAATCCAAGTTATGTAAAGCCCCTCCATAGGGAAGGGCTAAACACATCCATCCTCCTGGCATTAAGAGACGCCTGTTTCAACTTTGATGACTCCTCATAGGAGCCATTGAAACCAAGATGTGCTACGGACACCCATTTTAATTGTTACCCGGATATCAATTTACCCTTAAAAGATGCTAACATACTAGACTCTTTAAAAATTAACTTCAAGTCCCATGGCTACAATATGAAGCCCGGATCTCAATACCCATAGCAAGTAGTCCATAGGATCCAAGATAAGGCCATGAAAAAATCTCAGACCTAGGGCCCTCCGAAATCAAAAAGGATACACCAAGTTCGTAGAAACAGACTTTGCTCATGCCAGGGCAATTTTACCTGAATGACTAAATGGGATGACATTGCCTTCCTGGATGAATGGAAACTTCAGGTTCAAGTGCCAGGCCACAGATAGAAAATAAAGAGGTAGAATACATAACCCAAACACACTTATCTAAGCCATCTGAAGTTGGTTTTGTGAAAAAATTCAACAAAATGGATTTTTCACTGGTTTTTTAAATATTTTATACACGTAATAAAAAAATAAAATATAAATATAAATGATAAATTAATGATATATTTTTTTTAAATGTTCCTTTCAATTTTCCCTAATTTTCTACCAATTTTCATAACCATGTGATGTTTATAGCTCAAGAAACAGACCAATATGACTTATCAATAAATTTTTTATGATCTTCTAAAAAAAAATTATAAAAAATAGTAAACAAAGTTGAAGTGATCCAATATCTTGTCAAGACATTCTATGCATTTAGCTAAGCCATTTGAAATTGGTTTTGTACAAAAATTCAACACGATGGATTTTTCAAGATTTTTTGAATTTATTGATTTTTTAATACTAAAAAATTAATAAAAAAATTTATATAAAAGAGAAATTAATGAAATTTTTTTTTAAAATGTTCCTTTGAATTTTCTCTAATTTCCTACCAATTTTCATAACCATATGATGTTTGTAGCTCAAGAAATAGCCCAGTATGACTTTTCAGGGGGGTCATGTCTCCTTCTGGAAAAGTGCAAAAAGCTTAAGAGCTACCTTGAGGGAGGGGGTGGCTACCTTGGTTGGGTGGCACAAATGGGCACCCAAGCGCTGCACATGGTGCATGCGTGTGGGCAATGTACGTGCATAATAAGACCATTACACACGAGAAAACCGTCCGAAGGCACGTTGGTCCCATCTTGTGCACCTCCTATGCGGTAGAGTAGCCATCCATGGCGGCCATGTGTGCTATGGTGCAGCCACGTGGTGCAGCCTTATGTGTTGTGGTGCAACTATGTTGGGCATCGTTGTGTGCTGTGGTGTAGCCATGTTGTGCAGCCCTATGCGCTGTGGTTTGGCTATGTCGGGCATCGTTGTGCACTGTGATGCAGCCACGCTGA